>NC_140590.1:1843103940-1843703940 GCF_964204655.1 Triturus cristatus
TGCTCCTCTCAGAAGACGCAATGAAAATGTGTCATAACAAGGTGGAATACCATCTACTCTGTGAAACACGGAGTCGTTTGTAAACAGCCGCTCCTTATTTCACTTGAATGCGCTGCCCCAGAACAGACGCACATTCACTGCCCCCCAGGTCAGCGCACTCAGAGTAATAGGGCTTACTTTCCCTTTTAAAAGGTGCATTGTTGATCAAACCAGGAAAGTGCACCCTGTTATTAAAATGGCCCGAATGTACGAAACATTTTTATACAATTTTCCAATTGCTAAATCTGTTGTTTCACAAGATCGCAGGCTTTTTGACAACAAAACAGTGAGTGCAGTGTGAGTTGGATTTGTCTTTTCGAATCTCAACGCAAACTTTGTGACTCACAACAATTCATAGATGTCACAGCTTGTGTTGGGCACCCCTCGCTCTTGGCAATTCAGTGTGCAAACTGTTTATTATGATTTGCTACGGTAAGTGCAGTCATAAGATGCTGTTCGGTCACCAAGACCCGAAAGGTGGTAGTGATGCATTTCCAAAATAGAACCTGTCTCCAAGCTATAGCGCCTACCTTCAGAATGATATCTGTGGGCCTTGGGAGGGACACCCAGCAGCCCAGGCCCCCTACAGGCTGCCATTCCAGCGTTTGCATCTATTCACAGACAGTCTAAAAGACACTCACGCTGATGAATTTCCACGAGGAAGGAATTTTTGCAGATGTTTGCATAAGGGCCTCTTGGCTGGTGCTGATTAGCACATCAATAACTCTGGCAAATAAATATGTGAAGGTGGAACGCAATGGGTGGGCAAAAACAGTGACTGGTTGGTGACCTGCCTAAGCGCATCAAGTCCTGGGTTCCAAAGACGAAGGGGCATATCAGCAAGGGCCGGCGATAATTATCGCTAAGCGCACTTAGCGCTAGGATAATTATCGCCGGCTAGCGTGGAATTTTATCGCTGAGATAGCGTGCTATCAGCAACGATTATCTCAAAAGCGATAAAGTTCCTCGCGCTAACAGCCAAAGTGAGATCATCGCTGGAAATCCAGCAATAATCTCACACATTTTGGCGTTAGCTTGCTGATAAGGCAGGGCTTACTTAGCCATTATATCCACCTTACATTGGATATAATGGCTAAGTCAGGGTGAAAGCAGGCGTAAGGAAAGTAGCGTTAACAGTGGTTAGCGCTACTTTTCTTATCGCTATGCCTGTTAGCGATTCCCTTGATAATTGGAGAAATGTCAGTTGGCGACATTTCACAGGTTATTTTGGGACGGAAAGCCCACTTTGCATCTCATTAGAGATGCAAAGGTGGGCGTTATGGGAAAGGGAGCTAAAGCAAGGGATCATGCGTTAGCGTGACCTTGATGATTAAGCGATACAATTATCGCCGCTTTTTGTCTGAAAACGGACGCTAAAGTGGCGATAATTTTGTATCGCCAGCTTGCTGATATGCCCCCAAGTGCATAATAGAATCGAGTAAACATAACTGTACCGCGAACGTCAAGGCCCCAGATTTTCAGTATCTGTAAAATGACATGTTGCCTAAATGTTGAGAGGGCATGCGATGCACAACTCTTGATCGGACACTCCATTGAAAAATGAGCCGTGTGCGCACATGTTGCACAGCTCATGAGGAACAACAGATTACCTAGTTCGCCACATCGTTATTAGACAAACAGAATTTGTTCTTGAGCTTGGGCCTGTCTGTATTCCATTTCTGTGTGTGTTCAGTGCATGTGTGGTGTGAATATTGGCTTTACAAAGATGCCTCTTGTAAACTAACCAGGGCGTTGGCCAATCCTTGAATCCAGAGTCACATCCACCAATGCTGCTTCTGCAATGCAAGGAGATTGGAAACATAATGCTTATTCAGCACACATTAAAACAATGAACACAATTAAAATACCGTCTGATTTGCTACAACGCAGATTATGGGGGATATTCTCAAGAACGTGTGGTAACTACCCCAAAAGTAGCTTAACGCAACTCTTCACATCACAGTCTATCGCAGGAAAATAAACACCGTGGTAACGTGATATTCCCAAGCCGTCGGTACCATGCGATAGGACTATGATAACGCATCAAATGTCCATACTAAAATCAATGCGATTCTTCAGAAATGCGAAACACGAACGCAAAAAAAATTGCAATGCCCCAAATCGCAATACAAAAATCAGCGACAACCAGCCACAGGCCTGCAATTCCCACATGTAATGAGGGTAAATGCACTATAAAAGCAAAAAAAAAAACACGCCAACACCAAATCAAACTTCGTAGCACCATGGATGCACCCGGACCGAGTGCAGAGGACGACCAAAACCCCACGAGCCCCATGGAGGACCAGCCAGGAGCCCCGGGGTCGGGGATGGGCAAGGAGAAGAGGAAGAGGAAGACTGGGTTCATGCCACAGGAAGACCAGATCATCGTTACGGAGGTGATAGAACACTAACAACAACTGTTCGTCACCTCCACTGCGTCATTTGAAACACAAACGGAAATATGGCAGTCCATCGTCACCAACGTGAATGCAGTCGGAGTATCGAGGAGGTCAATGGAGGAGGTCAAGAGACGCTGGCATGAAGTGCACAGCCAAACCAAGGAGAGTGGGGTGGCAGCAAAGGTGACTGGGGCTGGGACTCCTGCGCCACAGCAGGAGCTGGATGAGCTGGAGGAAATGGTGGCCACAGTCATCAGTGTGGAGATGGTGGCAGGAGGTGGGGGCATGGACATAGCTCGATATGACCTGACCCAACAGCAACAGGGTGAGTAACGACCAGGAACAGGGGGGATGGAGGGTGAAAGCAACAATGGCACACATGGGCAATAATGAGCAGCACACTGTACAGCCACAATGAGTGTGGAACATGTCCCTGATACCCTTGGCACACTACAGCACACATAGAAACACCAAGTAGGCCCCCGTCCACAATGTGCACAAATGGGCCCCCCTCCACTTCACCAGTTACCCAACCCACCCATGCACATGTGCAGAATCCAGAAAGGCAGCGGCTCTGTGAGCCGCACGGACAGTGCAAGTGAAACTGCACAACAGATAGCATGGCTGCAGCCACAATACATGCCATAGTACATGAGACGACTTGGAGGTGGCTGAGTGTAGACCACATCCGTAAAGGAGCAGGCCACAATCTGACACATCCACATGAACCTACAACCCATGACGTCAAAAACACATCTACAGGCAAACAAAGCACAAGAGTGCAAAAACCGTACAAGAGCACAAATTACCCAAGAGGCAAACATCCCAGCACCCGAAAAGCACACAAGTCAAAGGCACACTAACTCAAAGGGGCCGCAAAATCAGAGCTGCAAGGGAGACTCGCCAACAATGAAGCACACACATATAGCAAGCACAGTATACCAACATTGATGACAATGTCGTACAAAGTGCAACCCTTACACCACAGGACAGAGGACACAACTGGTGCCACCCGTGCGTAGTAACTGGCCACTCACATCTGGCATTGCATGAGATGATAATGTACGAGTCCAACCTCACATCCGTCATGTAGTCGGAAATGACCACTGTCACCCATCAAATAGCCATCATCACCAAAACAGCCAAAATGTACACCGTCATGCAGTCTGAATGTAAACATCAACAATGCGTGAACATACATGGAAAACACTGTTAACCTGCATCTCCCCATTACATTGCAGAGGGAAAATCAACACCTCCTGCAGAGCAGACCACACATCTCTACAGTGATGATGAAGAGGACACCCTGTACATTTGCCCAGACACCCTCCAACGGCCCGTGGACAGCATCTGCACACCACCCCCAAGAGCAGGGCAGCCCAGCTGCATCACGGTGACACCACACTCTGCACAGACCACACAGCAGGAAGCACACATCACCAGAGCTGGCTCCCAGGAACCCCACGACCAGCACATGGAATTCCAACGCCGTGTGTTAGGGTGCCAGGTGCCAGGAGAAGATGGCTGATCAGCTGCGGATGGGGTACGACCTCATGGCAGCCAAACTCAATGCCATACGTTGGTGTCTGAGTCCCATCAGGGACCACTTACAGTCTTTAACGGACACCCACTCTCCACACTATGCGCAATAACAATCCTTGGCTGACCTCGCTGCGGCCATTACTCAGATACAAGAACTGTCTAGTCAGGCTCCAGCTATGACAGAACAGAGGTGGCACAGATGCATAGGACAATGGAGACCATGGAGACGATGCAGCCTGGAAGTTGGGCTGCCACGACTGAACACCAGCGAGATGTAGCTAGGATCTTCCATGCCTCGCAGATCCTCATCTTGCCATTGCTGCCACAGAGCCTGTCACAGATCACTGCTGCTGGAACTTCGACACACACATCTCCGCCCCCTGATGTGTCAGTGGCATACAGTGATGCAGCTCTACCACCTCCGCCCCCTGATGTGGCAGTGGCACACGGTGATGCAGCTATAACACCACCACACACACCTGGCACACCGGACACAGAAAACGTCTAAGAGGAGTAAGATGTGGAGGGTAATGACTGTGTGAGGAAGAAGGCAGTAGCATCCGCAGCCGCCACATGGCCTATCCCGGGCTGGTTCAGCCCTATGCATCGTGCCCTGGAACAACGCCTCCCACTGTCCCCTGCAACACTCTGCGTACATTCACCTGGAGCCCGACATGGACTGCCAGATCTGCCCTTGTACCAATGACACAGCAACCCGGCTGAGGACTGATCTCTTCCTCTCCAAATCAACTTTGCATTCCCCCAAGGACTCTGGTTGGCCCACCACTGGACAACCACATAATGTTGGCTTGAACTGGCCATGTACCCCTCCAGCTTTGACACTCCCCAGGATGTGAATAAAACATTCCAAATCACACAGATGTGTCATTTCTATGTTTATTCACGTGTACGAGACTGGAGGACTGTAGGGAGATTGATTAGACAAAAAAGGTACACCCTGGTAAATGTCATCAATGCGGATGATTGACCCAGACCCACATGGACCTTTACATGAATGTGAAGGTGTGAACTATCTGTGGCCTCGGTGCACATGAACAACAATCTCGCATCACCCAACATAGCTACAAGTCCATGTATTAAATGGGGCTGTGTGTGTGAATGTCAGGATCTGTAGCCCACCTGAAGTAGTGTCCCCCATCGCATGTGGCTACAGGACATCTCTTCGCATGACCTACTCACCCATATCAGTGTGGACACAGTCTTTCATGATGGATCATATTGATCCACATGTCAAGAAGTTCAACACCATACTCAAATTGCTGAAGACACGCAAGAGCACAGGTCTACCAGCAACTATCCCAAACACAATGTCTGGCTCACAGAGGTGGAGCTGCCAATAGGGATTCACCACCAATGTACATGCGGCAGTCTGTCCCTCCATGTGTACAGACAATGCTCATTGAGTCACACGATTTGACAAACTAATGAACACTCATCACAGTTGTACACTGTTGCAGTTGCAAAGACTTTATTAGCATGTGTGTGTCAGTACAGACAAGTAATGGGCCACAACAGGCCGACAAATGCTTAAGAGACTTACAGGCAGAATGGGAATGTGTCGAGGTGCAATAATTGGGGATACAAAAATGAACACATATCCTTAAGTTTGGCAATGGTCTCAGCCCACCTTGCCCTGCTGGTCGAGTCATGTGATGTGAGGCATCTGATCATAGCCTCGTATCAGGGGACACGACTCACAGCCCATGGGATCTGCATGGAGCTGTACCACCGGACTGCACCGACTATGTGCTATGCTGACAGTGAGCAGGTGACAGGGACCAACAAGGTCACATGTCGTGCTACATTGCCATGTGTGTAGCCTCCCTCCAGCAGAATGTCAGTTTTAGGAAATTTGCCAAACGACGCTGTGCAGTTCTGCCCATGGGGCTGCATAACCCTGCACAGGTGAGTGACAACACCGATAGGTGCACGCACATGCATTCTGAGTCCGGGCGAATGCAGACATGTCCACTGTGTTCTGGCTTATGGGACCATTCCTCCACGATGCAACACGGTGTTGTGACCTGTGCTCTGGGTGTCAATCAATTGTGGCTGCAGGAAGGTAGTTACTCGTCCATGAATATGAGCGCTGCTTCATAGGCAATCAGTTCAAGAAGTACATCGTTCTCGAATTCAAGGAACACGAGGGAGAGCCAATCCATTAACTGGTCCGGGCAGATGTGCTCCGACCATGCAGTTTCACCGATCCACAACATACCCCAATAGGGGAGCGCCTCTATGTGGTCACTGCATAAGATGACTTGTACAATCTCCCATCCACTACTGCCAGCACATCCGCCACAGTTCAGGACATCTCATGCACGGGTATCCCGGTTGCACTCCTGTTCGTGGGCCAACAGGGGGCGCACACACAAGTCATAATCCAGTTTGGCTACTGTTGTGTTGGATAGGCAGACCTCCATTGGCCACTCGAATGTGCATGATCAACAGGGGAACCAGGGCTGGACGCATGTGACATACGCAAGCAGGAAACTCAGACGGTAACTGATTCGCAAAACTGCC
Organism: Triturus cristatus; assembly: GCF_964204655.1. NCBI lineage: Eukaryota > Metazoa > Chordata > Amphibia > Caudata > Salamandridae > Triturus > Triturus cristatus. The sequence continues at coordinate 1,843,110,465 of NC_140590.1, forward strand.
ATTGGCAGAGCTCCCAACAGATGCAGCATTCGTGCAAGGTACAGTTCCACGTGACAGGGACACTCTTCAGACCGGCGGCAGTTCTGTGGATGATGTGCCACTGCTCGGGAAAAGAGTTGTATGTGTGTTCAACCTTTTGACGTATGGGTTGTTTTTTGGCAATGTGTTGGGTGCATGCCATGCAGGTGTACCTCAAGCAGGGACAAGTGTGTGTGGGGTGTGGACATGTTGCTCTTTCATTGGTGCAGTTCGTGGTGTGGGAGTTGTAGGAGTCTGGTATGGTATCTCACTCAGGGGGTGCAGGGCGGAATGGAGACCAAGGTCAGAGGTTCGGATGTCCTTCCTCCTTGTGAATTGATACAAAGGAGCTTTCATGCCTAATTGTTGTCTGACTAATGCTTGGATTTCTGAAATGTGATGTGGCCTTCGTGCTGAAATCGTTGCCAGGCCTTTAGATTTAGGGTGCACCAATTGCGAAACACACACAGCAGTTTGCATGTATGGGCCAAGGGCCTGATTGTCCTTGCTCTCCTTGTTCTGTCTCTTTCTCTCTCTCTCTCTCTCTCTCTCTCTCTCTCTCTCTCTCCCTTTCACTCTCTCTCTATCCTTTGATGAGTGCCTGACACACCTTCTCATCTTGGATGTTGCCTTGCAGGCTGTCACTTACAGATTGTCCAGGGATGACCCGCCATGACTCTAACAAGTAGTTGTTTGGAGAGAAATTTGATTGTGATATTTTGTTCGGACTTTCAATGTTGAATGATTCATTCTGCTTTTTCTGCACTCACATGACTTTTAGTTGTTGTTATTCTGCGGCATCGGGTAGATGATTTTGTTCATTATTTCATGTCGTTGATGTGCAGTCTTTTGGTCCGGGGAGGTGGGGGGTGACTGGGTAGGGGCCCTGGGGAGGAGGGGGGGATCCGGGGATGGATGACGGTGGGTGTTGTGGCCCTGTTGGGGCACCCAGCTGCATGATCGTTGGCTCCATGGCATCTGTTGTTCTTCTGGTGTGGCTCTGGACTGTACTCCCTTGTCTGCTGCCGGTTGTCGTCCAACTTTACACCAGGTCAGAGCAGGTGCTAATTTCCTGCTGCTAACGCACCTTATCTCATGTTTTGTGTTCTTATCCCAGATCTGGCTGGCCGTTGAGAGTGTTCTGAAGTGCTGTTGTCGCGGGTTTTTGCTCGGAAACGCCTACTCTGCATCTCATTAGGGATAGTTGCCGGGGTCATCCGTGGCGATGTTTTTTGAGGATGTTATCACCGGAAATATGGTGATATCGGCAGTTAGCACCAGCTTGTGAATGGGGCGATACATTTATTGCGACTTTGGCTGTGCTAAAGTGCCGATAACTCGCCGATAGATCCTTGAGAATATGCCCCTTTGTCCCTTGAATTTCACTGAAGGTTCAATCATATATCACTCCAAAAGTATGCAGCATCCTTTCTATGTGCTCCTTTTACGGTGCTGCATCAAAATGAATTAGGCAACTTTGTCCACTCTTTCTGAGCTGCACTATCTTCAGGACATGCACTTACTTCATGACTCAGCACAAGTACTGATTATCAATAAATGTGTTCATGCTGTCAGTGTTGGACTGGTGTAATGGGCAATTTGTCACTGGGCTACTCTATGGATCATTTTTAGGTCAAGCCTAGGTAGCGCTTGCGCTGTCGCTTAGCGACCTGTTCTAATTGATTTGTGGCGTTCCAACTCCCCCCATTGCTTGCCTTTGCTTTTCATGTGTCTATGTCAGTGTCCTTCAAAAATCATTGCTTGCTAATGGTCAGTCCTGCTTCTTTGTCCCTCCTTTTTCTCTTCCATTCCTCTCATGAGGCAGGGACTAAGTACTGCCCATTACTCTATGCTTCTTTATCTGTTCTTTGGGGGACTATTTTTTTCATGGCTTCTTGCTCTGTTACTGTTTGCCTGTGTTTGGCTTCGGCACCATAGCTATTTACATTCGAATATAGCTTTCCTCCCTCCCACTTCCTACTAATTCAAAAGTTGTATTAGTGCTGCGTCTTGCACCATGCCTCCTGCTGTGTTGGTTATACTTATTTAGGCTTTTATCAATGTTCGATATCGGACCGTCACTTGGGCTTATTTAGTAATATATTTGTTTGGTTTTGGCCTTTGCTTTAAGGATGGGTTTGTTATTTTTTTTTTCTTTATGTCGAACAGAAGAATTTGTAATTGTTTTACTGCAATCTGAAGTGTAGCGTGCATTTATATTTAATAATATTTTTTAAGATGCTGGCCGCTTATGAATGAAGAACCCATTTGGTAGGGGTTCTCCTGTGGAAGCTGCTGCTGCAGTGCTCTCTATGTGCAGGCAGCATGCTTTAGAGACGTGTGCAGTGGGTACCTGGAGATGAGAGTGTGCCCCGGCCCTCCGCTTCTGTACACAGCGGCAGCAGGGATCAGACACCAGGGTGGGTGGAAATTTTACGACCTACCTGCTCTATTCTATCAAGAGGAGGCATCGCTGCACCTTACAGTTGCTGACTATGCCGCTCCCTCTTAGTGAGTGTGGGCAACAGCAGCGTTGTGCATGAGGATGTCTTGTGGAAGGATGGTGTGGTAGCATCTAGTTAGATGTACAGTGTATGCTTTGAAAGGTGGAGGTCGCGTGGCACGGCATAGCCCTTCATGCATGTGAGAACGCAGATTTATTTCACAGCATACAGAAAGGGTGGGGTTGGTGAAGGTGGAGATGGAGATGGAGGTGCACTCTAGCATTTCGCACAACGGCTCACGACTTCCTAAACTTCTCATGCTAACTTGCTGTCAGATGCACAAGGTAAGGGTGATGATCTTGAGCCCTGGAATAAGTTGTGGGCATGCGTGCTGCAGCTGGGGAGCCTGCGCACTGCAGTTCTGAGCTGGCGAGACGGAGCAGGCAGTGGCTGGAGAGCCAAACCGAGTGCCACTTGGTTCAAGCCTGAAGTTCACCTGTGCCCCTCCATCTTATTGGCCGACCTTATTAGAGTGCACAGCAGAGACGGAGTGCTCTAAATAGACGATCCTTACAGGTAGGTGCTTTGTGAAAGCTGGTGGGGCTGGGCCTGAATCAGTTTAGTCAGACAAATCTTGTTTGGCAGGTCCTAACTGAATGTTTTCCATTTACATGTCTGAAGTTGTTATTCTTTTGGTTGTTGTTATTGTAGTTAGATTTTTGAGTAGTTCAAACAGTCCTGTGTTTTTAATTTGCATTATGGTACTTGTAGTCGTGAATTTACAGTGAGATTAAGGGCAAGTCGAGTGGGACAACTCAAGAAGAAATCTTTACTGGATGGCAACTCACATGTGGGATCTGGAACCGCGTGGGCTCTGGGACAGTGCACAGTTTCACATCTGAAGCAACCCTTTCCAAGACACTGACAGGATGCCTCCTTACACCTGGAAATATTCATGTGACCGGCGTAGCTTGTATGGCCATCTCTAAAATGTTTGAAAACTGTGCAGAAGGGATCAATGTACCCATTATTGTGCTTTGGAAAACCCATACATTCTCTAAGGCTCTCTCCTTATCTGCTGTGTAGACAGAGAGAGAGAGAGAGAGAGAGAGAGAGAGAGAGTGTTTGTGTGTGTGCGTGTGTGTGCGTGTGTGTGTGTGTGCGTGTGTATGTGGCAGCAATTAAACGGACCGCTATATCGACTAGAGGGTAGTAAAACACAGTCATTATTGACAAATGGGGCCCTCACTCCCTGAGCCCCAGTGCCACTGCACATGCTGCACCTCTGATAGCCACAGTCATGTTTCACACAGCTCCCTTAGACTAGTCTTCAGCTTTCCCTCAGTTCTCAGTGTAAGAATGACAATTCTATCTTTTCCCTTTCCTATGTCTATATTTTGCTCTTTCAGTCTCACTTTTTCTCTCACTTTTACCTCACCCTGCTCTTTCTTCCACGCTCCCTTTGTTTCTGCGACTTTCGTCCATCTGATTCTTACATACTTTCCGTTTCTCACACCTGCGTTTCCGGTGACACTTGATTCCTCTCCCTCCCATTGCTGTCACCCTCTCCCTTCTCATTATTCTGCCACTGTTTTTAGGTCTCGCTGCACGGAGAGACATTTAGTAAGTGAGTTTTCAAAGTGCTGCTGGCTGGCCTAGCGCTTGCGTTAACGCAAGCGTGCAGGTGTGAACCGCCAGCCTTCAGCGCCATCTGTCTTTCCTCTCGCTTGCTTATTGCCTCCGTCCCTCCCCCGCCTTCGCGCTTACAAGCGTTCGGGATTCTCCCACTATTTTATCTTCATACACGCTGACAAGAAGTATTTGCAAAGCCAATAGACCTGGGTTTAATTTACTAACGCATGCAAATATAGGCATTGTGGACTAAGAATTAGGGACCAGACATAGAAGGTACAAAAAAGGAAGACTGCACATGGTGTGTGAACATGTGCAAATCATATATTAACCAGCAGAAAAGCTCAATGCGAAATTGCAAACCAGTAAATCGCCAGTTCTTAGCGCTATATAAATAACTCCAGCAATAGTAAACCACGCTCAGCCTTTAATGTTTTTTTTTTTTACCCTTGCACTCTGAAAATGCTAGTCCAGTAGGCCTAATTAACATACCTAAGAGTCAATGGCTACCGAGAGCAGGCCTCTGTTACTTGCAGAGCACAAACTGCAGGCAAGATTACCAGCATTTCCCGAGGGCCTCCAAACAGCTGGTGCGCCGCCATAAAACCGCAGGCAGCAACCGGACGCGCACACCTGCCCTCAGGCTCTTCAACACAATCACAAATATAGGTTTCCTCAAATGTAAAACTTTGCAGCAAGCCGGATACAGCGCTGTATCAATAAAACACGTGCAAGGAGGCCAGCTGGGGGAAGCAAGGGCTGGTGGCTAGAGGCGAAGGGAAACATTGAAAGCAGCTGACACGATCACGACTGACCGGATCCTTTTTTTAGGTCTCGCCTGAGCCAGCGCTTTAGCGCTGCTCTCACGAGAGCTTTTGTAAAAGGGGGATCTGGAAGTGCAAACTAGTGCTTTTCAGGCCTCCAAATACAGTGCATGTGCGCCGGGCGCGCGCACCATTTGGCAGCCTGAAAAGCACTGCCAGCTCCTCGCGACTCACCATTTTGTTGCCATTGCAACGAAAATGACGCTTCGTGTGTCTTTTTTTTAATGTCAGTCCCCCCGGGGCACAAGCAGGCATCCACTTCTGTCTTTTTGCTACGATCAGCTGTCCTGACAGAAGTGGATGCCTGCTTGTGCCCCGGGGGAACTGCTAATGTGCAAGGGTTTAGCTTGCTCAACGTAAAAGACGTTGTGCCATTTGTTTCCTTTATCTCACTTCCCTTATCTCTTCTGTGCTCCAGTCGTCTCCCATTAACATCCTTTACTCTGCCCTCCTACTATAAGTTGTTATCTCCATGCTTTTTTTCGCACTTGCAACAGCTGTTTACAGAGAACAAATGAGTGGCTTCATAGCAAGGGCATGCAAACACGTACACTGCTGCCAGCCGCCTTACACGTTGCAAAATACCCAGCAGGAGATAAATAATAAGGTTTATATGATAAATTGTCTAATAAAACACATACAATTATTGCTTAGATACACTGGGTGCAAGTTTAAAAAACATACACTATATGGTCTACATTTTAATGAAAAATATACTTTACTAAGTGGTATTAATAATGTCTACAATCTTAGACGCAAATTTTGTTGGTTTTTATTTGTCCATCAATAAACTTTTCCCTTGCACTTTGGCCATTCCAGAGCTCAACTGATAGCGTGCCTAACAATTTAGTGTTCACCAATCATTTAAATGGAAAAGAATGTAAAGCTTCTTGGATACTCTCTCCGTGCATTACTGTCTCTGTATCTCTGTGTAAGCGTCTTTGTATGGCCATCTCTGTTTTAGTGTGTGTGTCTCTGTCTCTGTATGTGCATATCTGTCTGTGTATTACTGTCTCTGTATGTGCTTCACTGTCTTTGTGTTACGTTTCTGTCTCAGTGTGTGCATCACTGTCTCTGTATGTGCATTACTGACTCTCTGTGTACATGACTGTCTTAGCATGTGGATCACTGTCTCTATGTTTGCATCTAGTTGTGTTTGTGTATCACTGTTTTTGTGTGAGCTTCTTTATCTTTGTCTTTTTTAACTGTCTTTGTGTGTGCCCTCTGTCTCTGTTTGTGCTTCCCTGTCGCACTGTGTGCCTTTCTGTCTCTAGGTATGTTCGTTTGTCTCTGTGTGTGCGTCACTGTCTCTGTGTGTGCACCATTGTCTTTTTGTGTGCGCCTCTGTCTGTGCGTCTCTGACTCTGTGTAAGTGCCTCTATCTCTATGTGTACGTCACTGTCTTTTTGTGTGCATCAGTGTATGTGTGTGCGTTTCTGCCTCTGTGTGTACATCACTATTTCTAGATGTAATTCCAGTCTTCATAATCTTTATTAATTTCCATCCTTTTTTTGTCGATGCCAACTCCTCAATACTCCATACCATTTCTCTTCTTGCACTACTGAACCCTTAACTTTCCTACCCCTTTTGTTGTGCTACCTACCTATAAACAACTAAACACTTAAACGCATACACTAATAATAATCTCCTTCACCTTCTACAACTAATTATTCTCATTCTTCTGTTACACGTAAAAAAGCAATTTTTTACCCAAATACCTACACATATCCCTTTTAATGCAGCATAACCACATATTTCATCTATAACAATTTGCTTACGCTCTGCAACACACACTACAATACCCTCCTCACAAATGTTAGCCCTCTTACCTTACACTTTCCTTTTCTTTTTAACTCTATTCCACCATCTACTCCCTTCATACTATCCCTTACTTACAATACTAACACTTTTGCATCTTAAATATCCTTTACCTCATGCACCTTACCCATGTCACTCTATTCCATTTATTTAGCCATAATATTGATTTACTTACTCCATTCCATCGCTTTACTTACACTACGAACACGTTTTTGTTAACTACGTGGTTTATCATATTACACCCCTTTCCCAAAAGAAACAAAAACGACACTTTTTAACATGTCGAACAATAAAAAGAAATTCTTACTTGCACATAACAACTCCTTTGTTTCACCATGCCAGTCTCACTTGACATGTGCCGACCTTTTTACCCCTATGCCCATTTACTCAAACTAATATAAACATTCTCTATTCTGCACAATAAATGCAAATAATATTTGGTAACAGATATCGACCAAAGCTTTACGACGATACAAAACATATTTCGGTACATTTTGTATGCAATTGCAACTACATAATTTTCATGCACAGTTGCATAACAACAAACTTGCATACCTGCATTAATATCTTACTTACATTACATGCTTCACAGTTTGCAATTTATAAACATTCTCTTTGCATTTGGTAAAACTTATATTGCTAATGCCTCCAGCTCAACAAGTGTACAATATTCCAGTAGCAAACAACAATAACGTTTTTGCGCCACTTACTATAATACCACTAACAAAATAAGCATCCTCAGGAAATAGGTGTATTTTTATAGCATCCATCGACCTAGCTAGCTGTTAACGGCATATTATTTAATACACAAAAAAACATACACTAAGTCCCACAGCAAGTATTAAAAACAAGCATTTGCAATGCAATGGGTCTCGCATTTACGCGAGTTTGAGCTATTGACATTGCAAATGACAATGCCTTTTAGTTTTGTTTTTTTTAACATAAATAAAAGGCATTGTCATTTACATTGCCAATTGCTTTAACTCGTGTAAATGCGAGACCTATTGCATTGCAAATGCTTGTTCTTCTTTTCTGTTTATTATCTCAAGTCATCTCCCTGAGGAGGGTCCGGTATAGCCATCAGGACAAAACACAATACAAGATTTCTGCAAGCAGGGTCGGCTCAGTGACTTCGCATCCTTGGAGTTCTTATTTTTATTCTAAACATTCCGTCTTCTCAGTCAGAGAAGCAAACTCAAAACAAGCACTGGCAAAGCCAATAGGCCGGACCTGTACTTTGTGTTCTAAAACATTAAAGAAAACCCTCGATTGGTTTCTGCATACAACGCATCTATGTAATAATGAATATCACGTGCGTGCGATGATTTAGTGTCCTTTAAATAGTAAGATAGTCCATCGTGCTTTGTAATCAAGCACCCCACACACAGGAGGCGGATGATACAACGAACACCCAACAGCTTGAGGTGAGAGGGTCCTATTCATGTGGGTGGAGCCTAAGCCCACTCCATTAATGTATAATAGGAGATGATACAAATTCTGGTCGCCTCTTGTATGTATAGAAAGGGGACTCATAGATCATTAATTTTGGAAGGTTTTCTAGAGCAGCCTGTGTTATGTAACATCATTTCTGCAATGCCGATTAGTTTCGGTCATGTAACTTTTATAGTGTAGCCCATTTTACCACCTCAAGTTATGTGGAGGGCAGTGATTCACTATTTGTGTGAAACTATAAAATGTGCTGTTTTAGGATGTTTGTCAGAGCTTCTTCCCATTATTACTGTGCAGTCTTTATGACTGATTGCGATTTGACTCTTATAATTAGAATATTTTGTAACTTTCATGGCTGGTCTGTGAATCGTGTCCTGAGTGAGTTTTCCTGTCTGAATTTTCCTTTATTTGCTTTAGGGCTCTCATGCTTTGGGACTCACACAGCCCAAGCTGCCCAATCAGCTTTTATTCGTGGAAAGTAGCGACACATGTCTTGCTACCGACCAAACTTCAAGACTGCTGACACACACATGAGCGAACGGAGCCTTCTGACTACCAACTATCTGGGCATATGATTATATTACCAAGGACTATATTCACCACTTTTTTACGTATTCCAAATTTCACAGAGTCTTCTACTTTAACGGATTTGGAATACACGTTCTCGCACATTCCACCAAAATTAATTATTCAAGTTACTGCATTTCGAGCATTGCTACCAATTGTTTGGCTCTGAAGCACACAGGAACATGTATGAATTGGTGAATGGTGTGTTGAACGGTGCAGCCATCACATATGCAGGAGTGTGATTTGTAGTTTACTAATGAGCACCTCCAATGCTGGGCAGCATAGAGGCCTAGCATATAAGCTGTATGCAGTACAGGATGTGCAGAGAAGCTGTGCAGGCTGGTCGGTGCATAGAGCTGTGCTCTGCACAAGAATTAGAGATTCCCTCTAACTGTAGTGCAGCAAGCGCTAGGCAGAACTAGGTTAGAAAGAGTATGTGATTCCAGGTTCTGGCACCTAGTTTGGACGCAAATACAAAAAATGTTCCAACTTCAAATTCCCTTCTCCCCTTTACAAGTTTTTCTAGGCTCCCTATCACCATCTCTTCCGCAATCTCCTTCCCATTATTTACTACTTGACCTCCTAGTTGCTGTGGCTTTCCATACCATTACTTCTAATTGGAAGCAGGCTGCAAATGTTTCCTATCAATCTTGGTGGAATGCAGTCTGCTTCCATCACCGCCTAGACACCAATTACGTATCTCCCGTTTCCTTAGCAATTAAACGCGATCTGATTTGGCTCCCTTTGGTATCCTATCTCTCCTCCTTTGCTCCAGCACACGCCTCTCCAGACCCTGACACAGTTGAGGTACGTAAGGCGCCATGATTTTCTTGTTTCTTTAATGCCTTTTTATTATGATATTGCGTTCTACTACATTATACAGTATTTTTCATTCCTATACGTAGGTTCTTTTTATATAAACCTCATGCTTGTTATCTTTGCCTTTGTTGAGAATTTTTATTGAAATGCTTATTCTCTGTATATGCTTACCATGATGATTGTACCCCCTTTCCCCTCCCTTCTCCTTCCCTTCTTATTTCTTCAATAAACTCAAACTTAAAAAAAAAAAAGAAAGAGTATGTGATACCTACCTACGTTTCATATGGAGCGGCTTTCTTTCTTTGTGCACGCGCATACAAACCAGGACCCCACACCCTCCAAAGCATTACATGAAAGGAGAAACATGGCCTGCAGTTCTTTTAAGAACACTAGAACAAATACATCATTCTTTACTGTAGCACTACATGTTCAAAATCACTTATTCGACTACCTACTTACTGTTCTGTGTCTATCAAACCCCTCTGCAGAGTTCCACACACACAACAACGTGTTTGTGCTCATATTAAGTACTACGTGATATACGACATTGATAAACAAATTATACGGTAGTGGGAATCCTACACTCCCCAAAGCATAAAGGCACAAATAAATAAAACATTTCACAAAGTAACACCAGTTTCCTAACAACCTATTAAAACACCCTAAGAGGTCAACGAATGGGGCATTAAAACATGCTCCAGAGATCACACGCGGCATCAGAAGTAAGCTATATTTGAACACTGTATTATCAAATTACATAGGAGATTGGTCAACAGAGATGCAATGCAAAACAAATCAAGAGGAGCCAAGTGCAGGGGTGTGAAGCCAAACTAATAAAGGTAAAATGCAAAGACACATTTTTTGGGGTTTATCCAATATTGATCTCATCAATGTCTGATTTATCACCAGCAGCACTTCCAGAAAGCATTAATCACAGTGGTGATGCTCCCCCTTGTGGTGTCTAGCTTAGGGAGGGACTTTTTACCATCTACATTAGACTGTTATAAGTAAGGAGGCGGGGATGACCGTTATTTGGAAAAATATGTTTTTGTAGAAACAAGCAACGCAGTCTCGCAAAGGATCATACTTTAGGTGGCTATTCAATGTTCTTGCTTGCTCGTTAGGTCTCGCTGAGTCAGCGCGCATGCGCTGCTCGGAGAGACATTTAGTAGGTGAGTTTTCAAAGTGCTGCTGGCTGGCCTACCGCTTGCGTTCACGCGAGTGTGCAAGTGCGAATCGCCAGCCTTCAGCGCCATCTGTCTTTCCTCTCGCTTGCTCCCTGCCTCCGCCCCTCTCCCGCCTTCGCGCTTACAAGCGTTCGGGATTCTCCCAGTGGGTGCATCTCCGTCAGGCAATATCACGCCCACCTTAAATTTCTCTTCCGTCGCTGCCTCTGTATGATTCTGGCTTTCCCCCTCCCTCCTCACGTTAGAAGCCCTCCCCCATCCTCCGAGCAGCAGATCAGCTGTGGATATCTCAGTACACAGCAGTAGGCAGACACCAAGTCTCTTCCGTCGCTGCCTCTGTAGTCTTCAGTTATTCAGGCATTCAGTGACGTCAGGAGGTATGTTTTAGCGCTCGCTTGAACGATAGGAGAGTGGTGATAGCCTGCACGTTGAAGGAGGCCTTTGCAGGATGACGCCTATCTCTACGAGGTGCCCATGTGGCTTCACGGTTAGAATGTCGCTCTCAAGTCGTGAGCCAGCGTGTATCTTACTAGCGTTTATGAGATGTATGTTGCTGCAGCGCATTGGGTCTTCTTGGATACCGAGATGAGATGTTTGTGATAGGCTCCATGCTCTTTACAAAAATCCTCCTCCTATTAAACATTGGTTAGATGTGAGCTCCTGTCAGCCCCGGTTGCTGTTTAAAATGTATGTACAATTACTTCATAATCTCTTAGAGAGCCTGGGGATTCAGATGATTGGTAACGTAAACAAAATATTCTGTTTATGAAAACAAAAGCATATTTGAGACTATTTAGTTTTAAATGATGCTAAATTGTCTCATCTGAAAGACTTCTAATTGTGTCATCCAACAAGTTAAGCCTTGTCCAAGCTCCACAACATATCGAGGATGCTGGTAATTCATCCGTGCAACTGTTCTGAAGCTCTGCTTTACTTGGAGAGCTTTGCGTTCACCGCCTTCAGTAAGTTACCGTGGCCTTATTTCCCACCCTTTGCTTAACATTGGGTGACTTTGTCACTCTCATTTGCTTGCTTCTTCTTCAGTGGCTTGCCTTATCCATCGTGTTTTGACCCTCTCCAGGAGCATTGCCTCTTTAGCATCCTTTTGCTTGGATGACTTGGATTCTTCCACTGCTCAATTTTGTACTTTCTACTCTCCATGAGTGTGCACGTGTATTATATCCCTCTCTGTGTATTGATTCCTTACCCTAACCTCCTGATCCCCTCCTGCACTCTCCACGTGGTTCTGTCTTGTGTGTTGCTCTCTTTTGTGTGTTTCTCCCCAGGTCCCTGCGGGCTCCAGGTAGCTTTCTTCCTCGTGTGCTGCTCTCTTGAGTGCTTCTGTCCCCGTGCTCGATGTTGATCTCCCTCTCGTATACTGCTGTTATCCTTCTTCACTCTCCTGTCTGTATTTTTTGTAGTTTCTCCCCCTCCCCATCCACTCATCCGTTGCTTCCCCACCCCTTGTGGGCATTGACATTTTTTTTTACTTTTTCGTGTTTCTTTTTGAAGTCCTGGCAGCTGTCATTTGCTTCTGGGCTCCCCACTACAAAAAAACAAAAACAAAGGTGTTTTAATGCACCTAATATTTCTTTTTATTTTTCCAGTTTACTGAAGTTGCGTCCGCTATCTTATATTGGTCAATTAAAGGAATAGAAAATGTTGTATTTGTCAGTAGATAGGTATGCGCAAGCTTGGTGATGCATGTGCAGAAAAAACAGAATGATGCGACCGGAAATAAAGGTCATGCAATCCCGCCTTTGTTTTTTTTGTTCGTTTTACAGCACTGTCGGAGACCGTAAGGTCCAAATGTTGAGCTATTGGTTTTGCCAAAGCTTGTTTCTGTTTAATTCAACAACTTCCTTAGAGTTTGGGTTTTCTTGCTCTCTCCCTCGTGTCAGTGCACGCTTTCACCAGGCACACACACCACCAGTCATCAGTGCACGCTTTCACCAGGCACACACACCACCAGCCGTCAGTGCACGCTTTCACCAGGCACACACATATGCCCATTCAGTGCTTGTTAATAGGGCTTCTCATCTGATTCAGCCTGCTTCTAAGCGTCCCAGCACCGGATCACCAGAGTCAAGCAGTGCTAGATTTAATGAAAGGTACTGTAGGTAGGATGGACAGGGTGTAGAAGTTGCCAAGCAGGAACAGTGCATCAGATCTGTCGGAATCTACTGCTGTAGTGCCTTAGTTAGTGTGCTGCTTTGAGCCAGCTGCCTCACAATCAATGGAACTGGTGACCAGTATGTTCCTCACTAACGTCCGCTGCATTAACCCACTGAGCTTTCTGGTATTTTAATCTGTGTCCTGCAGGAGTCACAAGATTTCTGCAGTAGGTACACTTACCCACCAAGTTGTGTGGCTGGGTTTAGACCAGTGACCAGCAGGCTACACATGTCACTATATTGACCATCTGCGTCTTTGTGCAAGAGTGGGAACCAGTGACCTGCAGATAACACCCCTGATACCAGGAGCAGGACCCCAACACCCACGTGGTGCTCGCTGATCCTACCTCCTTAGTCTTCTTGCATTCTTTCCTCTCTGTTTCTCTGTGCTCCGTTGGTCTGTATTCACTGTTTCCTTTCATCTTAAACTTTTTATTTACGTCTTTCTCTTCTCTTCTGCCCACCTTTCTTGGGGGCATATCAACAAGGGCTTTATCTCTGCTTTTTTGGCTTTAAAAGCCAAAAAAGCAGAGATAAAACTAGTGCCCTATCAACAACAGGGTGCTAACACGCAAATTTGCATGTTAGCACCCTTTTACTCTACGCTTCCCCTTGCATCTCTAATGAGATGCAAAGGGGGCGTTCCAGAGTAAAATAATAGGAGAAATGTCGCTAAGCCACATTTCTCCTATTATCAAGAATGTCGCTAACCCTGTTAGAGACAAAAAAAGCAGCGCTAACCGCGGTTAACGCTGCTTTTTTACGTCTGCTAATTTTCAGACTTAGCCATGATATCCTATGGAAGGAGGATATCATGGCTAAGTTTGCCTGTCCCTATCAACAAGGTAACGTGAGATTATCGCTGGGTTTCCAGCGATAATCTCACATTAGCCTGTTAGCGTGTAGATTGTTATCGCTATTGAGATAAGCGTTGCTAATAGCACGCTATCTCAGCGATAAAAATTCACGCTAGCCGGCGATAATTATCGCAAAGCGCACTTGTTGTTGATATGCCCCTTATTTATTTATTCTTACACTTGAACTCTTTTAATCTCCTTTCCGTTTTCCTGCCATTACTGGCTCTTGTCAGTTTTTCTTTTTTTTCTATTCTCATCCTCTGTTCTTATTAATCTTTGCGTTCTCTCCTTCCTTCTTCGCCCTGCATCTTTATTTTCCCTCCTTATTTTCAATGGTGATGACGGTGCTCTAAGTTAGATACAAATAAGAGGGTGGGTCTATAAAAGAGTAAAGAAGGGGTAAAATTGCACTGCTTCCTATGTTACTCAGTTTATGCTTAACGCACTTCTGGGACAGTTAGGGCCTTGTAGCGCAAGTAACTGCTGCCTCTTGCTATAGCTCCATAGTGCCCTCAAGATCTGACATCTGTTAATTCTCCCCTAATATCCGTCCGTTGCTCAAATTATAACTCACATACTATTTCCCAACCTCTACCCTCCTGTTATTTATATCCTCCCCCAAAACAACAACAAAAACCTATAACAACCATTAGAACAGGCAAGAAAAAGTTGCTAATATTCCCCAAAAAAAACACTGATCATTTTTTTATATGATTTTTTTTTTTAAATAGGTAATTCACTTAGACATCATCTCATCTTAACTATAGAGAGGGTAACAGAATGCTTTTAACACTTTTTTTCTTATAACTTTGCAGTGTGCTGCACACACCACACTACTCTAGGACAGAGCTAAATCTCATTAGCTAAGCCTGCTCTGGCTAAACACTTGTGAGGTTCCAAAGGCGAGACCTATTGGCATTTTAATGTTAAGTGTAAGCGAACTTACTGCATCGCCTCATTTGAGTACCCAACGCCGACCATAATTGCAGACACGTGGGGGCAATGTACTCTATCCCACCCACTCCATTGTTATCTACAAAAACCTCGTCCCGCGGCGCCTGGTCCCCTCGCCTTGCCCTTGTAATTAAACCCTAAGCCACCGAAACGAGGGCCCCCATGCCCCTCCACTCTCACCACTCCCACTCACGCGCTTTGTCTCCCTCTAACCCGCCTCCAACATTAACAAGCATTGGCATAGACAATAGGTCTCACTTTTGGGACCTTATAAGTATTTAGTTATGCAGCACAATATCCTTGCTGCAACAACATCAACTGTTGCATGGCTAAGCACTTATAAGGTCCCAAAGGCAAGACCTATTGGCTATGCCAATGCTTGTCTATATCAGTCTCTCTTTGACTCACCTTTCCTGTTTTTCTTAGCAAGTTGCATTCCTTCTTACTCTATGTCCTTGTTTGTAGTTTTTTGTTTTCCTCTTCATCCCTCTCTTTGCTCTTTGTTTCTCTTAGACTCTTCCCTCTTTCATAGACACACTTCCTTCATTCAAGCCAATCTAGCCCCTCTGTTTCTCCCACTTTGTCTATTTCTGCTGTGGCTCTCATTCTCTGCCTGTCAGTTCTCTACAAGTTTAGCTAAGACACCTCACTTTTTTCCCGTGACACTTGCTTTGTACCTGTCTATGGGGCATATTATCAAGCACAGCGTTAAAATTATCGTCGCTTTAGCGTCAGAAAACTGCCGCTAAATCAGCGATAATGGGTTTGATAATATGCCGCAGAGAATTCCCATAGAAGCCATGTTGACACCAGAACATGGGCTTCTATGGGAATTGTCTGCGCCATATTATCAACCCAATTATCGCCGCTTTAGCGGCAGTTTTCTGCCGCTAAAGGGGCGATAATTTTAACGCCGTTTCTTGATAATATGCCCCCATGTTCTTTTCACATGAGCCCCTTTCTAAACTTCACTGCTCATTTTCCTTATATGTAACTCTTCCAAGCAGTGCTTTAAATGAGCTGGTGCTCACAGGTACTGAGTACCTGCACTTCTTGAATTTAAGAGGGAGAGTACTTGCTCTTTGCAGTGGGTACTTTTGACGAGAGTTTAGGCTTCCCAGGATCACACATGTACTCCTGGGCAATGAGTACCTACTCTTCTATAATACCATTTCAAACACTGCTTCGGTGTGCTTTTTGATGGCCTTGCAGAACCTTCTTTTATTTCCAATGCAACAAAGCTTCAAGGCTGCAGCGGAACCACTGCAAGAAAAGGACATTCCTAGCGCCTCTGTTCTCCTGCACCCTTTCTACTGTCAGTTCCAACGGCAAGCTGCTTCCTTCTTTTTTCACACTAACCCTTTAAATCTCAGTTTTTTCCATCTCATACCAGGCATGCAAATTAAACAAAAAAAGCTTTGTATCCTGAATTCTAACACTTTTTAAATGTAGTGGCCTATGAATTCAGCGGCAACAAATAAATGATGTGTCATTTTTTAAATATTTGCTTTTCGACACTGCTTGTTCTTGCCCACTTTAAAAAAACAATGTATTATTTGATTTTAGTCTATCAAGTAATCAGCATTTGTAGAGCGCAGCACTGTCACCCCTGGGGATACCTGGGCAGTGGGCTGCGAGGTGTCAGTCGAAAAGTCAGGTCTTGAGGAAACGGCGTGGAGAGGGAAGAAACAAGCAGAAAAAGGCAAAACAGAGGCCAGAAAAGTGGGCAAAAAAAGGCAAAACAGAGGGAAGAAAAACTGGCAGAAACAGCAAAGCAGAGCAGAAGAGGGCAAAACACAGGGCTGAAAAATGAGCAAAGAAGACAAAACAGAGCAGAAGAGGGCAAACTAGAGGGCTGAAAAACAAGCAGTAAAAGACCAAACAGAGGGCAGAAAACAAAAACAAGTCAGAAAATGCAAAACAGAGAGCAGAAACTCAAGCAGTAAAAGACCAAACAGAGGGCAGAAAACAAAAACAAGTCAGAAAATGCAAAACAGAGAGCAGAAACTCAAGCAGTAAAAGACCAAACAGAGGGCAGAAAACAAAAACAAGCAGAAAATGCAAAACAGAGGGCAGAAAATCGAGCAGAAAAGGCAAAATAGAGCCAGAAAGGAGGAGAGAAGGCACAAACAGAGGGCAGCAGGTAGACAGGCAGCTGACTGTAGCGGACTGCGGGCAAGCTGGAGAGGAGAACTTTCTCAGGGGGAGATGCATAATAAAGATATACTCGAGCACATACACCTTCCTCATTTGATAAGGGCCTCTGTGCTCTGTGTAGCAGGATAGAAGCTGCCTTTCCTGCGAGGTAGTTTCTGAATCTTCAGCCATGTCTGTGAGTTGATGTTCTGAATCCTTCAGACTCTTCTGTTTCTTTGATTATCTTTTATGCCAGCATCTTTTAAAGCCTTCTTATGACATCCGTGTTGATTTTGAACATGCTCTAGAAATGCAGGATGGATTCTCTCTGTGGCTCTGACACTGCTTTCCGTGCTGTGTGAAGCTTGAGGTGGGCTATTGTCTGTGATTGGTTTTGTGATAGGTGTGTGTGAAAGGAGTGGCATTGCCAAGTGGTGCATGAATCTACAGTTATCATTGTGTCCTGTGATGCTTTTCTAACACTCTAAATGATGCCATGAATGCAGAAAACTGGGCTGGTAACCTGAAATGTGAGTGCATTTACAGTACTTGGATTTGACATTAAAAATCAACCCAACATCCATTAATACAAGGACTTTAATCTGCTTTGTTGTCCATTGCAAACCCTTAAGGGGGCAACCAGTGCTTACTTTGAGCCAGTGGTTGCTGGTGGTAATTACCAGCACTCATTTTTAGGGAACAACACTTATTTTTCCTCCACAGATTTTGACCCAGAGCAAGAGAGAGAAGAACACAAACCAGGGAAAGAATGAGGAATACAAAATGTTAGAAAATTGACAATAGGGATGAAAAGTGAGATAAAGTGGCAGGGAGTGTCTGGTGGTGGATAAATGATGCATGTGGTGGAATCAAGACTAGGCAACCTTGGTATTTAGCACGCTGAAATTCAGGAGGCTTCTGAGCAAAACTTTGGGCCCGGCACTCATTCTTTTACAAATCAAGCACTGGGGTCATTTCTTATTTACAAATATGGTTAAACTTTAGTCTTTCGCTTCTGCCCCGCACAGACTACGCATAGATTACATTAATATCCTATTTCGGCAGCCTCATGAAAACTCGCGAATAAAAACAAAGAGAGATAGGTTGGTAGGACTAAACCCGGCCTAGATCGGCACCTCTATCTCCTCTCATAGCAAGTTGTCCTCAGCAGTTTGTTTCTGTAGCCACCACTGTGCATTTCAAAAGTTCTGACACTATTGAAAACTTTTGTTGAGAGCGCACATCCTGTTGCAAACCCTTTACCCATGAAGGTAGAGTAAGCTCTACTATTTTTAAGTTTCATAGTTTTGCATAGCCTATCACTGGCATGGGCTGATTAACAAGGCCCTCCATCAACAACTGCGGCCTAAGACAAGAGGCTAATTCTCCACCTGTCATCACATCCCAGGAAAAGCCAGGAGGCGGTGGAATCTCTCTGATGGAAATAAAGGTGATGAAAGAAAATACAGGGGAAATTCAAAAGGATGTGTCTGCTCTCAGAAAGGGTATGACTGAAAAATTGACCTTGAGGATAGGATTAGACAGTATAATCTTAGAATTGTTGGTCAAAAGACGGGGAGTTGGCGGCCCTTAATCCAGAGACTCCGAAATGTAAAATGTCCTAGGCTTGGTATCCAACATAACACTAAGGGGTCGATTCCGATCCGGGTCGGAGAGCTATCCGAGAGCTGTTCGTAGCCTTACCGTGCGACCGACCCGTACCCGGAGCCGGTCCGTCCTGTTGATGAAGTACGATGCGCATAACTGCCAAAAACCCGACCGACACGTAGGCTGTGACTCAAACTCCATTCTCCGTCCAAGCCATAACTCCTAACGGCGAACCGAGTCGCCCGGTAGCAGTATCCAAAGCAGTTTCCGCCTTGACAAGTACGATGCGTACTTCCTACGTGCCGGATGGGTTGCCACGTACAGCACGTCACAGCATCCGGAAAAGAAGCATATCGGCTACGCTTTGGCCACAACTCAATCCACGGCTACGAGAGGGACCAGCTTGCAACGGGTACGAGACGGACCAACAAGCAGCGTGTACGAGACGAACACATCATGAATGCCATCGCGCAGGTCATACCAGTACTTTACATCTATGACCGGATCAGGAACAGACGCGGATAGCACAGACGATAAGTCAGACACCTACCACACAAACAAACAACACGTACCCACAAAATGTCACACACACACAGGGGATCCAAATCCTGGCCTCTAACAACAGGCGACCATTGGGGTTGTATGGCCAGCACCACTACCAACCCGACCCATAGGGCTTATGTTGCCGATCACCTCTGCCACCACCACTCATTGGGGACCTGTTGCCCATCACTACTGCCACCCCCACCCATAGGGGACCTGTTGCCCATCACTACTGCCACCCCCACCCATAGGGCTTATGTTGCCCATCACCTCTGCCACCCCCACTCATAGGGGACCTGTTGCCCATCACTACTGCCACCCCCACCCATAGGGCTTATGTTGCCCATCACCCCTGCCACCCCACCCATAGGATGGGTGAAGCGCCACACATCCATCATACACCAACATTAGGTATGTCAGCAAAATACATCTCCCCTAACATCATGACAACAGTGTGTAGTCTGTGACAAATGCCCACAACAGTGATTATGACTTCGTACATAGAATGTAACTACCATCACATGTGTGACCCAAAAATTAGTGTGGCCTACACAAGGCAAGCATCACTATAGCACTGTGTCCATGTAAAAATAACACCCCCTCACTGTGTAGAACAAAAGTTAAGTGTGTGGTTCCAAACTGCAGAAAATGTTGAGCATTGTGGCAATGGGGTCTAAACCCCCCCTCATCACAGTGACCAAAAGGTTAGTGTCATCATGGTCAAAGCTGCAAATGCCAAACAGCATGTATGATTCCCGGTCCCAACACATGAAACACTTTTGTGGCAAACTAGTGGTTGTGTCCCATACCCACAGAGATGTGGTGAGGATAACAGTGCTGTGAAAATGTAACATACTCTCGGCCATGTGCAGACAAGCACCACACATGGGGGCTGATAATGCATACAGTGTACAATGACACAAAACCAGAAGTGACCATCATAAAGCATACACACATCTCAAAAATAGACACAAATCAAAACAACCTGTGTAGACTGTAGGTGTCAGGTCACAAACTCCCATTCCATGCCAGCAATGGGACCTAACAACCAGGATGAATGTGCAGAATGATGTGATATGACTCACAGGGACAGCAGGGTAAATCACAAAAACAGCATCCAAACAATGGCCCACAACAGCAATACCAATGCACTGGTGCAGATGCACAAACACAAACAGGCAACATCACACTGCACACCTGACACAACGTGTGTGTGTGTCTTAGTATCCCCAGGCAACTACACAACACATGAGGGGGCTGAACCACAGTGACACCGATGTGGACACAGTGCCATACAAAAGTAAACCATCATTGGGACCCCCTTAGTGGGAAATCAGGCATTGTGAGATGAGAGGGAGCACAACAGACACATGTGACACAAGCTGGAATGAACACAAACTAACACAGCAAGAGACTGACACACAACAGCACTACCCCCAGGGACCAGACATTGGGGTGACACAAGCATGCATGACACCTCCACTGTGATGACAAAGGTAGATGTCGTACAAACTGTGAAACCCAGACATGTGTCCTGTGCCACAAACGAGCATCACATCTATACAAACACAAATCACTCAGCATGGCCCGTCATCCATGGACAAACGGGAGCAAGGGGCCCATCCATGCAAACATTTACATCAGTCCACCCTCAACACCACACACCCTGAACTGCACCAATGTGCATCTGTGACATGGACAGGTGACATTGCACATAGACCCATGACAAACACACTAATGTTGGGAGGAACTAAGGTGCACAGACTCATCACACAAGGACAGTTTATAACCCTGGTAAATGACAGACATACTGCACAGTATGCGGTACATGGCCATGATGTCAAAGCTCACGTAACCTTCAGAATACCTGCCACAGTCCCAGGACAATGCAGAAGCCAAGGCGAACCACAAGGCACACATGCTGACACCTGCAAACATTGCAGCCCTGAACCGGACAAGTGGGAGCAGTCACACACCCATACACATGCCTCAATCACTGAAAGGTATCACTTAGTGACAACTACATGATATTGCGAACAAACAAGTACCTTGGGGACCCCTGACTGTGTCCCATCTGCGTCTGACAACATCACCACCACTCAGAACTGATAAATCCCAATGATAAAACACCAATTAACAGTAGTGTGTCATGCACCCACACATCTGGTAGCCCATGGCAAAGTATTGGGATGAACACAGTACCACTCAGCAAGCATAAACAACAGGAACATATCAAGGGAACACTGCCTGTGTATGAAAAGGGATGTGGACACACACACACATGCTCCCACAACACACACCATGGGCCCAGGCTATGTCACGGAACAACACACTTACTTGAGGGAACCCAACTCCTGTGGAAGCCCAGCTGTACCAAACATAGTCACAGCACCTCTCAGTCATGTCAGCAGAATACTTGGTCAGTCAGCCATCAGTTACCACACAATGAAGGCTCTGGTCACAACAGCCTGGGTACGGGAGTCTCCCTTAAGTCATCTGCACATACTCAACACATATGTAGAGTAAGTTGCACAGAGGACCCAGTTGCTCCTGCACCAATGATGCCCACACCTGTAGGTGATGCGCCCAAAGTCAGGGAAATAGACAAATTGGACAATGGGAAGCACATCATATGTGCATGTGTGCAAGCCACAGATGTGACCATGCAAATGAAATGTTCACAGAGATGTCCACAAATTGTTGATCATGACACACCCAGTTAGCTGCAAAGGATGACATGGATACCGTCCAGAATAGGATGCATATCTCATGGACCACATGGAGTACCTCACATCAACACCTCAGTATTCAACATTGGAAATCAAGCATTACAAGTGCAAGGTCATGCTAAACATCGTCAACCTAATATACAGCTAAATCAAGTTCACAAGGATAAAGAAAAAAGCTTTATTCAGCAGATGAAAATTTAAAAGCCCGTTCAAAACAAAGGCCAATGGCCAGTCCATTATCAAATTACAAGGAGTGAACTTGAGTGACAACTGTCACACGTTGCTTGCCTGCACTGCTAAGGACAGGGGACATCCCCTCGGAGGGGCATACATGGGGGCAGGCCAGGCACCGCAGGGACAGGATCGGGGTGCAGCAGAAGGCTGCAGTGAAGGGGTGGTGGATGCAGGAGAGTCACTTGTAACTGCAGTGGAGCTGACTGAAGTGGTGGGTGCAGTCACAACTGTGGGGCACAAGTCAGATGGGGTGGGTGCTGGCACAACTTCAGGGGGCAGCTCAGATGGAGTCGGTCCCCACTGCAGTGCGCAAGTCAGACGGAGTGGTTGTGGACTCCACTGCAGTGCCTAAATCCATGTGAGTGGAATGGGGTGCAGGTGAGGTCGGCAAGACAGAGGGGGGGGACACGTTCCCTACATCAGTGGCACTAACCGCCTGACTGGGTGTGGAGGAGCAAGTGCTGGGGGGAGGGCCTCAGCATTTTGGGGATGGTGTTTTTGTGGGTGGGGGAACCCAGGGCAGGGTGTGGCGGGGGAAACTCTGGAGTGGTGGCCTGGGGGATGGAGGACGGAGACTTCGTCGTGGAGCTGTGTGGCGGGGTGGGGTCTTGCCCTTCCGGCTCTGGGGGGACTTGTAGGTGGGGGCCTCAGTCTGACTGCGCCTGGGGGAGGGTGTCCGGTTGTGAGGGACACTCTCCTCTGTGTGTGGGGACTTCCTCTTCCCCTTGTAATCTGGATCTGCTGGGTCAGTGGGGGAGAGGCCAAGGTCACAGAGGAAGAGCTTCTGTGGAGATGTTTTGCAGGTGAGTCAAGGGAAGGGGGCTGGGAGGGAGAGGTTTCGGAGGACTGCTGAGTGGTTGTGGATGACTGTGTGTGTGTCTGCAAACCATCCCCTGTGAGTGTGGTATCAGTCCCCTGCGCTTGCTTGTGTGCCCTTCTAGACCTTGGTTTGGGTGATTGTGTGCTGCCTGTGTCTGTGGCTTTGTGAGAATGCGCAGGTGTGTGTGTGCTTGGGACAGGTAGGGTGCTAGGAATCGTGGGTGGTGAAGGGGTAGGAGGGGTGCGGGACTGTTGGAGGAAGGACAATGCTGCCGTCAGGGAGGAGGCCACGGACTGATTGGTCCTCTGTAGGGCAGACATGCCCGATGAAATGCCTTCTATGAACGACACAGTTGCGTCAACAGACTGGTGTGTGCATGGAGGACACTCAGCATTGATGTCTGCCCTACATGGATCTGTCTAAGTAAGTCCACAGACTCCTCACTCAGGACAGCAGGGGACACAGGGGCAGGGGGTGCGGTGCCTGGCACAAAGGAGACATGCTCCCGAACACAGGAACCTCCACGGACCTCTGGGATGGGAGCCGATGGGAGAGTGGTGATGGTGGTGGTGGGGACAGCCTCACTAGCTTGGGTTTGGTGGCTGCCGACACCCGCCTCCACAAGGGAGACTGTGGCCCTCAGCTGGGGTGGATGGTGCCGAGGACTCCTCAGTGTAGCTCCACTCGCCCTCCGTGCCACTGGGTCCCGCCAACTCCTCTCCTTCTGTCCCAGTCAGGCTCTGTGGCTCCTCCTGGCCCGTGGAGCTGTCCCCTCCTGTGGCCGTGGATGTATCTGGATAGAAATAGGAAGAAAGAGAACAACATCAGTCACCTGCACATCACAGGGCAAGGCCTGGAATCATCAGCTGAACACTGCTCAAAGTGCTAACACTGTTTAGAATAAGCCAATTGTCATTCTCACTATCAACCATGGCACACATATCCCCCCTGGACTTGCACCCATATGTCTGTTGCATGTTGGATGCTAATACCCCAATGTGCCGACATGCATCACCCACACATTTGTTGGACATGCAAGGGAACATGTAGGAGTATGTCACTATACACACAGCACATCTCTTGCCACTGACTCAGTACAGGTGTCCGGATGAAGGGATGGGCAGAGACTCATTTCACATGCTTGTGATGCATGCCAGTAACACACACTATGATGTTCTCATGTCCTGATAGTCAATGCCACACTGGGGTGCATGGAGCACACTTGAACACAATGCAGGATCACTCATAGCAAGTTAAATGCCATGGCAATGGCATGCATGGAAAGTCAGTCAACACTGTCTCCTGTCACAGGGGCAGGGCATCCAGACAACAACAGTATGCACTGTGTCACAATCATAGCTCATGGGTAAAGCAAACACTGCAGATGATAAGTGCACTTGCCCAACCCCTGAAAAAAAACATATCCAGGACCCAGAAGAGCCCACATCATGCAAATCAGCATATGAGTCTCTGCAAACACAACTCCCTGTACATTAGCACATCACAGTCTGCTGTGCATGTAACCCAGCTGTGCTCTGTCAAATGATCACACACCTATTTGTCACACAGGTCTTGTCTCTCACAGTAACATCTCAGATGTCCTGCTGACCCTCAAAATCATGAACACCCCAGTTGAACGTAACAGGAAGCCACACCATAATGACACAGAGGCAGACACCTGAAATCACATGTCGCTAAGCACAACCTGTAAGTTGATACACAGGAGTGGGATAACAGAGTGTTTCTAAATGCCCTTGAGTAGGCATGACTGCTTAGGTCTACGTGAAACAGTGTTTGGCCCTGGACAGTAGTCAGGTGGCTAAGCAAGTGTGACATACTTGATATACATACTCCTGAGGCCCACAAATTAGAGTCCCCTGCTGCATGGGTTTGTTTGAAATACCCCAGCCACATGTGGCGAGTCAGACCAGCAATTGGAACACATATCAAGGACACACACAGGTCACATGTCAGATCCCAGGCATTGGGTAAACAATTGAACCACCCATGAAACACACAACAGAGTCACGGGAACAGATGCTGTCCGGAAGCTGATGCAAAGCTGACTGCAGGGACACAGTGCCCTAGTGACACAAGCAACAGATTTCTGTGGAACAGATGAGGAAGGTGCATCACACAATTGAGGGACCTGAGTATTGGACTACAAGACCTACGTAACGTGGAAGTGTGACCAGGCCAAAAGACTGCAATTAGCATGTCAGACATAGTACACAGATTCGGCATGGACTTACCCTCTCCTTGCTGCTGTCTGGCCTTCAGCTGCCTATCCAGGTCCGGGAAGACCACCGCTAGTATCCGGAGCATGTGGGGGGTCAGGGTACATTGTCCACCCCTCCTGCGAGGAGGTGACAGCTTCAGCTGGACTCTTGCGATCTTCCGGGTCCAGCCCCGAAGGTCCTGTCACCTCTTCTGGCAGTTGTGGATCTGGTGCTTGTAGACCCCCACCGAACGAACTGCCCGGGCGATGGTCAGCCATATCTCCTGCTTCTGGTGGGCATCAACCTGTGAGGATGACAAAGTTAAAAGTCCATTAACCCACAAGCCCCATATTTGTGCTGCACACATTGGAATATACATGTCATCATCACAAAGGGAGATGAGTGACACAGGTAGTGCACCCATGGAAAAGGACAAATGCCCTGCATGTCTGACATGTTAACAATGCCTGGGAAGTTTAAGCAAGCACAAATGCACTTTAGCAGCAGCACACCTGTTCATTACATGTACCTACACGCTTTGGGGGATGAAAGTACTCAGTGAGAATGCTTGCCACTGGTGTACACACTGCTAGTACTGCTAGTCAGACAACATGCATAATTAGGAAGGTAGTGAACTGCACACTCACCTGCTCCCCTGGTTTCCCATACAACTTGATGTACTGTGAAAGGAGCCAGTCCAGCAGGGCCTGGTTCTCCTCCTCAGTGAAGGCTGGGGCCCTCTCCAGAGTACGTGCCATAGCAGTAGCCAGAGGATGCAGAGACAGCAGCAGTGGTAGCAGGGATGTGGTCCAGTAGCAAGTAGTGCAGGCAAGTGAGCTCCCTGGGGGCCAGCCAGCCTTATATCTGTGCTGCAGAGGCAGACTATGTGCCATGTGTCCCCAGTGATAGGTCCAACACGGTTGCATTCTATGAATCTGGCCCATCCATGGAAATGTACGACTCGTACACGTCTTCCGCATCATTCAAATCTTCACCTTCATAAAACCCCAGGAATTGCAACATTGTTGTAGGCATCCAACTGAATTTCCAGGGCACAACTCGTACAAGTTTTGAATCCGCATCCATCTCCATGACAGTCCAGAGCCAATGGTTGCGCACGGATCGGTCAACTGACTGTGCAATGCGTATTTTGAAAATACACATGCACCCGTCTTTATACGATTCAATGGCCAAGGCGTACGCCTGTCTCGGACCATGCCTGCCCGACTCGCATGCATGATAGTCAGCCGCATCGGACCTCATTGCAGTCAATGGCCAAGCGTATGCACGGCTCGCTCATGAACCGTGCAATGCGTACACATTGTCACCCACGTCGGACCTCATTGCAGTCAATGGCAAAGCGTACTCAAGGCTTGGTCATGAACCGTGCAATGCGTACGCATTGTCACCCGCATCGGACCTCATTGGTGTGACTATTTGACGGCTTCAACACACAATTACTTGCCAGGGACACATGTGCACACCTACCACACTGCAGCATTGACCACACAGTGTTCCATGGCATGTAAGGCTGCATTTCCTGTGTGTTGGGGGGGGCAACATTTGGCTTGTTGTGTGGCACTTTTGTTCAGCCACTTCCAGGCTGTGCACGTGTTCATGGGAGCATAATCCTTTGTGTGTTGTGCACATTACCACTGTGATGTGCAACTGTACAGTAATGGGCATGAGTCATGGACACAGTTGCAGGTTGGATATGTTTAGGACATGTCACATACACCCTGAGTCCTGGGGGTGATGGCATGTATGTCACAGTGGGACCTGTAGCCACAATTCTGATGTGCACCCACAGTCTGTGTGCATGTTGTGTCTCAGATGTTGATGATCAAATGTGCCCAATGGGAGACAGTCTCCACATCCATGTGGTATGTGCAGCAACCTTGATGGTGTGTGTGTGTCTAAGAGAAGTACATGTAGGGCCTGCAGAGACATCAGTGGCTACTACCTGTGGGACTCATGCTTGCCTTGTGGCATGTACGTGATACGCCATGTCATGCCAGTGTCGATGTGGCAATACAGGGACCCTGGGTATCTGCATGGCAAAGATCTGTGATGCCTGGGAGACATCAGGCCTCACTTGTCACTGTGGTTTGTGTTTGTAACGTCACAGCAGTACATAGATAGGGTGACGCAGCCCAATGATTGGCCATTGCACTCCATGGGACTTATGTGGACATGTGGAATTGAGATGTGAGGTGATGGTCATGTAGGTGACATATGTGGCCATGCCCAACAGCACATACCTCAGTACATTGTGTAATGTCATGATGGGATGTATGACGTTACAACGCATGCTATTACAACGCATACCTTTACAACGCATTTTTTACAACGCAAGTACTACTACAACGCATTACTTTACAACGAATACTCTTACAACGCAAAACCTATTAAATTACTGAAAAGTGCTGTTACAACGAAATCAATTACAACGCATACCATTACAACGCGATTTTTTTTTTTTTTTAAATTAAAAGCACAATAAAATCTGGCACGGGATGCAGGGAAAGTAGGGGTTTTAGGGTGGGGAAGTGTATTAAAATGTGGAGCAAAACTGAACGTAAATCTACTAAAACGCATTACCCAATTAATACTCGAGTATTAAAATTAATACTCGAGTATTAAAATTAATACTCAAAATCCCCCATAAAATTCCGTTTTCACACATTTCAAAGTTTTACAAAAATGACGAAAATTTAAATAACAGTACATACACATTTTTATCATAATTACATCGGAAAGTAAGTTATCAAAGTAAAACATAAGACACATACACATAGGCGCCATTTTAACCATCTCACTTGTAAAACTTGTCCTACCACAGTTTCTATGTAAACAATACCAAAAGACATGTTCCAAAATGGATGCCAAAACGGAGCAAATGAATGAAAACAATACTTTTGTAAAAGCATTTTTAAATTATCATTTTCCACATTAAAACAAAGTATGTAAAAAAACACAACAAACGCAGTTTTTAAAAAAATTAATAGTGACACAGAGTAAAACTTATAAATACCAGGAAGACACCATTTTGCACTCAGTTGATTATCAACTACCAGAGAGACCAGACGTGAAAAGCTGACCCTCTGTCACCTCCACTGCGACCTCCTCAGAGAGAGCACGGAATTCTTTCGTAAAAGCATTCCAATAGAGCAACTACTAGTAAGTCATTACAATATTTTTAAACGTTGGTTTTGCATAAAATATATTTTCTTAACCAAGAAATAATTTAAATAAAATTCATAATAATAACTTTTAAAATGAACTGTTTCTAATTTATTATCACTAAAAATATACACCAACTTAAAACAAGTATTTTATTTTCCAAAAACAGAAACTCGGAATATATTGTGATTCTACAATTGGTGTACATAATTTAGCATCACCACCACGTTATCGACTGACATATACAATTGTGAAGGTAAATGTAATTTATTTGTAATTGTTTTACTTGTAAAATATATTTTAAAAAATTAGCTAAAGTGATGTATGGCTAAGGTGTTTTTTTTTTTAACCTCAATCTCACTACATCATAAACGAAAAAATACCATGATGCAGGTGTAACAATTACTAATAAGACTTCAGTTGGGTACTACATCTGAAAAAGCGATTCATATTACTAGGGTAACTATTTCTATTCAAAGTCCTACAATGTTCACCATTACAGTAATTTAGTGATAGTATCGGAGTAACCTTTTTTTTTTTTGTGAAAAATGCATTAAATGTGTAATATGTTTACTTTCACCAATTGTTACTCATACTCATTTGTCATATATCATATTGTTTAAAAATTGTATTTTTTTCCCAACCAACGTTGGCTAAGGAACATTAATTTATTAAACATTTTTTTTTTCCAGAGTACATCTGTACCAAAAAAATAACTTTATCCTGCTGCAAGCATTACCTTAAAGGCACGAAAACAAACAACAACTGAAAAAGGTATGTTACCTTTTCAGTATTATTTTTTCTATACATTTTTAATCCTTCCTTTCGCAATTATTACTCCTCTAAAGTACCTAATTATAAAAATAATGGATAGTTTAGAGTAACAATATACTATTCCTACTCCAGGAAGGTGCAACATTAGGGAGATTTTTTTATGGTGTAGGGGTACATATGTCTATTTCAACTACAGGAAGGTGCATTGGTTAGTACAGTGTCATGTAGTATTAGTTATATTGTATGTCATTATTAATTTAAAGATACTCAGATTTTACATTTCAAACCAACGTTAATTTTTTTATTATCCTCTTTTTTTTCAAAAGACAACAATTTGAATCGTTGCAGAAAGATTCTTTACATCACATACGTTAAATCTTGAGCCAACAGACCAAATCATCTTCAGAAGCCTCACCCAGAAAAGCAAATTCTACAAAACAAGGTATTGATTTTCGGCATGGTTTCTTAACCTTCAATATATTAGACTAGCCATCTCATTGCTAATGTTGAAAAAAAAACCAATTTAATTATGGTTACATTTGCAGAATTCAGAATTTTATTTCATGACTAAAGGTTGGTGTAGCATTAGGGAAAATGTTATCTACTACAACTTATAACAAATATACAATTTTTAAATAATTATTGTGAAATCGCATTTCTCAACATCGTTCAGTTTTCTCATTCTTTTCTTTTTTCACTTTTCCAGACATTTATTTTTCCATTAGAAATCCAATCACCACATAAGTGTGTACTCCAGCCTACACGCCATTCCCACTTAAGAAGAGTCAGCAAGAAAAGCAAATTCGAAAGAAAAAGGTATTTTTATCCAACATTCTAAGGTGCAGCAGTTGTAAAAATGTACCATGCTGTAGGGGTAACAATTACTATTCTAACTCCAGGAAGGTGCAGCAGTAGAGAAACAGATGGATGGTGTAGGGGTGCAATTTACTATTCTAACTCCAGGAAGGTTCAGCAGTAGGGAAAGTGTTGGATGATGTAGGGGTGCAATTTACTATTCTAACTCCAGGAAGGTGCAGTAGTAGGGAAAGTGTTGGATGGTGTAGGGGTGCAATTTACTATTCTAACTCCAGGAAGGTGCAGCAGTAGGGAAAGTGTCGGATGGTGTAGGGGTAACAATTTACTATTCTAACTCCAGGAAGGTGCATCAGTAGGGAAAGTGTTGGATGGTGTAGGGGTAACAATTTACTATTCTAACTCCAGGAAGGTGCATCAGTAGGGAAAGTGTTGGATGGTGTAGGGGTAACAATTTACTATTCTAACTCCAGGAAGGTGCATCAGTAAGGAAAGTGTTGGATGGTGTAGGGGTGCAATTTACTATTCTAACTCCAGGAAGGTGCAGTAGTAGGGAAAGTGTTGGATGGTGTAGGGGTGGAATTTACTATTCTAACTCCAGGAAGGTGCAGTAGTAGGGAAAGTGTTGGATGGTGTAGGGGTGCAATTTACTATTCTAACTCCAAGAAGGTGCATCAGTAGGGAAAGTGTTGGATGATGTAGGGGTGCAATTTACTATTCTAACTCCAGGAAGGTGCATCACTAGGGAAAGTGTTGGATGGTGTAGGGGTAACAATTTACTATTCTAACTCCAGGAAGGTGCATCAGTAAGGAAAGTGTTGGATGGTGTAGGGGTGCAATTTACTATTCTAACTCCAGGAAGGTGCAGTAGTAGGGAAAGTGTTGGATGGTGTAGGGGTGCAATTTACTATTCTAACTCCAGGAAGGTGCAGTAGTAGGGAAAGTGTTGGATGGTGTAGGGGTGCAATTTACTATTCTAACTCCAAGAAGGTGCATCAGTAGGGAAAGTGTTGGATGATGTAGGGGTGCAATTTACTATTCTAACTCCAGGAAGGTGCAGTAGTAGGGAAAGTGTTGGATGGTGTAGGGGTAACAATTTACTATTCTAACTCCAGGAAGGTGCATCAGTAAGGAAAGTGTTGGATGGTGTAGGGGTGCAATTTACTATTCTAACTCCAGGAAGGTGCAGCAGTAGGGAAAGTGTTGGATGGTGTAGGGGTAACAATTTAGTATTCCAACTCCAGGAAGGTGCAGTAGTAGGGAAAGTGTTGGATGGTGTAGGGGTGCAATTTACTATTCTAACTCTAGGAAGGTGCATCAGTAGGGAAAGTGTTGGATGATGTAGGGGTGCAATTTACTATTCTAACTCCAGGAAGGTGCAGTAGTAGGGAAAGTGTTGGATGGTGTAGGGGTGCAATTTACTATTCTAACTCCAGGAAGGTGCATCAGTAGGGAAAGTGTTGGATGGTGTAGGGGTGCAATTTACTATTCTAACTCCAGGAAGGTGCAGCAGTAGGGAAAGTGTTGGATGATGTAGGGGTGCAATTTACTATTCTAACTCCAGGAAGGTGCAGCAGTAGGGAAAGTGTTGGATGGTGTAGGGGTAACAATTTACTATTCTAACTCCAGGAAGGTGCATCAGTAGGGAAAGTGTTGGATGGTGTAGGGGTGCAATTTACTATTCTAACTCCAGGAAGGTGCAGCAGTAGGGAAAGTGTTGGATGATGTAGGGGTGCAATTTACTATTCTAACTCCAGGGAGGTGCAGTAGTAGGGAAAGTGTTGGATGGTGTAGGGGTGCAATTTACTATTCTAACTCCAGGAAGGTGCATCAGTAGGGAAAGTGTTGGATGATGTAGGGGTGCAATTTACTATTCTAAATCCAGGAAGGTGCAGTAGTAGGGAAAGTGTTGGATGGTGTAGGGGTAACAATTTACTATTCTAACTCCAGGAAGGTGCATCAGTAGGGAAAGTGTTGGATGGTGTAGGGGTGCAATTTACTATTCTAACTCCAGGAAGGTGCATCAGTAGGGAAAGTGTTGGATGGTGTAGGGGTGCAATTTACTATTCTAACTCCAGGAAGGTGCAGCAGTAGGAAAAGTGTTGGATGCTGTAGGGGTTCAATTTAGTATTGTAACTCCTGGAAGGTGCAGCAGTAGTGAAAGTAATGGATGGTGTAAATGTTATGTTTTAGATATTTCATAATTTTATTCAGGCTAATTTTTTTGTCTTCTCTCCTCTTTTCAGATAATGTCTAGCCTGGGAGCTGCCAACTTTATTAAATCCAGGAAGGGCAAAAATTTATTAAACCATGGTGGATACATATATAGTAAGGAAAGAATAAGTTTAACTAGAAATCATTGGAGGTGTGTGCAATACTACACTACCCATTGCAGTGGCAGAGCGGTTACTGTTGATAATTTGGTTGTGAAAACCACAGAACATAACCACTCTGCCTCTGCAATGGATGTAGAAATTAGAGAAACAATAAACGAGATGAAAGCTATTGCAAGCACCTCCAATGATTCTACAGGATCAATTTTAAGAGAGGTTGCACAGCATGTCCCCAGTCATGTTGCTAGTAACATGCCTATAATACCTAATTTGAGAAGAATTATTCAGAGACAAAAGCAGGCAAGTAACATTCAATTATCTACACCACATACTTTCTCTGACATTAGAATTCCTCATGATCTTTCTATTTCTTTTTCTGATGAACCTTTCCTTCTGCATGACAACGAAAACCCTCAGAAACGTATTCTAATTTTTAGTACCCCACGTAACCTTGCTAAGGTAGAAAGTAGTGAAATTTGGATGATGGATGGGACGTTTAAAAGTACACCCCATCCTTTCACTCAAATTTACACTATACATGCTAAAATTAACAATAGTGTAATTCCCTTAGTTTATAGTTTGCTACCTGATAAGACTTCTGCAACATACACTGAACTTTTATCAGTGATTAAAAGTAAAACATCTTCAAGTCCTCGAAAAATAATTATTGATTTTGAATTGAGCATGATCAATGTGATCACTAAAACGTACACGGATACCCAAATTCAGGGATGTTTTTTCCATTTTTCGCAGGCATTTTGGCGTAAATTACAGAAAACATCCCTAGTTGCAGATTATTCTCGGGATAGCAAACTACAATTTGAACTAAAAAAATTAACTGCACTTTGTTTTGTTCCTCCCGATAGTGTGGACGAGTACTACACTGCAATTATAGAATCTGTTTATTACACGAGTAACGAAGAAAAATTGGCACCCATTCTAAATTATTTTGAGGACACATGGATTGGACACCTAAGCAGATCGGGTCGCAGGAGGAAGCCACGATTCCATGTGGAGTGGTGGAACTGCTACACGAGTTGTTTAGAGGGAGAAGCAAAAACAAACAATGCCATTGAGGGATGGCATAACTCCTTCAACCATACAATTGGCAAACCACATCCTAACTTCTACTCATTTTTGGAAACTTTGAAGAAGGAGCAAAGTTTCCAAGAAATGAGAATAGCACAAACACTCGCAGGTAGTCTAAACCCACGAGTAACAGTCAAAACAAGGGAAATGTCTGAGAGACTATTGGCAATTCTACAACAATTTTCGTTGTGTGTGGCTATAGACTACCTGGAAAATCTTTCTAACATTCTTTCTTTTTAAAATAATGTAATAACTTACTTTCCTGCTTTGCTTTAAATTTTACTAATTTTCAAATTACAATTGGCATACAATGTTTTTTTCTAAAATATTTTTCAAACAAACAAGTCGGGTCCTTTTTTTTAAAACAAATCTTCATTTCAAACAAAAACTACCAATGTCTACAAATTTACTGTCCCATAGTATTTGAACTATTGTTCTACATCGGAACTCCATTAATATAATTACCGAAAATGTTCAATTTAATTACCGTCAAAACAAATCACCAAAACCGAAACATATGTAAATTCTACAATTCAAACCATAATCCGAAATGCACTTTGCAGCTTAATCATCATTTTTATACCAATCGTTAATTTCCAAAATTTGAAAGTACGCAACTTTTTTGCACTTAGAAATGAAGATCGTCATTACTTTTGTTACTTCCTAAATAAACAAATCAACTTTCTGAACAGTAACTTTTAATTTTTTAACAGTTACATACTTTTTCTAACTAAATAAATAACTTTTAGCGACCCGACATAGGCATACATTAATGACATTAATGTGGACATGTTTAAAAACATTTAAGTAATCAATTAGTTTTCCCGCAACCTCCCCTTATTCTTTCCTCACTATATATGTATCCCTTTTAAAGGTTTATTCTACAATTACAAATGAAAATATTTCCTACCTGGCCGCAGATCAGCTTCCTGCTGCTTCCTCCTCCGATGCTCTGCAAAATGGCGCATTACGTCGACGCTCACGTCATTACGTCATCGCGTGCATCTAAATTTATAACGGACTACTTTATTTAACTAATCTGTAAATAAATGTTTATAAATGTTAATAAAATATTTATATTTAGTTTTAAAAATGTTACTTACATTGCAAAATTCATTAAAAATATGGTTTATTTTTTCATGATTTTTCTATAAATAAAAAATTTGAAAACATTAATTGTTTGCTGTTATTATTTTTTAAATAGTTATTTAAACTTCAAAATTGTAACTAATTAAATGTTAATTTACTAAATATGTTCCTTACCTCGACTCTATTGTCTTTTCCCTTCAAAGCTTTCTCTTTCTTCACTTTCTGATCCTTCTTTTCTTGTTCCGCGGGTTGTATATTCTGAAGCTGCCAAAATAAATAAAGGACAAAGACGCTCATAGACTTCACTGGAAAAGCGTGGGATTTTTTTTAAAAAAGTAAGTAATTGTTTTCTTTTTTTTTTTTTAAACTATTATTGTTTTTAAAATGCATTTATTATTACTCTTTTAATATTTAAATTATTATTATATTTGTAAATTTTTTTAATAAATTTCTCTAATTTTTTTAATAAATAATCCAAAAGTACTCTTCCTTTTTTATTAAAAAATTAACTTTATTTTTGGAACTTATAAATACTCTAGTATTAATATATCTGATTACTTTAATTTTTGAAAAATACTCTAGTATTAATATTTTTAGAAAGTACTCACACATTTTAATTAAATTAAATTTAAAATATGCTGTTTCTTAATTTAAAGAAACAAATGAACTAAATTAATTTTAGAAATACACTTTAATATTTAAAAAATACTCAAGTCTTAAAATTTAGTTACTCACTCTTATTTATTTTAATTAAAATATTAAATAATCTTTTTATTTAGAATAATTCTCAATTATTAATTTAACTTTAAAAATTCTCACTATTCACTGTAATATGTATAAAATTAAATATAAAAAAAATCATTCTATTTTGACAAATACTCAAGTATTAATTTAACTATCCAACAAAACATTTCTAGTAGACAAAATACTCAAGTATTAAGTATCAAGTATTAATATTTTAATACTCAAGTATTAATTTAACTATCCAACAAAACATTTCTACTAGACAAAATACTCAAATATTAATATTTTGATAAACTACTCACTTTTTATCAATTACAATTTTTTTTTTTAAAAATAGTTATACGATATATATTTATTTAAATTAAAATACCAACATAAAAAAATGCGTTGTAATAGTATATGCGTTGTAAAAGTACATACCATATAACATCTTGCGTTGTAAATGCATGCGTTGTAAATGCATGCGTTGTAAAGGCATTTTCAAATAATACGTTGTAAAGGAATATGCGTTGTAAAAGTACTTACCATATAATAGCATGCGTTGTAAAAGCATGCGTTGTAAAAGTTTTTGCGTTGTAAAAAATGCGTTGTAATAGCATAGCGTTGTAAAAGTTGCGTTGTAAAGGTGGTTCCCCGTCATGATGTATCATGTGATACTGAGCTTGGTCATGGCCACATGGGTGGATGAACCGACAATCTTCCTTTGTGCATCTCTGTTCTGCAGGGCACCAGCTGTCCATCGACCATTCCCAGACCTTGAAACCATGCAGGAACGCGACTGCATCCGATGGTACCGCTTCACCAGGCCACTGATTGAGGAGTTGGTGGAGCAGTTGGCGCCACATCTGCTACCTGGCCGAACATACCCTACAGCACTGACCCCAGAGGTGAAGGTGATGGCAGCCCTGCACTTCTTTGCTACTGGTACCTTCCAGTACACTGTGGCTACAGCAGGTGGGATGTCGCGAACTATGTTTAGTTGTGTGCTATGAGATGTCTTGGAGGGGATGTTGCATTTCCTTGACCTGTACATCAAGTTCCCTAGCCCAGCTGAACTCCCTAAAATAAAGGATGCCTTTTATACACTGGGAAGGATGCCGAACGTCATCGCATCTATTGATGGTACACATGTGGCCCTGATACCACCACAGGCACATGAGCAGGCATACCGGAACAGGAAACATTTCCACTCGATCAATGCTCTGGTGGTATATCTTGCAGTCCCTGGTTCTGCGCACGATGCCTACATAATGAGGAGTAGTCGCATTGCAACGCTGATGTCACAGATGCCAGATCAGCGTCCCTGGCTTGTCGGTGTGTACTGACTGTTTACCATTGTGTGTGTTTGGCAATGTTGTATTCCACACTCCTACAAAACTCAGCTAATTGATCATTTTTTTGTGTGTAGGTGACTCCGGATACCCCAACATGCCGTGGTTGCTGACACCCCTCAGGAACCCTGTGACACCAGCCTAGATGTGCTACAATGAGGAACAGGGTCGGAGTAGGAGGGTGATTGAGCGGACATTTGGCCTCCTGAAAAGCCGCTTTCACTGCCTGGACAAGACCGGAGGGGCCCTCCCATATGAGCCAGCAAAGGTGTGCAAAATTATCCTTGTATGCTGCATGCTACACAACATGGCAGTGCGGAAGAAGGTGCCTCTCATCCAGGATGACGATGACCAACCTCCGCCAACTGTGGAGGATCCCGGCCTGTGCCACGATGCCAGTGATGATGAAGATGAGGGTGACGTCCGCTCACAGCTCATCAACAACTTCTTTACCTGAATGTGAGTTTCCAGGGTTGTTATGTCAATGTATGGAGTTAGCCTGGAATGTGTTGTGGCTGCTCTGTTGCTGTCTGAGTGTGTCTGTGTGCCACTTGACTGGATCCGTGCAGTGATGTGTCCATTCAGGTGGTGTGTACTCCACAATAGGGTAGTCATGCTAACTTGTTTCTGTGTAGGTTTCTTGTGACATGTTTTGTGCATGTGTATTGCATTTCTCTCCTGTTCTGCTGTGCTTTAGACTGTGTCTTGTGTCTGTCCTTCCCAGGGTACTTTGCCTGTTGTTTGGCCAACACTGACCCCCAACACCCAGAATCTAACCCCAGTGTGGGAGTAGTCAATTGCCATCAAGTGATGTGCCACACACCCCTGGACTTCAATTCTACTCTGTGACCGTGTGTCCACCGTAACGTACAATTGTCTTGCAACTATTTTTGAATAAACATGTTGCTGATGTGTAATGAACCTGTGCTATGCTTTGTTAGGTGCGTTGTCTGTCTTCCCACATCTGAGTGACATGTGCTTACCTCACCTGTGGACTTGTTACCACTGACTGTGGATAGGTGTTGTGTCTGTGCCTACCTATGTGTTTCAGGTCAACATCATTGTGTGGGATGAGTAACATGGCCATGGTGAGTATGTGTTGTGTTGCCATAGTGGTGTGTCTCCCTCACATGTGTCACATCACCATGACTCACCTAACAGTGGTCACATTGTTGTAGTATTTGGCATGCACTGTGTTGTTTAGCAGATCGACTTCTCCATGACACATGACAAGTTGGAATCACAACAGAGGCAAGTATGGTGTACTGGTGAGTTTATTTTCATACATGTGTGAGGAAAGTGCACAGGATGGTGGGTGCTGTACATTGGTTTTTGAATCCAAAGTTCACATTAGAGTTGGAAGTGTTGGTAGATGAAATGTCCAGAGTAAAGTCCACAGTCATCTGCTACATTGGACCAACATGAACCCTCCATGTCATGCGAGCGAGTTGTGTTCGATTGGACAAGGTGAACGGGTTGCGCACAAAGAACATTGTCCAGAACAGGTTTAGAGGCCCTGGGGGATGTGCTGGGACATCTGCCTCTCACATGTCCTTCTGTGGCACTGGCAGATGGTGTTGCAACAGATGTTGTGGCCACACAGGGAGGTGTGGACATGTTTGTGGTGATCTGGCAGAGGCATTGGAGTATGTCTCGATGCACCGCAG
Organism: Triturus cristatus; assembly: GCF_964204655.1. Lineage (NCBI taxonomy): Eukaryota > Metazoa > Chordata > Amphibia > Caudata > Salamandridae > Triturus > Triturus cristatus. The sequence goes on from NC_140590.1 coordinate 1,843,148,520, forward strand.
TAAGGGCATCCCACTTTGCCTCCATGCAGGCATGGTGGGCAGCCTGCTCCTGTTGTATGTCCTTGAGGATCCCCACTACCTGGCCAAATCCTCCGGTGCTATCCTGGTACGCATCTATGATGCGTGCCAGTTGGGGGTCATCATGCAGTCCAGACCCTCTGCAAGGCGCGCCCTCTGCCTCCCACTCCTCCCAGCACCCCTATCCACACGGGCAGGACCAGCAGTGGGCCACACAGGTGACACTGGGACTCCTTGGGTGGTGTTGCTGGTGGTGTTGCCTGTAGCTTCCGGGGGGTCCTGTGTCCCTGTGCTGTGGGTGTTCAGGGCCTTGGTCTGTCCGTGTTGGTGGGGGTGCCCTGTCGGTTTCCAGATGCTGGAGGCGTGGGCATAGGGGGTGCAGATGTTGATGCTGCTGGTGCTGCATGATGACTCACACTGGAGGGGCCAGGTTGTTTGTCATCATCTGAAGAGGACAGAGACGGAGTCAAACCAGAGAGCTCAGTGTCCACCAGAGTCTGGGACTGGGAATCCTCTTCATTTGGTGCTGTGTCCCCAGCACCACCTGTGTTTGGAAGAGACACACAATGTAAGTTATGTTTCTACTGGCATCAATGGTTCACAAACATGACATATTCTACTGTACGAACGGATGCCTGCCTGTACACTGCTTTTTTCCGGCTTGTCACGGACAGAGATTGATATTGTTGTTTCACATTGCCCAGCCATAAAGAAACATTTCAATGTGCATGTCGAAGTGTGTCCATGCCCAGCTCATGGATAGATTTGTCTGTTCATGACCATTACTACTCAAGGGCCATCACGTGTGTGTCATCCCTGCACACATGTGAGCTTTAACAAGGACATACGTGCTATTCCACTGGGGATATGTTGTACTATTGGGGCATGTGTGGTAGCAGAGTTTCCTAGTCTTTGTGTGCCACATTGGTGTATTGGTACAACATGGTTACAGTCCAGTATGACTGTGATCTCTTTGGAGAAAATGTTTTCTTCCAGTGTTCCTAGTTCACATCTCATTTCATACAAGTGATGATGTCACCATCGTTAATGAGTCTGGTGCTGAGTTTTGTACGTGCATATGTGATTTGACTTGTCAATGTTCAACATGTTGACATGGATTGGGCAAGGTAGCACTCTGGCTTTTCAGTGTTCATGACAGTGAGGGCCGTTAGTGTGTGTTGCAGTTTGGCTGCTGTGAGTAGCATGTCTCCTCCAATGTTGTCCAGGTTTGACCTTGTGTCTACAGTGTTTATGTCAGTGAGTGGTGTGTTGTGTGAAGGGTGCCTGTGTTTCAGCACGATGTAGGGGTGGAATGCAGCTCACAACAGCACCGAGTGTGAATGAGACCATGCTATGGTGTCGGCTATATTGGTGTATCCATTCCATTCACTGTCAGATGTCCCCTATCAATGATGTATATGTGAGTTCTTGTGTGCTTTGTACAATGTACCATATATATGGCTCTCCACATTTGTCATCTGCAAGACACACCTCCCCTGCCCGGCCAGGGGGCACCCCTGGACACTGCATCCCCAGACAATGATTTTGAACATATGGTTGCAATGACTGTGTGTGCAACTGGGTTTTGTTTGGTCAGTGCATATGTGTGATTGTCAGCCACATCATTTCTCAGGCCCAGTGTCAGACATCTTGTCATTCCCTTCCTACTCCCTGTGAGATGAGCATGTTTCAGTGTGAGCTTGCTGGGCCATGGGGGTGGGTGTGGATTGTCTGTGACTGCAACTCCCATCATGCTCTTGGCTACACCCCCTTTCCCAGAATGCCGATACTTCCTCCCTCTCGACTCTGCTTCCCTGTGAGGGGATGTGACAGCAATGGCAAGATGACTGACTATGAAGTCCCGGTGTTTGTTGGTGCCCACTTTCCAGCATGGCCTTATGCTCCCCACAACAGAGCCCAGTGTCAGACATCTTAACTGTCCCTTCCCACTCCCTGTGGGGCGAGCATGTTTCAGTGTGAGCTTGCTGGACCATGTGGGTCGGTGGGGATTGTCTGTGACTGCAAATCCCATCATGCTCTTGGCTACACCCCCTTTCCTAGCATGCCCATACTTCCTTCCTCTTGACTCTGCTTCCCTGTGAGGGGGTGTGACAGCAATGGCAAGATGGCTGACTGTGAAGTCCTGGTGTTTGTTGTTGCCCAGTTCCCAGCATGGCCTTGTGCTCCCCACAACAGAGCCCAGTGTTGGACATCTTGACAGTCCCTTTCCACTCCCTGTGGGGAGAGCATGTTTCAGTGTGAGCTTGCTGGGCCATGTGGGTGGTTGTGGATTGTCTGTGACTAAAACTCCCATCATGCTCTTGGCTACACCCTCCTTTCCAGCATGCCCATACTTCCTTCCTCTTGACTTTGCTTCCCTGTGAGGGAGTGTGACAGCAATGACAAGATGGCTGACTGTGAAATCCTGGTGTTTGTTTGCCTACAAGTCCAAAGAGAGCCCCTGTGCTTCACACAGCAGCACCCAGTACGGGGTATCTTTTGATGATATTTCACTGAGGTATGGGTCAATGCATTGTACCTGGTGAATTGTTTGGAGTTTGTGTTGAGGGGGTGTGTGTCTCCACATGCTGGTAAGTATGGTCAGAGCTGTCAGTCCTCCTTCCCACCCGGCCAGACAGCCCACCATGAAACGTGCTTCCATTGGAGGGTGTGCAAGTTGTCTTTCAGGATGTCAGTCAGTGGTGTCCTGCTTCTGATTTGCACACAACCCCTACCAGGGCCTTGTGCTCCCCAAAGCAGGAGCCACTGTCAGCCATCTTGTCAGTCATTTTCCACTCCCTGTGATGTGGGCTTGTTACTGAGGGGTTTTGATGGGCCAATTTGGAGGGGGAGCATTATCTGTCACTACAAACCCCATCATGCTTTTGGATACACTCACTTCACCTGCATCCCCACAATTCCTTCCTGTCAGTCAGCTGCACTGTGAGGTAGTGTGTTTGTGGTGGCAAACTGTCTGGCAGTGTTTATTTGACTTTGTGCCACTGCCTTGCTCTAGGTTGGTACATGTCATGACTAACCCTGGGCGAGACACTACGCTTCGCCCACGTAGTGTACGTAGCGCTGCCTGCTTCGCAGTTTTCGAAGTAGGCGAAGCAGGCTAGCGCTACGCACACCCAGGGTGAAGCGTAGCTGCCTGCCGCTGCCACCCGCCTCCCGCCCGCCCTTGCGCTTGCGCGGGCGTCCGCGCATGCGCATTAGTCAGAAGAAGTTTGAAATGGAAGAGGGAGCCCCGGAGACGCCGCGTTTCAGGTAAGTTTCTTTAATTTACTATTTATTGTAAATCCGGGGGTTTGATTTACAAGGAGGGCGGGCGGGAGGCGGGTGGCGCGTAGTGGGGCTACGCGAAGCACGTAGTGTGCGTAGATTTGGGCACACTACGTGCTGCTTCACGTAGCCCCACTACGCCCACTACGCCCACCCTTAGTCATGACCCAGTTCCAAGTCACTATGAGATGGCAGGTATTGTGTTTGTCTGATTAGCATACACATCTTGGGATGATTATCTATTGGTTACTGTGGTTTGCTTGCGGTGCATGGTTTCACTGTCCCTTTGCCACACAATATTGGGTATGTTGTTTGTGTACTCACCAGGCTCTGGTATGTCTGTTAGACCATGGACGCTCTCTGGTGGAAGGATGTCCCGCGCCTTCTCCTCCCAGGTCCTGAAGTAGACTGGTTTGGCTGGAGGGCCACCGACGGCACACTGACTCAAGGCGTGATCTTTCTCAATGAGTTTCTTGACCCTCCTGCGCACGTCATACCACCTGTTCTGGATATCGTCCTTTGTGCGCCTTGCTGGTGCTTGTGCGTTCACCTTGTCCACAATCCTCACCCACATCTTTGTTTTCTGTGACATGTGGGTCCTTTGGCCCAATGTACCAAACAAATGTGTCTCTACTCTGATGATCTCATCTACCAGCACTTCTAACTCACTATCTGTGAACTTTGGATTCTTCTTTGGGGGCATGGTGATGGGTGGTGGTGGTGAGTGATGTGTGTGTGAGGGTGCAAGTGAGGGTGGGTTAGTGTTGGTTTAGCTATCTGTATGTGTGAGTGCTTTTGGTGAGCTGCTGATGGTGTGTGAGTTGTGTGATGGGTGAGCTGTGAGTGGGTCTGTGGTTGCTGTGTGATGGTGTTTGCTGCTGGCTGTGTCTCCTATTTGCAAATGATCATGGTAGTAATTGATGTCCTTTATATAGGTGGAGTTGTGGGTGTGTCTTTGTCCCAGTTTTTTTGGGGGGATATTTATTGGCTTTGTCATTGCTTGTTTGGTCCTTTTTTTGTCTTTTTCCTTTGGGTTTTCTAGGCATGAAGGAGACGTTCTTCTGACTGAGATGGACGCTGATGTTGTCTCGTGCGGGCTTCTCCGCCTCGTTCACGCTGACTATCTTCTGTGTTTCATACGCGTCGGCCGCGGAGATCTCTATTACTTGTGGGCCCGGTTTTCTGTGCGTGTCGGTCATGCGGCTTGGGCTCTGTGCAAGTTGGTCTGGTTTTACACGCATTGCATCGTACTGCGTGGTTCGGACATCACGGGTACGTGTCGGTCGGGTTCATTCCGGGTTCGTGTCGGTCGGTGAAACTAGCGTCAGTTTTCCGGCCGGATCACTATTTCCCTACATCTAGGTCGTACGGCTTGTATTCCGTACGTGTCGGTTGTAATTCACACGCGTTGCATCGTACTGTACGGGTCGTACGACGCTGGTCCGTGTCGGTCGGTCTCCGGTCCGGGTCCATGCCGGTCGGTACGTTTTGGGACCGGAATCGGAATCGGCCCCTAAATCTAACACAACTAGATCTACACAAGTTATTATCTAAAGTGCTTCATTTTGAGCATATTGGAGTGAGTCACAAAGTAGGTGTACAGGCCAGAGGTGAGGGAATATCACTTGCTGCGAGAAGCTGATCACCTGTCCTGGAGGGACTGGAAACATGCCAACCCTGCAGAAGGAGTGACTGTCCAGGAAGAGGAAGATGAAGCTGGAAGTTGGTGCAACAGGTGTGCAGATGAGAAGGACTGCTTCAGATACACATTTTGTGACCAACTACCGCTTATGTTCTGGTTGTACATGTTGCTCCTGACCTACCATGCTATAATTTTGCTGCAAACTACAGATTCATTACTCAACATGTCATAATGGTGACATTTTTGGAACTTTGTATATCAAGCTTAACAATAAATTCCTTAGTTCATACAAATTACACTAGTGTAAATTAAATTTAATTTACACCTAGGTATGAACTGAACCACTATGCCCAATAATTTACTATGTTGTGACCGGAACTGCTGCACAAGAAGTAATCACCTGCGACATGACCTGAGACTCGGCACCAGGGGACAAGTCCTTCACTACGAAGCTGGAACCATGATGTGCCTTTACAACCAGGTCAATACAATAAACATGTCATTGCCACGTGTTCCTTGCTTTGGGAGGCTTATTGTTGGACTGGTGTTGGATTTAACATCCAACACCTTCACTACTATTGTGCAAACTGGAGTTGCAATAGTAAATGATACTGTTCCAAAGTCCATCACCCCCCCTAAAGTAAGTCGTTGTAATGACTTGCGTGGTAGAGGAATGTGTGATAATAATTTGTTTGTTGTATTACCCTTGTTGTAAAGGCACGCGTGGCAAATGCATGCAGGGGTTCGTCTTGCAACTCTGAACTAGGAGCCTCAATTATGGGCATTTGATGCAGGGCATAGTAGCAAGTCTCCTTCTTGCGCTGCCCTACGTCAAAGTGAAAGGGCAGCAATGCACTGTGTGTATCTACTACGGTGCATTCCTGTCCTTTCCCCCAGTGCTGGCACCATTTCGGCAGCCGAGCACCAACGCAGGCACCCATGCCCCATGGGGCAAGGGTGCCTTGGTTGCAGGCAGAATTCTTTTTGTACAGGAAGGGCCACCTTCCTTCACAAAAACAATCCTGAGAGGCATATTTCTCTTTCTATGTGTGCTGCAACATTGAAAGGGGAAATAAAGGCATTTCTCCTCATAACGCCTCACCTGGGTAGGCGTAGGGTTTTGGCGCCTCCCCCGGATTACATAGTTTTGTAAATCTGGGGTAGCGTCAAAATCCATGGGTATTGCGTGGGAAAACCCATCGCAATGCCCATGGAATGCCTCCCTAGTTCAAAGTAAGCCTAACAAGTGATTTGCGCTGCCTTACCTTCCTCTATATCTATGAGGCTACTCAAAGCCAAGCAAAGTGGTTTTGCCTGGGCTCATAGATATGTATTCGTAGTTTGTGCCGCCGGAGCGTCACAAAAAGTGACGCTTTGGCGGCACGAGGGGCTCATAAATATGCCCCTCGAAGTACTGTGGAATGACCTGAGCTGCTGCACATGAAGCAATCACTTGCGGTTTGCACTGAGCTGCTGTACAAGATGTAATCAACAATGGCTTGAGCTGAGCCATGACCACCCTCCCTCCTGACCAGTAAGGACCACCCAGAGCCTCATCCACTGAGAAGAAGCAGGCCTACGTGTGGCTGCAGCTATCATGATCTACACAGCCTGAGCACAGCCACACCATGCTCTGCCAGAGACGATGAAACCCAGCACCATCCTGATATGCCTTAGGTAATTGAGCACAGGCACAACGGCTAGAATGCCCGACCTGGTTGCCTGGCTCATTTGCAGCACAGAAGTGCATCTTTGAGGTGCAGTAGCATATATGCCTGTGCCTCGAATAGGCCTATGTTGCTGTAAAATGCAGATCTGGAGTTTCCCAGTAAGATTTTGGATAAAAGAGTAGCTCAGGTTATTTTAAATACTGTGCAGTCTGATTTGAAGGGTTGTATATTTCCATGTTCACATTTCGATCACCTACAAGAACCTGTACAATGCACCATACAGCAATTGCTGCTTGTCCTTTTGGAATAATCAATATTTCAAAGTACTTTTGTTGGATAGTTCAAGAAAGGCTCAAGAGGGCAGGCCTAGAAAGAGGGCAGTTACAACTTTATGAGGAATGAACTGTTCTTTGTTAAGTAGGCAGTACTTGCTGGAACATTGTGGTGGAGTGTAGCATGAACTTTGTATCACCATGTGAGGAGGATATGATCAATCATGTATGCTGTATTTTATCCTTCCCAATGTGATGCTAAGGAGTTCTCCTTTTGGCATAAGAAGCTGCATACATGGAACAATGATGTTGTTGGTGCCCTGGATGCCACTTATAGTTATTTTCATAGGTATAACTCCATTGCAGAATTAACCTAGGAATGGTTAACTAGAAGTATTTCTTCAGACTACACCACCTTTACTAGATCTCAAGGGAGTCGGAGTGTGAGCTAGTGTTCTGGGCTGTCAGAGGCTCCCTACTTCCATATTCATTGGTTATGCCCACCCCTGAAGATTTTATCGTAGGAGAAATGTATTGTGGTCTACCACTGAATAGTAGCACCACACTGTAAACATGTTCACTATTTGCAAAGTGGAGAAATGGCTGAATTTAAGTTGAGTTTTGATATTGCCATGGTAGAATATTACATTGAAAACATTGACTCAGCACCAGCCCTCTAAACCCTTCAATTAGTGCTGAACATTACATAAATAATGGTACTACAAATAGGGAAAGTGCAGCTGGGTGCAAGGTGAAAAAGTAGGATAGGTCTTAATTTATATTCCCATTTCTATGCCCGAGTTCTAAGTAAAAGCATGCCATCAACACATTTTGAGGGGGTGGTGATCATAGACTGCCTTACTAAGTTTTCACTTGCAAACTTAACTTTGCTTATGCTCAGCCTCTGTGATTGTTCGAAGACACACCTCTGTCCATTGTTATTTTACAGACCTTGAGATCTCTGTTTCGCCCCAGACATACATTTTTTTATCTCACATATTCTAAAGAAAGCCAAGACTTTCAGAAAAAAGTTGTTGAAACGTCTGCAATGTTACACAGTGACTTGTAATATTCTTATATTGTTTAGCTTGAGTAATGTATGTCATATATCCTCTCATCCTCTGCCACATACCCAAAAGTCACTTCTTCACACTGTACAAAATTGGTGTTACTGGTTGAAGGGGTGAAACTCAAGAAACCATAATCCTTGTCAGGGTGAGGCCACACACAAACCCCAAATTAATTGGTGCTTAATCCTCTGCTAGCTTTTGCGCAAAAGCAGTCAGCCTTAACTTGGAGGCAATCTATAAAGTATTTATGAAGCACTTTAAACAGTAATAAAGTGAAAAATGCAAAAACAAAAATCCCACACCAATGTAGAGAAATATAGTAAAAGTAATAAATAATGAAAGACCAACACAACAAAAACCAATTAGTAGAACCATTGATATGCAGTTTTAAAGATTTTGCTAGAAATAGTGCCTAAAAGGACAGAACTCTGACTCTAGTTATCTGATTGCGGCAGACCATGACAAAGTCACAATTTCAGGCTGATTACAATGGAGTGTGAGCCGGATACATGAACCACATTAGGCCCACTTAAATCCTGGTTGCGGAGCATTGCGAGATCCCACATCAAAGATGCATTGCACAGTGGCGGATCAAAGGTGCTGTGGGGTGGCGATGCAAAGTCCTGCATTGAGGATGCTTCGCGCAGCAGAGGTTCTGAGGAGCAGTTGGCTGTGGTGTGAAGTTCTGTGACAAGGATGTGTTGTGTAATGGTAGAATCAAGGAGCTGCGGGGCAGTGATGCAAAGTCCTGTGTTAAGGATGCGTCAAAAAGATTCTGATAAGCTGCCAAGGACCAGTGTTGGGGATGCATCATGCAGCTGTTCAGATACAGAGCTGTGAAGTGATGTGTTGTGCTGCATCGTTTGTGCTAGGTCCACAGCTTAGATGGTAGAGCACTTTCAGGCTCACTTCCAAGGGTCCAAAAACTGGGGTGGCACCATTTGGGATGCAGGACTCACACAGACAGAGTCCAGGTGCTGGGTTCAAGGTGATTGGAGCCTTTTCTCTCCCTAAGGCTCTAATAGGGAGGCCAGCCCATTATCCTTTGGAGTCCTGTGGTCTTCCAGCATTCAAGATGCAGGTCCAGTTCTTCTCTCTGAGGCAGGTGGGCAGCAGGTCAGCAACGTATCAGTCTTCTTGCAACAGAGCAACTGAGCAGTCCTTCGTCTGAGTCTTCCACAGGTTCAGATGTGTACTGAAGAGTTGGGTCTGATGGTCCACTATTTATACCTGGTGCCCACTTTGAAGTAGGAAATACTTCTCAAGACTTTCCGGCTCCAAGGGTGTCTAGAATCTCCCTCCTTCCTGCCCTGACCCCAGCTTGTCTAGGGGAAAAAAAAGACTAGTATGAAGCCCTTTGTGAATGTGCTGAGGCAGGGGCTTAGTGATCTGCAAGTGTGATAGTTGACAGCTCCTCTCCCTCATCTTGAAAGAGGTGGCCCATCCTGCCAACATCTATTCCCCCTTTGTCTCACTGTTTGGGAGGAACACAAAAGACCAACTTCCAGCTACACCTAGTCATGTGACCTATGATAGGTTGGATGCATCAAATGGTTTGGATAAAAAGAATGCCAACTTTCTAAAAGTGGCCTTTTCAGAAATGTGTCTTAAAATCAGACTTTACCGATAAAGAGGGTTTTAAATTACAATTATTTAGCGATCAAATTCAACCTTCCTGCCTGCTCCCAATTTAAAGTTGATAAATGTAATAAGATAGCCTTATGTTGTACTATGAGAGAGGCAGACCATGTAGTAGTATATAACAAATGTTAGTGTTTTTCTCCACCAGGACTTGTAAAACTTAAACATACATGTCCTACTTTTTAAATACACTTCTCCCTACCCTATAGGATGTGTAGGGCCTACCCTAGGGATGATTTATATGTATTAAAAAGGAAGGCTTGGGCTGACTAACGTTTTTTCATGCCATGTCACAATGGCAGTATAAAACTGCACACACAGGCTGCAATAGCAGACCTGAGACATGTTTGAAGGGGCTACTAAAGTGGGTGGCACAATAAGTACTGCAGGCTCACTAGTAGAATTTAATTTAAAAAATGTGGTTCAGAAAACATGAGGGTAAAGGCATGGACTGTGGGAATGACTCTGGAGAGAGGCCAAGTCCAACACACGCCAATACATACCAGCATTTCAGGACCTTTATTAAAGAGCAGCATGTCCCGCTTCATCCTGAACATGTGAAGTCAGAAAGTTTCTATATGTGTTTGCAACTTATAAAACCCATACAGCACTACATTACACAACATTTTACTATACTGTAATACTTTAGTTTGCTGTAATCATTTTCGGATGCAAGGTGCATACATCAAATACATTTCCAGCAATGTAGAATTACATGTGAATGCCTATTTAGATCTCTGACAAAAACATATTATTTTCCTTCCAGTCAATCATTGGTCCAAAAAGGAAGTAGCACTTGCAGAATGGGAGAGGAACATCTGATATCTTCAACTGAATGTATTCTAATGCGCTTCTTTGATCTTTCCCAACTTAGGATTCCTCTACTTATTGGATTTCTTTCGATTTACCTGGGAACCGTTTCAGGAAACCTTCTTGCCATTTGCGTTATTTACTCTGGCTCTCATCTACACACTCCCAAGCATTTCTTTCTTTCTAACCTGTCTTTCATAGACATCTGCTACTCTTCCTTTCTCTTTCCAAGTACACTTGCCAGCATCTTTCTGACAATTTGTGTCTCACTCTCCAGCAATGCCTGCTGCAAATATACTTTTCCTCAAATATGATGGCAACAGAATTCTTTCTCCTGACCATTATGCCTCTTGATTGCTATGCTGCCATCTGCCATCCTGACATATGCAATGATCATGAGCAAGACAGCATGTCTCTACTTGGCCACTGTAGCCTGGATGCTTGAGCTCTTCGAAACATTACTTCACATTGTCCCATTATCCTTTAGTCAACATTCTCATTTTGTAAGACTCATTAAATCAATCACTTCTTCAGTGACTTTGCTGCTCTGCTCAAATTGTCCTGAACCAGCACCCACTTTATTGACATAATGACTTTCATTGTGTGTGTCATTGTGCTGATATCCTCATGTGTTATGATCCTCACATCATATATCAAAATACGTCAGCCACCCTAAAAATCCAAACTGAGACAGGAAGACGAACGGTATTCTCAACTTGTGCATCCCACCTGACAGTTGTGATGCTATACTATGGCTTCTTCGCATTTGTCTACTTGCGACCTTCCTCACATTATTCAGTGAGTTAGCGCAAAATATTGTCTGCAGTCTACACTTGAGTGACCCCAATGTGTAACCCCATTATATATACCCTTGAAAATGAAGATTTGAAAGATTCCATTTAAAGAAGGCGAGGGAGAAAATGCTAGTTGTCTACAGTTTATTTAAAATAATAACAAAGCCCAATAGATGTAGTAATTAAATCATGTATTTATCTATTGGTGTAACATAGACCATGAACAATAGGGCCAAAACTGCCTTTTTTAGAAAGGTTTGATGTTTGCTAATTTTCTATGAGTTTTATGAAAACACGATGAAGAAGAGTTGTAAACATTGAGGTAGAAACATTATTTGATTTATGCTTTTAGTTTGTTGTATTATTCTAGACAACAATGGTCCCTAGAAGGAAGAACTTTTGAAAGCAAAATGAATATAGACTCAGTCGTTACTATATTGGCTTGACTTGCCCAGCCGGACAGAGGTCTAATATTTACTTTTAAACAATTTAAAACAATTAGTAGAGAAAGTACATAAAGTGGGACACAAGCCTGTGTCCTACTTAGCCATAAGGTACAAGAGAGAACGGTGAACAACAGGAGGCTCAGGCAATGCTAATTGGTTTGTTTCACATGAGTATACACAGATTTGTAAGGAACAAATCGCAAAAAACACCTTTACAATGAAATAAATAACAGTTTTTCGTATAAGGTGTATCAAGGTGTCGACGGCGTTTCGAACCGTGGAGAGAATGGGCGGGTCATCATCAGGACATCAGGACATAAGGTACATGCCATAGAGAACTATCCTTTTGATCATTCCTGTGAAATTTGTGTACATTGGACGTTGAGTGCCTGTACACCAATATACCACAGAGGGACTCCCTTCTAGTCACGGAGTCCATCCTCAACAAAAGACCTTGACCGCACACAGTCCCCACCGTTTTTATACTTCAGCTCCTAGAGGTCTGCCTAACAAGAAATTTATTTTTATTTGAAGACCAATTCTACCAACAAGTGAAAGGTACATCAATGGGGACTATTTTTGCCCCTAATCTGGATATTCTTTATATGGACTCATTAGAAACCAACCATATCCTCTCAGTAACAAACCCATTCAGATCATGCATAGGAAAATGGAAACGCTACATAGATGATATTTTTATGATATGGCAGAAGAGTGAGACCACACTTTCTTCATTTCTCCACTGGCTCAATAACAACTGTGGGGGCCTGAAATTCACCTTAACTCATGATAAGAACTCTATTTCCTTCCTTGACCTCAACATTAAATACAATGATGGCTTTCTTATCACTAGATTATTCCGAAAACCCACGGAACGCAACGCCTTGCTGAACTATGATAGCAATCACCCCCGTGCATTGAGAGATTCTCTTCCCTTCTCGCAGTTCCTTCGTATTAGGAGAAACTGTTCCCTTAAAACTGACTACTTTCATGAAGCAAAAAACTCTGTACTAAACTAGCCAGTAGAGGATACCCACGTAGATTGGTCAGAAATACAATAAAGAAAGAGCATGGTATTGTCCCAGAGAGGTCTTATTAGAGCCCAAAACTAAATCCAAATCAGAACGCTTGGTATGCGTAACCACCTTTTCTCCAGTCTCAAATGCAATACGCAAAATCATATTACGCAACTGGTCTGTTCTAAATGCCGGCACACTAAATTTAGAACACCCAATGTTTGCTTTTAAGAAAAGCAAGAACATCAAAGACCACCTTGTTCGCACAGCACTACCCAGCAACAAAAAAAGCTCCAATACCCTTAATGATCTATGGGCCCTTGCACCACTTAAAGGACACTCCAAATGTGGTAACTGTGTGGTTTGTGATTTCACCATAGAAGGCAACAAATTTGTATTTAAAGATACAAAAAGTGGACTGAGTATGTTTATGAATTGTAATACTTGCAATGTGGCGTACACAATTCTTTGCCCTTATGACAAAATATACATCGGACAGACCACTCAAAAAATACGTCTACGTATCTCCCAACATCGGAGTAGAATCAGGTGCAAAACAACCAACGCACCTCTGGTGGAACATTTTGAACTAAATGGACACTCGCTGGACTATTATCACAGTGGTCAAACTACCCCCTAAAGGGGGGGACATTGCCAAAACTTCTGAACAAAGAAGAATTGAAATGGATACTTAGAACTGACAGCCTCAACACTGGACTGAATCACCTTGAGGACTGGACACCATTGATTTAAAAATGTCTCTAATTTAAACTCCTAAAATTGGGTTCTGAAAATTGTTTTCTTTAAATATATTGAATTTCCTGTCTCTCCGTTATTTGAAAATGTCTCTAATTTAAACTCCTTAAAACGGGTTCTGAAAATTGTTTTAAATATATTGAATTTCCTGTCTCCTTGTTATTGGTTACTAGCCACCCACAACACATTCCAACATGTCATCCCCCTTCATGCCACTCTTCAGTCTATCCTCCATTTCCATCAATCCCCCTACCCTAGTCCCTCCTCTATTTCCCCCACATCCCACCAGACCCATAACACCCAATCACCACTCATGCCCCGCCTCTATATAATTCAACATTGAATGCTTGACTCGGTACGTACACACGTCCGTCTGATTCCGCGATCGAGCCACAGCTTCTAATCGGTAAGTCCTAGACTTCAACGGGAAGCTAGTACGCTTCCACTCCTTGCCAGCACCTTAATTACCCCCCCCCTTCTTCCAGGCGATCGAGCCGTCCAAGATACATAATTATACCTACCTTTTACCGGGCTAAATCCCGAAGAATTCTACTTGTGAGTGCCTACCCACGACACGGCATGGGTCTAACCAATTCTTTTCAATCTTAGACGCCGCCATTGTAGCAGCTCTCTCACCCCCAATCGCTGCCAATTCAGCAGTGCACCAGAAGCACCTTCTGTTCCCCAACCAAACCCGTTTAGGTATGTAAATTACCCACACAAGTCACAACTCTGGCACAAGAATTCTTACCACCGCCCCCCCGCTCCCCCACCAACCTCCCTCTATTAATTACACTTCGCGGGTTGTATAATTCGAAAATGTCATTCATGTAATGCATCATGATGTGTTTTGTAATTCCCGCTTTAATTTGCCTGTAAATTGTGGTCCAATGACGAGACCTTCTTGTTTTTAGAAATCGCTCGTGCTGCCTATATTTTGGTTTCACTCCATCAACTGTATGTTTTTTTAACCGGTTTCTATGTTTTAATGGTTAACTATCATGTATTAGAACAAATTGACCCACAATTGTATGATCTTCGTGATACCTTCTGAATAGATCCACGTCCAAGGTTTCTGCCGATTATGTGCACGACTCATGCCGGCTCAACACGAATGTTCACGATTCGTATAATTATAATTGGCATGTCCTTTGTAACTTTCTAGCGGCTCACTTCCCTTTGCAGTATAAATTATTCTTATTGCGTCCTTTCTTTAAATAATTTTAACCGCTCTGGCTAAAACCACACCACCTTGTAATGCGTATACTGGTTATTCTCCACTGACACCTTAACCTTAAATATGCTCATTCTACGTGATCGTAGCATCTAACTAATCCTATTCACATCTTCCCCAGCATGGTTTCCCTTTGCCGTTATTGCTCGCGTAAGCACTGTACGCTTTTGGCCTAATTAGCCACCTTGATAGGTCACACGCAGATCCTTAATCCATTATACCACGTACCCTATCACTTCCAGTACCGCTCCTTAACTACGCAATTCACTACTACTCACCGTTCTTCAATCCACACCTTCCTGAGTTTAAAACCGCATTGTCTTTTAACTTCTTGACATCTAAGCATATATACCCTAATTGCCTCCTTGTTGTATTTTCCTTCCACACTTTCCCTTCAGGCTAATAGGCTCTACCTAACAGGCATGTACCTTATGTCCTGATGATGAACCGCCCATTCTCTCCACGGTTTGAAACGCCGTCAACACCTTGATACACCTTATACGAAAAACTGTTATTTCTTTCTTTGTAAAGGTGTTTTTTGCGATTTGTTCCTCACAATTCTGTGTTCACTCATGTGAAACAAACCAATTAGCATTGCCTGAGCCTCCTGTTGTTCGTCGTTCTCTCTTGTACCTTATGGCTAAGTAGGACACGGGCTTGTGTCCCACTTTATGTACTGTCTGTACTAATTGATTTAAATTGTTTAAAAGTAAATATTAGACCTCTGTCCAGCTGAGCAAGTCAAGCCAATATAGTAACGACTGATTCTATATTCATTTTGCTTTCAAAAATTCTTCCTTCTAGAGACCATTGTTGTCTAGAATAATTAACTCCCAAGGTCCCTGGTCCATTACCTTTGGGTTCCCTTGTTGTTTAAAATATGTTTAGTTTGTTGTAAGCACAACTAGTAGTTAAAAACTAACACTGAACAATCCTCCTTGGAATCTTCTGCTGTAATTGTCAATTAGTTTTTAGTAGCATGATGACAAATCAGAGGATTTTGACATTAATCAAACCGATAAAGATACTCGTTTTATCAATTGCTTAAAAAAACTCATAAACAATTGATAAGGATGGATAATCAGACAGTACATTACAAACGGTATCAGGACTTGGTTCAGAGTTCAATTTAGTCCAGTTTATGTCAGCTAGATAAGAAGTCTATTAATGGCTATCTCTTAATGGGTACCACCTTTCTCTTAAATGCATGTGTTAGAGGTCGGTTTCAGCCAGTTTAGTTTAGAACCATGTAACAGAGGCAAAATACTTTCCACCAGTGTAAAGAGCGAAGAGGATTTGAGTCTTTCAATTGGATGGTGATTTGTTAGATAGCAAATGCTGTCATAAGATCAAACAGTTTGACTTTTGATTTGTCTAGGAGTTTGTTAGGTGATAAGAATAAGAATACAAGGTCTTTGAGTGATAATATATTCCTTGACTGTATAAGTGAAGTTATATATGAAAATATTATGCTCCTGAAGGCAGCCAATTTAGAACTGAAGAACAGCATTTTCACCTTGGCAGCTGTAGCACTGATTGCTGTTGTGAAAGACGCCTTTGAAAAGTTGCTGGGCACTATAGTGATCTGTGTAGGACCCAGTTTATCATCTGTGTCACAGAAACCAATTTGGCACACCGACTGGCTCTCTTCCATAATAATTTAGTTGTGGGATTGATTAATAGAATGTTGGATGAAGTACCCCCTTGCTCTAGTAGATCTGAAGCTGTATGGTTGATAGGTGCTCCAGATTTTCCTGATAATATAGAGGCTGAAAGAGGAGTCTTGGTTGTTGTTTGAGTTGCAAGAAGTAGTTACTGGAAAGTTTGTGTTTAACACTTACTGAAGATAACACTTAAAGGATGTATTTTGTGATAGTCTGTGATCTCAAGGTTGTAGTGTTATTGGTGAATAGGTCCGGTATTGGAGAGCCTTGCTGCTAAGGAGAAAGCTATGACAAAAATAGTCTTTGCTGTTAATGGAGGAAGTGTAATTGGTTGTCAAAGTGAGGCATCAAGTGAAACCGATTAGGGGGGGGGGGATCTTGGATCACTATGGGATAGAGGCTAGATCTGAGCTTGGGCCTAGGAAATAGGAAACAATTTTAACCTAAATTTAATTATTAGGAATGGAAACAATATAGCTATGTTTGTTGTTAAGAAATATCTACAAATAAAATATATTTGTATTGTCTGGTGCTCTATTTTATTAACCTTTTTTAATGTAAAAGTAATGTGGAATGTGTTTTCTAATAAAGAATTACATTATTTTTAATAATTCTAAATGTGATGTTTAATAATTTTTAATAGATACTAAAAATGAAATTTTATTTACTTTAAACTTGAGAGAAATAATATTAATTTAATTTAAAATATTTGAAATAATTTGATGTTTAATTTAAAATTTACTCATTAGATGTGCAGCATTTTTATCCATTTTGCTATACTTCTAAAATAAATATATTACATTAATTTACATTACTATATAACATAAAATTATCTTTCAAGATTTATCCAGGTTTAGTAAATTTTACCTTATGCTTTACCAGTCAAATATGTTAAACTATAGGCAACATTCTATTGTTTTGTAAAGCTGTGCTGTAAGAATATAGCAGAATCTGGCATGTATTGCTCATTTTAAAAGAATATTGTCGCTTATTAATTGCATTTAACATCTTGGTGCCAATCCTCAGTGCTTGTACTTGTGATTACTAGTCTACTTTGTACTTGCTTGTGGTTGAGTGCTTTCTTGCTTCTGTGGAAGGTGTACACTTGTATACAATTGTTTTTGACCTATCTTTTCCCATATCTGGGATTCTTATTGACCTTGTTATTCTTTTTATTTTGCTTTTTCTGGTATTTTGTTCGCTCACATGTGGTGCCCTGGTTCAGGGCCTGATTTCCATCTTGGCGGATAGGATGCTCCGTCACAAATGTGACAGATATCCTGTCCACCATATTACAAGTTCTATAGGATATTATGGAATTGTAATAGGGCAAACGAGATCTCCGTCACGTTTGTAATCAGGCCCTTAGTTGCTTAACAACTTGACTAGTTTTTCTGCGTTTATTGTAGCCTCTAATTTCATTATGCTAGTTGTGCAAATGTTCTTTGTTGTGCTTCGATAACATGCCACGCTTTTGTTTGCTAGTTGTGTTTTTAATCTCACTTGTTATCCAGCTATCTTTTGTTTTCCTTTTGTTTATCTTAGTTCATTTGTGTTAATACTGAGCCTTTTCTCGCTCCTGGTCCTTGTTCTATATGCTTGTTTAATGGGTAAATAGATTTGATTGCCCTTAAAAGTTCGCTACGTGATTAATTAATAGAAGCGCCCATTTATCCTTCATTACTGCCAGCAGCAATTACCGTGAGCAACAGGGGACTTTCGCCCCCATACTTCAATGTGTCAGGAGCCGCCCACAATTCACCCATGACAACCAGAAGTGCCAGGAGGCACTTAAAAGTGGGACAGGGCTCCTGCAGCGCGGGACATGCGAGGATGGGCCCGTCTGCGTCCGTCCTAGACTGGAGGAGGCCGGGCTGGGCCCCCCCTGCTTGGCTGCTGATAAGTTACCCTGCACTGGGTGAGTTTTCTCCAAGGAGAGGTATCCTACAACTTCATTACTTGATCATTCTGACATTTTATATTACATTCGCCCGGTAGGCTTGGTTCTTCTTTGACTGTCTCCGGTTACTTTTATGACGTCAGGTCCTTTGGAGGACTATAATCTGGCTGCAAGTAACATATTTTTCGCCCTGTTTTTGTTCATCGGATGACTTGTATTGGGGGCCCTGTATATTTGCTCTCTGAGAACTTGGGAAACTGATTTAGTTTTCTATTAATGCTTAAAGACATTATTTATAGAACTGGAGACGCCGTGTAAAGTTTTTTTCTTTTTTTTCTCACTCTTTTATATTGTACCCTCCTTTATGACTCTCTTATCTGGATTAAGGACATAAGTGTTTTATTGCTTTTATAGATTCCTGCTGAAGGATAACAGTGAGAATTGCTGGTTGTTCTTTGGTGAAAATTAGTAGTTGGGCAGTGATACCTTCATTGGAAATGGGTAAAGGAAAGCTAATGGAAGTTCCTCAGGGGAAATCACAACATAAAACATCTAATGCAATTACTAATTATTTAACAAATGCAGTGGGTGTGTTTGAGAATGAAATACGCAATGTGGAGGAAAGGCTTGCAGCCACCAAACAGATTGTATGTAGAACAACCCATAAAGGAATAATACATGTGGAGGAGGCAATCTGTTCGGAGGGACCTGGAAAAGGGAAACCCAGGGAAAAATGCCCTCAATACTCATAACAACCCTGTAGATCTAACAAATCTTTAGAGATAGATGAATGATCTACCTCACAAGATATACGCCCACCCCCACTAAGAAAAGTAAACAGACAGGTTATAGTACCAGGGGGAGAACAACCTCCAAAAAGAAAAAAGTGGCCAAAGGTAAAGAAATAAATGATACTGGAATCCTAGAGGGTCTCCTAAATAAGTTGTATGCCAAATTGGGGAATGTCGAGCAGAGATTTATAGCCGAGCTCGCTGAAATAAATGGTAGATTAATAATACTAGAAAGTGCCCCCATGAATACGGGGAGGGAACTGGCAGAGGAAACTGCGAGGGGGGACACAATATCCGATATAAAACTCTTGGACAAGCTGCGCTCTATGGAAACATCATATCTCAGTTCAAATTGCCCTCCTGCACCTTTAGTACAAAGCACAAAGCCAATACTACATAGGGAGGTCATGCGTAGGCACCCAAGTCCAAAACCATCAGGAGTAAGAAACCTTGTCTCTGTCTGCTCCTGGACACCACTCAGCACCACGGCCCCTGGCCCTCCCACCCCTAAAGATACATCCTGAACGAGTTCTACACCCTTGACCCTGGATGCAGCAACAAATACTGCCACCATGCCAACCCACCTTTCACCTGCACCCACTGCCACTTCATATGCCACAGCACACACAACAGCCCACTGACCAGCCCTACCCAGAATACAACACAGATAGCACCGGATCAAAAATACCAACTCGCATGCACCCTTCTCAACACACACTCAGTATGCAAGCACTCCTCCAAATTATGGGGGCCCCTTGCCACCCTTGCACCTGATATTGTCTTCCTCACCGAAACCTTGCTCAATGCCACTTCTGCCCCAGACATTGCCACAGCGATCCCGCATGGATATAAAATCACTCACCAGGACCACACCATCCCAACTTTAAGCTCAACACAGATGACAAGACAACCATCAGAGGCACTCTCACATACCGACCCCTGGGCCCGCACTCACAGACTTCATTGTGTCCGTAGTCTTAGACTCCAAGAATTGCATCTTCCTCTGCGGCCTAAATTTCCACATCGATGACCCCAACGAAGGCAAAACCACACAACTCCTCAACAATATGAGCAGCCTTGGATTGACCCAGATCATCCATGACCTACACACACTGCAGGACACACGCTGGACCCCATTTTCATCTGCAGCATCCTGGTCAAATACAGCCACACCACAGAACTCACAAGGACAGATTTCTCCATCGTCCACTTCAGCATCTCCAGCCCCCACACCGCCACCCCCAAGACAACCAGCTCCCACCACCAGAGGGGGAAAAATACTCAGAGACCAGTTGGACGGATGACCTCAACACCTTCAACCCCCTATCGCCACCAACCTCGAACAGGGAGAGAAGAACTTTAACACCTAGATTACCCATTGCACCAACAGTATCATCCTCATCAAGAGCATTGTGGTAAATATTCTTTTTACCGAAACTGAATTTCATACGGAATCCTTAAAATAAAGTAAAATAGCTCAGAATAACAAGAGGCAGAAATCCGTGGTATAAGAGGTTTCTAAATGGGCTTTATTCCATCCAAAATGGCCGACTCGAGTCGCGGCCTTCAGGTTCCGTCACCACGAGGGTTCAGGAAGTGAAGTACAATACTTTATTGACAAGAAGTAACTTTTATAGGTCATACATTTACAATGAAACAAGTGCAAAAAGGCGTAACAATTGATAAGATAAATTAACATAGTGATACGTAATTGAAACTAGGCGTAATAAGGAGTAAAAAGAAACATGATTGGCTCTCATTATCTTACATAGGTGGATCTATACGATAATACTTAACATGGATGCGTGCGCAGCAGCATGACGTGTGATTGACGTGCAACTAGGGGGTGAAGGGGACTTGACATTTAGCTCTACATGTGGAGACGAGAAGTCTAGGGGGTCATGTCAACCTAATCCCAAATCATATCTAACATCCTATGTTTAGAGAACTATGTTATCCACAAGGAAGGACTCTCGGACAGAATCTATTCTATACTAACTGTATGTGCGTGTACAAGCGTCTAAGTGTCTATATGAGAAGCGAGGGGCAGAAAACTTTCCATGGCAACAGGGCTATGAATCACTTGCAGGAGGACGGAAAGGCTGAGTCCTTTGCTTGTGAGCTAAAGGAAATGTTTACCTAAATCACTAGACAGGAATGCATCGGCTGAAGAGCAAAATAGATAATTCGAAGGTGAAATACAGCTTCTTGGCAGGCAGGCGAAAACTGGCCGAGGCAGGCACCGTTAGCTGCACAGGGAGTAGGACAAAGTTCATGGATACAGATGCGAGCTCAAGCTGAAACTGTCAGAGACAGAGAGCAGGGAAAGGCTTTGAGGAAAGAATCGGGCCTACTTGCCTGAACTGTAAAAATGGAGTACCTTAGCCATATAAAGTCGGTGGCTTTTCATACTTAGGAATTGAATATCCAGCCCATTGATGGCGGATCTGACAGAGAACATGTCGACGGTAGACACACATATGTTTGCGTCTTGGAAACTGGAACTGGAGGGAACATACATGTACTTGTGACATGCACATAGAATCGTTGGGGTCCAAGATAGGGGACATAACTGTTCAGGAAAATCCACATTTCCACATTCCCTCCTTGTCCCCTACTTGCCCTTCAAGAGATATCAATCTTCATTATTCCATCGATTTGCTCATGGAGCATCATTTCTTCTTCCTTCTTTTTCCGGCATTTTGAACGAGAACTTTGATATGGAATGCATGATGTGGCACACAGACCACAAATCGCTGGTCCACATTGCAGGCATAAACAACAACTAAAGAGCATAAGAAGGCCAATACCTAGGAAGGATAGAACTCTCCATCCCCAGGCTGATATCACACTCCAAAACCACCCGGACCACGTCCAAGTGCCTGGATTCTCGTGTATCTGGCTTACAATCTTATGAAGGCGTGTTATAGCTTTATATACAGATGGCGAATTTTCTGGTATGAATATGCAGCAGCTGGATCCGATGACCCTGCAAGCTCCGCCCCTATCGGCCAGGATGACGTCAAGGACAAGACGATTCTGGAGAACAACAATTCTCATCACTGATTGTTCCTCTGTCAGATTGCCTAGGGCGGTTATAGTCTCGTTTACTACAGCTTCAAGAGTCTTGGTGAGTCTGCGTATCAGCTTACTATTTGATATAGTACCTATATAGGGAAAGATACCTTTATTGAAATCTACATACTTGTCCCATGCCGTCTCAGTATAATCGACAACTGGGAGATCTCTACGCTCTCTTTTGTGTACTAAATGAACATTTCGATAATAATCAGGGGGAGCTAGGAAAACAGGTGGCAAAAGGAATGCTATGTAACAGGTACCATCCCAATCTAGAGGCAGACGCATATATGCCGTCTGACCACATATAAAGTAAGAATGGCGAGAAGCTCTAAATGAAGATTTCCCTTGATCACTATATTCTACTGTAGTAACGCATTTGCTATGGCCCATGTGTATGGAACCAACTTTTCTCACACATAATTCACCCTTAACTGGAAATACTGACATAGTGGGCAGAATTAATTCAACTTCGGATTTGACGTTCAAAATCATGAGGTTAGGCGTAAAATTACCTAATTTATACACTTCATTTTCTAAATCAGTTCCTGTTCTACTGGGGTGACCTTCCTTATTAGGGTGACAGACTTTGAATAAAACTAGATTCAGATTTCCCCATATCCAATGTTGTTGATAAACTGCTGTGTCTGGGTCTATGGAATTTAGTAAACTAAACCATGCTCCACAGGAGCCATTGTGTGTGAACGGATGTGGAAAGAAAGGCAGAACTCCTTTGTTATTCTGATAGGGAGGGAGTCGGCCACACACCCAACAATTGGTGGCATTACTAGTCTGATGGGAATGATGTAACATACTAATGAAGGTGTTATTGCGCAGCGCAAGTCTATAAGATAGTTCATGTGGCGGTAGGTCACTAAAAGAATGTTCAGCAGTAATATTATAAACATGTCTAGAAATAGGATGATATATGTGCAAAATCACACTCGTAATGATTATTAAAACACTCAATAAAAACAGAATTAATAATGTCCTCACACAGTAGCTACGCAGTGATTTACAATACGCCTGTCGTTTCAACATTTCTCTGGTATTTTCTCTACTCAGGTCCAAGGGATACATGTCAGAGACAATTCAACCGCTTCACCTTGGAGAGGACTTAAACAATCAAATTGCTCGACTGTTTGGGCCTAAGTTTTAATTTATAGTTCTGAGAGTCATTCCTTTCAACAAAGGGAAGTTTTGAATCAGTCTGTGAGGGAGTGCAGGGCACAGTGTCTATATCCGAGGATAGTCCATGAAATTTCTTAACGTGACTGGAATGTATCCATCCTTTGCGGCCCTCCACTTTCACGGCTGTTCTTGTGGTCAGCAGGACTAGCTTCGGTGTTTTCCACCTGGGCTCCAATTGGGTTTTCCGATCGAAATTCCTCACAAACACCAGATCCCCCGGAGCAACGTCATGGGGTTTCACCTCAGTGTTGTCAGGAAAAGCTGCAGCTACCTGTGAACGACAAGATCGTAGTGCAGACATCAAGGAAGCCAGGTAATCTGTCAGCATATTACAATTAACATCAGTTATTTTACGTGGTACAGGCGTCCCCCACATATTTGGTGGCCTTCCGAAGATCACCTCATACGGGGATAGCCCTGTTCGAGAGTGTGCTACCATTCTTATGTAAAATAGTGCAACTGGTAAGGCTACTATCCAGTCAACACCTTTCTCCTTACATATTTTAGACAATCTGATTTTCAAAATTTGATTATGTCGTTCCACGAGACCTGCTGCCTCGGGGTGTCGGACACAGTGGAACTTCCACTGATATCCCAACAAAAGTGAGACATGTTTCATTAATTCGGATGAGAAAGGCTGGCCGTTATCTGAATATACAACACGTGGTAGCCCGTACCGTGGGAAGAATTCTCGAACTAACTGTTTGGCAGTAGTCGGGGCCGTGTAATCTGATACTGGGTACGCCTCAGTCCATCGGGAGAGAGCGCAGACAACTACAAGAACATATTTGAATCCTCGACATCGTTCCATCTGGATATAATCCATTTGGAGCACTTCAAAAGGATGATCAGGAGTCTGGAATCCACCCTGTTCTACGGGAACACTTTTTCCCGGGTTGAACTGACAACATATCATACAGGTACGGACCTTTTGTTTAGCTGCTGCTCGTAAATGTTTATTGAACCAAATGTGTTGAATGCTATCTAGCATAGCTTTTTCTCCTAAATGCGCCGGGCTGTGAATTGTAGCTATAATGGCTTGGACCATAGAGTCAGGAAGAAACCATACAGATTTCTCCTTCGTCATCCATCCCTGATCTGTCTGGATCCCTCCTAGTTCAGTCCATTTCTTTAATTCTTCTGCAGTAGCATGTGTCTGTATGTCAATTACGTCAAGTGCGGGATCCTTAATTGTCATACACTGTGTTGGTGTCTGAACTATTGGCTTTGTCATGTCTAATGTGCGATTCTGAGCAGTCTGTTTAGCTGTTCTGTCAGCTAAATCATTGCCTTGAGAAATGATATCAGTAACCTTCGTGTGTGCTTTACATTTCATAATCGATATAGCAGTGGGTAGATGTATTGCGTCTAACAAGGCATGAATGAGGGGTCCGTGCTGAATGTGGGCACCATGGGAGGTTAAATAACCTCTCTCTCGCCACAGTACGCCGAAGTCGTGTACAACTCCGAATGCATAACGTGAGTCAGTGTATACATTAACTTTCTTATTTGTGGCTTGAATACAGGCTTGTGTTAGAGCAATAAGTTTTGCTGCTTGGGCTGACAAAGTATCTATACAATTTGTCTCAATAACTTCAGTGTCTGTTGTGACTGCATACGCGGCCACTAAATCTCCTGTACTTGTTCTTATGCACGATCCGTCTACATACAACGTCAGGTCTGGATCTAACAATGGAACGTCTGTCAAGTCTTGTCTAGGTTTCGTCTTTATTTCAATGATTTCAACACAATCATGAGCTAGTGGGTCTGTTCCAATTACAGGTAATAGTGTAGCAGGATTCAATGTATTACACCGTCGGATCTCTATGTGTGGTTGAAACAATGTTAGTTCATAACCGGTAAGTCTTGCTATGGTCAAGTGTTGTGTTTGTGTTCGGTTCACAAGAACCTCTACTGCATGTGGTACTTGTACTGTCAATGGATGTCCTAATACTATGGCATCGCTTTGTCTGATTGCTAAAGCTGTCGCCGCCACTGATTTCAGGCATGCAGGCAAAGCCTGAGCTACGGGATCTAATGTACTGGAAAAATAAGCACATGGCTTGCGTGATCCTGCTTGATCCTGAGTGAGTACTGACAAGGCAGTACCTTCACGTTCTGTAACAAAAAGTGTAAAATGTTTGCTATAACATGGTGTTGCTAAAACAGGTGCTTGACATAAAGCTTCCTTTAGGCTTTCAAAAGCTTGTGTATGTTCCTGAGTCCAAGGGAGAACAGTCGATGTGGCTGCCTCCTGTGTGGTTAGCTGAATGAGTGGTTTTGCTAGAAATGCGTACTGAGGGATCCACTGCCTACAATATGAAGTGAGGCCTATAAAAGCCCGCACTTCCTTTTGTGTCTGGGGTATTGACATGTTAGCAATTAACTGGATGCGATCTGGTGTAAGCTGCCTTCCCTCCTTGGACAGCGAGTGACCAAGATAAATAACTCGCTGGACACAGAATTGCAGCTTAGAAGGAGACACCTTGTGCCCCTTGTCGGCTAGAAAATGTAAAACTGTCAGAGAAGCCTTTTCACATTCACGTTCGCTTCTCGCGGTGATCAGCAGATCATCGACATATTGAAGCAGTGCAGTATTGACTGGCATGTGGATACTGTCAAGTTCTCGTTTCAGTGCTTGGCTGTAGATGCTGGGGCTTTCTGTGAATCCTTGGGGAGCGCGTGAGAATTTAAAGCTGCGCCCATTTAAACTGAATCCGAACAAATATTGGCTTTCCGGATCTATTGGGACGCTGAAAAAGGCATTCTTGAGATCAATTACAGTAAAGAATGTTGCTTCGGAATCAATTGCTGTCAATAATGATGATATATCAGGGACCACAGGAAATTGTGGTACAATGCACTTGTTTAGTTCACGCAAATCAATAACCAATCGGTATACTGGTGGGGCAGTAGGATCAGTTCGTTTAAGAATCGGAATTATCGGTGAATTACATACATTGGAGTCTGTTTCTACAACTACTCCCTGGGCAATTAGCTCATCAATAATTTTCAGCAAAGCCACTACAGCATCATGTGGCAACTTGTATTGTCGCATTCGTGGTAGTACCACTCCTGCTTTCAATGTGACTCGGTATGGTGTAATGTTCATGCAGCCAACATCCGTAGGGCCTTGTGCCCATAGATGTACTGGTAAAGTCTGTAGTCGGGGATCCATGTCCCTAGACACATAGTGACCTTTAAAATCACGTAGAAACAACCTTACTCCTTCCGGAGAACAACATATTATGGCTCCTAGTGCTTTCAGAGTTTTAATTCCTAACAGATTTTCTGGGCATGATTTAGTAAGCAATAAATCTGTAGTTCGTGTCAAAGGTCCTATCGTAAGTGGGAGAGGCTGTGATACTTCATTAACAATAGGTTTTCCTGAAAAACCAAGGGAAACATTTTGAGAGCCTGAGAGGGGTGCCCCTGGAACTTCACTACGTTTTATAGTTGTTCGACTTGCCCCTGTATCGAGTAAGAATTTTCTATCTTGACCTAACAATTCACTATGTACATACGGTCCTTCTTGATCTACAGGAATCTCGATGAGCGGTAAGTCAACTTCCCTCTCTAGGCTTGTTCATGCGTAACGCTGATACTCAGGATATTCATATTGTGCAGTCTGATACATTTGTCGTGTTGTGGTTTGTGTGGCAGTAGCAGGCAACGGTGGTGCAGCTGGCACAAACTGTATGGGCTGCTGTGAGGCTGGCATGGACTGTTGCTGAACTGGCATGGACTGTCCATGCTGCATAGCTCCTTGTTCATTCTGATCTTGTCTAACTAATCGTGGTCTCTCTTTTGCAATACCTGTAGCTATATTACGTTTCAGGACTGGACAATCGTGTACATAATGGCCTAGTTGCTTACAGTAATTGCAGGTTCCTTTTACGGGAGCTGCAGAATCACCAGAATGTGTCACACCCTTTTTGTGACCCTCTGCTGGTACTGTCTGAGAAACTAGCATTTTCATTTTTGTATCCTTCATGCGTCTATGCTCGTGTTCTTGTTCATCCCTAATTCTATTGTGATGATACTGTAACATTTGTAGCATTTGTGACGGAGTGTTACTTTGCCAGGTACTCTCGAATTTCAATATTCTATTCTTCACTGGAGGCAATGCATTTTCCACTAATTTTGTCACAAATAAATGTGGATATGAGTCACTACTTGCTTTTATACCACTGTTTATACCAAAACATTTTTCAAATCGAGCATAATAATCGCTTGTGTCTTCATCTTGCTTTTGTTTGCAGGCTGTGATTGCACCCCAATCTTCCTTTTTTGTAGTTAATAGACGTGGCAGTACCTGTACTAGTAAACCTGGTAACAGTTTAACTTTATCCCCGAGCCCTGAACCTGCAGTTCGGGCCCTTTCTTCCTCTGCTAATGCTGTCCAGTCTATCTTTTGGTCTCCCACTTCCCACTCTTTTTCTTTCAGTTTTTCATAGATGCCAGCAGGCAAAAGCACCTTTAATATCGTCATAATATCAGGAAAGGTGTACTCTCCCATTAGTAACATGTCTTTAATTTCTCGGTGGAAACCCGCTGGGTCTTTGTCATGACTAGGTACTACTTTCTTCATTTCTAATAATTCCATTTTTGATATGGGTGTGTAAACAAATACACGGTGAAACTCATTGTCTTCGCCTTTTATTGGGTGCACTTCTCGTAAAGGATTTTGTCTATCCATATAGTACGGCGTTCTTTCTCTGTGGGGCAGCGAGAGAGAATCCGGATTTACAAAAAGGACATACTGTTTACGTGACACTAATATCTCTTTAATTAGCTTGTTACTAGAACCTCTCCATCTGTTCGTGAGTAGTTCCGTTAATATATCAGGTAGAGGACCAGGGTCAGCATGTTGGCTCTTATATAATATAAGGAGTTGCTGAATCATATAGATTCCAGCTAAACGTTGTTCATCTGCACTGAGATTAAAAAACGTGTGTGCTACGATCTCATCACCGTATATTTCAGGACTGTCAATCCAGTGAACAGCTGATCTGGCTAATTCTTGCTCATCCATGGAATCGAGGAGGTGGTAACCCCTTCGTTCTCGTAGTATTTTATCTGCGGCTTGAAACAAACGTTCAGGAGACTTCAGATTTATTACAGGCGTCGGATACGTTCTGCTATTATTTGGGCATACAGAGTGTATGGGATCAGAAAAACATCTAGCATTATTACAGGATCTTCCTCTGCCTACATAAGCTATGGTCTCTGACTGTCTTGCGGAATTCCCTGATTCGGACACTTCATCTTGCTCGAACTCGTCTGTTCCCAATCTTTCTTCATGAATACGCTCTATTTCTCTATGGATTTTTCGGCACATGGCTATTATACAATTTTGCTTATCGTGTCTCCCTTCTGATATATTCTGGCTCCATCTTGTAAGAATAAGCATTGCATTCGGGTCTACCCCCGGACGGTCTTGATTTCTGATCACACAGTTTATGAGGAAACGTAACAGTTCCCCCTGTATCTCTACTTTCTGGAATTCCATAGCTCTGTTAATACATCCTGGATCTCGTCCTGTTTGAACAAAATGGTATATGTTATCTAGATGCGTAGTCATTCCTGGTAACCTTGCTAAATACTCTGCGGCTCGCCTGATGCGTAATGATGCCAGGACCATTTCGTCCTCTTTACCAACCACCGGGTCATATCTACAATTTACAAGGAGTTCCTTAAGCGTACGTTCACTTACGAATTTAGGTGTACGTGAATGCGCTGATTCTTGAAAGACAAGTTTATTTATTCTGGGTGGTGTAAAGGTATTGCTAGCACCTCCCGTGGCCCCATCTGGGGCATCGGGTGTGAATGGGTTCGTTGAACGTGACACAGCAACTATGGGTGTCGATACCACTGTAGAATCGACTGCGGGGACAGATGTGCTTGCCGAAGCTTGTATCGGGACTTGCTGTTGCACGGGGTCGGATACCTGATCCTGACGTTGAACCCCTCCGCCAGACGGTCTATGTAGTGTGGCGTTAGTATACTCGGGAGCTGTGTCGTCTAGATATGAGGAAAGAAAAACATCTTCTGCGGTTCTGGGATGCCCTTTTTGATGTACCTTAATTGGAAATAACGGGGGTGGCAAGTCTTTTGGCATCCCTGGAACAGCCTTTGGTAGTCCTTCGGTTAGAAGGGGATACATACCATTCATAAGAGCATTTCTTTGTCTATTTACTTGTTCTGACTTCACTCGGATACCTTCCTCAATTAATAGATCTACTTGAACTTTATTTGAACTTTCTTTACTCCTCTCTTCTTGTCTACGTGCTTTTTCTGTACGTCTATGAGATTCTTTACGCCATAACTCAACAGCGTCTTTCTGTGACTGTCTGACCTTTCTTTTCCATAACTCTTCCTCCACTTTCATGATGCACTCTGCATCCCAGGTTCCCGCTGCGGGCCACCTTTGACTTTCCGGCAATCCCTTGGTATAATCTACCCATAGATCAAGAAACAATATGGCATCTAAGCCATGCTTGTGGTACATAAAATGCCCTGGAGTGTCCCTAGGAGGAATAGGAACTGCTTCTTCAAGCACCCCTTTTCTGGTAGTAATCTGTCTTAACTTCGAGAAGAGCGGCATATTGACAACTGATCTGATACTTACTCTTGAATTCACTTAATACGAAAAACACAATAATGAACAGCGAACAAGGAACAATCATTCATACCACAATATGCAAGACATTTGAACACTTTTAAACATTAAACATTAAACATTTTAACAATAACCGACAATGATGACAGTCTGCCTAACTAATCACCACGCTGAATTCTTGACAATAACTGAATACTTCGGAATACTTGATATACTGCTAAACAGTACATATACACTGCTAAACAGTGCCGACCGGATTTGTGTACCCAAATCCGTCTTGACCGGCACAACCTATGTGCGCGTCAACACGCCTCCCCGGCGATGGTACTCACCGAGTAGCTCCTTGAAACGGAAGGCCTCAGAGAATGGACAGGACTCGATAACTGCGGATAGCGGACCCTCTGGACATCGGGGTTTCGAAAAACCTGGTGGGCTTCTGTATACCTCGGATCTTGCTCTCTCAGCTAGGCTCTGGTCGGGATACTTCGCACTTCTCACCGCCTCGTCTGGGTTGATCGCAGCCTCAGTCGCCCCCGCTTGACCGGAGGGAGCTTACAGGAAATCCTGCTGGTACGCGTTTATGGTCCGTCCAGCTGTGGCAGGAGACCGGGCCTGCAACGCACCGCCGGCGCGTGAGATGAGAAAGTGTCCCTGTTCGGGCGCCATTATGTGGTAAATATTCTTTTTACCGAAACTGAATTTCATACGGAATCCTTAAAATAAAGTAAAATAGCTCAGAATAACAAGAGGCAGAAATCCGTGGTATAAGAGGTTTCTAAATGGGCTTTATTCCATCCAAAATGGCCGACTCGAGTCGCGGCCTTCAGGTTCCGTCACCACGAGGGTTCAGGAAGTGAAGTACAATACTTTATTGACAAGAAGTAACTTTTATAGGTCATACATTTACAATGAAACAAGTGCAAAAAGGCGTAACAATTGATAAGATAAATTAACATAGTGATACGTAATTGAAACTAGGCGTAATAAGGAGTAAAAAGAAACATGATTGGCTCTCATTATCTTACATAGGTGGATCTATACGATAATACTTAACATGGATGCGTGCGCAGCAGCATGACGTGTGATTGACGTGCAACTAGGGGGTGAAGGGGACTTGACATTTAGCTCTACATGTGGAGACGAGAAGTCTAGGGGGTCATGTCAACCTAATCCCAAATCATATCTAACATCCTATGTTTAGAGAACTATGTTATCCACAAGGAAGGACTCTCGGACAGAATCTATTCTATACTAACTGTATGTGCGTGTACAAGCGTCTAAGTGTCTATATGAGAAGCGAGGGGCAGAAAACTTTCCATGGCAACAGGGCTATGAATCACTTGCAGGAGGACGGAAAGGCTGAGTCCTTTGCTTGTGAGCTAAAGGAAATGTTTACCTAAATCACTAGACAGGAATGCATCGGCTGAAGAGCAAAATAGATAATTCGAAGGTGAAATACAGCTTCTTGGCAGGCAGGCGAAAACTGGCCGAGGCAGGCACCGTTAGCTGCACAGGGAGTAGGACAAAGTTCATGGATACAGATGCGAGCTCAAGCTGAAACTGTCAGAGACAGAGAGCAGGGAAAGGCTTTGAGGAAAGAATCGGGCCTACTTGCCTGAACTGTAAAAATGGAGTACCTTAGCCATATAAAGTCGGTGGCTTTTCATACTTAGGAATTGAATATCCAGCCCATTGATGGCGGATCTGACAGAGAACATGTCGACGGTAGACACACATATGTTTGCGTCTTGGAAACTGGAACTGGAGGGAACATACATGTACTTGTGACATGCACATAGAATCGTTGGGGTCCAAGATAGGGGACATAACTGTTCAGGAAAATCCACATTTCCACAGCATCATCCAGAGAAAATCCTCTAAAAAGGACAGCTGGTACACCCAAGTACTCACAACGGCGAAACGAGACAGCAAGCAGCTGGAGAGGAGATGGTGCACCATCAAGGACACCCCCGACAGGGCAGGCTTCAAAACCTCCCTCAAACTCTACCACCGCCTGCTGAGGGCAACAAAGAAGACATCCCTAGCCGCATGCATCACAACCAATACCATGACCATCAAACTTTCAACATCGTTAAGGAAAGCTCCAACCAGGCTGCCAGCGAAAAACACATCACACCCTCACAGGCGCTGTGCAACAACCTTGCCGACTTCTTCCACGATGAGACCGCAACCATATTCAGAAATTTCGAAACCTCACCCGCATCTTGGGATTTCCTTGACTGATATGCCACCACCGCAACTGACACGAACCACAGACTAATCACCTGGTACCTCGATTCCAGGACACCACCTGTACAATGAAATCCATTAACTTTGGAGTTCCCACAGACCCAATTCCGCATCACATCTTCAACCTCTGAAACCAAAAGGATCAGCCAAGAACTCAACACTCTGCTTAACACCTCTATCAACATTGAAACATTTCCCAACACCTGGAAACACGCCAACATCAGACAACTACTCAAAACACCTTCTGCGACCCATGGGAACTCAAACACAACTGGCCAATCTCTCTGTTCCCGCTCCCAGTGGAGATAATGGAAAAGATCATCAACAAGCAAATCTTGACACACCTGGAGCAGAACTAACTATTCAACGCCTCCCAATACGGCTTCCGCAATAATCACAGAACCAAAACTGCCTTGATTGCAGCCACTAACAACATCAGAACCCTCCTCTACCAAGGAGAAACAGCATCTCTGATCCTCCTTGACCTCTCTGCAGCCTTTTACACCATATCCCACCAAGCTCAAATTGAAAGACTCCACCAGATTGGCATACAAGGGGGCACCATCGTATGGATCACCTCCTTCCCTATTGTAAGAACTCAGTGGATCTCAGTGGATCCACCTCCCACCTTTTACCTCTGAACCCGAAGGAGATCACCAACGGTCTCCCACAGGGCTCATCCTTAGCCCCACGTGTTTAATGCATATATGACCCTGCTTGCGCAACATCATCAGATCCCACAGTCTTCACATAATTTCCTACACTGATGACACCCAACTCATCCTCTCATTAACCATCGACCCCAGCACCACCAGAACGATCCTCTACAGATGCATGACAAGCGTTGCCCACTGAAGGAAGAACAGCTGCCTACAGAAGAACACAGACAAGATGGAAGTACTGATCTTTGCCAACAGAAGCGACACAAGGAATGACTCCTGCTGGCCATCAGACCTAGGACCCGCACCCACCCCCTCCAACCATGCCAGAAACCTCAGAAATATCATTGACAACAACCTCATCATGAAATCACAGATCAACTCCATCTCCCCGTCTGCTTCCCCACTCTGCACATGCTACTTAAGATCTTTAAGCGGTTATCCCTACATACAAGACATGCCGTGGCACGGGATTTCATCACCAGCTGACTAGACTACAGCAGAGCCCACTACGTAGAAATCACTGCAAACCTCCTAGAGAGACTTCAGACCATACAGAACACTGCAGCCAGGCTCATCCTCAGCCTGCCTCGACTAATCCACATCACACCCCACCTCAGGCAACTCCCCTTGCTCCCTGTACAGAAGAGATGCCAATTCAATTTGCTGACCCATGCACATAGGGTTCTACACAACCAAGGACCCATCTACATAATCCACTGCCTGAACATCCACCAACCTTTGAGAAGACTTCGCTCCACCTCTTTCTCACTTGCCCATGCTCCCTACATCTATCGAAGCAGAATTGAAGGACATTCCTTCTCCCAAATCAGAGTAAAGACCTGGAACTGCCTCCCCACACAACTCTGGACCATCACCTCACTTCCTGAATTCCAAATGGCCCTCAGGACCTGGCAGTTTGAATCAGCCTCCAGGACCTGCAATTACCTAGATACTCTATCAGGTGATTTTCTGTGAATTATTAATCCTGATTGATTGATTTGTTGAGAGGACGTGGGTGGCATAATGACCTGAGCTGCCAACTTTAAAGTTGGGACAACCAGGTTTAAGTCTAGGTATCATCTCAACATCCTGTGATTCTGGGCAGATCATTTATCTTCCTGTTCCTAAAATTCAGTGCCGTGAGACCCTCACAGGTGATTTGGGGTGCTTAAAAATTCCTTGCTTTTAATTTAATTTTTATTTTTTTCTCCTGGGTGGATGTTGAGAATAAGGACACAGAAGTATAATCTAATAGTGAATTGTGTCTCAAGGTAGGGTCAATGCATCACAATGAGGTACATGGGGTGCAGCGTGCATCCCACCAGAACAGTGAGCGGGACATACAAATGCTAGGGGGCCATAGGGAAAAATCTGATCTAGATTTGTGATCACGAGGAGCATCAATGCCATGTACTCATTATGTATGGTAATCACAGGCATCCAAACAAAAAGTTGGAATAGGAAAGGCACTTTTTCAACTTCCCAAATTAATTAGATGAGTATTAGGTTCACTTTAACTCATGCACTATTGTTTACAATGACTCGAAAGGATTTTCACCCGTTTAATACTATCACCCATTAAGAGAGGAGCTCACATTGTTACTCCTGTGATTAACTGGGTGCTTACCACCAAGGTATAGCCAATGGTACAAAGAGTAAGCAAAAAGTAGTTAAAGGATTTTATAAAGCACACGAGACACAATTTGGACAAGTTATTGGCATTTGTTTACAGTCATGTGTAAATCAGGAACAATTACCACTTGACAGCTGTCGCAAACTTCACACATGAGTGGAAATGACAGGCAAGGGGCCAATCTCCCAAAACTCAATTGACATCACCTTCCTGTGGTCGAATTGTAAGCCCCCATGCATGGGCACAATGCCTACTTTCAATAATTAGCACTGATTCTTTAACACCTGTGAATAAATCAAGCGTTGCTAACATCAAATACCCAGAACAAATGTTAGACATGAGTCTGCATGATGGGCTCACTGTAAGTCTTCCAAGGGCTTTGATGGACATCATATGCCTGTTTTGCACCATGTAGCAATTTTGGTTACTCATCAAACTTTGAAAGTTTTTTTTTTTAATTTAGGAACTTCTAGATTTGAGGAACAAATCATGCTAATTAGCAGCAACGAACAAGAACATTTTCATCAGGAAACTCCTGAGGCAGGAGCTGATGGCTAAATGTTTGTCACTTGCTGCTCAAGGGACAATGTCTCTGAAGAGCCACCATAGATGTAATGTGTCCACTGAGTCAATATAACCAGGTAAGCATGAGCGGAGCCCAGCTTGCTCCTGGAGAAAGGGAATTTATTCACTCCAACTTAATTTTACTGATTTCTCGTTGCTTCAAGGATCTAGTGTGAGCTGTTTTTTCCTACTGCCTGCTTGGAATATATCTCCTCTCTTCTTCTGATGTGGAGTGTAGCCTGCTTACCAGAAGTAACCACCTCTACAAAGAGGGTGCTTGTGCTGCAAGTATTTTTAATTAATTTTGAAATATGGGAAAGTGCCTTGTGCTGAACATAAATTCCTGTGGGCAATACACCCCACTGCCTTTTATCAGATGGATATGTGGACAAGTCAAGTCAAAATCATATCTATTTTAGATCATATTAAAAATATAAAGTGAGAGGACTAGTCATTGACTATGGCAGTGCAAGTCAATCCCCCATCAGCACTGTTGCTCAGCCCTGAGAAGGGATCACCACATGGAATCAATCTTTTCTACACTACAGGTCTTCAGTATGAAAGGTACAGTTGCTGGTGGGGCGGGAGATGTAGCCCAGAGGCTAAAACCTCCTATTTTTTAACTGGGGACTCAGGGTTGAATTCAAACTCAATGACATCCTGTGTCTCAGGGCAAATGATTTCAGCATTTTGTTCCTAAATGATGGGTAACTAGGCTGGTCTGGTTCTCTTGTAAAGCGCTCTAATATCCTTGGGCCAACGTTTCCAGCCCCTTTTACTAGAGGAATGAAGCTACTCAAAGGCAGATGTATTAAATTGTGTTGCAAGTTGGTTGGTGTGTTGCGTGTGGTGTTAGAAGCAGAGAGCAAGGCAGCGCTTTATCTACTAAGATATGGTGCTGATGCTGTCATCCCTAGGACTGGCACACAAACAAGCTTTCTAGTGCCGCACTCACAAACATTTGCACCATACTGCAAAGGTGTTTCTGTAAGTTCTGGTAAAGGTTTTGTACTGAAAGGGTACTCTTATTGAACAAAATAACAGGTAAGATATAGTTAAAAATGTAAACATTGTATGTGAGCTGCACACTGCAGCACACGTGCAATGTTTGAAATGTTTGGAGAACACGTTTATTCCAACCTCAAATAGGAGTTTTTTTGTGCTCAGCCCTGTCTTACAAATTTTAATATATTGGGATTTGCATCGAAAGCCATGGGTAGTAGCATGGAAAGACCTTAGTACAATTGATAGTAAGGGCCCTTGAGACAAGATAAAACCAAATAACACACTGATTCTACACTTTGCGCTACTTTAGGCCACATTTATGTTAGAAAATCACCCCTCAGTTTGTTCTGCATAGGCAGAGATCTTATATAGTCAAGCAGTTCTTTACATCCAGTTGTATCTTTCTAGAGATGACTGTGAATGTTCCACCGGCCTCGATGTCTACAGCCCTGCACCAGAATCAGTGGGCAGTGACGCTATAGAGAGTCAGGAAATATCTGTTTCCTTGGGATCTCACCGCAACTGTTATTTGTCGTCTGGTAGTGTGTGTAGATATACTATAGAAAATAAAGGGGCTTATTTATGAGATCAGTGTGTCACTTTTGAGCCATATAAAGTGGTACATGCATGGCGCAGAGCTGTTATAAACATTTATGAAGCCACGCAATGCCACCCTGATTGGCCTCATAAATCATGAGTAAGGCAGCAGAGCGAAAATCACTGTGTCTCCTGACCCTGCACCCAGGAGGCGATTTACAAGCCTAGTGGGTTTTTCCATGCAACACCCATAGAATTTAATGCTATCCCAGATTTACAAAGCAATATGAACCTGGGGAAGTGCCAAATCTATCGGCCTCCTAAGGTGAGGGGTAATGAGGAGAAATATGTTAATTTTTCCTTGTTTTTTCCTCTTTCCATGTGTATTGCATTTTGCAACACACATAGAAAGAGAAAAGCGCTTCGATGGATTGTTTTTGTGCAGGAAGGTGCCCCTTCCTGCTCAACATCAATCCTGCCTTCATTGTAGGCACCCGTGCACTAGGCAGCCAAAACTGTGCCAACGCAGGGGGAAAGAACAGGAATGCACCGTATTTCTTAAATACGGTGCATTCCTGCCCTTTCACTTTGGCATAGGGCAGGGCAGCAAGTTGCCGTGCTGTGCTGCCCTATGCCAAAATTCCGTAAATGAGGCCCCTATGTCTAATAAGCTGGTGTGGGCATCACTGTGTGGGACAAGACAATCTGTGCTGCGGGTAAGCATGGACTACTGATGGAGTATATTAAGCACTAGACTGGCATGAGGCATGCTGCCATGACCTAGTTGCATCTAGTCCTGTTTTAGAAGCGGCACATTTGAAGTGCAGAAAAGATGGGGTGAGGCTGCATGCTGGTTCACAGATAGTCACAGACCCCATTCTGGCTATGAGAGTTTAAGTGAGCCCCAATGGAAACTCTTGTCTCGTTCGAAGTACCATTGTGTGCAACGTCTTGTCATCAAAACTAGAACAGTGCAATCCATAGAGAAGGCTAAAGCATAGCCCACCATCACATCTTTAATGTTCTAGAAGACTGAATCCAATATTAGTGGAGGTTTACTGCACTACAAATATCATACAGCTCAGCTCCAGATGTGCAATAATGCACATATAAATCTGCTCTATTTCAAATATCATAAAACTGTGCCCCTTGTGTACAGTATCACAAATATATGACTGTGCTTCTTATGTACTGTATCACATATATCATAAACTGTGCTCCTTGTGTACCATATCACATATATCATAAATCTGTGCCCCTCATGTACTGTGATATGTCATAAAACTGTGCTCTTTATGTACAGTATCACAAATATATAACTGTGCTCCTTGTGTACCATGTCATATATATCATAAAATTGTGCTCCTTGTGTACCATGTCACATCTATCATAAAACTATGTTCCTTGTGTACCGTATCACATATATAATAAATCTGTGCCCCTCATGTACTGTGATATATCATAAAACTGTACTCCTTATGTACCATATCACATATATCATAAATCTGTGCTCCTTATGTACCATATCACATATATCATACATCTGGCCCCCATGTACTGTATCACAGATATCCTAAATCTACAAACTGCAGCTCAAATAACACAGATCTCCACTCCAGGTGTGATAAATCACAAATAAAATAATCTACTGTGATGCACTGCATAACGGATATTACAAGTCTCCACCCACTCCAGCTGCCCAGTATGACAAGGATTCACAGCCATTCTAAACCTCTTCAGCTGTTGTGCTGTATCCCGAATACTAAACTCCACCGAAGGCGTCTTGTTTCACAAATGTCAACCTTAATGTGTCATCCAGGGAGGAGTGGACAATAGTGCATGGTCTACACATATATTAACAACTGTTCTATTTCAAAAAGGAATCTGGAAAGTTCATGCACAACCACATGTAAATGTTTGTAGAGATAGACAACCTGTGTGCATTAAAATGTTTAGAAATAGTCCAAGTGTAAAATTCTTTGTTTGCTTGCTTCTAAGTCAGGTTAGTCACAAATAAAAGGTCAAAAGTTATACTATGCTAATCTACAAACTATCAAATGACTGTCAATCAGCATTCATTAAGCATTTGGTGCATAACATTCTCTTCATGTCCACTGACAAGATGTGATCCCTTGCACAAACTGTACACCACACAGGCAGGAGATTTCCTGTGATATCTCTCATATTGAGGGGTCCACATCTCCTCCTTTGTCAGCTCAGCTCTTACTGCACCCACTGCTCTAACTAGACACGTGTAACACTGTACAAGTGTTAACAAGATGTAACTAGGCGTGTGTTGGATTTGGGGGTCTCTAGTTGGCATAGGTAGGTAACTGTGACAAATAGGGACTAGCGTCTAGTCAGGGTAAGGGGGTACTCTCCTAAAATAACCCCTGCTCACCCCCTTGGTAGCTTGGCATGAGCAGACAGGCTTATCTCAGAGGCAGTGTGTAAAGCATTTGTGAACACATACAGTAATCAAGTGACAACACTACAGATGGACACCAAACAAGTGTTATTTCAAAAATAAGTATTCTTTATATAGATTTATCACAAGACCATAAACGACAAAAATTTCAATACTGTTTCTTTAAAATGGTAGAATTTATCTTAGTTCTTTTAAGATGGTAAATGTGACAGTCAGAGTTCAATGTACCTTAGATGCGACATGCAATGCAACAGAAGTGTTGTAAAGACGGTGATGCATTGAAGATCCGGTGCAAATAAACAAAGATGGCGCTTTCTTCTTGATGCGACATGCTTCCCGGTGATGCGGCGACGTCGATCCTCCTCTCCTGTGAATCGAGATGTTTTCCCACGATGCGAGCTGCGACAGCCCCTGCGACACGTTTCCCAGTGATGTGGCGGCGTCTGTGGCGACATCGATCCTCTCCCCTAGCGATGCGAGTTGCATCCACAACTATGCGAGCCGAGACAGGCCCTGCGACACTCTTCCCGGTGATGCGGCAGCGGCTGCAGCGACGTCAATCCTCTTCTCCGGTGATGAGCCGTGACAGGCCCTGCGACATGCTTCCCGGAGATGCGGCGGCGTCTGCGGCGACATCGATCCTCTTCTCCGGCGATGAGCCATGACAGACCCTGCGAAACGCTTCCCAGTGATGCGGTGACATCGATCCTCTCTCCTGGCGATGCGATGCGGTTTGGTGGACCTGCGTTGATCCAACGATTCTTCTGCGACCTGCTTCCCTGAGATGTGGCGGCGTCTGCGGCGACGTCGATCCTCTTTTCCGGCGATGCAAGGCGCTTCGTGTTGTGAATTGGCACCGGCAGTTCAGCGACACGCTTCCTGTTCTCGAGTCACGCTTCCAGCCCCTTGCGACTCAAAAAGTCCAGCACAACTGCAGGCACTTCAAGAGAGCTTTTGGGGAACTGGTGGGTGAAGTCTGTTGTCCCTGAGACTTCAGCAGGAGGCAAGCTCTTTTCCAAGCCCTTTGAGATCTTTCCCAAGTTGAATGAAAATGCACACAAAGTCCTTTCTCCTTTCTTTGGCAGTCTGG
Source organism: Triturus cristatus (assembly GCF_964204655.1). Taxonomy (NCBI): domain Eukaryota; kingdom Metazoa; phylum Chordata; class Amphibia; order Caudata; family Salamandridae; genus Triturus; species Triturus cristatus. Next base: position 1,843,188,589 of record NC_140590.1, read on the forward strand.
CAACCACTGCAGGCCAATCCCCCAGGCAGCACTTCAGCTTAGGGATAGTCTCTCCTCAGTTTCTTCTGGTTCCACTCCTCAGCAAAGGTTTCTTCTTGTTCCCAAAGTGATCTAAAGTTCTTATGTCCCAATATTTATACCAAGTTTCTCTTTGTTTTCTGCAGCCAGAGAGGCCTTTGCCTAGTCCAAATCAGTTCTGGTCAGTCCTGGAGCACTTTGTTTACATGACTCCTTCTTTCCTTTCCAAGAGCAGGGCAGAGACATCAGACGTGCCACAGGAGGTAGAGCCAGCATTGTGGAGGGAAGGCACAGCCCTATTCAGGTCCCAGGTGCAACTCCTCCCTCCCATCTAGATGCAGATCTCTCTATTCACCACTGGGCTGACTCACCCTGTCTCCTGGAATCCCCCAGCCCTGTCACTCAAATTCCAGACAATGAATACACAACCTAGCAGAGGCAAGTTTGAATGGTTAGACAAGAAAATACCTACTTTCTAAAAGTGGTATTTTCAAACACAGAATGTTAAAACCAACTTCACTAAAAGATGTATTTTATCATTCTGAGTTCAGGCATACTAAATTCGAATTTCCACCATGTTCCCTGAGTCAGTTAGGATTATAAGATGTAATAATCAAACTGCCCATTCCGGCCAATGGAGAACAGGTAGCATTGCAATAGTGAAAAACAAAAATGGCTGTAATTCACTATTAGAACATGCCACACACACCAGGGCATGTCCTACCTTATTCTTACAATGCACCCTGCCCTAGGGCCTACCATAGGGGTGTCTGATATGAAGAAAAGGGAAGTTTTAGGGACTGGCAAGTGGGTGTACTTGCCCAGTCAGCATGAAAGTACCAGACTGCACGCAGGCTCTACAATGGCAGGCCTTAGACAAACTTTTACAGGCTGCTTCTGTGGGTGGCACAACCAGTGCTGCAAGCCCACCAGCAGTATTTGGGTTACCAGCCCTTGGCTCTCCTGGTGCACTGTACTCGGGTCTGACAGGTAAACCAAACCAACCAATCATGGAATCACTAATAGAGACATTAATGTACAAAAGCGAGCACTTGCACTGTGGCACTGAACAGCAGTGGCACAGTGCCAAAAGCATCTAACACCAGCAAGCGCACATGAGGCAACAGCAAAAATAGAAGGGAGACCCACGCCAAGGTGCCAGGTCTAACACGTGTCCCCTCCAGCTGAAATGTGGGGAGAGCTACCCTACCTCCTGGGAGTTCTCATCACAAAGGTGGAAAAATCTGGACAGACCATCAGCGTTGGCCTGTTCTGTACCAGGGAAATGGACCCCCTCAACAGCTTTGGATTCTCACCCCTCATCTGCATCAACCATCTGAGGGGCCTGTGGTCTGTCTGAACCCGGAAGTGAGTCCTAAACAGGTATCGTCTCAGCTTCTTCAGTGCCCAGACCACAGCAAATGCCTCACGCTCAATAGCACTCCCCCTCTGTTCCCGTGGAAGTAACCTCCTACTGATGAAGGCTACGGGTTGATCTAGGCCCTCCTCATTCATCTGTGCCAAAACAGCCCCCACGCCATTCTCAGAAGTGTCTGTTTGTACTATAAACTCTCTGGAGAAGTTGGGTGCCAAGAGCACGGATGCCCTGAACATAGTCAGTCCAAATCACTCTGTTAGGCTGCTTCCTGGAAGTCACCGCGGTCAAGGGTGCAACAATGTTGCCATACCCCTTGACAAACCTTCTGTAGTAACCTGTGAGTCCTAAAAAGGCTCTCACCTCTGACTGGGTTTTAGGCGGCTTCCAAGTCAGGAAGGTTTCAATCTTGGGCTGCAGGGGCGCCACCTGGCCGCTCCCACCCTGGTGTCCCAAGTACACCACGGAACCCTGCTCGATCTGGCACTTACTTGCCTTGATCGTGAGGCCTGCTCTCTGCAGCGCCATCAACACTTCCAATAGGTGGCGTAGATGTTCTTCCCAACTGGTGCTGAACACTACGATGTCATCCAGGTAGGTGGCACTGAACTCGTCCAGTCCAGCCAACACCTGGTTGACCAACCTCTGAAAGGTGGCAGGGGCATTCTTCATCCCAAAGGGCATAACCCGGAGCTGGTAGTGCCCATCTGGTGAGGAGAATGCTGACCTCTCTCTTGCCCCATCAGTCAAGGCAATCTGCCAGTACCCTAGACATTAAATCAAACGTGCTGAGGTACCGTGCAGCCCCTAGCCGATCTATGAGCTCCTCAGCTCTAGGGATGGGGTGCGCGTCAGTCCTGGTGACTGAATTTAGCCCTCAGTAGTCCTCACAGAACTGGAGTTCTAGTGTGCCACCGGTGCGGCAGCCATTGGAACCAAGACCACTGGGCTGGCCCAAGGACTGTTAGAGGACTCAATCACCCCTAATGCAAGCATCTTGGAGACCTCCTCCTTGATGCAAGCTCTCACCCTGTCAGTCACCCTGTAGGTTTTGTGCCTCACAGGTGTACTATCCCCAGTGTTCACATCATGGACGCACCAATCAGTGACACCAGGAATCAGATCATAAAACTGTCCCAGCAACTGGGGGCAGTCATTCTGTTGCTCAGGGGTCAGGGTGGAAGAGAGGTTGACACCATCCACTGACCCATCTTGCTCTGTCGCTGACAGGAGGTCTGGAAGAGGCTCGGTCTCCTCCTCCATTTCACCATCTGTCACTAAGAGCATGCCCACTTGGGACCTCTCCAAGTGGGGCTTCAGGCGGTTGACATGCAGGACCCTCAAGGGGTTCCTGGGAGACCACAAGTCCACCAAGTAGGTAACCGGACCTTTGCGCTCCACAACCACAATTGGTCCGGTCAACTTATCCTGGAGCGCGCAGGGCTCCACTGGGGCCATGACCCACACTTTCTGTCCAGGCTGAAGCTCTACCAGAGTGGCATTCTGGTCGTACCACCGCATCATCTCCTCCTGGCTAGCTTCCAGATTCGCCTCAGCAAGTTGCCTGAAACGCCTAGTTTGGTTCCTAAAGGCCAGCATGTAGCTATATAAATCCTGGGGAGGTTTCCTGGGAGATTGCTCCCAGCCTTCTTTGACCAAACTTAGAGGTCCTCTCACTGGGTGTCCATAGAGAAGCTCAAAGGGGCTGAGCCCTAGAGATTTCTGTGGCACCTCACGGGATGCAAAGAGTAGGCATGGTAAGAGGACATCCCACTTACCCCTCATGGGTTCCTCAAGACCCATAATCATGCCCTTTAGGGTTCGGTTGAACCTTTCAACCAACCTATTTCCTTGGGGGTGGTAAAGAGTGGTAAACTTGTAGGTTACCCCACACTCCTGCCACAGGGACTTCATATACTTGGAAATGAAGTTAGTATCTCGGTCAGACACTACCTCGCGAGGGAATCCCACTCTGGAGAAAATTCCCATCAGTGTTCGTCCACCATGGGGGCCGTCACTGTCCTCAGAGGTATGGCTTCCGGGTACCGGGTGGCATGGTCCACCAAGACCAGGATGACCCTGTTGCCCATGACTGTCTTGGGGTCCATTGGCCCCACAATGTTAATACCCACCAGTTAAAAGGGGGTGCTGACCACAGGGAATGGCTGGAGAGGAGCCTTGCACTTCCTCACACTCTTTCCACTTGCCTGGCAAGTTTGACATGTCCTGCAGTGAGTGTCTGAACTCCTGCACATTTGGGGCCAATAAAAGTGGGTGGCAAGCCTCTCAAAGGTCTTGTCCTGCCCCAAATGTCCTACCAGTGGCACATCATGAGCCAGCCCCAGTAGGAAGTCTCTGAAGCGCTGGGGTACCACCAGCACACGGGCTGACCCAGGCTCTGCAACCTTAGGCTCAGACTACAGGAGACCATTCTCCCAGTAGACCCAATGTGACCCAGACTGATCACCGGCTGCCTGGTCTGCAGCCTGCTGCTGCAGACCCACGAGAGAAGGGCACTTGTTCTGCTCCTCACAGAACTCCTCCCTGGAGGGTCCTCCTTCTTGCTGCCAATGGGGAGCTCAAGCAGGTCCCCCAGTTCAGCTACCTGTTCCCCTGTAGGCTCCAGGGCATCCCCCTCAGGGTCTGCTCCCTCCTGGACTGTGGGAACTTCGGGGGCCGGTTTCCCGTGCCCCCTGCCTCCTCTCTCTAAGGCAGGTACCTGGGCGCCCCTCTCAGGCTTCAGGTCCTCTTGAGAACCCCTACTGGCTGCCATGGACCGTGTGGTGACACACGCCCAGTCAGGCAGACCCAATATTTCCAAATGAGCACTCCGCTCCACCTTCGCCCAAAGTGAGTTCTCCAGATCGTTCCCTAACAAACAGTCAACAGGCATGGCGGGCCTCACAGCTACCTCAAGAGTACCAGAGACCCCACCCCCCCCCTCAAAGGAAACCTGAGCCACCTTGCAGTGGCTCTCTGTGTTGTCAGTGGCAACAACTGGATAGAATGCATTGGGGACAACCTGCCCTTGAGATACCAGGTGACACTTGACAGCTGTCACACTGGCTACTGTATCTCTAAGAGCCTCCACTCTATGGCCATTGATGGTCACCCACCGCCTGTATTTCTCAGTGTTATCTGGCAGTTGGGTCCTGGGGACCACCTCACAGTCTCCTAAAGAGACAAGTGACATCTCTGCTAGCCCCCACCCACTTTGGACACCCATCTCCTCACCCAGGGCTACACTGGCCATCTGCAGGGGGGGCTGCACCGGGGGGTGCTGTCTTCACAAACTGGCTGGACCTGGGATAATTCGCTTTATGACCCAGGTCCCCACATTTGTAGCATCTCAGGGGTCCCCCTTGAACAGGTGAACCTGTCAGGCCCCTGACGGTCTCTGTTGGGGAGGCTGGGAACCTTTCCCTTGAGGAATTCTTTGGGGCCTTTTCTGGAACTCCCTCTGTTTACCCTTGTGCCCCCCACAGCAGGTCTTAAACAGACTTTTACAGGCTGCTTCTCTTGGTGGCACAACCAGTGCTGCAAGCCCACCAGCAGTATTTGGATTACCAGCCCTGGGCACTCCCGGTGCACTGTACTAGGGTCTGTCAGTTAAACCACACCAACCAATCATGGAATCACTAATTCATACATTAATTTACAATAGGGAGCACTTGCACTGTGGCACTGGACACCAGTAGCACAGTGCCCAAAGCATCTAACACCAGCACAAACAACAGCAGGCAACAGCAAAAATGGAAGGGAGACCCATGCCAAGGTGCCAGGTCTAACATGGCGTGTAACACTGTACAAGTGTAAACCAGATGTAACTAGGTTTAGTGTAACACTGCAGAACAAGTGTAAATAAGCTGTAAATAGGCACCAGCAGCACTGTAAAACAAGTGTAAGCAAGATGTAACTATTTGGGTGTAGCACTGTACAAGAAGTGTAAACAAGATGTAACTAGGTGCATGCAGCACTCCACAATAAGTGAAACAAGATGTAATTGGGCGCATGCAGCACTGTACAACAAGTGTAAACAAGATGTAACTAGGCATGTAAAGCACTGTGCAACAAGTTTAAGCAAGATGTAACTTGGTGCGTGTAGCACTGTATAAGAAGTGTAAACATGATGTAACTAGGCGGCTGCAGCACTGTACAACAACTGTAAACAAGATGTAACTAGGTGAATGCAGCACTCCACAATAAGTATAAATAAGATATAATTTGGCGCATGCAGCACTGTACAACATGTGTCAACAAGATATATCTAGGCGTGTGCAGCACTGTGCAACAAGTGTAAACAAGAGGTAACTATGCGCCTGCAGCACTGTACAAGTGTGAACAAGTTGTAACTAGGCGCCTGCAGCACTGTACAACAAGTGTAAACGAGATGTAATTAGGCGCGTGCAGCAATGTACGCTGAACAAGATAACCTTTTTCTTCTTGTTATTACCAGAGTTGAACTGTTCCCTAGTTTTCCACCTCCAAGTGGCTCGTGTGGTGATAGCTTTTCTTTGTATCCTGGTATGTGAAAGCCAGCATCAGAAGTTAATAAATGAAAACAAACCTGGCTGGTGGACTTCTTACAGAGCCACACACCACCTTAAGAGCTCCAGGTTATTTGAGCTTTATTACTAAATCAAAATGTAAATGAAGTAAAAAAACTGACCCCAGTTTGCTGAGCGATTGAGGTGTAGATTCTTGGTGCCAGGAAGGGACAGCTCTGCCTGAAGTCAAGGGGAGACAAGCTTCTGATTCAACTAAGGTGAGCAGTGGTAGGGTCTAGAGAAGCATGGTGCTCCTTTGCTGTGGCAGCACTGTGAGTTTGGAAACTGGATGTCTTGTCACTATCAGCAAATCTGCTGCAAAAGCAGCAGTTGTTATATGCAAAATATATAACTTATTGACTACAAAAAACATTAAAATGGGGTCTGGTGCTGAGCCCTGGCAAATACCTCCTCAAATTAAGCATTGGATATCACCTTTCAACTGCAATTGATGACGTCACTATTGCATATAACACGCAGGATAAGACTATTGATTAAATCCTTGCTCTCATCTGTAGGAAGCTGGCTCTCCATATAGTGTACTAAAACAAAGTGCACTGTCCAGTGACTCACTTATTGGTTTACCGAGGCAAAAGTAGATTTTATTTTTTTGCAGAGTTTTATATAGCGCAAACTTGACCCGAATCCAATCAGGTATCAGAGCGCTTTACATAGCACCAGTTACGTTACATGAGGACACACATTAATTTTTTGTTAGGCACGGGGAGATTAAGTGATTTGCCCAGAATCACAGATTGTTCAGCGTTATTATCGAGACTCAAACCCATTTCCCCAGGTCCGAGGCCGAGCACCCTAGCCGTTAGGCCAACTCCTCTCCCCATAGATAACACTAACACTCTATTTTGTAGTAGTGTGGGCCAGCAGTTAGGCTTATCAGAGAGCAGTGTTAAGCATTGGTTGTACCCATATAGGCAATAAATGAGACATATATACAAAATATAATTCAAGACCAATTTTCAAAAAGTATATTGATTTTCATATAATTTCTTTCTACAGTAAGTATTTTTAAAGTTATACATTTTAAATATTAGCAAATATATCACTTTTGTGCGCCATTACGCACCATTGACGTCAATTGGGAAAAAGACAAAAATGCAAAAAAATTATACAGTTGACTTTCAAATTTCACCTCTTGGTTTTTGGTAGTTAGTACGCCCAGGCCCAATGTTTCACCAGCAGATTCTCCGTAGTATTCCAGATTCAGCAGGTAGCAGGGTTTGTTGGTATGTGGTGTGCTATGGTGGATGGGGCCACCAAACTGCACAAAGGGACTTACAGGTAAGTCTGAGGGGGACCACTTGAAGGAGCAGGTTGCAAGGGCCCCATGACCATCATGGGAGCACAGTTGGATCATTGTTACCAGGGCCATTTGGAATGGGTGCAGAGCAGATAGGTCAGCCTTGCAGAGTGAGTCAAGATGTCCTTGCAGTCAGGAGCAGGCAACTTGGAGAGGCAATTTTGGAATAGCTGGCCAACTCATGAAGTGGGTCTCGGGGGTCTTGACATCCCTTGATGGGCCCTTTCTTCCTGAGCAGTTGGAGTCTGGAGTGGACTCTTTGGCATTGTGCAGGTTTTAGGAGGTCTGGTACCCCGGGTATTGGTGCGGCACGGCTCCGGTAGGTTTTGATGTCCCCAAACTTGGTGGGAGGACAGTTCTAATCCTTCAGAGCTGGACTAACACATTTGGTCTGGGTGCAGCATCAAAGTAGCCAGGGAGTAGGAATTCGGTAAGTACGGAGTCTGTGGTTCGGTGCCTACTGTCACCGGGGATCTGTGCCTATGCTCCAAGGGAGGTTCTCTAGCAATTTGTTGAAGACTGGAGGTACTCATGGGTTCTTGGCGTCCTTTCAGTGGCAAGGTGAGGCAGCACATCACAATTGTTGAGTCCTTCAGGCAGCAGGCAGGGTTGTTCACTAATTTCTCTGCAGCAGGGCTTCTGTTCTCAGGTAGCAGCTCTTCTTGGTCCTTTTCTTCATTGTACACATTAAATCTAAGTTTCAAGGTGCAGGGATACCACCTACATTCTAAATAATGGAGCATTAAAGAGGGAGACAGGTGGTAGCCAATGGGCCACATACTATTAGGGTGTCTACACCCTCAAAGTGACCACTTCTTGTGAGAAGGGGCACTACTCGAGCCCTGATAGGTTATTTTACCACATCTCAAAAGTAGTGCCTACATTGCCTGCCGCACCATATGGGTGCTTCTGACTGAATGTGGACACTCCTCCTCATCTAGCTAATTTTCCTGCCTGTCCTCCTACCAAATGTGGAGTAGGACAGAGGTGTTGACATCCCACACTATCTGGGGAAGCCTGGGTTTGCACTTCAAAGGCGGCATCACCTTTGAAGTGACCATTCCGTCTTGGAGGAGATGTGAAGATCATTCACACAGAGCAGGCTTTGTTTCAGGCCTCTGAGAGCTCGGGCTCTCACCCCATGAGGTCAGAAACATGTCTGGTGGTGGCAGGCTGGCTATGACTAGTCAGAGACTACACCAGTACTTGGTAGGTTTTCAGGGGACCCCCTAAAGGATCTTCCATTTACATTTATTAATAAATCCCAAACTGGCATAAGTGGGGATTAAATAGGACAAGATGTTTGGTACAGTAAAGCCACCATGGAGCTAAGAAACTCGTACTGGCAAGTATCCAGCTCATGTATTCTTTATGACTTCCCTGTGCAATTACAATATCTAAGAATGGCTCGGATATTGCAGGTGCACAAAGAAAAATTGATGGATGGAATGAAGAACAATGTCAGACATTTACCCCACTACAGAGATCTGGGCCTAAATCCATTGTTTTTTTTCTCCCCATGCCATTCCAATTTGAACCCAGCCATATGCAAATCAGTCTTGACCCTGCTCCATATGGGAACAGTCCAGCCCGAACTGCCAGTCCAGGTTCTCCCTGGAGTGGAAACAAGCATCCTAGGACCAGTTTCGTGGTTTCACCTCTCATCAACCAGGATAGGTTGACTCCAGTGGCATGAAGAGCACGGGACCCACATCTTGGCATACCCATCCCACTCGTGGTGACAAATGCAAAAAGAACAATTGATGGACAGAATGCAGAACAATGTCATACATTCACCTCAGTACAGAGATCTGGTCCTAAATCCATCTTCTTCTTTTGCTCCCCATGCCATTCCAGATTGAACACAGCCACATGCAAATCAGTCTGACCCTGCGCCCAATGGGAACAGTCCAGCCCGAACTGCCAGGCCAGGTTCTCTCTGGACTGCAAACAAGCATCCTAGGACCCGTTTCGGGGTTTCACCCCTCATCAGCCAGACTAGCTTGACTCCAGTGGCATGGAGAGCATGGGATCCACGTCTGGGCATACCCGTCCCACTCAGGGTGACAAATGCAAAAAGAACAATTGATGGACAGAATGCAGAACAATGTCATACATTCACCTCAGTACAGAGATCTGGTACTAAATCTATCGTTTTTCTGCACCCCATGCCATACCAGTTTGAACCCAGCCATAATCAAATCAGTCTTAACCCTGCCACCAATGGGAGGGCCATAATTGCTCATGCACATAAACCCACACATGGGATGTAGTGGACCCTGCCTTAGGGTGTAAGGCCTGAGGCAGGGGTGGCTTACCTATACCTCATGTAGTATATGGGGGCACGGCACACAGGGCTGCATGCCATGTCGACTCTTGGGTTTTATCTGCACCAAGACACACAACCTGCAAAGGCAGTATGCATAGTCTTTGTGAGGGTTCACTGCGGTGGCACAATATGTGCTGTAGCCCCAGTAGACCCACTTTAGTACAAGTGCCCTAGGTATCAAGGATTCCATTTACTATGGACTTACAGGAGTGACTGAAGTTGTGCCAATCCTGATACAGTTTTGGGACAGAGATATGGCACTGAGAACCTGGTTAGCAGGGATCCAGTTCAAAATCACATCGGGCATCAAACAAAAATTGGGGGCAAAACAATGGCAGAAGTGGCACTTTCCTACATGACCCCCTCTCAAAACGAAAGAGAAAAGAAATTAACCTTTCATTTGGGAGTCTTCTTCGTGTAAGTGGAAGAACCTGGGAAGACCATCTGCATTGGCATAGTCAGTCCCAGGTAGGTGTTCCACTGTAAACTCCTTTCCCTGTTGCAATATTGACCACCATAACAGTTTGGGGTGTTTATCTTTCATTTGCATGGGCCATCTGAGAGGTCTCAGGTCAGTTTGGGCAAGTAAGTGAGAGACAAACAGGTATGGTCTCAGCTTCTTCACGGATTAAAGTAGGCCTGGGTGGTAAACTCCGCTCCGCTCATGGAGTTAGGGGAATATGCGTACTCGAGTTCCTGAATTCCATCTTCTAGTGTTCAAAGTGTTTTTTCCTATTCGAATGCTCAAGATGTCTTTTGGCGCTGGCTCGCGAGTACCAAAATAATCTCAGGCCACTAGCAAGCTTGTGTGATATTTTTTATTACTTTTTTCCAATAGGAAGATAGCGCCCCAGAGACTCCAACTTCCTGTTTCTGTCTAGTAGGCCCCTCCCAGTGATTTATCTATCTCCTGGTCACTTTTCAATTGGGATTTGGAGCAGGAAGGATCACTCTCCTTGTCTGCTGAGTATACACCAGTGGATTTAAGTATTTTGTTTTTGAGATTTCACAAGTAAGTTCAAAAACTGATGTATAAGGATGCCGTTTGTTTGATTCGGGGCATACACCCGTATTTAATTGAACATTCTTACTTTTAAAATGTATTGTGGTGGGAGGCCTGCTGTTTCAGTAGGGGCCTAGGTATTTATTTACATGTCATTTTTCTTCATTTGTAAAGGTAAAATTTTGCACAGTTTAGTACATTTTCTCGATGTTTTTAAAATAAATTTGCAATATTTATTTAATTCAGTATGGGGCCTAGTCTGCCAATGGGCCTTCCAACCGGTAGGCCCAGTACTAGTCATGGGCACATGACACAACTGTTTCTGTTGTGTCTGTTGAAATGAGATATCATTTAGGCCATGGGAGGCATTGGATTAAATTATTTAATGTGTTTATTTTGGGGTATTTCACTTTTTTCTATAAACAGTGTATACATGGGGTACTTATATTTGATTTCTTTTCAAAGATGTGTGTTGTAAAACTTTTTAGCCCAGTTAATTTTTGCTTTTGGCATTGGTGATTTTTTTGCAGTTTTCTCGGTGTTACCACCATGTCTCCTTTGTCGGCAAGGTTGATAGTGTGTTTGTCATAGTCCACTATTTGTCTATGTTCCCCATGCCATGTGGCTAGTAGCCATTTATTTTATATATTCAATGTTCAAATAGGCCTCTATGTGTTCTTTGTTTTCCATGCCTTCTGCTTGTTGTTGTTTTTTGACCATGTGGCTGGTGGCCATTTTGTGTAGGCAGCCAGTGTGCCTTTGCCATAGGCCTGCATGTGTTCTTTGTTTTGGCCATGTCTCCTTGCTGGTTGTTGTTGACCATGTGGCTGGTGGCTATTTTGTGTAGCCAGCCAGTGTGCTTTGTCATAGGCCTGCATTTCTTCTTTGTTCCCCACTCCTCCTGCTTGTTGTTGTTACCATGTGGTTGGTGCCAATTTTGTATAGCCAGCCTGTGTGCTTTTGCCATAGGCATGCATGTTCTCTTTGTTGTGGCCATGCCTCCTTGCTGGAAGTTGTTGTTGTTGTGACCAAAATGGCTGGTAGCCATTTTGTGTAGCCAGCCAGTGTGCTTTGCATTCGGCTTTCACGTCTTCTTTGTTTCCCAATCCCCATGCCTTTTTGCTCAGTGTTGTTGTTGACCATGTGGCACTGGTTGGCAGCCATTTTGTGCATCCAGTCAGTATGCCTTTGCAAAAGGCTTTCAATTGTTTAATGTTTTTTCAATTAAATATATAATTTTTAATGTCATTATTTTTTAAAAATTCATTTTATTTTTATATTTTTTCAAAACAAATTTTTTTTTTTTAAATATATATATATAGTTTTTTTAATTTGTTTAATTGTAAAATATTTTTTCCCGTTTTGTCTCGATCGATCCATCATCCTTCCATCCATCCACCATAGGCGCACAGCCACACAACAGCATTCAGTTTTTTAGGTATAACTACTTCAATTTCTTCCTGTACACCCTGACTGCAGTACACTTTAGAGTAGACATTAGCATCATTCATTTGTGTGATGATGTTGATTACTATTCCATTCCCCCTAGACCACATTGCCTGCCATAGGCGCACACTAACCTCCATTTGTAAAAGATTAGTATTCCATTTACCCATTTAGTTGCCTGAGTAGCAAAGGGGACACCTTAAGAATATAATGAACATAAAGGAAAGCGCTCCATTATTCTCTATATTGTGTGTTATATTCTGATGGGGAATTTTGGTGTTGTGGTACGGTTTGACTTTAAAGTGGTTACCTAAGTTAACAAAACAACAACACTAATATTCCCTTTGTCTGTACTGATTCAAAGTGCAAACAATGCCACATTTCACACTTAGGGGCCGTTTGTGATGTCGGGCAGAAAGAATCCTCTCGACAGTCGGATCCTCCTCAACTGTGTTGAAGCCCTACCGACTGGCTCGGTCGATTTACAATCTGACCAATTAAAATGTTTGCGGTCGGCAAGTAAACCACGGGATCATTCCGAATCAGATTTGTCCGTCTCTCTGAGGATTCGTGTCAGTCGAACCACATCGTACACCCCAATCAACAGCATTTCCGACAACGGGATTACAATGTCGATTTTCAACAGCGTTTCCGCATCGGACTATCCGACATGAAAAGGCTGTCTGATAGAGATTTTGGGTGCCCCTGGCGAGCCCCCTTCATCCTGCGGCCTCTTGTTGGGGTTCGGGATGGTACCTAAGTAACCCTCCTGTAAACCCTTTCAGTGTGTGGCAGGCACAATGGGGTGCCTGCAACAGGTTGCACAAGGTTTTACACAAACCCCATTTCCCAATAGGAGCTTGTGTTAGGGCCGGTTGTTGGGCGGAACGCAAGCTCCCACAGGAAGCAATTGGAACCCCACTGAACAGTGTTTGGTCGCATCGGAAGTGGGCGTGCGGAGCCACCGACCGTGAGTTGGTTGGTCCCGATTCTCAGTTGGTATTGGGCAAAATGTTTCTGCCCGACATCGTAATGAGCCCCTAAATGTTTCTCTTGTTTGTTTGCTTTTAGGTGCACAAGAGAAGAGAAATCAACCGCAGTACTGCCAAACAGAAGGCCTATGCAGTCCCACGCCAGTCCTCCAATCACTTCTGCTTGTGCTACTTGGTTCAACTGAGACCTTTAAGAAGATGGCAATCTTACTCTTTTTAATTCCACTGTTTTATCGGCTATCAATTCAATTGCCCCGGTAAAGACTTGTTCCAAAGCCCCTAGGAACAATCTGGCGGTCTGGTTCACCCCTGAGCTGCATATAACGAAAACTAAATGTAAAAATCTGGAAAGAAGGTGGCGACGCACCAACGCAGATAGCGATAAATCAAATTTTAGAGTAGCGCTATCGCTCTATCACAAAGAAATCAAACTAGCACGCAAATTATATATAGCGACGCAATTGAGATTAGCTGGCAATGCGCCGAAACTTCTCCATCAAATCTTGAAAGATGTCACTTGCCCTAAAGCCTGCGATTTGGACAACCTGCACTCACAATCTCTTTGCGACAAAATGAGCTCTTTCCTCATCCAAAAAATCGATACCATCTATGATAAATTCACCACCATTTGCCACCCCTCAATGCTTGATGACACTGCTAAACCCTTTACTGCATCTCTGATTTCCTTTCCCCCTATCTCACAAGAGGAGACGGCTATATTATTACGCAATGTTACTTCTGGCTCTCCCATTGATGTTATGCCTGCTAGATTAGGAGCATCTCTTGCGCCTGTACTTGCGGACTCTGTCACCATGCTGCTTAACTCCTCTCTAAGCACAGGCTCAGTCCCCCTTTCTTGGAAAGCTGCACAGGTCATACCCTTACGCAAAAATATCAAGCTTCCCATGGATGATCTTGCTAACCTTCGCCCTATCTCCCTCCTCCCCTTTTTGAGCAAGGTCCTTGAGAAATATGTTAACAAACACATCTCGAACCACATCGAAACAACTGGTTACCTGGACCCGTCACAATCGGGTTTCCGTACTAATTATAGCACCGAGACAGCCTTGGTTGCTGTAACCGACTGTATCAGACGGACATTAGATCAGGGACAGTCCGCCATCTTGGTCCTTTTAGATCTTTCTGCCGCGTTTGATACGGTCGACCATTGGACCCTGCTCGAAAGATTAAGAGGGGCGGGATTAGGAGGTATGGCGCTTAGCTGGATAACCAGCTTTCTCACTGACCGTTCACAAACCCTGAACCTTGGTCCTTTTCGTTCCTCCACCGAGAGTCTGACCAAGGGTGTGCCACAGGGCTCATGTTTGAGTCCTACGCTGTTTAATATCTACGTGGCCCCCCTTGCCTCTCTCTTAAGGTCCCTTGGATTCATCCCCATCTCGTATGCGGATACACGCAGCTGATTTTTCCATTTGATAAAACCTCCTCTGCTGCTCAATCCTGTTTTTCCCAAGGTATGCTGGCCATCTCGGAGTGGATGTGCAGTAATTTTCTACAGCTAAACGCCAGGAAAACAGAAATTATCCCCTTTGGAGACGCTACCATCTTGTGGTCCCCAACTTGGTGGCCTGCCGAGCTGGGGCCCGCCCCATTGCCTAAGACCATAGTGAAAAACCTAGGCGTCCGCTTCGACCAGGCCTTGTCCATGAAGGACCATGTCTCTCACACCGTTAGTACATGTTTCTTCACTCTACGTCTTTTGAAGAAAGCTCTACCATATCTTCCAGACCTTTTTCGCAGGACACTGGTTCAGGCTTTGGTACTAAACAAACTGGATTATTGTAATTCCCTAATGGTCGCTGCCAACGAAGCCGCTCTCAGTCGTCTGCAAGTGGTGCAAAACACCGCTGCACGTTTGGTCACCAAAGCTCCCAGTAGAACATCCTCTATTTCGCTTCTTCAACAACTGCATTGGTTACCGGTGAGGAAACGAGTCAAGTTCAAACTCTGTGGCCTGACCCACAAGGCATTGTGTGGTCCCGGCCCTTCCTACTTGACTGAAAGGCTTCATCGGTACATCCCTAACCGTGATTTGAGGTCTGGATCCAAATCGATGTTACTCGTTCCTAGGATTAAGAGGACGCGCCTGGGCGGCAGATCTTTCTCCTTCCAAGCCCCTTTGGTTTGGAATCAACTACCTCTTCCACTTAGACAATGTTCCGACTATCTTGCGTTCAGAAAGTCTCTTAAGACCACTCTCTTTTTGGAATGATACTACCTCAGCACATCTGCATAGGGCGGCGAGCGCTGAGAGACCCTTTCGGGGGTGAGTCACGCGCTTTATAAACTATGTAACATAACATAACACATAACATGGCCCCAAAGAAAGATGCTGCCAAGAAAATGACCAGTGAGAAGAAGCAACTTTCCACCACTGGCGTGCGGGGCAGAACTTTTTTCGATAAACTTGTGCCTGCTGCACCAGCCTCCGGTGAGCATGCTGAGAGCAGCACTCCCGCAACAACTAGCATCACCCAACCTAAGCCCAGGACGATGTCTGTCAGTGAGGCTGCCACTCCAATCATGTTGAAAACGATGAGTAGTGACGTTGAATTGGATTTGTCCCTTTTGCAAATTAGTACACAATCATTTCAAGGAAACAGAGCAAAATGGACAGCATCCGCAACCAGCAACAGTACATTTTCCTGATGGAGAAGAAGATGAGGTTGCGCTTCCTTCCAAGTAAGAAGATGAACCTTCTCTTTTAGAATCATTGGCTCCCACATCTTCAGCAAGGAAAATAGAGGAAGGGTATTACTACACCATTATCTCCAAGCACCACTTATAATGATGATGATAGGGACATGAAATGGGCCCTGGCAGAGTCCAGGAGACAACAGGAGAGGCAAGGGGAAATAAAAGTACCTGAAAGACTTAGGGCCATATGTAGATAATTTATATTTACCGACTCACAAATACCGAATTTTACCGATTCGGTATTTATGAATCGGTAAATAGCATGTAGGTAAACATTCGGTAATTATTACCGAATTGGTAATATTCGGTATTTATGAATAGGTATTTACCGATTCGGTAATAATGCATCCCTTCCCATTCATTC
This sequence comes from Triturus cristatus, assembly GCF_964204655.1. Classification (NCBI taxonomy): domain Eukaryota; kingdom Metazoa; phylum Chordata; class Amphibia; order Caudata; family Salamandridae; genus Triturus; species Triturus cristatus. The sequence continues at coordinate 1,843,204,699 of NC_140590.1, forward strand.
CTATGGGCCTGGAGGCCCATAGGAATGAATGGGAAGCCATTCACTATTACCGATTCGGTAAATACCGAATCGGTAATAGGGGAAGCATATTCATGGGTGGCAGGGTGTCACATTGACACCCTGTTGCACCCCATAATCCTTCAAGTGTGCACATGTGGCGCACATACATGCCCTAAGGGCATGTATGTCTGCCACATGGCACTTTTAAATCAGCAAAATATAGCTTTTTGAAAGGTATTCGTTATTTATCACCAACCTCTAGTTGGTGGTAAATACCGAATCCTTAATACTAAAGTTCACTCTTTTGAGTGCTCCCTACATATGATTTAAGGATTCAGTAATCCTTAAATCATGCCTCCTACATCTCAAATGCCTAAATACCGGTCGGTAATGGGATATTTACCGAATTTCGGCCGTTACCGACCGGTATTTAGCTACCTACATATGGCCCTAAGTCTTATCAAAGGGGATGATGATGAAGATGATAATAATGAGGCAGTCATTGTAAAAGGTGACACAGAGGAGTCTGACAGTGCTATTCAACCTGCTCCAAAGAATGTGGCAGAGGGAGCACTACCACCATCTCCCATATTCAGAAAGCCAAAACTGAGATCTGCACCAACCCCTGCCTCAGGAGAAGCAGAGAGGCAATCAATGACACACCCACCTACCTCCAGTTCTTCTTCAGGCATTGGCAGTGACACAGAAAACAAGTACTTTTTCCAGTTTGGGTCTTTAACACAGTTAGCATAGAGGGGGAGCTCATTGCAATATGCAGCCTTTGCCACACAAATGTTCTTCGAGGTGAGGCTAGTTCAAATTATGGTATTGGGTGCCAAATGATCCATATGAAAAAACTCCACACAATCAAGTAGGAGGTGACATTTAAAAAACATTTAATTGCTGTATGTGGGGTTAGCGAGCCGGGAACCATCAGCTGCAAATCCAATCATTGTGGGAGGAAATGATGAGTAAGAAGAGGGTGACATCTTCACGCAAAGCAGCCATGTACCCAGCAAGGAGGCACCAGATTCAACCACCTTAGTGACTTCACAGTGGCACAAGACTTTGAGTGAGATGGAGACACCACGGCATACAGTGACTACCCCACCACAGCACACATTGTGTCTACCTAGGGGTGGGTGGAATTTGCAAAATTCACTTTCGCAAATTATCGCGAAAATGTTAAAAATCTCCACAAACACGCGGAAATATCGCGAAGATGCGAAAAAAAAATTCACGCACGTTCGTGGTATTTTCTACATGGTCGCGGCTCGCCAACTTACCCATGTGGTTGCTCGCTGGTGCGGCCATCTTGTTTTCAGTTGTCTCGCGGTGCATGATCGCGAGAAGAAAGACGTCACTGCGGGCGCGAACTGTCGCGAGACAGCGCAAATGGCTACCAACAATCCAACATCTCATGGAGAACGCGACCGGATCGGGAAAACTTGTCGGCGAACGCAGGGATTCAGGTAAGGCGATCGCACGCACTCGAGAATGTATTATTTTACAGCGCGAGCAAGAAACAAATTATCGCTAAGCTGCAGAATGCGGAAATTTTGACATTTTCCCGCTTTCTGCTGAACACGAAAATGTCAAATTGTCGCAATTTCCGTGACCGGAACGAAATTTTTGCCCAGGCTGATGTCTACCACCTCCATCTACTTTTCAAAAAACTCCTGTGTCAGTGGCCCCAGAAAAGAAAGAAATCCAGGCTACTATTAATGACATGTTTAGGCTGGAGGGGCCCAGAAAGCAGAACTACCCAACCACATGTTTGTACAACGGAAGCTGGCAAAAACGTGCTGGACTTCCTCCCTTTTTCTTTTGTGGAAGGAGTGGGATTCTTGGAATTTCTGGCAGCAATCTGCCCAAAATGGAAGGTAGTTTGCTGGAATTGCTGTTCCAGCATTGCATCTTAATGTGCTGCAGTTGGTTGGACAAACTTTGCAGCAAAGTGTTGTTCACACCACTCACCTGACAACAGACATGTAGAGCAGTTGTCAGGCGACTGATTCCATGTGCATCACTGGATCACTTTTATGGGGGCACAAGCTATCTGCAGGTCTTGGCCCTGAAGAAAGATTTAAGAGCCTACGGCGGCATGCAGCACTGGCCATGTTTACCATGGAGAAATCACATACAGCTGTAAACATCATGGAGGAATGTAAAAGCAAGGTGTATGAATGGCTGTGACCTACACTTCTCAGAATTTGATTTTTTTGCCATGGACAATGGCAATAACATAGACAAGGCCATGTCAGATGGGGGCTATTTCAGGGTCCTGTGTTTGGCCCATTGCATCAAACTGGTGGTGCAAGACTTCCTCAAAAAAGAAGATATAGTCAGCAACATACTGACCACTTGCAGAAGAATCTGCACTAGTTTCAGCCATTCCTTTAAAACCCTGAAGCAGGTACAGATTCTTCAGCGCAATAATAGAGCACCATTTAAAGCCCTGAAATAGGAGGTGTCAACACTTTGGAACTTGACCTATTACATGTTACAAAGTGTGAGCAGTACAACAAAATCAATGACTTTGTTATTCTAAGAGCAGGAGATGCAGTCGGGAATGCTATGACCATGGATGGGGACAAAAGAGATCTTGTCAAATACCTGACACAGATGCTACTCCCTTTTGAGGTTTTCACATGGGAAGTTAGTAAGGAAGACAGTATGATGGGCTCAGCTATCCCATAATTGCATCTCCTACAAGACCATGTAAAGAAGGTGCCTAAAAGGTTCACCCCCACTGGTGTGAATGAAAACACAGAAGCACATGACTTGGTTAGGAGCTTCAATCTTCGCTTGGTTTGTAATACAAGGCTGTAACCTGACACCATGGCATCCAAAGAGTACATCTGTGCCATTCTAATTGATCCACAGTACAGAAAACTTCTGCCACTTTCATTCCTTTTTCTGAAGTGGTGTTTAAAAAATACAATAGGTAGTTTATAGAGCAAGCTGGAGACCTGGAAGAAGAACAGCTGGAACTTTGAGTTCCAACCCGCAGTTCTGGGGTGCTGCCTTCAACTTCCAGAGAGGGCAGTCTTGTCTCACAGCAGCCAACGAAACCATCAACTAGAACACCGTTAACAACAGCAACAGAAGGACCACATCCAACTTCTGCATTGTATTGGTTCCAATCGGCAAGGCTCAAGTCCAGTGCAGAGGCGATTACAAAACAGGTTAAAAGCAAGTAGCAGTGCCAATGACATTCCAAAGGATATTCCAGGAGTATCTGAATAATCCAAAAGAGGTCTTTGTGGATCAAAATCCATTGATGTGTTGGTATGGGAAGGTGCACCAATGGCCAGAGCTCAGTACGCTGGCAATAAAGTATCTTGCTTGTCCTGTACCCAGTGTGTCTACTGAGTGTGTGTTTAGTGCTGCTGGTGTGGTTCTTACAGTGAGAAGGACCAGTCTCTTGCCTCCAAATGTGGAGAGATTGATGATGATCAAAATGAACCAACATTTTATACCACAATATTACACCCTTCCTGAAATAGCACAGGAGGAGGCGGAGGATGATTGGTAAGAAATTGAAGTGTGTTAGCTGATCAACTTCTGGATGAACTCTACATCCCGGACTAAGTATGCCACTACCCCTATAGAACCTTTTCATTGTTATTAGTTGAACTTCTAACTTTGCAAAAAGAAATAAAAGTAGCCAGTGGAATATTATTCTTTTTGTGTCAGATTTATGCTGACGCATCATTTTTTTGTCACATATATTGCCGGAGGAACCGTCTACAATTCTTTCATGACATTAGATAGAACATGCCTGCACCCTCGCATGCCTATTGCCTATCCCTTTTTGCATCACTCAGCACAAGCAGGTCTGCCCCAGAAAATCGTTGATTTACAAGAGTGCCTGCCAATACCAAATACCAAATGTGTGGCCTGCATCAAAGATGAATACCTAATACCTAAACTATCCATAGGTAGCTACAACTATTGCATTGGTGAGTGAGTGATTGTGTGAGTGATGATGATTGATGATTCATCATGTGGTGGCTGACAGTTTGAGAGGGTGTGACCTGAATTGTAATTCGGGAACTTTCTTGAGATGATTGCTTTGCAATGTTTGGAGCCTGAGTGATGGGTGATAATTTTTCCCCTGGAGGTTATTGGCCTATACAAACTTGCTTAGTGAAAATTAGTTAACATGTATGGTGCACTGCTATGCTCCTTCTGCTTTTTACATCATCTAGGATCTCCCCACCAACCCCTGCCCTCCTCACATCTACCACAGAGCCGCGGCAGCCATCGCACCCGAACTACAACGTACCATCAACACCACCTTCAAAACAGGCACCTTCCCAGATGACTGGAAGTGTGCAGAAGTCAGTCCCCTACTCAAGAGGCCCACAGCTGACCCCACTGACATCAAGAACTATTGGCCCATCTCGCTCCCCCATTCGTAGCCAAAGTTGCAGAGAAATCAGTCAACAGCAAACTTTCATGATTCATTGAAGAGAACGCCGTCCTCGACCTGTCCCAATCCCGATTCTGAAGCAACCACAGCACAGAGACTGCCCTACTTGCTGCCACAGATGACATCCGCACCCTCCTGGACCAAGGCCACTCCATAGCCCTCATCCTACTCGACCTATCAGCGGCCTTCGACACCGTCTCCTACCGCACACTAGTCACCAGACTACACAACGCTGGCATACAAGGAACAGCCCTGGACTGGATCCGATCATTCCTCACCAGAAGAAGCCAAAGGAGCAAACTCCCACCCTTCCTCTCCGACCCCACGAAAATCCCCTGCGGAGTCCCACAGGGTTCATCCCTGAGCCCCACCCTCTTTAACATCTACATGGCCCCCCTCGCAGCCATCGTCCGACAACACAGGCTCAACATCGTATCCTACGCCGACAACACCCAGCTCATCCTCTCCCTCACCAAAGACCCCATCACTGCCAAATTCAACTTCAAGAAAGGAATGCAAGACGTTGCAGTCTGCATGACCATCAGCTGCCTGAAGCTCAGCACCGAGAAGACAGACGTTCTCATCCTCTGTACCACCCCTTCTGCATGGGACCTGGTGGCCGACCTCCCTTGGAAGCCCACCTACCCCCTCAGACCTTGCCAAAAACCTCTGCATCATGCATCGTACCCAAAAGAAGCCTCCGATCTTCCAACCTCGCACTGGCTGAAATACCGCGCATCTGCAGAGCCAGAGCAGGCGGAAGATCCTTCTCTCACAGTGCAGCCAAGACCTGGAATGAGCTACCGGCAGACATCAGATGCGCCCCCTCCCTGAACACCTTCAGGAAGACCCTCAAGACCTGGCTCTTCGGCTAAACAGTTCTGCGAACCCCTCCCTTAGCACCTTGAGACCCTCACAGGTGAGTAGAATGCCTACAATTCCCTGATTGATTGATTGATTGATTGATTGATTGATTGATTGATTGATTGATTGATTGATTGATGCCCCAGGCAATCATTTCATTTACAAGGCTGCCAAATTCCAATCAGTTGCTTTTATCAAAGGGGAGATAGTGTACCTACCACTGTGCTTGGATTGAAACTTGGTAACCATTGCACCAATGAGTGATCTAATTATTGAGGGATGGTGAGTGATGATTGATGATTGAAGTGGTGTCTGACAGTGAGGGAGGGTGTGTTGAACTATAATGCGGGAACCTTCTTGAGATGATTGATTTGCAATGATTGGGGTCAGATTTCATTGCAGTTTCCCCTCCTTTTCTCTGGCTCTTCAGAGACCAAAAAAGTCACTTTAGTTAGCAAACAAAACCTTATGCAAAATGCGGCATTTCGGTTTCTCTACTTTTTCTGCAACAGCAGTGCACAACATGTCTCTCTAGCTTGGGTCATGATGACTGGTCTGGGACAGAGTTACTCGGAGTCAAAAGGAGGATGGAAGAACTCGGGCGAGAGCTGCAGGACTACCTTATCAACAGCTTAAAGCAAGAAGTTTTTGACTTCAGTTCAAAAGTAAACCAAGAGTCTGAGGCCTAGTATTCAGCTGTGTGGAATGAAGAGAGGTGTGTCCATTTGTGAAATGCTGCTGCTGTGTGTTGAGCTTGTAGCAATATTGAAAGTCCGAGCCCTTCTCTTGCTTTGCCTATGAGTCTTCTTGATACACTCCTCAAGAAACTTACATTACTTCTGTCCTTCTACTTGACTCTAAAATACAATTTCAGTTTTATAATTCACAGGACTTCTGGTATCCTCCATGAATAAAAGGTAATAATACTGCCCATTCGATTTCCAACATTACATTAGATAAAACAAACGGTTATACCCTGCGCTGGTCACTAGTTGATTCTTCTTTGGTTACAAAAAAAGTGATTCAGAAATGTAAAACAGCCGTAGAGACGTGTTTCTGTGATTCAGCCGTTCCAGCCAACATTCTGACCTCCTTTCAGCTAATCTCAGCAGCAGTGAGAGAGGTACTATACGTACAAAATTCAAACAGAAGGAAAACCCAGGGTTGGTTTGATATATATTCTACTCAAGCCTATAAGAACCTAAAAAAAGTACTACATGAGACCCCTAGGGATCCCAACATTGTGAGACATGCAAGAGCGGACTATAGATTAGCCATCAAGAAGAAAAATATTTATATACATAATGAAGCCTTGGAAGCTTTGCATAAAGCCTCGTTATTGGGAGACAGCTCGGCTTTTTGGAAAGCTATCAAACCACCTTTTCTGAACCCAAGAGATGGCCCGTCCTTAGAAATCGCTATCAGTGAGGATCTTTGGGTCGACCATTTCTCTAGGGTCTATGAATCTGGTGACAACTCTGAAACCATTACTGATGAATTTTTATTGGACCCCCATATGCAACACTGTAACATTGACTTATCTCTTGATGAAGTAAATCGAGCTATTACTGCAAGTCTTGGGGGTAAAGCACCTGGCCCTGACGGGGTGCCGGTTGAATTGCTCAAAGCAAATGTATCCTTATGGAGCCCTATAGTCATTTAAGTAATTAATGCATGCTGTTCTGCTCCCTTTTTGGCTACCTGGACAGAATCAGTGATTGTGCCCATTTTTTAAAAGGGTAATCATCAGGACCTGGACTGTTACAGGCCCATCTCACTTTTGGACTCTCAGGCCAAAGTGGTGATGAGAATTATTCTAGAACGATTACAGGCCTGGCAAGAGGAAAATAAAGTCCTCTCCAATATCCAACATGGTTTTCGGGAGGGCTTGGGAACAACTGAGAAGAGCCTAAATTTAGCCATCCTCATAGGAAAATATACACGGGCAAAAGGGGGCAGGTTGTTTTTAGCCTTTGTAGATCTCACCTCTGCTTTTGATTCCATACAACACGAAAAGCTGTGGCAGATTCTGGAGGTGATAGGGGTGGAAGCGCAAATAATTATTTTTCTGAGACGCCTATATAATAATGCCCAGAGCCCAGTTAGATTTGGTCTGAGAGGAGAACTTACTGCCTCATTTCCCATTAAGAGGGGGATCAGACAAGGTTGTGCTCTGGCCCCCTTTCTTTTTAACCTTTACATCAATGGTCTCGAACAAGCACTAATCATGAATAGTCATGATTTCCCTCAGATAGCTGGACGTCCCATTCCTGCCTTCCTTTACGCAGGTGATGCGGTTTTAATGTCCCAAACGCAAGTAGGCTTACAGAGGGGGCTCGATAATTTTTCCAACTTTATGAAAGGTCTTGGTCTTAGGGTCAATATTTCCCAAACCTTTGCAATGAGGTGCGGGCGTGGTATTCAAAGGTGTAAGGATATGTATGTGGATGGACAAAAGATCGAGCCCACAAAGAGATTCTCGTATCTCGGAATACTCTTTGATGAAAAAGACGTTTGGACTCAAGCTATTTTAGCAAAAAAACTTACTTTTGCAAGAACCGCTATGGCCCTTGTACAATTCTCAAGGAAACGAGGTAGGAGACCTCTTGTGGAGCTTCTTAAGATATATAAAGCTAAACGTGTCTCCACAGCAATGTATGGAGCAGGGATGTGGGGCCATGCTAATCCCTACCCACTGCAAATAGTAGAAAACACGTTCCTGAGATACATTTTGTTCGTCCCGCCTAGCACATCCTCGGATGTCTGTCATGCGGATATGGGCCTGCCCCACATATCAGATATTATTAAACTGGAGCCCATTCTCCTGTGGCATAGTGTGTGGACAAAAACAGAAGTATAACTGTGTGATCCCCGTGCACTCAGAGGTATATGGACGGTTTAACTGTGTAGTTTCGGCGTACCTTGTGAAACACGAAGTCCCGGCGTGTCTTTATCAATGCAAATGTGTTGTAAGAAAGAACATCTTCTCACTGACAAGGGCGCACTTAATATACGATGAAACACGCTGGTTTCTTCATCAGTTTTCTTTTTTATTCAAGATTTTTTAAACTCCAAATGATAAGTTTCAAAGCTTTGTCAGTTCATATTAACAATCATATTCATCGTTCATTTCCAATGAGGTGAAAATAAATTTTCATGACAACCTTAGATGTCCACCCAATTCATTTCGGGTCAAGTAGAAGTCTGACCCTTCTTCAGGGGTCTAAAAGTAAATGAGACAGGACCATTAGCTTCACTCTAGCATACAGTCTAATACATGTCAATTAATCATGAATTTTAAATGCATGTAACCACAGATTAAATTACATTACACATGATCGTTAACTCTTAAGGTCAAAACCACAGAAAAAAGTTTAACCGTTTAAAAATGTACTAAAGAATGCCAAGTGGCTGCAAAAAATATTTTTAAAAAAAAATGAAAGCAAAAACAGACGACATTGATGGTACAACAACCTACAACTGGTAAGGAAACATCAGTGAAAATGGTGTTGTTATGGACACAGAATTTTACATCAAGAGTGTGAATCAACATGTTGTGAATCAAGATATTTATCTTCCTTTAGAATCTGATCCTACATCTGAATATCAACAAATCCTTGACAAAATTATAATACACGCTTTTGAAATGAATTGGATTTGCGAAAAAACAAAAGAATTTTTTTGTCACCAAGTTTCCCAGAAGGCCACAACTGTACATGCTGCCTAAAATACACAAGGACATGGTTTGTCCACCATTCAGACCCATTGTATCGGCTTGTGGGTCGATTTCAGAACCCATTGGAAAATTTGTAGATAAGTTTCTACAACATATTGTACAAAAAAGTGTCACTTACATCAAAGATACCACGGCATTTTTGAATCTGTTGAAATCCATTGTACTTGATGAAAATGAGACATATTTTTTGTGTACAATCGATGTTATCGCATTGTACACTTCAATACCTCACAATGAAGGCTTGGAAGCCTTGGAGTGGAGTTTATTAAAGAGTGACCTAGAGGATTCACAAAAATTGTTAATTTTGGAACTGATGCAGTTTGCATTATACTGCAGCTATTTTGAATAGCAAGGTAATTTTTATAATCAAGCCAGTGGTACATCCATGGGATTCGGGGGGGCTCCCTCGTACGCTAACATCTACATGAGCAAATTTGAGACAGATCATATACTTGAGAATTCTGGTTGGAAAGAAGGTATTGTAATATACAAGAAGTATATTGATGATCGATTTGTGATTTGGAAGGGATCTCGTACTCAACTTGAAAATAACATCACTAACTTGAATATGCATAATGATCGCATTAAATTCACTCATTGTATTGAAGAAAAATCTATTGCATTTTTGGTTGTCATTGTGAAACTTGATCAAAATCAAATCTCCACTCAACTTCATATCAAAAAGACGGACAAAAACTCTAGTCCAATGTTTTCATCCAGAACCATTGAAGAAACATCTACCTACCTCTCAGTTCATAAGAATGAAACGTATTGTATCTAATCAAGAAGATTTAAAAACTACTCTTGAGAAACAAACAATGAAATACAGAATGAGAGGCTATCCTGAAAGTGTTTTACTAACATCCCTTGACAAAATATCGCTGCAATCAAGAGATGACCTTCTTCAACAACGTATCACCAATTCCAAAGAAACGAAGAAAACAGTATGTGTATTAAAATACTCCACTGAGTCACATAAAATACAGAAAGCCATCACCAAACACTGGAGAATCATACAAATGGAACCAGATCTGAATAATCTATATGATGATAAAATCACTTTTGCTTTTCAACGCTCTAAAAATCTTAAAGAACTGTTGAATGTTCCTAAGAAATCAACACAAAATTGGCGCGGCATGCTTCAATGCCAAAACTGTATTCATTGTGGTAATGTCATTATTGGTAAAGAATTCACCCATCCTACTAAGGGTTACCCCATAGCCCTCAATCACACAAGCACTTGTGATACAGCGAATTGCGTCTACGCCATTAAATGCCCTTGTGGCAAAGTATACGTTGGACAAACTGAGCGTAAAGTGAAAGTTCGTATTACTGAACATAAGAGCAATATCAGGATGAAGAACTTAAAATCATCTGTAGCAAATCATTGGATGGAAGCGGGTCACCAAATATCACAACTACGCTTCACTATACTTGAAACGATTCCACAACGCCGCGACATGGATCCCACTAAACAAAGACTACGAGCTGAATACTTTTGGATTAAGAAATTGAATTGTTCCCATCCTTTTGGGATTAACGATCGTATTGAATATATGTGTTTTTTATAATTTGAATTTTTATTATTCAGCATTGGTAATGGGCCCCCTTTGGTCCTTATATTATGTTTTTTACTAACATGGATCTGTTAACTCTGTTTGATAATTTTTCTTTATTGTATGTGCAACTTTATTGTACACTTTTCACACATACACTTTTTGTGGAAGCACAGAATTCCCAGTTCGGTTTACTATTTTTTATCGTTGTTTCTACTTTACCTTATGTGCGTGTAACGATTGGTTCACTCACAGCTTTTTCATTTTCATTGGTTCGTTTGGGAGCCAATGACAGCTTTATATTTTGTGCGCGTAACCATTGGTCTACACATAGCCCCCTATTTTCACTGGTTCACTTCGTGAGCCAATGACAGCGTAACTTTAATCTCTGCACCATGTGATATAAATAGACCTATCCAGCACAATTTAACTAGCCACTTATCTCAGCATGAACGCTACACGCCGAGTGTGTAACTCCAACAGCTGCAGAGACCTTTTTTTGTCCTGAGTAAGTTTATTTAGTGATTGTTTTTAGTGTTTTAGATTTTGTTTCTTTACTCTACACCTTGTTAGTTATAATCTTGCTGAGTATAGTTGACACTACCATTTTCACTGATGTTTCCTTACCAGTTGTAGGTTGTTGTACCATCAATGTCGTCTGTTTTTGCTTTCATTTTTAAAAAAAAATATTTTTTGCAGCCACTTGGCATTCTTTAGTATATTTTTAAACGGTTAAACTTTTTTCTGTGGTTTTGACCTTAAGAGTTAACGATCATGTGTATTGTAATTTAATCTGTGGTTACATGCATTTAAAATTCATGATTAATTGACATGTATTAGACTGTATGCTAGAGTGAAGCTAATAGTCCTGTCTCATTTACTTTTAGACCCCTGAAGAAGGGTCAGACTTCTACTTGACCCGAAATGCATTGGGTGGACATCTAAGGTTGTCATGAAAATTTATTTTCACCTCATTGGAAATGAACGATGAATATGATTGTTAATATGAACTGACAAAGCTTTGAAACTTATCATTTGGAGTTTAAAAAATCTTGAATAAAAAAGAAAACTGATGAAGAAACCAGCGTGTTTCATCGTATATTAAGTGCGCCCTTGTCAGTGAGAAGATGTTCTTTCTTACAACACATTTGCATTGACAAAAACAGAAGCCCAGCTAAATTGAGACATATTGGTGGATAGCCTGAAGCTGGAAGGGGCTCTAAAGATTCCCTGGGTAAGATATGTCCATAACTTCATGGAGGATCTCGGACACCCTAAGTATTTTTCTGATCCAAGTAGCCTACACAAGGTCAGGAGAAAGGACCTAAAAAAAGAGGTTATCCAGAATCTCAAAGCCATAAGATTGTTGTCTGAGAGTGTGAAGCCTAGTGTTCAGCTAAACCAACAGATTTTAATTACTTTTAACATTCAGCCATACCTGAAAGTAGTTCCTGGGTGTTAGGACCGTTTTTTGTTAACCAGATTTAGACTGGGGATCTTCTATAGAATTGTGAGACTACCAACAATGAATGACTGGACCCGACAATTGCAACTGTGTTCATGTGTTAATTTGTCAGAGCAATCCACTATACAAGTGCTGCTGTTTTGCAAATTCTACAGTGAACTGAGAAAGGTCTAGATTGTTCCTATTCTAAAATGTTTTGGGATTAGATACTGCAGGCCAGCTTTCATTGCTTTGCAATCCCTAGATAATGTACATATCATTTGGAAGACAGCAATGTTTTTAAAGCACGTTGTTAACCGCTGTAAAAGGATGGTAACTCAAGTCTAAATGTCATATGATAGCAAAATGGTATTGAGGCTGCTTTGATGAATTATTTTTATGACCCCTGATTCCTATTGCTATTTCTTTTTAAAACTCTATGTAGTTTTTAAACGATTTTTCACTTAATGTATAATCATTTGAAGCAGTAATGTATGGACGTTTTTTCTCTTTTTTAACTATATACATGTTTTTAATTTGTGCTTTTATGATTGTATGAAATAGCAATCGAATAAAGTTATACTTGATACCACGCCGAATAAAAGGTAAAAGATGTGATCAACACTCCTGCTTACCTACTGGACCAGTCCAGACAGGCACCCAAGAGTGATGGACATTCCCAAGAAAACGCTCCACCTAATTTTTCAAAACTGTATTGTTTTTCTTTTAACAATCATATGAGGAACTCTGGGAGGGTGAGTTCACTCCCAACTTAGAAGACAGAACATTTAGATATCTGATAACTTGGGTCTTCGGGGCAGAAGGTCTGTTTGCAATGCATTTACCTGTTCTCTGTCATACTCATTTCTTTTGTTTCCTTCCACAATAGATTGATGACGAATGATGTGCTGCCTCATTGGCCAGATGAATACTGTCCTTGTGTAGTGTTTGTCTTTGTCCAAACTTTCCCCAAATCCTCTTTCCAATCTATTCATCAAACCCTTAAACCTCTTTCCCTGGGCTTTGTGAGTTATTGAGGTGTGGCTTAATTTACACCATCAATGGATCACACACTTGGTGGATGTGGTGAAATCAACACCAACTTACTGCAGCATATTCTAAGCAATAGTACTCACTGTTCCCATTTACCCACCCGTGCATTAGTCGTCAGCATCATTCATTATTCAGGCCTTGTGTTACGTAACTGTAACCGCCTAACCTAAGCTTGTCCACTCCAGACTTTGAGTCCATTTTTTATTACTCGAGTATTTCGTAAATTACTACTAGGTCCTCTTTAGCCAAATAGTTTTACAATACTATTATTTTTATCACTATAAGGAATTCTTGTGGTGACATCATGTAGTACTCTGGTGTCAATTCTTTGTAAAGCTTTGATATAACCCACTAACTCAGTCTTTGTATGTCCATTTTGTTGCCTGCGATTGATAATCAATCATTCAGATTAATCCTACAGTTGGAGCTCTCCGGGGTGGAACTAGAAGTGGAACCTCCCTTGTGAAGTTGTGATGCCATCTCTGTTATTAAGGCTTCATTCTACATTCATGTAAGACAACTATGGAGTGAAGTAAGCTAGTTAACTTAGAAAGTTACTAACTAACTGTTACTATCATTTATCAAGGTAGTTGTAGAAAATATAGCTCATGGCAGCATCCCCCAATGGTCAAAATAGTTAAAGAGGTATAACTCTCTAACTAAGCGCTATGCTCTCTCTTACAAGCACATAAAAATGCTGCTTGAAAGCTGAAAGCAGCAGTGTAAAGTAAAAGTAAAACAAACTACTTCAGGCATCAATTTCGATAAAATAGTTACCCCTTTATTTTTTTATTTAAAAAAAAAAAAAAAACACCCTCTCCACAGACACACCATGCCCACCCCTCTTGCTAACAAAACTGACCCAAGCCCCAATGCCCCAAAATCCAAACTTTCCAAAGAAAGTCAAACCTGGTCCCAACTCCCTTCCTACCCTCTCCACCCAGTCACAACAAACAAGTCCATCCCACCAAATCAAACAATTTAAAGAAGGATTAGAAGAGGACTTTGTGAATGTTGGTCCGGAGCTGATCCAGGCTCTGCTCTATCGTAGTGAACTTGCTCTCAGTGATATCAAGCCAATGCAGGATGCTGAGCAGCCTGTGATGGGATGGCACGAAAGCTGGAGGTTGATGTGCACCGGTTGCACTGGGGCCCAGCTGAGAGGAATTAATTTCCTCCTCCTCTTTCAGGACTACTAGCCACTGGTATTCTTGTTGGATACGCTCTGGAATCTGCTGCCACAGGTGGGGTGCTATTTCCTGCCTGTTTGGTCCTACTATGGGTGGACCAGCAGGAGCAGCTATATTGTGAAGAACAAAAAGAAAAAAGACAAATTGTGATTACTTCTCTGTTCAAACAATTGTTTTAAATTACTGGGAGGCACAGTAGCAGTACATTGATGGCCCCCAAGGGCCATTTAAATTTGATGTGGTTCTAACTAGGAGCAGTGGCGGCTGGTGACATTTGAAAGTGGTGAGCGTAAAAGTTGGGGGATGAGTGTTGCATTGTGAGGGAGCCAGACTGACTGAAGGCGGGTTTGGGGTGGGGTTGAGGGTCTTCCCCGTGAGCAAATCTAGAAAAAAGGAGTGACAAATGGAATATTTTAAAGCAAATTTGAGAAAGCAAGAAAAGCAATTGTGAACATGAAGCCTTGAAATATTTAAACACATTAAAAACTGCCCCACAAGGTCTGGCAGGCCAGTTTTTACATTAGATTTCCCGGATATTAAGAGAAGCATTGCATACAGCAAGCATAAATGCATGTTCTCTCCCCTACCTTGTAAAAAAAAAATACTGCCCTGATTTGAAAACCTAGCCCCCTCCACCCCTGTTTTTTTTCTTAGCTATTAATTCAGTAATGAGTCCACTGTAATTCCAATACCCGCCCCACAGTTTATTTTCTGCCCAGGTACAAACATGCCTGCTGCAATTATCTTTGAGGAGGTAAGAAGTGAGATAGAGGCATTACTAGCAGTCTTCCAGTGTCTAAATTCTGTGACTGTTAGCAGGCATTACTTTCTTGAAGTTACCATCAGTCACAATAGGATATGATGCAAAGAGGATGAGGCTCCTTTTGTGCCCACAGCACTTCTGTAAGCAGAAATGCTACATCCGTAATTCGTGGGATAAGCTTTGGAGGCTAGTGGGACCAAAAGGGAAGAGGTTTTTTATGGGTAGAAAAAGCCAGAGAGGGAAATTAATTTACCCTGACGGCTTCCTATCTGTTCCAAATGCATTTTATATTGCACCAGGCAGCCTTGGACCATCCTTCATTTACTAATGCGCACACTTATTTACCGAAATAAATCATGATAGTTTCTCATTGTGGGCAATGAAATGCCGGTTCTAAAATACTATAAATAACGGCGAGCAGCAGTCATGATTCATTTGGGGAAATAAGTGTGCGTCTGGTAGATTAACACCCAATGCTGTAATGCAAATATAAAGTACTGGTGAAATGGAAGCTGGAACCCAATGATGTAAGTATTCCCTAGGAAAGTGGCACGCGAGGCTGTTTTTTCTATTTTCTTTAACATGAGCATGAGAAACGCAAGGTCGACTTAACTTTACTAAAGAATGTATTGCTAGCAATCAGTGTTGGTTTATAGCTTCCACTTTCTCGTACACTTTTATATTTGTGTCAGGCAGCATATCCTGCACACACTTATTTCCAGAAATTATCATGATAGCTGCTTGTTGTGGGCAGTGAAACGCCGATAAGGAGATAGTGCCAGCTTTTTCTCAGCATTTCATTGCCCACGAAGAGGAGCCATCATACTTTATTTTGGAAAATAAGTGTGCGCCAAGGCGATTCATGTCCAAGGCCGTGTTGTAAAGTATTCCGAGAGGGGGGAAAGTGGAAGCTGGAAACATAGACAGAGCAATGAAGGTGTGCCCGCTCCTGTGCTACCAAGATCCGACCTCGATACAAACAAAACCGACTCCATCCGAAGAGAAAACAAAATTCAACTGTCACGTCTTCCTGGTTTTCTAAGAATGCAGGCTGGATTTATTTCTATGTAGGAGTGACAAATCAACAGTCACGGCCGGCATGACGGGCAGGGAGGGGGTGGATATGGGGTCGTCATTGGGGGAGGCGGTAGGGGTTTAATTAAAGAAAATAAAACTTACCGTCCCGTGCCACCTGCGCTTCCAGATAGGTCCCAAATCCCGCTCTTGCCGTCCTGTAGCTCTCATCACCAACATCAAGGATAGGCAGTCTCCCCTCCGCCAATCACAACGCTGCAATGGCAGCGTTGTGATTGGTGAGGTACATCGGAGCGCGCCCCACCCGGGCCATTTTCTCTATGTAGGCTGCTGTACAGCAGCCTACATAGAGAAAAAGGGATAGTAGGCGGTCCTGCTCGAGGGCAGGGGGAGTGGCTTGCCCACTGTTGTGCATACTGACTGTTTGGTCGGCCACAGGGCCGACCAAACAGTTAGTATGCACAACAGTGGGCAAGCTACTCCCCCCGCCCTCGAGTAGGACCGCCCACTCCCAACGAGGCACTTCTGCTTTCTCGCCATGCGAGAAGGCAGAAACATAAAGTGGTAGTTATTACCATTTATGTTTCTGCCTTACCGCATGGCGACAAAGCAGTGGGACAACGCCCCCACGCCCCAATGGGAGAGCCACCACTGACTAGGAGAGTCACAAGGCCAATTTTATTTTACCCACACATGCTTCGCACAAAAACTAATCACTGTGTGGCAGAAACATATTAAGGCAGAAAAACAGCGGATTAAAAAACAGTGACATGAATTTTTTCAAGTAAATATAAACATGTATTTTGAGCGGAAAAATACATTACCTCTCATTAATGAGCATGGCAGTATGCACAATGAAGTATAAGTTGTGTGTTGTGCCAAAATAATGGAACCTTGCTCATTGCTAGCCAGCGCGTCAGGTGTTTTGCTACTGTCTGCATCTGGGCAGCTGTAGTTGACGGTTATCTATTTTCAATTCCAATGATGCTGTTCTTCTCCAAATGCATTTCTCTTTCTACCCTGACTCAAAAGAGGCAGATGAATAATAAATAAGATACTACATCACACACCTCACTTATGAAATGCAGATATTATCCTGTCTGCCGTAAATAGACATTGGGAAAAATGATAGACCGCTCTACAGGGAAAGGAACAGGCTATATAGATTGTATTTTGCAATTTCTTCACAGTGTCCCGTACGCCAAACTTGACATAAAATCATGCACTTACTCCCACTTTACTTAGTGGCCTCGCCCACCATCACATATTATTTACAACAAATTGATTCATTGGGCAGTGAGCAAGGAAACGAAACGTGATTTACTCTACTGCAGGGTAGGGTAGAGGAATTAGGCAGGCAGGTACAACTTTTTTGATATAGAATAGGGGGGCCACTACTCTGATCATCTTTAGCTTATTTAGTCACTGTACTAATCAACGGAAGTCAAAAGGGAAAAATCTGAATAGGCATCAAATAAAACTGTTATTGGAAACCATGAAATATATTCTGGAATCACTTCACATGGTTATAAAATCAAATGTGGCACATGCCAGGAATAGATTTTCCAATTTGGTAGGCTGGTACAGTAGAACTTAGCAAAATATAAAGGAGTGAAGTACTAAGAGGTGACTGAGTGGACGAAGAGAAACAACGCACGTTGTGTGTTCGGTTTGAAATGCATTGAAAATATTGTAAATGCTGCATTAACTAAAGCAGACACACATTGCACAGAAAAACACTGCACTACAATTATGAATTGAATTACGCTGCACTTCCGTCACAAGTGGCAAAATTCCTTGGTTTGGGAGGGGGTGATGAATGATGGGTGGGATACATCTGTCTCTCTTAGCTAATACAGAGGGTCAAGGGAGTAAAACAAAAAATAATAAATCTCCCCTACTTTGAACCAGATCTTTGATAACCCTACATAAATGAAGTAAGTTAAGTAGGTAAGCAGCATGCTTCTGAATGATAAGAGCTGATTTTGCTTATTCATCCAATTAATCCAAATATTCATTCATCTTTTCATTCTAATTCACCCACAGCCACCATGATTGAGCTTTACTTTCTCTCATCCAGTCTTCCACCAAATATTTCGAACCCATTATGCATCCATTCAATATCCACCCTTTCTTACAAAGATCCTTTCACCCATCCATCCCTTTGCCCACTCACAAACCCTATCACTCACCCACCCTTTCACTCATATACCATTCCCTCTATTTTAATCTTGCGTTCTTTCATGTATCCCTCAAGCGATCAACATTCATCATGTGAACTTTTGTGAGCTACAAATAGATATAAGGAAGCCATAATAATAACTCCACCACAGCTGTAGCTTGTAAAGCTGGGGGGGGGGGGGGGGGGGGAGGGTCACAGTCATGTGTTGACAATGCCCAGGTCCTAGCTAGTGAGTATAATAGTAATTGCAAGAAATGATGTGACTTACCCGTGCTTCTCCCTGCTTCCACTTCTCTCCCTCCAACTGACTTTGCTTCTGCAGTGCACTGGAGCCGGCAACTCTGGTGTTCTGTGTCACTAAAATAAAACATTATACATATTTTAGATGTGAAATTTGCAACTCTAAATACAACTGCAATACATCGTTATAGTTCCGTATCTTCTAACAAAAAATCTCTCTGGGCATTTGATTGGTTCACAAAGTTAGACAAGCAAGTTGTAGAATAATGGCCCATGAGAGATATATGGTGCTGGTTGGCAAATGCAATGTGAGTGGGACCTCATACTTTTTCCCAGCTGTGCTGCAATGTCATGAAAAACTGCTGACACTGTATAAACTTTAAATGAATGAGACAGCGCTCTGCATTGTGGGTGCAGGGGGTGAACCATGTTGACCATGGCCATTCACTTGTGAACTCAACTGTTAGAGCATGAGCAGGAAAAAGAAAGCCTTCACAACAAACATATGTGGTATAATACTAACTTACTTGGGCTTGCAATATGAATCTTGACCCTAGACAGTAGTGTACCAAAATGTGTCATTCTTAGTCTTGCTCTTACAGCACCACAAGATATATAGGAGAGAGGGAAAGATTACCATCAAAGCAGAAGATAAGTGAACTGGAGACTAGAGTAGAGACCGGAAAATGTAAGCCACCAAAAACCATGTAATGTAAGGTAAAAAAAGATAATGCAGGGATAACAAGAATTAAACAATAATTTGAATCCATTGTACTTTGCACAACTGGGTTCGTAATCGAATCCTGTCCTCGCCTCCATGTGGAAGGAAGACAGAAGATAAGGGTTTCAGCCTACAGGCAGCAACTTCCATCCTGGAACCCAGCACCGAAATTCCAGTATGCCAAGACTCGACCCTAAGCACACAAGAATCATGAAAGCCAACATTAGGGAAATAATAATAATAAAAATAGGATTTACCGGGGTTAGCAGAGCCCTCGGCAGCGGTGCTGGTGGTTGCGCCTTCTGCTGATCTGCTTCTCCTAGAGTTTCCACGCCCCTCTTGTTTACCCCTAGGTGCTGATGTAATAAATGAAAAAGATTCAATTAGTATCATTGTGTTGCCCATGATACTACGCATTGCTGTGAAATAGTTTGAAACTGTTCAAGCTACATAAACAAAGTCGCCGAGAAAACACACTATTCACTGATATCACTGATTCACTATAGTGACAGGAGGACAGTCTGCCATGGATTCTAAATTAATCAGCTAAAGTGGGCACTAATGAGGAGTACGATTAGGTAGCGCTGAACACTTGCCTAGCAGAAACTAGAAACTAGAGCACATAATAATATTCCAATGTAAACTAAAACTAACTTACCTCTGATTGTGAGCAGCATGCTATTCAGAAAAAAAGTGTAGGCATTGTAGAACACAAACAAGTAATAATTAATACTCTCAGAGCCCCAGAATCTCGATGCCTGACAGGTCAAGCAGCTCCTGTTCATGATCCAAGCTATACGCCCACAGGTGTGTGAGTTGCTGGATGGTGCGCCGAACCTGGCTGGTACGCTGCACGCACCAGCGCACCCTCCCCCAGCAAAGCCGATGAAACCACAGTGGTAAGCACTGCTGGGCCTGCTGCCTGCTACCAATGTGGAGGAGATGAAGCGCTGCACAAAAAAAATTAGTGCTGCCACTTCCTCCTCACTAAAGATCGCCCAGGGCAGCACTCCTGTGCGGCAACGCTGCCTGTAACAAAGCCGTCCTCCCTCTGCCATGGCAATGGGTGAGTTTGAAAAGAAGGAAAATGAAAGGAAATTAAAGAAGAAATAAGGAACTAAGGGGAAATAAACAAAATACAAAAAGGCAAGAAAAACACAAAAATAATTTTAAAGAAATGTAAAATAAACAAACACAAAGACACACACTAATACAATAAATAAAATTGAGGAGTAATACATTTTAAATAGGTAGGATTAAAGAGATCCATAACGGAGAGTAAAAAACAAGATGGTCTCACCCATTTAAACTGTGTGGTGGTGGTCGCACGTGATTTCCAATGCGAGGATGCACATGAAGATGCCATAGTGCCAATCGAGCACAATTTTCAATGTAGGGACACATTTTGTGTTTCACATGGCAAGGCGAATGGGCACCCAGCAAACGTTACCCACACGCAGAACTCTGCATAGTGCAGTGGAGTTCTTTAGACACTTCTCAGAGTTTTGCATAGCAGAAGACCACAAACTCCAACAAGGTCTAGACTAAACCACAGCATAGGCTTCCCTCTCAATGGCACTCCAATGCTGCTCTCTGGAAGAAGCCTCCAGCTCTTCAAAGCAACAGATTGGTCCTGGCCATCATCATTGGTGTATATTCAGAGGCATCTGTCAGCACTATGAACTGCTTGGTATAATCTGAAGCTTTTAGAATGTGAAACAAGATGATAGAAGGAGTGCTAAAACTTTTCAACCACTTTACCGCAGTCACACATCTGGGTTTAATCCATCATTTTTTTGCTAACTATGCTACCCCCGTTTGGACCCAGCCATGTGCAAATCAGTCTTGGCCCTGTCCCTCATGGGAGCAGTCCAGCCCGAACTGCCAAGCCAGGCATGATGAGCTTTAATATTTATTTATGTATATCTTTACCAATTTTGTCTGGCACTCAAACAAAAATTAAGATATGAGAGAGCTTTGGACTGCAACAAAACATATAATAGGTTTATATCTGTAACAACAACAGCAGCAGATGCTAGGGGGCAGTCTGGACATGAGCCGTAGACTGAGATGGGATTTTGCGAG
Organism: Triturus cristatus; assembly: GCF_964204655.1. Taxonomy (NCBI): domain Eukaryota; kingdom Metazoa; phylum Chordata; class Amphibia; order Caudata; family Salamandridae; genus Triturus; species Triturus cristatus. The sequence goes on from NC_140590.1 coordinate 1,843,226,006, forward strand.
CCAACCGCCATTGCTAAACAAGAGTATTGAGAATAGAAGAGAAGGGGCAGGATGGAGGATGTGATTTAATGGCCAGAACTGCTGACTTCAGAGCTGGAGAGGCAGGTTCGAGTCTCAGGTCGCCTTAATATTCGGAACAATACATCTAAGAGACCAGCCTCACAAAGAAGTTCAGTGGATGAAAAGGAGTACTTGGGCCATGGGAGACTGATAAGAGAAACACACACAGAACAACAGGAAATAGAATGGCAACAATCAATAAAAACGAGGAAGAACACGCACCAATCAGAAGTGAAGGTGGGATGTAAGCCCCTTTAAGATGTATTAAATACAATAGATTTCACAAGCACAGCGCAAGCGCTGTGCAGGTGAAACCTTAAAAGGGAAATTCCCATTACCTCGACAGGCCATTACTACGAAACCTTTTTTTAAAGTCATCCTCTAATATTTGGTGTATAATGATCAGGTGTAATAATGAACTGACCACTGTTTGAGGAATCTAAACATTCAACTGAAATTGTTTAATTTCAAAATTTGCACACATTGGTTGAGAGGATGCAAAAATATTAGAGATTATACAAAGTAGGATTTTAGAGTCTCTGCTCTCTGCTGTAACATTACGAGCTGAAATGAACTGCACCAAACTTGGCACGGAAAAGGAACTTTGCTCTAGATCATATTTTGGTTTGGCGTAAATCCATTCAGTACTTCTCAAGAATTGTGTGTAGTAAATCGTGCTTGGTGGGCTTCTGTAGTTTGACATTTGGTACATTTGGACCATTGAAGTTGCAAACCATTGACAAAACAATAGGCCATACAATTTCAAAACTAATCTTTTTGGCCTAGACAACTGTTTTCCCTGTCAGGCACTTTGGACTCAGTGCACTTAAAAGGAATACACAGAACCTCATGATCTGTTAGACTGACCCTGCTGCAGTGCTGTTGTGCTCTCAGTGTCATGAAATGTTGATGGTTTGTGACTGTGAGTCAAGATAGAAAAACAGTAAGTGTGCGTAGGTTAAGTGCTTGTATCAACTTTTAGATTCCATAAATACAAAGATGAAACATCTCCCTTCTTAAGAGGGGAGACATCATTGCTCACAGTCATGTGAAAGATGGCGGATAAGAGAGACTGTGGCCCTTTCCACGTATTTGTTGGCTCAGGATGGGGTATTTATGACATGTGGTGAGTGGCATTACCCCAGGGTGAGGTGTGTAGCACATGTTGTAATTACCTCTTATTCTGGGTTTTTAAAAGGAAACTGGTCCATAACATTGTTCATCAGTTTTTAACACACAGGATTCCATGTTTTCCGTTCTTCCGGGATCTCTTCTCCTAATATTTCCAGCAGGTCAAACCTGTGAGTGTGTGTGTCATCAACAAGCCACAATTCTGATCCCTGCACAAACACTTGTTTTCACAGGGACTGAACTGAGCCCTACTATGTTGCAGTGTCCTTTCAGAAATAAAATCAAAACATTAACCCACTAAACTAAGGAAGCATGTCTACTTTGTAGCATTAGCATGGCCAGAAGTTTCCAGTTCTGAGGCCACTCTATTTTCCATATAATGTGTGTTGAAATTACTACTAGTGAAATATTACCACCTAGAAATATGCGGCATCAAGCTGCAGAATGTTCCTTTTCTTGCTTTCTAGTTGCACAACTTAGAACACACTGCCAAATAATTTAGTTCCCTATTACAGCATACAGTTAGCACCTCTTAGTTCGAATAATAATTACAGAATTAAACTGTTAGTGTCTTTGCATTAAAATTTGTTTTTAACTGTCTCATCATCTTCTAAGTGCAGAGATGTCACTTTGTACAATGTGGACTGTGAGTGGCTTAACTTGTCCTGCTCTTTTGTTTGCATTGTTCTACTTGTCCAATATTTATATAACAAATCAAGGGAAGGAAACAAGGGCATGGCAAGACCTATTCATACTTTACACAGGATATCTTGAGATCTTGACATCTGTGACTTAAGACATGTAACCTGTCAGTGCTGACGAATGTAGGCCAGCTGTTAGGTAACGTTTCCCATGTATGCATTACATTTCACGGCCCTGCAGTAAAGACATAAGGGTAGGTTCAGAGATGGAAGTCCTACCTCACCTGTCCAGGTCTTCAGATTTCTGCCTAACTGCAGCAGAAATGATGCTGCTTAGGGTAATCAGCAGGTAAGGGTAGTGCTGCTGCCAACCGTTACAAATGCCGGACCACAGAGTACAGTAAATTTAAAGGACTGGGGGCATCATTAAAAGTTTGTCACGCAGTGCAGCACAGCAAGTCGCCTTGCTTCTCTGCGTGACAGGGAATAATGCGCTGTATTTAAAACAATATGTTGCATTCCTGCCTTTTCCCCTACACTGGTGCCGCTTTGGCTGCCTGGCACCAACGCAGTCACCCTTGCACTATAGTACCAGGGTACCTGCATTGTAAACAGGTTCGTTTTTGTACAGAAAGGGGCAGAGTACGGTAACACAGCGATTTGCGCTGTGTTGTTCTGCTCGAGATTTATGAAGGTCCTCAGGGCCAGGCAAGGTGGCGTTGCGTGGCTTCATAAATCACATTTTTGAGTTGCATCACGTTTGCACTGTGATGCAACGGGACTCATAAATCTTCCTCTGGGTGAGTAATTCAATTGAGGCAAATGCCAGCTTGAGATCACTGCTGTTTTTTTTTGGTTACCAGCTGTTTGATAGATTACCATTTTAAGGGATATTATTTTCAATCCTGCCCCCCCCTGTCATATTTCTCGCAATAAGAAAACCTGTTTATTCTACAGAGTTCCCTGCCATATGCCTGTCTTTGCTAAGCACTGTAAAATCTACTGTCTGTTTTATTGCCCATCAATAATAGCTTTGAATGACCCACATTTTGCTTCCAGCAGGTTCAGCTTCATACTACCTGGAGCAGCCATTGCTGAAGATACAGTAGTGGTAATCGATGCTGTGGTTGCAGACGAGAGAGGAGCAGCAAGAAGGATGTTCCTGGGAGACCTACACCCCTACTTGCACTGGAAGGTTTCTCTGAGACCCCCACATGGAGTTCATTTCATACGTTATTAGGTAAAGGAGCCTGTAAACAAGTATACCTACATAATGTGAAGACTGTGTGATTTCTATTTATGGAAGAATTCTAAATTAAATAAAATCTAATTACAATGTAAATAATTTGAAAAAGGAAATTAATATTTAATGTATCAATAAAATGTGAAAGTTAAGTAGTTTTGAGAGGTAGTCCGGTGTTTTTAGATTCCATTAAGGATAGCATGAAGGAGAACTAAGAAGTGTTTAGGGTTCAGGTAAGGATAGCTTTAAGGAGTAGTCATGAGATTTTAGGGTTCAGTGATCCGTGAATATAAGGGGTAGTAAGGGCTTTTTAGGGTTCAGGGAACTTTGGCATTAATGGGTCGGAAGGGGTTATGAGGGTTAGGCAAGAGTAGTGTTAATGGTAGTAAAAGATTTGGGGGTTCAGGGAAGGGTAATTTAAATTACATTTTATTAAATAGATACATTAATGGACTAGCGCGGTCATTGGAGGAGATGAAGTTTCACCACAATCTGACAGGTAGCTGGTGAGGTGGTGCCGCATAAGCCTTGGGGGGAGAATTCCAGATTCTAGTTGCACTGCCTAAGAAATACTGTATCATAATGCGTTCCTTTTTCTAAAGTGAGGGAACAGTATCTATAGTATGTCACCATTTGAGACCCCTTGACAGTTTTAGATTTGATAGCAGGAACTGACTGGTAGAGTTGTGTAGAACCTTTTGGGTGATACGAGCCATGGTATATAATGCTGCTGCCTCTAGGACAAGCCATCAGAGTGTAAATGATACTGATCAATAATACTGATGTTATTTAGCCTTGAATTTTAGCCAGATAGGAAGGATGCACAGTAGAGGTGAAGTCTGGTCAAAAGTCAATTGCCTTAGTCATTCCTAGACAACACAAGTTATCAGACAAGTCTTGAGGTATTGTTCCTGAATTTAAGTGATGCATCCTACAAAATAGATCAGTCAAATTTGTGCGCACTCTGTGCCACTGAGTTGATTCACATTTGAAGGTTGAATGATTGGTACATAATGGCACCAAGGGATTTAGCACTATTAAGGATGCAGGTTTGCTGTCATGAATATTATGTGTAATTGTAAAGCGCACTATTACCCGTGAGGGTATCCTAGTGTTTGGTAGAAGAAATCTTAAGACACAGCTTGGTGTCACCAGCATACTCATCATGACATATGACCTCTAAGGGTGAAAAACATTATCCTAAAAATGTACACAAACTAAACATTAGTTATTGCTATTATCAAGGAAAATAATTCTTATAGAAACCTATATCTACAGTATATCTAAACACCATCCCATTGACCAGAGCAGAAATGTAAACTGCTAGGCCCCCTTTGCTCTCCCTGAGTTTGAGCTGAGAGCAGGAAAAGGGTGCCTTGTGTCTCCATTTATATATAGGGGTTCAATGGACCAAGTCTATTGCAGGTAGATAACTGAAAGTTCTGGAATAAAGTTGTCCCCTTCCACATTGTCCTTTTTTTCCAAGTCTGCTGCATTCCAATACAAAATTCACAGCTCGAAATTAGGGTGCTCATCAGATAAAATAGACCCGCTAATAATGGACTGTACTGTCAAATCCTTCCCTGCTGGATTGGGTACATCTGCTGGAGTTTATTAGCTAGTTGACCATGTGGGCCACTGCTCTTGTTGGATGGGTGAAAATCTTTTGCCATATTAGTAGCATCACTAGTGGAATTTGTATAACTCTTCCAAATAATCTGCGCCCTGCCTGGGATCCTTGGTGGTCCGGTCAGTGGGCTCATGTGCAGCCTGTCATTTGGACCATCAAAGACGCCCAAACAGAAGAATCAGTTGGAAAAAGACTAATCAAACCCCATCCATGTGTCACTACAAGAGTATATCATGTTGTGGTCTCTTGTCAAAATCTTTAGGTTTATAAACATAGCCTATCGGCACCCCAGAAATTTTAAAGGATAAAGGGTCTAATTGGTTTGTCTACTCAAGGCCATCTCCATCAGGTATGCTGTTCTAAAATTAGGAACGACATTGCCCCCTGTGGAAGTATTTTCACCTCTTTCCACCCAGCACACGCTGTGCCATTATAATGTCATCGTATTTGTCATTTGTACGTCTAATCTTGTTCCCCAGCGAAAGCATGCCTTGTTCTTCAAATGAGGCCAGCTTCTTCTCTGTATTTGACCAAGGATAAAGACATTCCTCAGAATCTGAACATAGGAGCAGACCTCTGGGGGTAGATGCAGCCGTTGAGTTTTAATGAATTGAGTTTCATTGACTAACCAAGGTTGGTCACAGCTTTATTGAGTTTCGTTGGCCAACCCAGGTCGATGGAAGAAGATTTACATTTGCCAATCATGGGCGGTGCTGGCTCTCACTCTCCCCTACCCTTTCTTGAGATGGCAATTTCTGAGGTGTGAAGACAACTGTATTACATTTCAAGAGCTCAATTTGTGGGTGTACGGGCTCACTGGGACCAGAAATTCAAGTGTTTGCTGAGTGGGGCGGGAAATAGTCAGTGAGATTTTGACAATGTTTATACACATCATTACTGCTGCCTCTACCTCTTTCAGATGGCACCAAAGTTAGTCAATTGACATTTTCATCTATAACTCCAATGCCTCAAAGGCAAAGTGGAGTAGCTCGGTAAGTCCCAGTTGTAATGCAGCTAATTTGGCACTCTTTATATGCCCCACTATGTGCCCTTCTGCCTTGCCATTATCACTCTTGGAGATGAGGGTGGGACTGGTAACTTGAACTTTGACCTTCCTCACAATTTCCTTTTGTTTTTGGAATGGGGTAGTTTATCAGACAGGGATGGTGAGACAGCTGTGCATGTTAATGAATCAGTAGATAAACAAGAATTCCCCACACTGGTAGTTTACCCAGATAGTATGGCACTTAAATTCGTATCAGACATAGTTTCAGCAGGGCTGGACCCATGTAGAGTGGTGGTACACAGATGTGTAGCATCAAGTGTTATTATTGCCAACTGCCTCGTCCTCCACCCCACTCCCGGATCGCCGGACGTAGGGATCTGGGATCGCCGAGTAGCCCTGGCTCGGGTGCCATCTTAGATCAGGCACTGCTTCCAGACCTCAGCCCAGATTAGGATTACTGCATCACAAAGTCCGGGGGCAGCCACATTGAAAGAGGGGGGTGGCTCTAGGAAGCCAAGCATGAGATTCAGTCCCAGCCCCCTATCGCCCTTTGGACAATCCCTTCCTTGCTTATCAAATCCACAATTGGAAACAGTGTCTTTGATTTGAGCTGACCCTACTCAGGCAGCCATTTTAGGGACAGGCGCCCGCTTCCATGAGGTCACCGGGATCCTCCCCAGTTCCAAGGGGGGGAGGCGAAAGGGGACTAAGATACCACCTGTACTAAGGCTAAGTAAGGGGTCAGATGGATCCCCGCTCAGTGTGGCAGCGCTTAGGAAGCAATGAAAAGATGTAGCGCGCCACTTCTCACCGGCTCGGGGGAACACTCACCTTTGCTCCCAGAGGCCATTCATAATCGGCGCCCAGTCCATCAAGATAATTATTCCTGCGGAGATTGGCCCTCAAAACGCAATGCGGTTAAAGTGTTATGGGAGTTGATTTCTGGGTGCGAACGGCGGCCGGAGGTGTCACGGTGCACTTCTTTCAGCACCAGGCACGTCTTCTCAGCTCTTCAGGCGCCATCTTAGCTTGTTCCATGTCGGGAACGTTACGGCTCATTTCTCCACATTGCTATATCGGAGAAGGGCGAAAATGAGCTTCGGGTAACCAGCCTGTATTCCGGTGTGGGGAAGCCGCTAAAGGAGTTGGAAAGAGGGTTCAGCACGGGGCATCAGCTCCGAGCGGCCATGATGGGCTGGCTCCTCCCCCACGAACATGTTATAAAGATTTGCACCGTGCCACCGCCGTCAGCCCCTGCCTCGGCACAGGGGGCTTGGGTGTGAACCGCACCACGCAGAGTTTAGCCCCCCAAGGTGCTGGGCTGTGGGGCAGAGTCTGGGGCAGTGCCCCACCGCCCTGCTGTGACTTATAGACTGCTGAAGTGTTGTATGGAGGTGCCAAGATATGTGGCTCAGTCCAGTCTGCTCTGAGCTCTGACGGGTGCACATGGGCCAGGGCATGGTCCTGACTTGTCCGGACAGTGCCTGGTCACGTTCCGTGCCGTGGGTAGAGGAAATGCACTGCATAGTACCCACAGCTGTCTTGCTGCTTAGTCTCTCCTTATAAGCCTCCTCCTGGCAGTTTAATCAAATATGTCCTCGACCCCATAAGCCATTTGTATACATAACAGTGTCCTTCTCTGCAGGTAGAGAGAAAGCTCTATATAGTGCCCACAGCTGTGCTGCTGATTAGCCCCTCTTCTTTAGCCTCCTCCTGGAGGCAGGACAGTGTGGTCTTTGTGCACACAACAGTGTCATATCGAGGCCTGTTCATGGAAAAGTTAAGCAGAGCCCACACGCTGAAGTCTCACATGGGATTTATTTCATTGTGAAGTTAGAACAAATTCCAATGTGTAGAGGTCCCTATTTTTATATATTAGAGCTAAACCTTGTGTGCTTACACAACACACTTTGAGTTACTCATGAAGATATAAAAAAGGCTTTCCTTATATAGCCAAGGCAACTTCCTATACCATGTGTTCCTGCGGTGCATTTAAACTCCAGCCCAGCCAGAGCCCAGCGCTGTTCATGACTGACAAATATGCAATTTAACATCCTGAGCAATGAGTACATCCTAGGCACCATTTACAAAGGATTATATGGAAGTTGAATGGGGTAGACAGGATGTTTCAGAGCACTGAACATATTCTAGGTGTCAGCCCAAGTGCTTGACTACTCTTTAGTAGTGGTAAAGCGCAAAGAATTATCAAGCCAGCAATTTGCACAGGATGAAAATGTGGGGACCACAGCAAAACTGATGCCATTCCTTTACAATCATTGGTAAATGCATTAAGTTTGGCCTGTTGAATTAATAACAGGAGGTATGGGAGCAGGTAAAGTGGTATGAGTGCTCTTTGTGCAGAGTGAGTGGTGCATGAATTAAAGTTGATAAGTGTCTTGAGTGCAGGTTGAAAGAGCCTCAATGCATGGTGATTGATATGTGTTCAGTGCAGAAGAGAATTGTGTGAGTGTACAGGGTGAGAGATGTTACCCTGTGCAAGGTAAGAGGTGTGCGAGTATAGGGTGAGCAGTTTGTCAATAGTATAAGCGCTGGATGAGCAGTTTGAGTTCAGGGTGAGAGGTGTGGGTGCAGGGTGAAAGGTATGTCAATGGTGTGTGAGTGCAGAGTCAGCATTGTGTGAGGGGCTGGTGAGCAGTATCTGACTGCCAGCTCAGTGTCAGGGTAACTGTGCAGAGTAAATGGTGGGTGAGTGTGCAGGGTGAGCGGTGTGTGAGAACAGTATACATTTTAGTAAAACTTAATTCTACATAATAAAATAAATAAATACTTCAAAACACTGCAATGTTTGAATGCTCTTTTGCACCGTCCCTCTAGTGCAAAAAAAGGCATTTACTCTGACCTATCATTGCAAGGATAACTTTTAGTTTGACCACTCATTGTAAAAATAACATTTACCTTCAGGAATTCTTTGGTATCCAAAACAGGGAATATTTAGTAGTTGGTTTTTTGCAATGTGTATGAAAAATTAAGCTTTTCGAAATGTCAGTTGCTTCCCATGGGAAATTGGGCAAATTAAACACTTTAGCCCATATAAATATGTACAATGCTTTACTAAATAAATGTCCCTCACGGCTTTCATGGAACTTTTTTGGAAGACATGATGCAATTTTACTCACGGCGAGCTTGTACAATTCGACCGGCAGTCCATTTGGGCCAGAGGCCTTTCCCCCCACGCAGGTCATGGATAGCCTTCTCTACCTCCGAGGGATCTAAAACTTTGTCTAAGTCGAGTCGTTCATCTTCAGAGAGTCTCAGCAATGGGATATGGTAGAGCATTGAAAGTGCATCCGATTCAGTGTATTTTGTTCATGAAGTGCATACTTCACTGTAGTGATCAGCGAACGCATTCGCAATGTCTTGCGGGTCTGAGGTCTTGTGGCCAGATTTTGTGGTGAGTTCCACCACCTAACGATTCGCCTGTTCTCTACGGTCAAGCCATGCGAGCAGCTTTCCCGCCTTGTCACCCAGTTCGTACACTTTACAAAGTGTGGCTCTATATTGGGCTTTGGCAGCTTTAATAGCCACCGCTAGATACGCTTCCTTTTTAAGTCAGAGTTCATGTCTCGTCTTGTCAGAATCAGTAACTTGGAGTCTTCCTTCTAGAGCTAATATTTTGGTTTCCAGTCGAACCATTTCTCCCTGTTTCTCCCTCTTGGAGTTGGCGATTTGGGATACAGCTGTCCCTCTTATGACAGTCTTATAGGCCTTCCATAGCACTCGTGCCGAATCCACTGAGTTTTCATTCTCAAGAAAGTAGTGCTCCGTATCACTAACAATCTGTTAGCGTATCTTAGGGTTCTCAAAGTACCTGGGGTTTATAAGGACTGTCCTCCCTCTTTGTGACTCCTCCACCTCAACCCTGGCCCAGAGGGACGAGTGGACCGAGATACCTCGTGCTAGGTGATTGACCTCCCTGACCTGTCCCAGTTGGTCCGCCGGCGTTATAATGAAGTCTATATGGGGCATACTGCGATGGGCCCCCGAATAAAACATGTATTGACGGTCCGTGGGATGAAGCGCTCGCCCGGTATCAATGAGACCCAATACTGTCAGAAAGTTATGGATCTGTGTGCGTGTCAACAGCAGGTCCTTAGGGGGCCAGTGATCCAAACTATCTGAGACAATGGAATTGAAATCACCCCCTATCACAAGTCTCCCTTCAGGCAGGGAGAGTAAGAGGTCACCCAGGTCTTTAAAGGCCGGAGCTTGAAGCCCAGGCGGGATGTCAGCTGAAACTAGATTTAGCGTTCACCCTTCTCAGCACCCAGAAACTGTCACAAATGTTCCAAGTATGTCCATCTTTATACAATCAATTGTCATCTGAAATTTTTTCTGGAGGAGTATCCCCACCCCACTAGAACCGGAGCCAAAGGCAGAGTGTGTCACCAATTTCAACCCCCAAAGTGTGAGAGCCTGGCATGCATTGCCCAAAAGGCGTGTCTCCTGAAACAATACCACGTCCGGTGAATGCCTTTTGATATACTGCAGTACAATGCTCCGCTTCAGCTTGTCACCCAGACCTTTGACATTCCAGGACATCATTTTAAATCTGACTGGCAGTGGCGGCCCCTTGGCAAAGTAGTATGGTAATGAGGTAACCCAAGAGAGACATAGCTGATTCACCACCTTTGAGGCAAAGGTCTCCAACAGCAGCCAGAGTGAACAATGCAAGCTTAAGACATGCAAATACGATCCGTGCAGCAACACTATTGAAACCAGAGTTGCATAAACATTGACCAATCTTAACTAAAACAACTTGCCCCCCCAATGTCGCCTAATGGGACAATTTGTGTCCCAATGCAATCATAGTTGGCTAAAACAGTTTTCATCAATGACAAAAGTCCCATCCACCCAAAACCCCTTAACTGTCCCCCCCCTGCCTCCCTGCATCGCAGAATCGAAACCTCCCACCACCCCAACATTGCATAGTGCCTATCGCCCACCCCGAAACTGGTAGGACGTGTGCCAACTCCACACCCGTTCTGCCTAAAGTGTCATGAGATGCTGTAACATGAGATTAAATGTCTGGAGGTCCCCAGTCTCTTACTTGTAATGCAGTGACCAATAATTGGTGAAAGTTACTCGACAGTCTCTCGCCTTGCAAGAAGACTATGTCCCTCATGGAGGCGATGACAAGTATTATTTATGAGAAAAAGTTATAGTGGGCATTGGAGCGTCCCCATAAAGGATACAGACCAGTTATTCTCTATCGCCATCTGTTGCCAGATTTTCACCTGATACGGGTCCCACATTCTGTTCTATACAAGTCTGCCCCTGCCTCTCTCGTAAGCTGGTGGTTCCTCTTCCCTGCGACTCACCATCCATCAAGCCATTACCACGCCTCTTCAGGAATAGTGAAGAACCATGTCTTTCCCTCCGCTTCCACTCGCAGTTTGGCAGGGAAGAACATGGCATATTTGACTTCAAGGAAGCTACGCCGTTGTTGCTGGACCCTGATCGTGAAGTTCCGGAACCCCTAGAATTCTAACGTTGTTGCACCGTGAACCCACTTCATATCCGTCAAGGAGGAGAATTATTGGAGAGCATTGGAGTATTTAATGAGTGGCCTCTCAGTATTATCTGTAAAGCTTAATGTTTCGGTGAATTTATTAGATCATTGAGCTGTAATATGTCACCATGTTATTCAGCATTTAATTTGTGAACAATACTCCTCTGATTAACCTTGGCTTTCATTTTGATTGGTGCCCGGAGGCATGTCTTTACCGATACACATGGGAGAGGCAGCATTGTAAAGGGGTGTGGCCTCTCCCTAGATGATACCTGCAGGGGGATTGCACTGAGAGCTTCATCTTCACTGCAGGGTCCACTTCACTAGGTGTAAGGGACGTTTTTATGTGGTAGAGCAGCCCCTTAGGCATGGGCACTACTCCCACAACAAAGTAAAAACCAGTCTTTCAGCACTCCAGGGACTGTCATGGTGGTGTTTACCCTAATCTGTTGCCTCAGGGGAAGAAAGCTGTCTAGGCATGGGCGGTTCCTCTGCTAAGGCGGAGGAGCATCACCGCACTGCCTCAAGGCAGTGCAGAGGAAAAAGAATATGATAATAACGAAACTTGTTATAATTTTTTTTCCCCTTCCTAGGTGCAGGGAGAGGTAGGGCTGCCAAGAGTAGGGCCAGGGGAGGAGTGGTTTGCCCACTCAAAGTGTGCATGAATGTTTGGCGAGCAGTCTTGGGCTGGCCAAACATTTATGCGCACTTTGCATGTTCGCCACCAAACTGCATTACTCAACCTGGTGGAGAGCATGCAGAGGCTCCCTGTCCCTTTATGCAGTGCAGCATTGTGATTGGCTTAGGGACTCTGTGAATCCGGGTGCCTGCCCTGAGACTGGAGAGTAAGCCTGGGCAAAGCACTACGCTACGCTCGTGTAGTTTGCGCTACTTTGCACTACGCGAATTGCACGAAGCACAGTGCAAACACGCGTAGCATAGTGTAGCGTAGTGCATTTTTTGCTTGCTCGCGGTCCTCAACGTCAAGTTGGCGACCGCGAGCAAGCAAAATGACATCCCGGCGAGACTTTTTCCTCGTTTGCGATCAGCAACATCAAGTTGCCGATCGTGAGCGTGGAAAATAAACCTCCCGGCGAGATTCTCAACGCGGGGAGGTCAGGTTTCTCACTGCGAGTGGTCGCGTATGCTCGCGACCGCTCGCGATGAGAAACTACGGGGAACAACCTTTACAACGCAACTTTTACAACGCACTACACTTACAACGCATTTTTTACAACGCACAATCCATTACAACGCATGACATTACAACGCATGACACTACAACGCATTTTGAAAAACTACCTTTACAACGCATTCCATTACAACGCATACTACCATTACAACGCATACCATTACAATGCATAATATAGTAATTTTTACCCCTATACTATCCAACACTTACCCTACTGTTGCACCCCCTGGAGTTAGAATAGTAATTTTTACCCCTATACTATCCAACACTTACCCTACTGTTGCACCCCCTGGAGTTAGAATAGTAATTTTTACCCCTATACTATCCAACACTTACCCTACTGTTGCACCCCCTGGAGTTAGAATAGTAATTTTTACCCCTATACTATCCAACACTTACTCTACTGTTGCACCCCCTGGAGTTAGAATAGTAATTTTTACCCCTATACTATCCAACACTTACCCTACTGTTGCACCCCCTGGAGTTAGAATAGTAATTTTTACCCCTATACTATCCAACACTTACCCTACTGTTGCACCCCCTGGAGTTAGAATAGTCATTTTTACCCCTATACTATCCAACACTTACCCTACTGTTGCACCCCCTGGAGTTAGAATAGTAATTTTTACCCCTATACTATCCAACACTTACCCTACTGTTGCACCCCCTGGAGTTAGAATAGTAATTTTTACCCCTATACTATCCAACACTTTCCCTACTGTTGCACCCCCTGGAGTTAGAATAGTAATTTTTACCCCTACACTATCCAACATTTACCCTACTGTTGCACCCCCTGGAGTTAGAATAGTAATTTTTAACCCTATACTATCCAACACTTACCCTACTGTTGCACCCCCTGGAGTTAGAATAGTAATTTTTACCCCTATACTATCCAACACTTACCCTACTGTTGCACCCCCTAGAGTTAGAATATTAATTTTTACCCCTATACTATCTAATACTTACCTTAAATGCAATTTAATATTATGCGTTGTAATGGTATGCGTTGTAAAGGTAGTATGCGTTGTAATGGAAATGCGTTGTAAAGGTAGTTTTTAAAAATGCGTTGTAGTGTCCTGCGTTGTAATGTCATGCGTTATAATGGATTGTGCGTTGTAAAAAATGCGTTGTAAGTGCATGCGTTGTAAAAGTGTGCGTTGTAACGACATACATCCAGAAACTACCAGTCTGCGTTGAGAAAGCTGCCGCTCGAATAAAAATCTATTTGAGCGGCAGAAAAACTACAGCTCGCACTGTGCAAGATGCCGTTTTCAATGATTGCACAGTCTGCACTGTGCAATCATTGAAGACGGCATCTTGCACAGTGCGAACAGGGTACTACGCAGTTCGCGAAGTGCTAGGCGTAGCTCATGTACTGCGAAGTGCACTTTGTGTAGCTACGCGTAGCGCTACTTCACGAACTACGCCCAGGGTTACTGCGGAGTAAGGGTGGGCGCAGTGCTCCGCTCCCTCACGAATGCGCATTTCTCCTGAGAAATGCGCATGCGCGGGCGCCCGCGCATGCGCATTCGTGAGGAAGAAGATATCCAGGAAACAGCAAGATGGAGCCCCGGGACGCGACAGCTCAGGTAAGTAATTTTTCTTTATCTAATGTTTGTAATAATTGTAAAATGAGGGCGGGAGGCAGGCGGGTGGCGCGTAGTGGGGCTACGTGAAGTGTGCGGGTGGGCGTAGATTTGCCCCCACTCCGTATTGCTTCACGTAGCCTCACTACGCCCACTACGCCCACTACGCCCAGGGCTGAGCTGCAGAGAGGCGGCAGCTGGTGGCGCAAGTAACAGGTAATTTTTTTTTTTGTTAATTTGTTTATATTCTACCCCATACCCTCCCCCACACTCCTCCAGAGAATTATTGTGTTTCAGTGCTGGGGGGTTGGGCGCCTTTGGAATGAGCCTGTTCTCCACTTAACAATTAAAAGCTTACGATATTTGAAGGAGGTACCAAAAAAGTGCAACACAGTGGTGCTTGCAATCGTACAACATTCCACACTGACAAATTAATTCAAGTGCCTGCGTAGCCAATCATCTAGTGTCTTTAAGGAACAGGCACTGCTCCATGCGATGGTCCGCTGTCTCCACAGTTGGCGTTCCGTGTGGACCATGGAAGGATTGCATGCACCGCTGTGTTGCACTTTTTCGGGACCTCCTTGAAATATTTTAAGTTATTAATTTGCTATTCTTTGACGTCGAATACACAATTTTATTGAGCTAGACTACATTCTCAAATCACCTATGTAGTCTTATAAGGGTCCCTCAACAAATGAATTTACCATGCTGAAGATGGTCTAACAGATGTCTTCACTACCTAGACCAAAACGTCGACAATTAACCTACTTTCTTTGTGAATTGTTCACCTGAGGATTTGTTTTCTGTTTAATCAGTCACAATTTCCTTTTGTAGATTTTGTTTGAAATAGGTGTCCACATTAGTGACAATGAGATGCTTATAACAACAAATCACTCTTGAATCTCAGTCACTATGTGTTGATGTATATTTATATATGTAACAGTTCTTTGTACTCTCGTAAAAGTTTTTCATTATAAATTTATATTTCAAAAAGCTTACACTCGTGAGAAATAATCTGTGGCGGATTTGTTCAAGTTGAAATAAGTCAATTTAACTTCTGAAATAACTCGATGTAAGTTACTGGATAGAGCTTACAACCATTTGTTGCTTATAGATTGAACAAAAGGAAGAAAATCCTTTGTAAGCACATTTACCTGCTAATGTACTAATTGCCCAGCCTCCAAGGGTCTACTGGGTTCCCCCACTCTTCCTTTTACTTTTAGGAAGTCTGTATTTTCTTATCCTAATCATTTGGGGTCTGCGGCCTGTATCCTGGGTCACGTGACTAGGTGTAGCTGTCAGTTGATCTTTGTGTATTGCATCTAGACAGTGAAAAGAAGGAGAAATAGGTGTTGGCAGCATGGGCCATCTCTGTCTTAACGAGAGGGCAGAACTGTCACCTACTACACTTTCATATCATGAAGGTTCTGCTCAACACATTTACATAGGGTTTCTATACTGGTCTTTTGTGACCCCAGACAAGCTGGGGTCAGGGCAGGAAGAAAGGAAACTTCAAGCAAGTCTGGGAGTGGAAGCTTCCAGAAACATCTACTTCAAAGCTGGCACAAAGTATACATATTGGACCATCTGACCCAGCTCTTCAGTACACTTCTGGGCCCTTGGATACTACAGAAAAAGGGCTTTTGTGCTATTGTGCTGCCCTGTTGCCCTTTTAATCTAATGCCCTGCTGTCTGTCACCCTTCTTTCTGAGAAGGAAGACTGAGCCTGCATCTTTCATCCCAGGCTGAAGCAACTTCAAGGCTCAGCTGACTGACCTCCTGTCCTGAGCTACAGGTACAGAACAAGCTCTCGCGACTTCCCTGAAGCTGCCAAGGTAAACCTGCTACACTGGATCTGTCTGGACCTGCAACGGGACCTTCCAAAGCATTGTTGGCCTCTTCTAGAGTAGGTTCCTGACCCTAAATGGTGCCCTCAGGTCCTGGACCCTTGGTGTATCCTCAGTGAATCTCTCCTGAATTTGTGGGCTCTTTGCAACTGTGAACGGTCCGATTCATGCCACAATCTTACTGCCCACAACGACCACCACCAGGAAGCTCTGCTAGACCTGACTCTTTGACATACAGTGACCATCAGCAATGCCTGGCAATGCGAGATCTGCATTTTGTGATCCAACATCGACATACCACAGTGAACACCAACGTGAAGCTCCAGCAGCGCCCTTTACAGTGCCCGAGAGTATAGTTGTGATACAGCAGTGATCGCCGAAGTGAATCTCTAGCAATAACTGTCAGTGATGCCCGACAGGTACTTTTTGCTGCAACAACTGGCCACAGTGCCCAGCTTGCTCTTCATGCTAAAGCAACTACTATCTGCAACGCTCACCCTGCTCCTTGCGGCCTCCTCCACACAAACTGGGCTCTTTGAGCCTCCTTTGAGACAATAACTTTGTCAGCTGGACAAACGTAGTCCCTGTAGCCAGCCCACGTCCCATTGTTGTCAGCCTGAACTTATGACTTTCCCATGGTCCCACATGACCAGATGACAGCGAGTGGCGCTTTGTGCTTTTAGGCACTATACTTACCTTAAATCTTTAAAATTGCATATTTCATGGTCTAACGATTGTATTTTTGTAATTGAGCTCTCAATTAACTTATTACATTTTACATCAGAGTGCTGGCAGACTGCTCTGACTTAGGGGGCAAAAGAGTGATCAGCATTCGAGACCCCAGAGGATCTCTACCAGTTCAGAGAGATGCCCTCTGCATTACAGAATGGCCCTGACACCTTCCAGGGGCTGATGAACAGGGTCATGCCTGGAAACGAGGCCTACGGTGCCGCCTACTTGGACCTCACAGTGGTCTTCAGTTCCAGCTGGGAGGAACACCTGTACCACCTCCAGGATTTACTTTAGTTCCTGCAGTATGCAGGCCTGACCATCAGGTCCAGTAAGTGCTAGATAGGGTAGGGAACTGTAGTTTATCTGGTCACCAGGTAGGTGGTTGCAAGGGTCAGACTCTGCAGGCCAAGATTGAGACTATCCTGCCTGGCAACCCCCCAAAACCCAAACTGAGGTGAGAGTCTTGCTGGTTCTCAGAGGATACTAGAGGAGGTTTGTTAAGCAATATGGCACCATTGTCACCCCCTTAACTGAACTGACTTTAAAGAAGCAGCCCAAAAAGAGGATCTGGACATTGGACTGTCAGAAAGCCTTTGACACCCTGAAGAAGGGCATGTGTTCAGCACTTGTACTAAAGGCTCCTGACTTTTCCAAGGAGTTTATTATCCATACAGACACTTGAGACCATGGCATAGGGTCTGCTCTAGCACATTTATATTACGAGGGCCTAGACAAGCCTGTGGCCTTCATCAGTAGGAGGTTTTTCTCCGGGAACAGAGGTAGAGTGCTTTAGAGAGGGAGGCCTCTGATGTGCTCTGGGCACTGACAAAAGTGAGGCCATACCTGCTTGGGACTCATTTCTGGGTTCAGACACATGACAGGCTTCTCAGATGGCTCATGCAAATGAGGGGTGAAAATCTCAAACTGTTGAGGTGATCAATCTCCCTACAGGGAATGGACTTCATGGTAGAGTACCATCGTGGGTCAGACAATGCCATTGCTGATGGTCTATCCAGGTTCTTCTGCCTTAGTGATGAGAACTCAGAGTAGGTTGTGTAGGTCTGCCCACTTTTAGCTGGCGGTAATGTTAGACGTGTCAGCTTTAAGGCAATCTTCCCCCAAAACATTTGCCTTACTCCTACATTTTTTCTGATCTCATTTTTGCTGACTTTTGTTCTCTGTGCACTTTTTCCAGCGCAAAAGTGCATGTGCTCAATCCCTAAAATATGGTACCATCAGCGTACACCAAATTGGCACACTAGTGGGAATGTAGATATGACTAGACGCTTGTCTTTTTCATGCTGAAATAATCAAATGAAGAATAAAAATAATTTGTGAAATAAAAGGTAGAAGTAAAATACCGGTACAAACAAAAAGGAATGTGTTTGGCCATAAAGCGAAAGTATCAATGCTTAAAAGAAAGTGAGGTAAAGGTTTTTTTCCCTTTTCTGAATATATAAGTACGGCCCTGCCTGCACCTCGTCCCTTGGGCCTAACTCCCCTTTTTTCATTAGCTAGTGGGCTTGCAGCACACATTATACCACCCACTTAAGTAGCCTGTCATGCATGTCTCAGGCCTGCCACTGCAGCCCATGTGTGCAGTTTCAATTTGCCATTTCAACCTGTTAAAATTAACCGTAGGTCTAAACCTTCCTTTTTAATATATGTCACCACTAGGTGAGGCGCAAAACAGACCGGAGTGCAGGGTTTAATATATTTAAAATATAGGACAGCATTTTTAAGTTTTACACGTCCGGTTAGTGAAAACTCTTAAATTTGTTTTCAATACTTCAAGACCTCTCTCTCCCACAGAATAACATTATTATATCAAATAAATGTTAGCTTTCAATTTTGAGCAGGTATGAAGGTCTAGTTTGGTGTCTAAAGAATTGTAATTTAACCCCTTCAGTGCCCCGCCCTTTCCACGCCCTGTGCCGGGTGTTGTATTAGCGGGCGGGGTCCATGACGGAATGGTCTTGTCATGGGCACAGCGCAACCGCGCTCCATGACGAGACCGTTCCGTCATGGGCACAGAAGAGGTTAAAAACCCTCTTTAATGTTGAAGTCAGATTTAAACAGCCGCTGCCAGTGCAGGTAAGAGCGGTTGGGCGGCAGGTCGGGTTGGGGGAGGATTTGACAGATGACCACGAGGGAAAATAAAATAAATAATTAATTTGCCCTCCTTGTCGTCTGTTGAAATAAAGACTAGACCTGCACCCTTCATCCGTGGTTGAAGTGATGCCAGGGGTCATCTGACTGGCTTCCTGTTCTGAGCTACAGGGACACAACAAGCTCCAGAGGCTTCACTGCAACTGTCCAGTTCAACCTGCTGCACCGGATCTCCAACCGGACTTGTGTGAGCCCTGGTGGAGTTTTTCCTGTTTGCAAGAGGTGCTGTTCAATTCCTGGATCCTTGGTGTTGCCTCAGTGAGCCTCTCCTGAAGGTTTTAGGCTCACCCAATGGCACATGGCAACACAAGATCTGCATTTCGCGCTATAGCATTGACATTCCGCTGTGACTGCCAAGGTGAGGCTCCAGCAATGACCCTTTGTGGTGCCTAGGAGGATATTTGCTCTATAGCATCAGCAGACCGCGGTGACCGGCCAATGCGAATTTCCAGCAACAACTGTCTGCGATGCCTAACAGGATCTTTACTCTATTGCAACAACTGTCCGTGATGACGAGCCTGCTCTTCATGCTACAGCAACGACCATTCGTGACGCTCTCCCTGCTCCTCGCTGCTTCCTCCAACATGAACTGGACTCACCGGACTATGAGAAGGAAACTTTTTTAGCAGGACTAACCAGGTCCCTCTATCCAGCCCGTGCCCCATATCGGTTGGCCTGAACTTGTGATTTTCCTCGTCCTGCATTACCAGCAGGAGTGGCACTTTGTGCTTTTAGGTGCTATACTTAAGTTTAAAATTGCATGTCTCTGGTTATACTGATTGGATTTTTGGCATTTTGGTCTCAAATATTTTATTACATTTCACCCCATTTTTCTAAATAGGTGTGGGATCTTTCTTGCGTTTGAAGTGCTGCATAAATACTTTACACATTGCCTCTAAATTAATCCTGACTGTTTTGTGCAAAACTACTACAGGTCTGAGCATAGGTTATTTAGGGGGTGTTTGTGACTTCAGCATGATAGAGAATTGAGGCTGCTGCTTGAGTAGGGTTTCAGCCCCTCAAACAGTAACCCCATTTCCTACACAGTTGTTAACAAATCAAGCAGTATTTGCATTGATGTTATTTATTCAATTGAGTGCTGCAGTTTCATCACCCACTGATTAATGCCTGCTGCAGAAAACCTTACTCATGGTGGATGCATGCATGCTCATTTTCCGGATCTCCGGGCCCAAGCTACAATTTACTGTCAAGCTGGGTTATGGGATATTTGACGCTCATCATCATCACCCGTGCAGTCTTTTTTCCGTTTCTTGCCACTGCTGAGGGTTTGATTTCTATAACATCATCCTGCTCCAAAAAACAGTATCTCATCTGTGTTCAGGTTCAGGTGAACCCCCTACTCTCCTCTTGTTCTCCCCTTCAATTACAGTGTTCTCTACATTCATTAACTCTGTCCCATCAACCATCTGTTTTTCCATTTCCCCCTGTCTTACCGTCTTGCACTCTTTGCTTACCCTCCTTTCTCAGGGCTGTGAACCCCACCATCACGGATCAGTATAACACTTCCCTGCACTCTGCTTTTACCAATTAGTGATCGGCATGCCAACATTGACACCAACCTGTGCTAAAGAATCCCACCTTACTGCAGACAAAGACTGACTGTCTACAGCTGGATCTGCTTTCTAAAGAGACAACTTTCTGACCAGAAGCAGACTTTAGAACTGCAATTAGGGTTCAATCACTGTCATACAGAAAAAATACAGTGAAGCTGCCTGAAATTCCGGCTTAACTCATTAAAGGCCTTCAAAAAGTTTAGGATAGCATCAACACTCAGATATCACCACTGCCTTGTCCTACATACCTTAACCCCAGCATAGAGGACAAAGAAGATCAAACCCTGTGGGGTATTATGCAAGATGGTCAGACTTAACATCTGTAATTCTCTTCCCAGTCCAGAAGTGACAAGCCCTTTGCTTCCTTTTCGTTAGGAAAAGAGCTACATATTCACCTCTTAAAGCAGCAGTTCATCAGCACCTTCCATTCCACCCTTTTCTATGTGTATTTTACCCTCACTCCTTTCCCACACCTCATGACATCCTCTATTCCATTACCCTCCTCATCTCCTCAGCATGCCTTCAGGCCCAGTTGCAGTCATCTATCAACAATCCCTGTGAACCAGTTCTTTCTTTCTCCAAGTTCAACCTTCTTTCCAGCAAGCCAATACCCTTCTTTTCACTTTCTATTCTCTACTCCCTCCTTCTTGCCCATGTATGTAGGTGTATTAGCTTATCTTGTACAGATCTTGTACAGATGTCCTTTGTTCTGTATCCTAGTTTGAGCTCACATTAATTCACTCTTGCAATCTTTCAGATCCAAGCCGTTGAATAAAGTGGAGATCACAGAAACTTCCAGTATCTACATTTCTTAAGTGAATTTTAATCATAGACAGGAATATATGAAAGCCATTCAGGGCCTTAGTTTTAGAGTTAGTGTTTAGCTTTCATCTCTCAATTATAAATCAGGAGATGTCCCAGGTGTACTCTTGAAAAATTATACTGGCTCAACCAGTGTAAACCTCTCACCTTGCTGACCATCTGCCAAAGGACTGCCAGGTCACAGCGACTGTTGTCTCATCCTATTTAAGGGGAATGACTCTCACTCACTTTACCAGCCTACTTTCATCCTGCGAGTCATGGTGGATGGCTGCAGGGAAAATGTAGCAGGGACCACCAGTGCAGGGGGAAAACTCTGTACATTGAGGCCATTTTTTTTCTATTGAAGAAGAAAAGTACTTTGCAGAGTTGACCATTTAAATGTCCACTGTCCAAACTTCATTTCTGTCAAAGGAGCCTTGGTGGACTGAGGTCTTGGCTTCGAGGTACTTAATGATCACCGTAGATTTTTGACTATAGCTTACCTGTGCACCAGTGTGGTGTAAATCCTCTGTGTCATGTCCCGGAGTCCAGCCAGCCCCGGAATCCTGCCTGTCGAGTACAGGAGCAGGTATAAAAGGAGCGTAAACGCTCCCGAACGCGCTTAGCGTTCTAGTTCTGGGCCCCATTTCCGTCCGCGCACACTCGCCTGACTTCCTGTTGTCTTTGCTTCCTGTTTCCTGTGTGTGTGCGCTTTGCCGGCGTTTTCTCCACGGGAGAACGAGTCCTCCTTAGAGCCTTTGATTTCTGGTGCTTTCGTTAGGACTTAGCATCAGACTTTCCCTTTGGCTTTCTTCCCATTTCATGGGGAAGATTAATGGCACATTGAACGCGGAGTCACTTTCGTAACTCCGCCCACCGGGAGCTTCACCCGGACTCCCGGAGCCATCACAGTTCCATTCTGAGCTCCGTGTCCACACTAAGAGTGAAAGAGGCATTTACTTCTTGGCCTCGTTCCCAGTCCCCTTTAGTATATCGCGACCCTGTAGTATTTTTCCCTCTTTTGTTAGTTTTTCCTCATCCCTGGTAAAACGTGTGGGAATTCCTCCTTTGTATAGCTGGTGAATATTCACTTGGGAAGACTTGAGTGAACCACTTGGTGATTACGGAAAGCAGCTACTGAACCACGGTAACAGCGCTTCGGCGCTGCTTTTTGTTTCTACATTTATAAAAACCCATATCTAAGTGTGAAGTTAAAGAACAGTGTAAAGAGCAATTGCGGTCCACTGACCTATGTGACTTACTTCCAAATTAGGTGCTATACCTCCACCTGCAGCTGACATAACCCTTACACGATTCCTGGTTCACGTATCATAGTGGGTGGTAAGTGGGGAATCATGCACTTACATGGGGTGTAGTCAAGAAACGTAACATCAATCTGAATACACGTCTTTCTTTTGTATAGAATCTTCTTTAAGGTCGTTCTACATATGTAGTGGTCATCGTGAACTGGCAGTATGATCCAGTAGGGTGCTTCCCAACTTAGCAGGATACTGGTATGTGAGTCACGGGGTTGGAATTAAACATTGAATAGTTTTTAGGATTGCACACCTGCATTAACAATTCTTTCTTTACAGTAATATTCAGCCTCACTTGCACCAGACGTGGAGCCCTTGGTCTTCCTGACGTTTTCCCGCCTTCCCTTGTTTTGTTTCCCTGTTTTCCCCGGGAGTGCCCTCCGTTTCTCTAGAGTTTGATAGAGTCGGGGGGTCGCCGGGGAAGGCTGTGGTATTCTCTCCGGATTCCTGGCGCTCCTGCGGAACCTATTGGTATTCATTACACTCTGCTTCACTGGTCAAGGTCATTACTATCATTAAAGCTGTAGGTGCCTTGGAACTGGGCCCAGCGTTGTAAGGGGTTCACTACACCCCCATTACAGCTGCCTTTTTTACACAATTGGTAATAGTTGAGGCCATATTTTATGTTTGTATTTGTGCCCATGGACCCTTACTGTACCGCTAATAGAGGTAAAGAGATAACTATTTCTTTTTTACTTTTGTGTTTCATGGTGTCACAATCTTCTCAACAAAAGCAATTGTCGCTTTCCACCATGGGATTGTGGAAAGTCTTGTAAAGTGTCTGCAATGCCAATGCCAATAGATGATGACGGAACCAAATGTAGAGATGGCGGCCGGCCCAGCGGTCACCTCTGTACATTGAAAGGAACTTCTGTCAAAGAGGTTACTTTCAATGTACAGAGTATATGATGGATGACCCCTGTTGGATTTAGTGGCCATTCACTGGCCTTTTTCAGACTTTTTGATTTTCCTGAAACTATCCACTCTAAATAGGACAGGTGGTGCAATATCCTTCCTCTGACAGCTGATGTAGGGAAGTTGGAGAGAGTTTTCTGTCCATCGAGGCTAAGGGGACCCCTGACACTAGAAAGCCTATGGTCCAGCAATGTGTAAATGAAGCAGGCAGACAGAGGGTTTGGCATACAGGGTACAACGTTGTGTTTGCAACAGAGTTTACCATCCACCAAACTCTTAATCAGGCCTTATGTTTTCCTTTTGTAGAAAGGCTATCACCGTATCTATGGTCATATTGTGCTGATTAAATGTTCAGACATGAAGATTGCCCATGCACACTGGACTTGCCGACTGACATTCTTGGAGGAGTTGCTCCTGCAATTTGACGGAACAGACATTCTGCGGGGAGCAAATGGCAAGTCTAGCCATCGCTCGTTAGAATGCTGAAAGGCAGCTCCTCAGTTCTCACCTACTTCAGACCATGTCTCTCTGGAGGGCGCTATCACTGGCCTCTGAGTGTGCTTTCCTACAGTTCCAGTAAAAAAAGACATAGACAGACAGAGTAGGGCTGAAAACAGTAAATGTTGGAATAGGGAAAGTTAAAATCAGTTACTAACATTGTTTGATGTCTCAGAATGTGTACTTAGGCCCCATTAATACATTTATAAAGGAATAATGATTATTCTGCATATTGTAAGGGCAGAAAAATGATTGTATTTCTCATGCAGTTTCAACAAAATGTTAACAAAAGTGTTTGCACTTTTAATGCTTGTCTGTTTGTTTTATAGAAAGGAATATTCATTGTAGGATTTTTACAAATGGACTAATCATAATATTGCAATCAAAGAATACAAAAATCAATGGGACCATTTTCACAGACCTCCTCTCTGTATTGACATTTGTCTGTTTGCATGATTTCAACTTCAAAATACTATCCCAGGAAATAATGCAATTTCCAATAATTGCATTTTTTATTTCTTCTAGCTAATCATCCGCATTGATTTAATCAGCATCCCTTCAGAAATGGAAGGAGATAATATGACATCTTGGACAGAATTTATTCTTGTCGGCTTTTCGGATCTTCCAGACGTGCGGGCCCCCCTCTTTGTTGTCTTTCTTCTTATTTACTTGGGAGCCTTTGCAGGGAATCTTCTAGTCATGACAGTCATTTACACTGACTCACATCTCCATAAACCAATGTACTTCTTCCTTTCGAATCTTTCTTTAGTAGACATCTGCTACACTTCGATTACCTACCCCAAAATGCTGGCCAGCTTCTTTCTTTGTAACGAACGTATCACTCTCTGGCAGTGCCTGCAGCAGGTCTACTTTTTCATAGCCATGATTGTGGTTGAGTTTTTTCTGCTGACCGCCATGTCTATTGATCGCTATATGGCCATCTGCAACCCTTTACATTACAGAATGACCATGAGTAAGCCATTTTGTCTCCAATTGGCCACTGGATGTTGGATTCTTGGCTTCCTGGAGCCAATATTTTACACCGTCATAATATCAACATTTTCATTTTGTAAGTCTCGTGAAATCAACCACTTCTTCTGTGACTATCCTGCCCTGTTGAAGCTTTCCTGCACCAGCACGCTTAGCATTGATCAATTTACTTTTATTTTGGGGGTTGTAAATTTATTATCATCGTGTATTTTAATTCTTGCGTCATACATAAAAATTCTCTTAGCCATTCTAAAAATCCAGACAACCACAGGAAGGCACAAGGCCTTCTCCACTTGTGCCTCCCATCTCACAGTGGTGATTTTATACTATGGACTCCTCATATCTGTGTACCTTAGACCAGCTCCATCATACTCAGTAAGTCAGAGCAAAATATTCTCCTTACTCTATTGTGGAGTCATCCCTATGTGTAACCCATTTATTTATACTCTAAAAAATAAAGATTTTAAAGATGCAATGGAAAGAAAGAGAGGCAGAAAATGTTAGAGGCAATACCTACTGAACGCATGTTTGTCTTTTATATGGGTATTACGAACATGCATGCCTCACACTAAAAAATAAACTTTGTCATGCTATTGCAGAGAATATTCATGTTATTAAGGTTGTGGGAAAGGTAAGATTAGAAAAAAAAGTTACGTTTTGATTGGTTGTTGTGGGGGAGGGTTTTTCATAGATTGGTCTGAGAAAAGTAGAGACATTTTTGACCTTGATGTTCCTGGAGGCAAGATACAGCCTGTTACAGGTGGAATCATTTAGTGTACCTGACAATATTGTCTCTGTGCAATAAGTGGCCAGGACCATGCAAATATATGTGCAATATGGTTAATGCCTCATGGAGGGAAAATACCAGATCATAAAAATAAAGACAGGTATCCATTTCAACATGCAATGGAGCGTGACACGTCTCGATCTGTTAGAATCAAGCTATGACAAGCTGTAAATAATGTTATTTTCTAACGCAAAAAGTTCTTAAGCTTGTATACCCACATGTGCATACAGGCAAGAGCACACCTGCACACTCACATATACTCAGGCAATAAAGTCATAGTCAAGCCTCTTGACATTGACAAAGCTTGTTGAAAGAGTTCAAAGGCCATATAAAAAATGGGTTTCAATCTGAAGAACTACAACATTGTAGTGTGTGTCCTGGTAACGCAGCACCCAGTGAAGGTTGGTATTTCAGATAGGTTGCAGCCACCTAATCTGCCATACCAAATGCATTGGGGCAGTCACTTTGCCTTTGTAACACTGAAGGACATTTCCACGTTTTCATGAAATACACTCGATGCACACAGGTAGGGACAATGTTTGGTCGAACATTCCCCATCACAGTGTCCATTGCTTGGATTAGGCCTGCAGCCCAACTCAGACATCACATGTGGCCCATCTGTTTGATTGCTGGATATGAGTTACATTCCTTAAGGATGGCCACTGAAGAGAACCAGTTGGATTCCATCTGCTCCACTTAAATGAACAGACGGACCGTAAAGACGTCCACCAAAATGATCAGGAGACACTCTTAACCCATGGCCAATTCTACGATTACACCATCACTAGCACTAAATAAATAACTGCATTACTCTAATGTATAGACGATGCCTTGCTTAACATTCATCTCTCTAACACCACAATAAGTTTAAATGCATATCAAAGATTGACTCTAATTGAACAACTCAATTGATAACACCCACACATGTCAATTGAAGCAACCTACTTGTTATCAATTATCACAGGAAACCATCCAGTGACCGTCTTCCACGACCTTAACATTCACTAGATTATGCATGTTGAACAACGATGTATCTTACTAACTAATTAGACTGGGTGGAAAAAGAAATGCTGCCTCTACCCCCATGACATGGCAACCATGCCCATATTACATTTTTTCTGATCGTCCTCCTATCTTGTGGGTGCTTTGGATGAAAATTATCTAGCAACATGGTGGGGATCTTGATATGCAGATGGCCTTGGTAGGAACATAGCTACTGACCCTCCATGAGTCAAACAAGGCCCTAAGTCAGTCAGTATGGTTGTGAACATGTGAGGTGCTTTCTGAATTGAGATTAACTATCTATTTAAGTGCTTCCCAAATGTTTCAGTACTAAAACCCACTTTTTGTACGACAAACATTCATGACGCCCCCTAGCTTTAATGGACATGAGGCAGGCAATTTTTTAATGTATCTAAAGCATTGTGTGGTAGGTGCGAGACCTGTCAGCCGAAGGGCGGCTTCACCCAAATATTTTGCTAACAGTCCTTTCTTGCTGTAATTCATTTTTGTTGGCCCTAGGATCCTGTGCAATGTACCACTGCTAACCAGAGCCAAAGTGCTTGTGCTCACTCCTCTAACATGGTTTGATTGGCTTGCACCTCATTGGTATATTTAGTTTACTTATAAGTCCCTTGTAGAGTGTTTTATTATATACCCAGGGGGTATTAATTAAATGCTACCAGTGGACCTGCAGCACTTATTGTTCCACCCACTTAAGACACACCTTAAAATATGTCCCAGGCCTGCCACTGCAGTCTTAAATACCACTTTTATTGCATATAAGTCAATTGGTAATAAGTTAGGCCCTAGGTAGTCGATAGGGCAGGAGCATTGTACTTAAAATGTTGGACATATACATTACGTTTTACATGTCCTGGCAGTGAAAAACTCCTAAATGAGTTGTTCAGGACTGTGATGCGTACCTTTGCCACAGTATGACATTTAATACATGCTAATGTTTATTTGGGATCAGATAGCCAGTTCATGTTTGGTATCTATGAAACTGTTATTGAAAAATCCTTTTAAATGGTAAAGCGTGATTTTTTATTACAATTTTGAAAATGCTACTTTTAGAAAGTTGGCTTTTTCCTGCCCTTAACCCTTTTCTGACTGCAGCCTGTCCTGATTCACATGACTGGCTGTAGCTGACACTTAGACTTTGTCAATTCCTCCCCGACAGTCGTACATTAGAGGGATTATTTGTGCCGAAATGGGCAATTTGCTAATAGGATGGGGGAGCCTGAGCTAAGTGCAGCCCCCCTTGCAGCAGAATAGGCTGTGCTGTGCCTTCTCACAAAGGACTTACCACCTCCACATGTCACTGTAGCTAGCTTGGAACCAAGGCAGGGGAGTCAGGAAATCCCATTCATTTGAAAGAGACTTTCGAGAAGCTTATTCCATCTTTTTAGAGGAAGAGCACCAGCTATAAAAATAGGACCCTCAGACCCAATCTACAGTTCACTTTAGGACATGTGGAAAGGACTCTCAGAGGAATGCCTGCTGCTGTGACTTGCTGTGCACTCTAGAGACTGCTTTGCTGCTTAGAGCATGCCTTGAACCCTCAGAGGTCGGCCCTGCTGCTTGAACCTTGCATCTTCATTTGAACCCATGGCTACCAGAGTGACTAAAAGGTCTGTGGGACCACTGCCTGCTCTAAAAATAATGTTTTAACTAACATTCACAAAGGTGAATGGGTCCCTTGGGGGCCCCTTCCCATTTGCGAATGTGTTACCGATGTAGTGACCAGGGTCAGGGGGCATTAGGACCCTGCACCCGAATGCTGTGAGGGACAGGAACCGGACGCCACTCAGGGAGTGGGGAGGAATTCCTGGACAGCGAGGACACGAGCAAGGATGTGCATGCCAGCGCAGCAGCGAGACACCAGAATAAAGAATATATTGCAAGAACACTTACCTGTCTCTGCGTGACTATGTAGACACGACAACCACCAGCTTGAAGTTGGTAGTAAATTGCAAATGTTTTACGGCTTTATTTCGGTCACAAAACATTCATACACGCTACTGCGAGTCGTTATTAGGAAGGGACGATCTAAACATGCCCCTTCCTAATACCAAATCGCAGACCCAATTTTGCAATTTGATAACAGATTACCAAACTGCAGTTGGGCCCTTGTACTCTTAAACATACCTTTTTGCGTTCAATTGGCCCTTTTCCGAATGTAAAAAAGCTTTGTACATCTGGCCCTTAGTTATCTTTCAGTATCTCCTGATTCCACTAAATAAATGTCAAACAAAAGAGCTCAATTCAATGATCTAAATGATCACAATGTAAATCTGAAAGACATTAAGGATAAAAATTAGGCCAGGGAGAGTTTTTCATTGCTTCGTCGTAATCTTGCATAATTTTAGGGATTCCATGTTGTGCTTGTTATACTAAATTATTCCTGAAATTGTGAGCAATTAAGCGCTGTTTGTGCCAAAAAAAAGAGCTTGAGCGCACTCGAGGAATGAACAACACGACAGAATGCTGTTTGCAGTGCTTGTCTTTTTCGTACTATTTTGTAGTGCAAAATGCATCCTTGCATCTAAAATGGGCTCAAGTATGCATTTGACACTAAACTATAGTGCCAAATGCTGGCTGTGTACTATGTATATTTATGTGTAATTTGGTGTAATTCCTCCAAAATTTAGAATGATTATGCAAAACAAATTACATGAATTTTTCACACCCCTAGTAGAAAGGTTGAGTTTGGAACTCATTTTACCCAAGGCACTCCAGGAAAAAGTCAAGCACTTAAATTCACAGAGCCAACACTTACAACCTAAAGTCCACATCATGCTCAGAATATATTTGTACTAACAGCACACTTAAGAGACAAAAAGGTTAGAGGAATTCATAGCAAGTAAAACGTGAAGATCTTTAATAAAGATTGAATGAAGGAGGGCAGCATAAAGTCATCTCACTTTGTTGTATGTGTAAAACTTGACCTGGGAAAAAACTCGCTGTGTTGCCTACCATTGAGGCACATGGCTTGGTAAAGCCCTTTCATCAAATAATGCATGTTTGGCAACCTTCATAGTGGTTTCAACAGCTTCTAGTGGCTTTAATCACAAGGCCACTTAATAGTCTTGTTTTCTTAGTTTCTTTGTTTACCCATATTGTTCTGCTCATTGGTTGTTGTTGTGAGCTGCCGAGCGGGCCCTGTTAAGAAAGGGACCCAGGGCCCTTAGCTCTGGCAGCACCCTCGATGTGACAGTAGTGCCACTGGGTGCTGACATTAATCACATAACATTTTACATTTTCACTTAGGGTTAAGAACTAAGACATGGAAATGGACAGGCCCATAAGTTCTGGATCTATTCTAGTGGCACATTCTAATGTTTCTTTTTAGCAGCATGGAAGCGTAGAGCGGAGAGCATTTCTTAGTCAGCCAATCAATTAAGAGTCCATTTGCCCACATAGTAACCACAGATAACTATAAAGAATTAGTTTGATTTATTAAAAAGCCAAAAACAGCTGAAACTTAAAGCCACCTCAAGACGAGAGTGTAAAAATACATCGGAAATAGCATGAAATCAAATCTGAGATGATGTAGCATAAC
This sequence comes from Triturus cristatus, assembly GCF_964204655.1. Classification (NCBI taxonomy): domain Eukaryota; kingdom Metazoa; phylum Chordata; class Amphibia; order Caudata; family Salamandridae; genus Triturus; species Triturus cristatus. Next base: position 1,843,256,218 of record NC_140590.1, read on the forward strand.
CAATGCAATTAATTCAAGAAACAGACTGTAGAGGATCAGTGAAGTACTGGGATTTTAAAGCCCAGCGGTGCAGGGGAACACACCCTAAGACTTCGGGGTCTTCCTGTATCAGACCCACAGAAACACAGAGTCTTCTAGGTGAAGTCAAACATCAGTTTATTGGCTGCAGACCAATTACAGGTATCCGAGAAGTACAACACAATGTATGTTCTCAGGAGACTGCCTAAAGTTACAGAAACGGGCTTCTCCTTAAATACAAAATATCATGCTTCAGGCACACATTCCTTGTTTTACGATACGGTCATTCACATGTATACATTACAAACGAAAAGGCAGAGTCATGATGACCATCCCACATTCCAGTTAGGCCAGCCCACAATTATTTACCCAGCGAGGCTCAGATCCCACATCAGACATCAACAGGCCCCAATAAACACGGGCATCTCCTGTTTGCAAAACAAGCCATAAAACAGGAAGAGTCAGGTGTGAAAGAGATTAGCCAGAGGCTCGTGTAGGATGAAAAGGCTTTATGGTGTGTCAAGCCCTGATGCAAATCGCAGGTGGCCGTAGGACGGGGAGCTCGTGAGACCGGACTGACCTGGGGCAGCGGAGCCAAGCTGCACAGGTCATAGAGAAGTCAAATAAAGCACATGTGATCTAAAGGCCCATATTTGTTCGTAATGTGTAGTTTATGTGAGGGCAACCATAAGATGGCCACCACTCTAAGATGAAACCCACGAAGTTAATGTATAATAGCGTATACATCGTGCATCTATCGCTAAAACGTTACACGAAGCACTTGTACATACCGCATTGACCATTCGCGGTTCGCTAACGCCAGAATAGACAGGGGTAGGGCCCGGTCTCCTACGCGGTCCCAAATTTCAAAGTACCACAGACCCTCCTTTTGCCCTTACATAGGCAATAACTATACTCAAATAAATCCGAGTCTAGGTCAATATTCGCGAAGTCATGGAGATGTTGCTGTAGCATCATCCTATTACTTAGCTCGTCCCTCGACACAGGTTTCCTTACACATAATGTAGCACAGAGGCCACATATCGCAGGAGCACACTGTATGCACAGACAGAACAGGAAAAGAATGGCTAAGATCATTCCAATGACCATCAGAATCTTCCAAGTCCAGGCAGATATCAGTTCCCAGAACCACCCCACCAGTGACCAATCTCCTTTATCCACGTGTATGGACTCAGATATTTTATGCAGTTTGGAGATGGCTTGATAAACTGTTGGAGCGTTATCTGGTATGAAAATGCAACAACTAGATTGGATGACCTTACATACCCCACCGCGGTCTGCAAGTATGACGTCTAGAACCATACGGTTCTGCAAAGTCATGAGGCGATCCGCTTGGAGCTCAGCTGTCAAATTACCAAGGGCACCAGCCGTAACATTAATAGTGGATTCAACCACACGAGTCAGTTGTCTCAGGTTCCTACTATTGACCATAGGTCCCCAAAACGGCAGGAAACCCAAAAAGAAGTCTCCCGCTTCCTGACCGGCAGTATCCTCCTTACTAATCACGCCTCTTACCACTCTTGTCTTGTGGTAATCAGAGGCAGCAGTGAATGTTGGCGGTAGCAAGTTTGCAATATAACATGTGCCCGAGAAATCAGGGGGCAACCATGTATATGCTCGGTCATTGCAGACAAAATAGGTACCCTTGGCAGCCAAAAACGCAGGGGAAAACTGTGATGGAAAAGTGTACGTTTCAGTACAGTCACTTCTCCCCAGTTGAGCTCTTGGATTCTGACCATAACCTTGTAAACAGAACCGACCTACGTGGGGTACGACCCAGATTGGGGATGAGATTTTTCGCTGCCTTTCACCCAGACTAATGCTATACCCCGTCGCGTTCCAACCTACATAAGCTCGCAATTCATCCTTGGGAATAGATGAATATGCGTCGATATCTCTACTCATATCGGCAACTCCTTTCATTAAGGCCTTATTGTTTGTGCTAGGTGTGATGGAACGCGGTTGTCGCGGGGAGTAGGCATCTAAGGCAAAGAGAAACATGGTCTGGAATGCCCATGACGATCCATTGTAACTAAACGGCAGCACTAGATAAGGAATACCCTTGTTAATGGTATGTGGCATTAACCCACACACCCAGCAATTGGTTGTATTCATGACTAGTTGGTGCTGGTGCAGGAGCTGAATAAATGAGTTGTTTACAAACTCTGATCGTCTAGCTTGTTCGTGTTCAGGCAGAGGGTGGAAAGAGTGTGAGGAGACAGTAGGAGGAGGTATAGGCTGTACAGTGGGTGCAATGGGCTCTTGAGAGGAGAAGAATACAAATCCTACAGTAAACATCATCATACTACATAATACAAACAGACATAAAAATACAAAACGTTTGCTCTTCATTATTTTACATATTTTCGCTTTAAAGTTCATTTCCTCGGCGAGTCTCTCCACCTTGAAAAACTCCATCCTCTAATCGTGCCGCTCGTGGCGGGTGAGTATCTTCTGCTAAGGAGTAAGCCTGTCAGTCCAGGGAACGCCCCAGACCAACCAGAACCGTTGACCTAACGTCTTCGGCCTGTACCCCAAAGTCTTGGCACCGCGACCCTGCGGCTGAACCCGGATGGTGGTTCGAAAAATAAAAAATAAAAAAGTTTTTCAGGTGGAAGAGTTATAACATAAAAAAAAAGGGTAAGGAAAGGAATTTTTTATTTGTCCATAGGCCTTGGTCTCAAGTTGTAGCGGTTTCTGCCAGACACCGTCTGGTCTTGAAACAAGAGTTCAGGCTCTGTGGTGTCCAATCGAATTGACGGTGGCACAGCTTCTTGCAAAATATCATCACTCTCCTGGTCTGAAGTTGTGCCTCTTATGCGTGCATCACTAAATGGCACAAAACGGGGTACAGTGTCTGTTTCCGAATCCGGGACACCCTCCTGGACCCACCGGTCATATGGTAGGGGCAAAGGGACTACTTTGCAATGGGTGCCATGGATCCAGTTCTTCTTTCCTTTCACTCGAACCGCTGATCTTGTTGATAGAAGTACGAGGTGAGGGCTGATCCAACGGGGCTCATCATTGCTCTTTCGCTGGAAGTTCTTCACGAGAACCCACGTGCCAGGGTCAATAGGATGTCTGGGAGCTTCAGAGGCCTGGGGGAGAGTATCATGCACCTGTTGGTGTAAAACACGCAATTTAGCCGTCAATTCATACAAATAATCAAGCACTACTGGATGTTTGATTTCGCTGAATTTCGTAGGTCTTGGCACACCCCATACATTGGCTGGGCGGCCAAAAACCACCTCATATGGACTAAGTCTCACTCGTGAATGTACAGTCATTCTGGTGGATAGGAGTGCTAGAGGCAGAGCGTCAGGCCATTTAAGACCAGAGCTCGCTTGGATCTTGGCTAATTTCAACTTAAGAGTGCCATTGTAGCACTATACTAATCCAGCTGATTGGGGGTGATTTGCAGCGTGGAACTTCTGCTTTATACCCAGTCCCTCACACACATTCTTCATCACTTTACCCACAAATTCACTCCCATTATCACTCCACACCATTCTTGGCATTCCAAACCTAGGGAAAAATTCCTTCACAAGGGCTTTGGCTGTGGATAGGGCAGTGTTGTCTTTTAGGGGATATGCCTCTATCCACCTTGAGAAAGCGCAAACAACAACCAGTACATATTTTAAGTTGTTGCACCTTTCCATGTGGATAAAATCTAACTGCAAAACCCCAAATGGATATGATGGAGGCGCAAAATGACCAGCTGGAGTTGGGGTTCCCCTACCAGGGTTGTATTTTAAACATACCATACAATTCTCGACCACATTCTCTGCACACTTGAGAATTCCAGCGTTCTGCCATACCGGGGCCAACAACCTACAGATTCCTTTCACACTAATATGTGCCACTCCATGCGCCATAGTAACCACTGGAATCACATAAGCATCAGGTAGCAACCATCGCCGATGCTCTGATAAATCAATCCAACAACCATTCTCATCCAGTTTACCCGCACTTTCCCTCCACTTGCTCAACTCTTTCTCTGTGGCTTCAGCCTGAAGGGACTTCACACTCTCTACCGTGTTTTCACACATCCCAACATCACCAACCCACCTTGCAGGGCCTGCAACATACATTCGAGTCTTCACATCTTTTGCTGTTTCTTTCGCAATTTCATCAGCAAATGCATTACCACGACCAACATCATCAGTGACTTTCTTGTGCACACTGCATTTCATAATCGCAACTTGTAATGGTAGGGTCATTGACTCAAGGAGATCATTCACCAACTTGCCATTCTGAATTTTAGCTCCATGCGAAGTCAGGAACCCACGTTCTTTCCACAGTCGCCCAAAACTATGGGCCACGCCAAAGGCGTACTGGCTGTCAGTATATATGTTCACTTTCATTCCTTCAGACAACACGCATGCTCTTGTAAGGGCAATCAATTCTGCTGCTTGGGCTGAACTATGTGGTATGCGTGCAGTCTCAACAATCGTGTGCAAAGTCGTGATAGCATATGCGGCAGTCGTATCACCATTCGGAAGCTTGAAACACGAACCATCCACCCATAAGGTACCATCACACTCAGTCAGGGGAGTATCTTTAAGATCCACTCTCCCTTTTGTCTCTTCTTCTGTTCTAAACAGACAATCATGCTGTTCAATCGCATCTATGTCTGCTGGAATTGGCAATAATGTAGCTGGATTCAACGAGTTGCATCTCTTTATGTGTATATGATTTGCCAACAGTGTTAATTCATATCCTGACAATCGAGCACTAGTTAAGTGCTGTGTCTTGGTCCTGTTTAACAATGTGTCCACAGCATGTGGAACCATAACAATCAATGTGTTATCCATTACCAGTCCAGCAGACTGTCGAATAGACATAGCTGCTGCAGCTGTAGCTCTCAGACAACTTGGCAATGCCCTCGCTACCGGGTCCAAGGTTGACGAAAAATATGCGCATGGACGCGGTCTGTCGCCAAAAGGCTGTGTTAACACTGATAATGCGCAACCATCTTTTTCATGAACATATAATGTAAAAGGCTTACTGTAGTCAGGGGTACCCAACACAGGAGCTGAACATAATGCGTTTCGCAATTCCCAAAAACTTTTCTGACACTCTTCAGACCATGGGACAGGATTCGGTGTGTCTTTACACGTTAGTGCTAACAAGGGTTTTGCCAGCAAGGAAAAATTTGGTATCCAGTGCCTACAGTATGAAGTAATGCCCAAGAAGGCACGCACTTCTCTGTGTTCTTGGCACGCTCAATTGTGCAATGGCTTGAATTCTCTCTGGGGTCAGTTTCCTTCCCTCCTTCGATAAGAGATGACCTAAGTAGGTCACTTCTTGTCGACAATATTGCATTTTTGAGAGAGACACTTTGTGATGAAAGGCAGAGAAATGACGCAACAATGACAATGTAGCTTTTTTGCAAATCCTTTCAGTATCCGCGGCGATTAGTAAATCGTCAACGTACTGAATGAGGATAGCGCCACTCGGTAAAACAAGTGCATCAAGCTGCGCTTTCAAAGCCTGACTGTATATTGATGGGCTTTCACAGTAGCCCTGGGGAGCGCGTTTAAAGCGAAAGCTTTGACCTCCTAAGCTGAAGCCAAAAATGTCTCTGCTCTCCTCTGCAATTGGGATGCTAAAGAAAGCATTCTTTAAATCGATCACTGAGAACCATGCAGCGGATGCTGGAATCATAGTTAACAAGGCAGGTATATCAGGGACAACTGGAAACTGTGGCACAACAATCTTATTTACCTCTCTAAGATCAATCACAAATCTGTAAACAGGTGGCTGTGAAGGGTCCGTTCGTTTTAAAACAGGTAAAACAGGACTATTGCAAACGTTGCCTCTTGTCTCTTCAATTACACCCTTTTTAATCAAATCACTGATAATTGCCAACAACGCTTTCTGACCTTCATTGGAGATCTTATACTGGGGAATGCGTGGCAATCTGACATTGGCTTTCAAAGTGACCACATATGGTGGTATTTCCAAGAGACCCACATCATTGGGACCAGTAGCCCAAAGGACATCCGGGAGGGATGACAATTCAGGTGGCATTGCATTCTTAGACAAATACATTGGGGAAATCACTTTCTTACCTAATGTAAGTTGTACTCCTGAGGAAGAACAATATAGCGTTGCATGCAATCTTTTTAACAAATCCAATCCTAGCAGATTTTCACCACATCCTGTCGTAAGGATGAGGGGTGCTTTTAGCTCACAAGGTCCAACAGAAAGTGACATAGGACTAGAAATCGGGTTTCTAACTGGGGCACCAGAAAAACCTACTGAAACATTCATTTCGCCAGACAAAGGCGCGCCAGGGAGTTTTGAATGCATAATTGAACTCTTTGCAGCACCAGTGTCCAGCAGGAAGGGCTCTGTTACACCCGCTGTGGTCACCTTTACATACGGTCCACTCTGATCCACTGGCACTGAAACAACTCCCTCTCTCTGTCTATGGCTGTCCTAGTAATCATTACCTTCCACATTGTTGTCTTCTGCATAATAATCATAATTATAGTACTGAGCTGTATTACCAGTCGCGTTGGCTTGCTGATCAAAGCTATTTATCGTATTTTGAGGCGGAAGAGGACGCGCGTTCTGGAGAACATTTCCACGCCCTCTGCCTCTAGGAGCTTGCTGACCACCTCTACCTCTCGCGCCATACGCATTACTGGTACGCTGCATTAATTTAGGGCAACTATATTTAAAATGACCTTCCTCTTTGCAATATGAGCATTGATTGGGGCCTACAGGGATACGTGGTTGATAATACCCATTCATTTGCTGATTATTCTGAAACTGTTGGGGTTGCTGATGGATACCTTGGGTTGGCCTATAATTATTCTGTCCTCCACGTGGCGGGTAAGCCTGCTGTAAAAGGACCTTCGTTTTCAATTCTTTCGTTTTCTTGTCTGTTCTATCTTTTTCGTCTTTATCTCTATTTTCATAATACTGTGCAGTAGCCAGTATTTGCGCTGAAGAGGAAACAGCCCAAGAACTTTCTGAGTCTTTTAATTTCTTACACAACTCGGGTAGTAGATTCTGCACAAATTTATCCACAAATAACCGTTGGCCACCTTCAGTGCTCATGTCTTGACCACTGTGGTTGATAAACGTTTCTTCAAACCTAGTGAAGAAATCAGACACTGTTTCATCTTTCTTCTGCTTGCATGCGGATAGTTTATCCGAATTCACGCGCATCGCGGGCATTATAGTTTTCATGTATGTAATAATTCTACCAGGCAGTTCTGCTACGAGGGGCTCAGGTTTTGCACCACCAACTTGTCTAGTGTCTGCAGCGATGATATTAGCCCATGTACCACCCAATTCTGCATCGTGATCTACATTACGAATTGATCCCCATAGGGGCTGTGGAACAAAATTTCCAAACAACATATCTATATCAGCTAAATTCATGATACATGATCCTGCCGTCTGTGACAACTCCTTATAATATCCTGCAGGGTTTTTACGGGGGTCAGGCAATGTCTGTTTAAGCGCTAACACCTCAGAACGCTTCCATGGGACATGTACCCAAACACGCTGAAAATGAGCTGGCATAGCAACGATATTGTTAGCGGCATCAGCCGCAACGGCTTCCTTCCATACCGGAGGGACTTCTCTCATGGGGTATTGTCGCGCTTTTACCTTTTTCCCCACAGGGAAATCTTGTTCAAACAACGACTGTTGACAATCATCATTCCTCAAGGATAATAAGGTCGCAACTGCTTTATTTACATCGGGGCCCACAATCGTACCTTTTCCAAAATCGAATCTCACTCGACACAACTCCTGCGGGCTTGGATCTCTACCATGATCGTCCAATTCCTCACAGAGGATTTCACACATTTTCTCGAACACATACCTCTGTTTCGGGGCATCCCATTGGTGGAAAACGTTAACAACTGACTCCACATCATAGAGTGAAGAAAAAATAATCCACCTACGCGCCATATGATCTAATACCTCTTTCTCTTCATGATCAGGCAGCTGACTGCGCAATTGCTTACGTTGTAAACCAGGGGTCGCACTAGATGACCCAAAGAGAGGCGACATTAAACTAGTAACTACATTAGCTAGACGTTGTCGAGCTAAAGGAGAAGTTGAGGCGAAAACGGGGGGAAAGACAGAGGGAAGAAAAGCGGATTCAGATACAGGTACATGGGTAGTGTAAGAAGGAGCGCCAGGGGAGGCAGCTGATGTGCTAGGCAAAGTCGCAGGAAGAGCGGGGGCAACAGGTAACAAAGCTGGCGGCCCTTGAGAGGGCTGCACTGTAGGGATAGGAGCCAGCTGAGGAGGAGCTGGCGGTTGCGGGAAGGCTTGCGGCATATTTACTGGAGGCTGCACATTCACGAGCTGTGGAGGTGCTGTGGCATTTTGCGCATACAGGGGTGGCGAACTTAGCAAATGGGACATTAGGGAATCTTTCTCGTTCTCTTTTGCTTCATGTTGCACAAGGGGTGACAAAACCGGGTAACATTTATCGATCCCTAGTTTGCGCTGTCTATGTAATTGCTCATTCATCTGTTCCTCCTCATTATCTTTAAACTGCACAGCTGCTTGCATTATTGACATACCTTTTTCTCTCTTATTCCTTTTTGCTAGCTTAATTTCCTTCTGTTTGGCTTCCTTTCGCCATAGGCGGAAAGAATCAAACATCGCCGGCCGGGCTTTCTTTTTAAACAATTTAATTTCCAAATTATCTAAGATATCTGTATCGAAACTACCATTTTGGGGCCATTTTAAAACACCGTCCTTTCTGGTGTATCGGATCCATACTTCATTATATGCAATGGGGCCCACGCCATGTTTTACATAAAGCTCATAAGTTGGAGTTCCAATTGGAGTAACCGGACATGAATCCTCTAACTGGAAATCCCTTCCACAACTCAAACAAAACCATCTTCCAAATACACTAGAACCAGGCATCTTCGCTCACTAGTCTAGTTTCAAACGTCAAAGGATTATCGATTACGATAGTCTCGTGAATACACGAGTCCTCTGGCTTTGGGACTTGCAAGCACCAAATCAAAGCGATCCCGAAGGATACCAAACAAATTGGGAGACGCTCCATTTATACTTAACTGAATATCAATGATCTTTGGCGTCACCAGAAGACTCTCTCGATTGTTTCGCTCTACCAAAATCGTCAAGGGTCCAAAACAGGGCGATTAATCAGGGCAGTAGTCCTTCGTAGCCGTCGGGACGCAGAGATCCTCGCAGAAAAGACTTTTGGACCGCGTCGACATGCAGGGGTCGATGAAGTGGCGGCCTTCCTCCAGAATTTCCACACGACGCTCCTCACGAACCTCTGGCTTGGACTGGTACCGCTGAAATCGCCCAACGTTGGGCGCCCACTGAAGTACCGGGATTTTAAAGCCCAGCAGTGCAGGGGAACACACCCTAAGACTTCGGGTTCTTCCTGTATCAGACCCACAGAAACACAGAGTCTTCTAGGTGAAGTCAAACATCAGTTTATTGGCTGCAGACCAATTACAGGTATCCGAGAAGTACAACACAATGTATGTTCTCAGGAGACTGCCTAAAGTTACAGAAACGGGCTTCTCCTTAAATACAAAATATCATGCTTCAGGCACACATTCCTTGTTTTACGATACGGTCATTCACATGTATACATTACAAACGAAAAGGCAGAGTCATGATGACCATCCCACATTCCAGTTAGGCCAGCCCACAATTATTTACCCAGCGAGGCTCAGATCCCACATCAGATATCAACAGGCCCCAATAAACACGGGCATCTCCTGTTTGCAAAACAAGCCATAAAACAGGAAGAGTCAGGTGTGAAAGAGATTAGCCAGAGGCTCGTGTAGGATGAAAAGGCTTTAATGAATAAAGAACATTAATCTATTCCTAAACTAACACTAAAGCGACATCCCTTCTTAAGCATCATCAGGGAGAGAAGTAAAGGGTTTCTACAGGTGAGTCTTCATAAGAAAGCTCTCCACAATTAATGGGTCATGTAGCATAAAGCTATTGAGTCAAGGCTTGCTCTCAGATGCTCTCTCTCCATAGGCGGAAGAAGTGGGGCACTTTCCCTACTCCCCTCATCACATTATTCATCGACAACTTTCCCAAGATTTATTGTGGATCATGCCATCTGCTCTGGGTAGAATGCTAAACTTTTTTTTTCCATTGGACAATGGTGTTCTTTCCTTGCAACAATTTGTCCTTGATTCCCAAGCCTACTCCTGTGTGAAGCACAATGACTTTCCTTTATGGACTCAAGGCACACAATAATACATTCTTCTCTCTTTGCCTGACTAGTAAAACAAAGACATTATTCTAGCTAACGAGACCGCTTCTTTCTCCAGCAACACAAAACGTGAAAAAGAACAAATTCTACAGTACACATAAAGTTCAAACTGTTAACTCTGAAGGGAGAGTTTCCAAGGAACTGCATTTCAGGCCTACAAGATTAAGCTAACATAAGGAAACAACATATGCACTTTACAAATTTACATAAAATATAAGGTACTTTCATTTAATGCATTTACGTACATGTAAAACGACGAAGTTAATAACATTTTTAGTACATGGATAATTGTCTGTTTCACAACACAAGTTCTTCATGTTAATGTTTTCTGCTCGTTACATTTGCTTTCCACGTTAATTTGACATGTTACTTACTGTTCAATGGCCGAAACACTTTACATTTCATATTAATACATTTCAACACTTCACGTTATTACAACAAAGGGTTAAATGCGGGGGTGATCTACACGTGTGATTATAATGCCCCCCTACAAATACAATGTGATTTCCGCTATATCAACATTGTTTCTCATGTGACAATGTGTTCACTAGGATGCACATTTGGAAGACTTTTGATCTTATCCACAAGAGGAGACCAAAAGCAAACCAAGAAGCTGAATCACTGAAGAAAACTAGCGCCGACGAAGAGTACTGAGAAACTGCTGGAAAATATATTGTAAGACTCATCAGAAACCATGAAGGAACGTCTAAACTCGGGAAGCCAAGGGTAAGCCTTGGAGTCTGTACAAAAGAAGCATTTTTCTTCACTAACCAAATCAAAGGGAGGGCACCACAACCTTGCACACATAAGGTAGCGATCAGATTGGGGAGGAGAGAGTTGGGCACTAGAGTGAGACAGTGAGAAATAAGAGGGGGATCAAAATAAATGCACAAAAGGCACATAGGCTGATGTAAGAGATGCACTGGGGCCCCATGCTTGGTAGAGTGAGCATTCGTACAGAGTGAGGGTGCTGTAGGAAAGAGTGAGACCAGATCATTGGGTAATTAACCCGAGCAAGGCAAAAGTGTGGTGTATGGCGCATAGAGAGGGAATTCAAAGCAGGTAATTAAATAAATGTGGTACACAACTTCAAAATGACAAAGAGGGCTGTAAACAGCAAGTGAGAGGAAAAAATAAATTTTAATAGCTTAGCAATGGGAGCATAAACCCAGACCTGGGAATGGAGGCAGAGGAATGGGATGAGACCAGGGAGGAACTAGAAATGGACATGTAATTTGGACATTGTAGAAGGATGTTGAATTCTGGAATGGGAAATGAGCAAGCTCCCTTCTTGCAATGGTATACTCTGTAGAACACAGGAAGGATGTGACATGACAATTAGTAGGTGTAATAAATGTGATCACTCGACACAGGGGAATGAAACCCTTCTAAGCGGCAACCACAATTCTTGTCAGAGTGAAGTCACAAGCAAACCCAAAATTAACCTGTTCTATACCTTCGGGTTGATTGGCACAAAAACAGTGAGTCTTAACTTTGAGGCAATGTAGAGTAGAATTTAATAAATTATTTGTGAACAAAATGACAAAAATCTAATCAGTAGAATCGGAGATATGCTATTTTAAAGATTCAGGTGAAAATAGTGCAAATAGCATGAAGTGCTAACTGTGATTATGTGGTTCGGTTGGACTGTGGAAAAGTCACGCATTCAGGCTGACCACGATGGACTGCAGGCTGAATACTGGGATTAAGTATGGCCCGCTGGAGAGCACCTTATGTCTTTGATGCACAGTCGGCGCAGAATTGCTTTGTGAAGCTTTCAGTTAGACACCATTGATTCCTGGGAGGTACGAGAGCTGCAGTTTGAGGTCCTGCATCGAGTTGCATCACGCTGCAGTGGTTCTGAAGACAAGCTGTGAGGACAGCGATGCAAGGTCCTGCCTCGAGTTTCATTGCACTGGGTGGCTTCTGATGAAGCTGTACTGTGGCTTTGCATGGCATTACATTTTGTCAGTTCCGATGAGGCTGGCATCTGGGTGGCGAGACTAGGGAAGGCTTGCGTCACTATCCATCAATTCTTTTGAGGCTGGAAACTGTGCAGTAAGGCTTTGTGGAGCTTAGAATAGCTTGGTGTTGCTTCCATTAAAACGTGTAGCTGTGTGGCAAGGCTTTGCATGCTTGGTGTTGATTTCCGCAGGATTTGCTGAGCACAACAGTTGGGGCGGCAAAGCAACTCCAGGCTCAATTCTAAGGGGCCAAGACTGTGGTGGCAGCACTTGCGGTCAGGCTCACAGCAGACAGAGTTCAGGTGCATGGTCTAAGATGATTTGTGCCTTTTCCGTCCCTGAGTTTCTGATCAAGATGCCTGTTGACTAGCTCTTGGGGTCACTCTAGTGGTCCTGGGTTCAAGATGCAGGTCCAGTCCTTCTCAGTCAGCCTTGAAGGCAGTAGTGCAACAGAGTAGCTGCCCTTCTTGCAGCACAGCAGTCTTCTTTCTTCTGAGTCTTCCACAGGTCTATAAGAATATTGGAGAGTTGGAGTCTGAGGGTCCAATATTTTTATCTGGTGCCTTCTTTGAAATTGGAGACATTTCTAGAGGTGTTCACCACCCAGTTGTGTCTGAAGTTTCCTTGCTCCATGCCCCAGCTTGTCTGGGTAGTTTGAAAAACAGGAGGTCCTTCAAAAACAATACAATATGCGATAAATATAGACCAGAATCGGCTCTATATAATTATACAATGCCCAGCCGGACATTGAGGTTTTAATGATCAAAAAAAGTAATTTTTAGACATACGTTAGAATGTAGAGTGGGACACAGTCCTACGTCCTTACACACTAAACAAAAGGTACAAACAGTCAAACATATAGAACATTTATCAGGCTGAAGAGAGAAGCTTGTAGCCAATACGAGATACAGGGGCAAGCTTTCATGAAAGTACAATGTCATGCACAATTTTAACATATGCGTTTAACGTGCATGTTTGTACATAGGGTCGACGACGTTTCGATCTATTCAAACAATACATAGATCATCATCAGGACTAGAGAGTATAAAAGCCTGAAAGTACAATTCCAGAATCGGAGACGAACAATTCCTAGAATTTAATTAGCCCAGATCCAAGTGATCACAGCTGAAAACACTTGTTCGCCGTGGCGTGTGGAGGGAGCTAAGGGATTATTCAGCTTCCCAGCGTAGCGGCTTGACAATCCAAGGTCCGCCAGCAACAAGGTGAACTGCACGATCGCCTGTCAAGCCGCTACGCTGGGAAGCTGAATAATCCCTTAGCTCCCTCCACACGCCACGGCGAACAAGTGTTTTCAGCTGTGCCATTAAATGGAATTCTCCTGGCCGTTGGATCCCCGCACCCACTTCCTCACTTGGATCTGGGCTAATTAAATTCTAGGAATTGTTCGTCTCCGATTCTGGAATTGTACTTTCAGGCTTTTATACTCTCTAGTCCTGATGATGATCTATGTATTGTTTGAATAGATCGAAACGTCGTCGACCCTATGTACAAACATGCATGTTAAACGCATATGTTAAAATTGTGCATGACATTGTACTTTCATGAAAGCTTGCCCCTGTATCTCGTATTGGCTACAAGCTTCTCTCTTCAGCCTCATAAATGTTCTATATGTTTGACTGTTTGTACCTTTTGTTTAGTGTGTAAGGACGCAGGACTGTGTCCCACTCTACATTCTAACGTATGTCTAAAAATTACTTTTTTTGATCATTAAAACCTCAATGTCCGGCTGGGCATTGTATAATTATATAGAGCCGAATCTGGTCTATATTTATCGCATATTGTATTGTTTTTGAAGGACCTCCTGTTTTTCAAACTAGCAAGTACCCTGGGTCCTTCCTACCTCACGGGTTCCCCTTGTCAAGTATTAATCCAGCTTGTCTGGGGGCACAAACAATTTGTGACAAAACTTTTGTGAGTGTTCACACGTAGGACCCTTGTGATGGGCAAGTGTCGTAGGTGACAGCTCCTCCCCATCATTATGACTGAGATGGCCCATCGTGCCAACACCTATAATCCCTTTGTCTCACTGTCTATGAGGAATACACAAAGACCAACTGCCAGTTACACCTAGCCATGTGACACAGGATCAGGCTACAGGTACCAAATGTTGAGGACAAGAAATTGGCAACTTTCTAAAAGTAGCATTTTTAGAATTGTGACTTAAAATCTGACTTTACAATTAAAGATGGTTTTAAATTACAATTCTTTAGACACCGAACTTAATCTTCCTACCTACCCCCAATTGAAAGTTAGCACCTATTAAATGTAACACAGTAACCCCATGTTATCCATTGGGAGAGGTAGGCCTTGCAGTAGTGAAAAATGAATTTGAGAGTTTTTCACTACCAGAACATATAAAACTTGAAAGTGCATGTCTCACTTTTCAAATAGACTGCACTGTGCCTTAAGGGCTGGTTAAGGTCTACCTTGGGGTGACTTACATGTAGAAAAAAGAAAGGTTAAGGTCTGGCAAAAAGTGTGGCAGGCCTGAGACAGATTTGCAAGGCTACTTAAGTGGGACTGCAGGTCCAGTAGAATCATTTAATTTATGTGCCCTGAATATATATAGTACCATTTTAGTAGGCATTTGCACACACATGAACGGTGGCAAATAGGAATAAGCCAATTCTGACATCTTTAAAGGAGAAAGCACATGCACTTTAGCAAGGGTTAGCAGGGGTAACGTGCAAAGAGTACTTAAAATCAAAGAACATAACGGGTTCAGAACACAAAGGGGTGAAGGCAAGATATTTGGGGATGACCCTGCCGAGAGGGCTAAGTCAAACAGGAGGAAAATGGAACAAACACCAAAATTGGGCTAAAAAGAGGGAGAACAAAGGGAGCAGATTTCCTAATGCTTTGCACTGGATTTGCATCATTTGTGTGACGTAAATAAGGCACTATGTGTTAGGGTGGAATTTACTCTTTAGCACAAATCAAGTTTTGTGTTGGATGATATTCCAAAGTAAACAAAGTTGTGCTAGGTGCTGCCTTGCATTACTTTGCATTAAGTGGGTGATTGATGGGTGGGCATTGGCATTTCCATGCAACCATCCAAGGGCTTTGACGCAGGTCCCTATCTATGACCACTGCATCCTCAATGTAGGCAAAATGAAATGAAATGTTTTCATTTGTCCTCGTTTTTCGAACTTTGAATGTGTGCTGCATTAGGAAAAGCATCAAAGCATAATTTATGTAGTCAAAGAGACCTTTCATCAGTACACAACCTGTGCTTCAGAGATACACACACGCTTGCAAGGGTGTGTGCTATGTTACATGGCTGCAAAACATATGCCAGCACTAAGGGAGAGAAAGAAATGCACCATAACCTAGTGGTGCAGTGGTGTCCTGCATTAAAGAATACTAAATCTGGGCCCAAGAGTGCAGGCATTACTCATGGGTAAAAGGGAAACAGACACAACATTGAACGAAGCGATAATGAGAGGCACACTGTAGTGTAGATGGAAAACCTAAAGATTCGGACAGGGAGAAAAAAAAGGATACCAGGTCAGGTAAAAATAAATGAACAATTGGAAAGTGAAAAGGAGGATTTTAGCGTTGTGGTCCTGATATGAATATGCAACCCTCATATGTGCACCCCCAAAAGAAAGAGGAAACTGCAACATGCGGTACAGCAACAATGCGATGCAACTAACGTGAAATGCCAGACCAAGTAAGCCTGAAGGGATTGTGCTACAACACACAGACATTCAATAGATATTTAAAAATGATGTTATTTGAATCAGCAAACTTTTCATCAGGAAAGTTTTGCAGTTGCAAAATGAACTTGTGGCTCAAGGGATGTGTCCCTTACAACATCACACAGAGATAACGAGTGCTGCTGACTCAAGATATGTGTGACAGTAAGTGGGCAGCTGTAGAGTACAGGTGAAGGGGAGAACTATGTAGTAACACCTTCACGTCTCCTGAATTAAAGATCTTCTTCATGTGTTTTTTATTATATGTTTGTCATGTGTTTGTTCTCAATGTATGTGGCCATGTTTCATGATGTGGCTGTGTCAGCTGGAGCCCCTTGACACCGCCTGCTTGAGGCCTTTTATTCAGAGGGCAGTTCATAAAACAGTGCTTAATTTCAGCCTGTGGTTTCCGGTGCTCGGTACTGGCACTTAATTGTCAACATATGCACCTATGAAAGTCTGCCACATGGTGGTGCTGCTTGCCTACTTTAAAGATGAGCACAACACCAGTAGTTTATTAATTCAATAAACATTAAAAATGATTGATACCTGCTTCCCAAGCCATACATAGAGCTTTAGGGGTCTCGAATATTCTGAATTGTCACACTTCTAGGAGTGCGATGGTTAGTAGTTGTGTTGGTACTGTCTTTGGCAGCACTGGCAGGGGAAACGGGTGGTGCAAGTTCCAGTGGCTTCCTGACAAGAGCCCTGGCACTTATTGTGTTACAAATTATGCACTGTCAGAAAGTAAAAACAGTGGTGCATAATCCTAATGAGTCGAGTCTGTTTTCCATTTTTAGGTCAAGCATCAGCACGCAGGCGCTGTCTGCAAGACCTGATGTCATCACTCATACTGAGTGTAATCCGGCCTGATGCTTGTCATTTGTTTACTCCTGTATTACTCCTATTTCCTGTCTTCTTACTGGTTGGTGCTCCTGATAGATCACTTCAGATTTTAGGGCAGGAGCACCGGCCAATTACACGTTCCTTACACGCTAGGTCTTTATGTATGCTTGGGGGGACTCATTTATTAGCATGGCGCCCGCTTAAATCGCAGGCATGCACAAGCCATGTACATACGTTTTCTATACACGGGCGCCAACTATTTATTGATTCCCATGGCGACCGCTTCAGTCGCAACCAAGCACATTTGTTTTATGTGCACGGGCGCCATGCTTTATTTCAGCAGGGCACCTACTTTTAGTTTAAAACACCAGTATACCTATCTTCCAGCACACTGGTTGTGTGTTTTGGGTAATAAACTATTCAGTTTATTCGGCAACTGCTGCTTGGCGCCGGATCTTACCTTGTCTACCTTTCTACCTTAAAAAAGCAGCAGCGGCGCGGCCGATGCACGACCTACCACTGCACATCTTCCGTGGCGTCCCCGTACTCTACTCTCAACATGGCAGCCTACAGCAGCGGCGCTGGCCTCCCGCCATAATTCAGCATACCAAGACTCAGGCAGAGCAAATGGTAAATTTCAAAATGATTGTCTATGATGTCACTTTTGAAAATGACACTTAACATTTGTTTTACAATGGTCTCCGCCTTTCACCCTTGCATGTCTTTCCGGGAACCTAAATGTTTTCAAGAGAAACGTAACCCTGCGCTGTGCTATCCACTGCCTGTGGGTCTTTTCTGTATATGGGGAAGGTGTGTGTATTTCTGATCAGACTGTGTGTATTCTGTTTTTGAGCGCAGCAGGCATTTATGGTGGTTTGCCATCACAGTGTGTATGTTTTTGCCTAAAATGTCAGACGTGTTCTATATGTGTACATCTGTATATGCATTCTCTTTTGTTGTGTGCATGTGTGGGAGTTATTTTGAGTAAAATTATATTTGTTATGCGTTTCCGGTTCTGCTTTCTTTAAAATATTTGCTTGTGGGTACTTTGCATGTTATCTAAGCTGTGAACTGACTGTTTTTGAAGCATTAGCTAATATATATTTATTTATTGTTGTCACAGCCCTCAGCTAGATGTCAGATTGCATCACATGAATAGAAAGACAAGAATAAACACAAACCTGTGGATATATTAATAAAGACGGAGCAGTATTTTTGCTTTTCTGTCCCTGAGTATATTAACATAAAACATGTATTCATAAAAGTCATGTTCACCCCACAGAGCTTTTTGCCACTGAAGAAACAATGGTTAATGCTACCTAGCTCAAAATGCAAAATGAACACATTTGTTACTGAAATTCCTACTTTCCTAAATCGTTCTCTGACAAATACAATATTTTGACTTCTAGGTGCTGCTATTTTTCTTGTACCTCATTTCTTCCAATACCTTATCTACAAAATAACCTTGCCTACACCATAGACGCTTGCATGTCCTCAATTTTGCCCATGAGTGTTTTTGTCTACGGCATTGCTTTGGTATTTATGGATCACGTTCCTAGCTGTGTCCAGTTTATGGGCATTTGTTTCTGGTCACAGTGGTTATTCCTCATTCTAAGTCTCTAGACAGTGCTGCTGGCTGCTACTCTGGTCCCCGTTGGTAATTTCTCATTGTAAGTCCTCTAACCAGTACTGCAGCTTTGCCTCTTCTCTTAGTGGTAATTCTTCATTCTTAGTCCTCTAGGCCGTGCTGCTTCATGCTTCTTTGGTTTCGTTGGTAATTCCTCATTGCTAGTCCTCTAGACCGGTGCTGCTAGCTGCGCCTCTGGTCCCAATTGTAATTCCTCATTCTCTGTCCTCTACACAGTGCTGCTACACGCGTCTCTGGTCCCAGTGGTAATTCCTCATTCTTAGTCCTCTAGGCCATGCTGCAGCTGCTTCTCTGGTCCCACTGGTAATTCCTCATTCTTAGTCCTCTAGGCCATGCTGTAGCTGCTTCTCTGGTCCCACTGGTAATTCCTCATTCTTAGTCCTCTAGGTCATGCTGCTACCTGCGTCTCTGGTCCCACTGGTAATTCCTCATTCTTAGTCCTCTAGGCCAAGCAGCAGCTGCGCCTCTGTTCATACATCCACTACACTCCGAACTAAAATACTTAGGTAAAACACATTCTCATTTACAACACCATTTGCTCAAACGCTCAAATATGCGAGACTTATTGCATTGCAAATGCTTGTTCCATTGGTCGATAATATGAGAACTTGTATGTTATATGTTCAGTGGGGAGCATGATCTGTTTGAAGGGCCTACATTTGATTTTGCCAGTCAGATGATGACAGAGATCATTCATTCCCTGAATCATCTACAGATGAAAGTGTGCTTTTTACCAAAGTTCTTCTGAGGGAAGCAGGTAAACGATGGAACTTTCAGCCGCAAGGATTTATGTTGACAAGTCGCTCCCCATCCGGGGACACTAAAGTGTTCCTTCACCCTCGAGGGCAGGAAAGAGACCTATGCAGAGGGGTGTGGTGTGCAGCCAGAGAGAAATAGATGAGTTATGATTGAAAGCTTGAGAGCACTCAGCAAATATTGAGAGTATAGGGTGCTGCTGCTTTTGAATAAAAAGGAAGGTTTTCTTGGAGAAATGTTAGATGAATACCACTGCAGATCTTCTGGCAAGAATAGTCTTAATGACAAAGTAAACAAGCATTGGCAAAGCCCAAACGTATGGCATTGTCCACCAACCTTTCTGTTTTGATCATTCTGTTCTTGCTCTCTCAGAGTTTTTGCAAAACTTTATTGTTAGGGAAGCTGCCAGGCCCTCATCAATCTAAAACAATCATTGGCTTGGCTAAAGGCAGAAATATATGTTTAGTCTAAAAAACCATAAATCCCCATAAAGTCCCAGTCACTGAATGGAAATACTGTGTGTGTGGGTGCGCTGCTTGTGAAAGGGCAGCATGACGGATCTTACAGTGAAGTCAGCCAATGGCTGAAGTGGACTGACCCATCGCCCCATGATGCATGCTGGAGAGTCTGGAATCTAAATGTGAATGACATAACAGGCTGCTGGAGAAAGTCTTGATAAAAAGCCTTATAACTTTAGTATGTAACACACATATTTTCAGTAAAGTCAAAACGTCTTGGCTAACACCGGCACTGAAAAAGCCAATCAGTCTGGCGTTGGCTCCCAGCTTCTTGCCTTCAGAGACACCTAGGTGCCGATTACGATCCGGTAAAAACCGGGTACGAACCGTCGGTCGGAGCGTATTCTCCGTCCGACTCGTACCCGGTTGTAAAACATTACAAACATGGAATTACGATTCGCACGGAAACACCATTTCCGTACGAATCGTAAAAAACACCGACCGACGAAAACATGCATACGAATGTGATCCGGGAATGCTGCGACGTGACGTCGGGACGCTTCCAGGCAGCGTTTCACGACCCAGGAAGTACGAATCGAACCGACAGCAGTCTGGACGGCAATATTTTCACGGCACCCAAAGAGTGCCGGAAAGTGAAGTACGGCGCGAAACGACCAGAGTAGGTGGCCCGGTAAGTGCCGTACCCCCCCCAGCCCCCGTACGTTCGAGTCGACCCCCCCAGCCCCCGTACGTTCGACTCGACCCCCCCCAGCCCCCGTACGTTCGAGTCGACCCCCGTGTATGTACACCCGAGTAAGTGTCGAACTGTACGTGTCGAACCCCCCCGTGTATGTACACCCGAGTACGTGTCGAACTGTACGTGTCGTACCCCCGTGTATGTACACCCGAGTACGTGTCGAACTGTACGTGTCGAACCCCCCCGTGTATGTACACCCGAGTACGTGTCGAACTGTACGTGTCGTACCCCCGTGTATGTACACCCGAGTACGTGTCTAACTGTACTTGTCGTACCCCCGTGTATGTACACCCGAGTACGACTCGAACGTACACGGGTGTACATACACGGGGGGGGTACGACACGTACAGTTCGACACGTACTCGGGTGTACATACACGGGGGTCGACTCGAACGTACGGGGGCTGGGGGGTTTGGCGCGTACATACGAGGGCTGGGGGGGGTTCGGCGCGTACATACGGGGGCTGGGGGGGGGGTTCGGCGCGTACCGGGCACCTGTTTGGATGTCTCGGTTGTTTGCTATAGGAGTTCGGTGCGGACGGTCTTTTAACCATACGGTTGTAAAATCGGACGCCCGGGACGGATCGTACTTGCCCGGGACGGATCGTACTTGCATGGTCGGACTTCGCTTTTCACGTTTGTACGGTAAATCGTCCGAGGACGTGTGACACTCTTTCCGACCCGAGGACGTGTGGGGAATTATTCCCAATGCGACTCGTATGGGCTTTTTACCATGCGAATCGTGATTGCCAGTTTGTACGGCACTTGTACGATTCGTACGGTAAAAAGACCGGATACGAGTCGTACGGGAATTTTTTTTACCGGATCGTAATCGGCACCTTGTTGTAACGTGTTTGTGAATCGCTATTACAGAGAGGCTCGCAAAGACAGATAGAGAGAGAGATACTTTTGCAAAGAGTGCTGTAGATAGATTTGCTAATATATAGAGAGGATTCAAAACATTGATTAGAGATAATTAGGGTTACTGAGATAAATACAGATAGATAGGATTGCTAAGATAAACAGGTATATAGACAGATACATTGGGCTGCATAGAAAGAGACAGAGAGATCAACGGACGGACGGATGTATGGATGGATAAACAGACAGACATGGACAGACAGATTGGTACATAGACAGCCAGGTAGATAGACAGAGTAGCAGGTAAATAGACAGGTGGATAGAAAGACAAGACAGTAGATAGACAGGTAAGTAGACATGCAAGTAGACAGACAGGTAGATAGACAGACATAAATGGATAGATTTGCTGTGAGCTAGGGTTGAAAAGATTGGTTAGAGATATAAAGGTTTGCTAACATAAATAGAGATCGATAGAGTGGCTAAGACAGACAGATAGATAGGGTTGCATAGATAGATAGATAGATAGATTGACAAACAGACAAACATGGACAGACATACTTGTATATAGATAGCCAGGTAGGTAGATAGACTGACAGGTACATTGAGATCTAGATGGATAGACATGTAAGTAGGCAGACAGGTAGATAGAAAGAGAGATACCGGTGGTAAAACAAAAGACAAACAGATGAGGTTTGTAAGATAGATAGATAGACAGACGGACGGAAGGACAGACAGACAGACAGACAGACAGACAGACAGACAGACAGACAGACAGACAGACAGACAGACAGACAGACAGACAGACAGACAGACAGACAGATAGATAGATAGATAGATAGATAGATAGATAGATAGATAGATAGATAGATAGATAGATAGATAGATAGATAGATAGATAGATAGATAGATAGATAGACAGACGGATGGATGGACAAACAGACAGACATGGACAGACAGATTGGTACATAGAGAGCCAGGTAGGTATGTAGACATGTACATAGATAGACAGGTAGATAGATAGACATGTACATAGATAGACAGGTAGATAGACATGTAAGTAGACAGACAGGTAGATAGACTGACATATCTAGATAGATATGCTGTCAGCTAGGGTTGAAAAGATTGGTTACAGATGTAAAGGTTTCCTAACATAAATAGAGATTGATAGTGTTGCTAAGATAGACAGATACGGCGCGATTCACAGAACTAACTTAAGATAAAATCCTAAACTTACTACCATTTTGGTATTCACAGAAGGCATTTACTCATCAATGAGTAAGTGCCTTTTGAGGCACTTACTCATTTTGGTATTCACAGAAGGCACTTACTCATTTTGGTATTCACAGAAAGCACTTACTCATTTTGGTATTCGCATAAGGCACTTACTCATCAATGAGTAAGTGCCTTCTGTGAATACCAAAATGGTAGTAAGTTTAGGATTTTGTCTTAAGTTAGTTCTGTGAATCGGGCCCATAGATTGGGTTTGCATAGATAGATAGATAGATAGATAGACATACAGACATACAGACAGACAAACATGGCCAAACATACATGTATATAGATAGCCAGGTAGGTAGATAGACTGACCGGTACATTGAGATGTAGATGGATAGACATGTAAGTAGACTGACAGAAAGACAGATAAGGGTGGTAAAAAGAAAAAATAGATAGACAGACAGAGAGAGAGAGAGAGAGAGAGAGAGAGAGAGAGAGAGAGAGAGAGAGAGAGATAGATAGATAGATAGAGAGAGAGATAGATAGATAGATTGATTGATTATTGGAATCAATGGCACAGCTTTAATTATTAATATAATAGTTTAATGTTTATATGAGCACAACATACTAGATGACTGAAACCAAACTAGAAAGCCATAGAAGCAGATCAAACTTGCTATAATTGTAATCTTGAATTAAAATACATACCCACATGACATACAAGAGTGCATTTAAAAAATACTCTTCATACATGCATATTAAAAAGAGGATTACTTTATAAAAAAACATTTTCAAATGGAAATATGGTATGCCATGAAACAGTAGCAGTGAGCTAAGGAAAGGCCACTGAAAAGGAATTTACAACAACATTAACAGGAGACAAGGAGTGAAAAACCTGGAATGTGCCCTGTGCTCACATCTAGTAGGGTCCTGCTATCTCATCAGGCTGAAAACGCAAGAGCAGTACTGAGAAATAAAGAGAAAACAAAGCACTGGCTCTGAAGTTACCTACCTTGTGGATGTGCGCATTGTGAAAGAGCAAAATGCTATCACTCAAAATTACTGAAGTAGGCTTACCCACTTCCCTGTGCTGTATGCTGCAGTGGAAGGAAGCCACATTTGAATGACACAACAACAGACCAATCTATGGAGAGAGGTGGCCAACAGCCCTTTTAAGTAAGTGTGTTATACATATAATTGTAGTGAAAGCCAAAGATCTTGGCTAACGCCAGACCTTTAAACACCACATACAAGCCCTTTTCACATTTTTAAAAAGTTGACATTAATTCGAAGCTGTAGACCTAATATATGAGTACTTGTGCATCAAAGATAATCAGTATTTTTACAACAGAAGTGGCCATTCCCCTGTCAAATTTGCAAAGAAGAACCTTCACAGTTTGACTTGCTTTGGAATTTCACTTCAGGAATGCACAAGTGGCATAAGATGCTGTGCAACCAGGGCAAAGGAAGAGGAAGTACCGAAGCAAGACAAAATTGCCTTCAAGGACATTTTGGCTGCGTTTGTTTCAGAATTAACTGTGCACAAACAGCCATAAATTACAGTACATTCATTTTGAATGTTTCTGTCTACTGTCCCTGCTTGTGACAGGGGTTCATTTCACAGAACAGATTTCAGAGCTGCTGGAATTTTCCAGCCTGCATTTTCACACATGTTCAGCAAGGGTGTGATGTGATGTGTGAGTTTCTGCAGTACATTAGTGGGCCTGGGGCTTGATTACAGAAAGTTCCTCGCAGCAAAAAGAGCATCGCTCATGAGTGATGGCCTGCATCACTCTTGAAGCTCTACACCACAATACCCCCCAATACCGATCCCAGAAACTTACTTTATCTCGAGGAAACAGACACTCTAGGAGCCACGACATGCTACTCATGAAAACCTCACGTTTCAGCAAGAAAAAACTTCCGACAGAGCATGATCGGGAGCTGCACCAAGAATATGGAACTCGCTACCTCTGTGCATCAGAAAAATCTCTTCAACACCATTATTCAAAAGGGAAGCCAAATCATTCCTGATGGGAACATTCTTCCCTTAATTCCTTACATTTCTCACCATCTGGGGCCCTATTAATCACACCAGCAATCTCACTGACTTGCAATGCATTGAACCATTCTACAACTTCAAACTTGTTTCTACCCTTCCCTTGAGGACACCCTCGCCCCCATGACTTACTCGTACTCAAACTTGTTCCTACTGCACTGAACAAATCATCTCTATTATCGTTTCTGCTATCTGCCGAACCTTGCTAAAATGTTTTTATACTTTCTCTGCTCTGTTTTGCTAACTGTTTTTATACTTCCTCTGCTTTGTATTGTGAAGCGCTCTGATACCCTACTCAGGGTCTTGTTCACGCTATAGAAAACTCTAAAAATAAATACAAATAAAATATCCACCCCCCTTGTGCACCTGGGTCACTTTGGTATGATGAAAGAGACAGCAGCAGATGCTTGAGCAGCCCCTTCTGTAATACAGATATCATGAGGGCATTTCCTCATCTGCATGGGGGAATGGTCCCATGGTAGTAAATAAATCTCTTTGCCACTGTGCCCATGCCGCATTATAGACCCAGAACAATGCCAAAGATCCTCTCAGGAGACGCAATGAAAATGCGTCACAACAAGGTAGAGTTCCAACTCCCCCCATCGCTTGCCTTTGCTTTTCATTTCTCTATGTCAGTGTCCTTTTAAAATCCTTGCTTGCTGAAGGTCAATGCTGCCTCTTTTTCCCTCCTCTTTCTCTTCCATTCCTCCCATGCAGCAGGGACTACATACTGCCTCCGTTATTTATCTGTTCTTTTGGGGGACTATTTTTTTCTTGGCTTCCTGCTCTGTTACTGTTTGTCTGTGTTTGGCTTTGGCACCATAGTTGATTACATTCAAGTATAGCTTTCCTCCCTCCTACTTCCTACTAATTCAAAAGTTGTATTAGTGCTACATCTTGCACCGTGCCTCCTGCTGCGTTTTGTTATATTTTTTTTAGGCTTTTTCGCAAATTTCTATATCAAGCCGTGGGCTTTTTTTTGCAGCATATTTGTTTGGTTTTGGCCTTTGCTTTAAAGTGGGCTTGTTATTTTGTAACTGTTTCACTGCAATCTGAAGTGTAGCGTGCATTTACATTTAATAGTTTTTTAAAACATGCTGATCGTTTATGAATGAAGAACCCATTTGGTTGGGGTTCTCCTGTGGAAGCTGCTGCTGCAGCACTCTCTATGTACAGGCAGCATGCATTAGAGATGCACGCGCTGGGCACCTGGGAATAAGAGTGTGCTCCGCTTCTGTGCACAGCGGCAGCAGGGCTCAGACACTAGGTCTGGTGGAGGATAGTGGCCTCCCTGCTCTGTTCTATCGAGAGGAGGCCCCGCTGCTCCTTACAGTTGCTGACTATGCACTCCCTCTTAGTGAGCGTGGGCAACAGCAGCGTTCATGCATGAGGATGTCTTGTGGAAGGATGGTGTGGTAGCATCTAGTTATATGTACAGTGCATGCTTTGAAAGGTGGAGGTCGCCTGGCACGGCATAGCCCTTCACGCATGTGAGAACGCAGATGTATATCACAGCATACAAAAAGGGTGGGGTTGGTGGAGGTGGAGATGCACTCTAGCATTTTGCACAACAGCTCACGACTTCCTCAACTTCTCATGCTAACTTGCTGTCAAATGCACAATGTGAGGGTGAAGATCTTGAGCCCTGGAATAAGTTGTGGGCATGCGGGCTGCAGCTGGCGAGCATGCACACTGCAGTTCCGAGAAGGCAAGATGGAGCCGGTAGTGGCTGGAGACCAGACTGAATGTCACTGGGTTCAAGCCTGAAGTTCACCTGTGCCCCTGTCTCTCACTGGCCGACCTTATTAGAGTGTGCAGCAGAGACGGAGTGCTCTAAAGAGACGTTCCTTACAAGCAGGTACCTCGTGAAGGCGGATGGGGCTGGGTCTGAATCAGTTTAGTCAGACAAATCTTGTCCAGCAGCTAGCGGCGGTTTCCTGTAATGGGTGGGCGGGAGGCGCCCTCCCTATTCTGACTGCTCCGCCAGCCGGCATCCGCACTGCACACATTGGATTTAAAATGATAAGTAACAGCAATGTTACTGATAATTTTACATCCAAAGTGGAACCGAGCACCAACTGCATGCCGAGTCCTCCTACCTGCCTGCCTGCGACGCTCAGAGTGCGATTCCAGCATCATTGCGTCAGGCAGGCCAGGCAGGCCAGTCACTGATGCATGTAGGAACTGGGGTCACCAGTCCCTCAGGGGGTAGCTTGGCGCGAGCAGGTAGGCACCCAAAGGCTTAAGTGTAAAGTGACCAGCTTCTTCTCCTCCATCGCAAATCTTCTACTTTCCCTTTCTCTTTCCCTTTCGTGGTCCAGCTTGGCAAACTCCCACCACAATTGCCTCTCCTCCCTCCTGTCCTCATACTCTTCTGGCGACGCACTCCTCCTAGACCCTACGCTACTGCTTGCCCCGGAACGTCTCCCCGGTGGCAAGTTTTCAGTGACATCAATATGCAGTAGGTCTAGCTCCACACCAGTGAGGTTGAGTAAAAACCAATTAGCTTTATCTAGATAAACGTCAGGTTCTCAAAGCATTTCATTAAACCGTTTCATTTGAACATTTCATTAAAACACTAGACCGGGCATTTCATTAAAGCATTTCATGGAAGCGCTCCACATAGCATTACATTAGAGGCCTAAATATGGCATGTAATCAAAGCGCTACACATGGCAAGTAATCCAAGCGCTAGACAGGGCAAGAAATCAAAGCGCTAAACATGGCAAGAAATCACAGCACTAGTCATGGCACGAGATCAAAGCGCTAAACATAGCAGGCAATCCAAGCGCTAGTCATGGCACACAATCAGAGATCTAAACATGGCAGTGACACAGAGCATTACAAAGGGCATTTCCCTTCCGAGCATTCCCCACGACTCCTGAGGCGGCTAGTCCTCCGTTATGTCGGCCTCAGACCTTATGGCTATGGGGGGTGAACAGTTCCTCCTTCCGGAGCAGTCTGGGCGATGTCCCTATGCCCCCAAAGTACTTCAACAAGCTCTTCGGGGGGGGGGGGGGGGGGTGAGAGTTGCCGCGGCCCTCTGCCGGCTTCAGGCCCTGTTCCGGGCAGCAGGGGGCCAACCGGGCCCAACGATGGATTACCCCGGGGAGGGGCGAGATCCGGGCATCTCTCGGGCCTCCCGCCCTCCTCAGGTTTACCTGTGTCCGCGGCCTCCGGCGGCCTCCGGCGAGACTGGAGGGAAGGTTGGTCGGGGAGGGGGCTCACTCTCCTGTGATCCCCTCCCTCCGGATGGGGACCCCTTGGAAGGGGGGGTCGAGAGAATGCAGGTGCCACGCGGGACTCCTGGCGGGTCCAGGAGTAGGCCGGGGAGCCCCGCGGTGACGGTGAGATGGTTCCGGGCTCTCCTCTGCCTCCTGGGGGCCCGGGAACGTCCTCGCGGGGGTTTCGGGGGAGGCGCGCCCGCAGCCGCCAATGGCAGCGCGGCCTGCGGGGGCGTGGTCTCCCACCACACACACAGGCAGCGGCGGGGGTGGCGTTTGGCAGCCCGCCCCCGTCACGTGATGCGGGTTCTCGGCTGCAGGCCTAACGCAGACTTAACTGGATTCCAGAGGACCTCTCCTTTCTGAGGGCCGCCGCGGGAGACACGGACGTTGGGTCCCCACCAAGGGAGCGTGCCCTGTACGCGCTGGCATCGGCGGGGCCCCGGATTTGGCAGCAGGCCCCTGCAGGTGAGCTTCGTGGGCAGCACCCCGGCAGGGGTAGGGGCTTCCAGGCCCCGGGGCAAAGTTTGAGGGTGTCATCTTAGCACCCAGCGCTCCCCTGTGCCTAGCGGAGGGTAAGCGCACCAGCTACAGGCAGGGCAGGCCAGAGGGGCAGGCCACACGACGGTGGTGACTTGGTGAAGGGTGGGGGATCCCAGGTGGGGCCAGGGAGCGCAGGTGGGTCTCAGCGCTGGTACCTGGTTGATCCCCCAGCAGTTCTGTGGTGAAGTTACGAGGTCTTCTTTGGCGCTTGCTGGTTCCTGCGCCCTTAAGACTTATTTTTTGGGGGGGGTGGTTGATTGAGTTGGTGACTGAAGAGAGTTTTAATCAGGCTTTGCAGGCCGTCCCTGGGTTCCCCTCCCGCTGGGCCAGATCAGTGGGCTAGTTCAGTGTCCCTCACGCAACTTCGAAGGCAGCACCTAAGCCCTGTCACTACCAGTGGTATAGGTCCCTGACTACGCCCTACCACCTAAATCTCCTGCGTAGGTTCCCCCAGGTCAGCGTCGCCCCAACTGACTGAAAAGTTTCCCTCCTTTCCTTAAGTATCCCCAGGTCAGGTGACCACTCTCTAAGGCAGCAAAAGCAGACCCCACCCTTATTCTAGAAGGTTCCAGCAGGTTCCAGGAGCTTCCCTACTCTAGCTATGGGAGAAAAGGCGGGCTGGTGTCGCAATCATGTTGTAGGGTCCCAGCCAGCTCCTGGCAACTAGGGTGCTACTAAAAAGACCACTCCGCAGTAGTAGGGGCCTGTGGCAGCCATATTGGGAGAAGAGAGCACCTGCACCTTAGCATTGATTAGCAATGGGAAGGCGCTCGGAGACTTAAGGCCAACGAAAAAGAGGGTGAAAAACATGAGGCAAGGGCAAAAACACAGGGAAAGACCACCCTAGGGCTGACAGGTCTAACATGCGTCCCCCCCAGCCGAAAGAGGGGAGAGCTACCCAACCTCTAGGGAGTTCTCGTCACTAAGGCGGAAAACCGGGAGAGACCGTCAGCATTGGCGTGGTCAACTCTGGGCCGATGTTCCACCCGAAAGTCCATCCCCTGTAGGGAAATGGACCCCCTTAGCAACTTGGGATTTTCGCCTCTCATCTGCATGAGCCAGCGAAGGGGTCGGTGGTCCGTCTGAATCAGGAAGTGAGAGCCAAAGAGGTATGGCCTCAACTTCTTCAGGGCCCAGACCACCGCGAAGGCTTCTCGCTCGATGGTGCTCCCCCGTTGTTCCCGAGGGAGGAGTCTTCTTGAGATAAAGGCCACAGGTTGGTCTTGGCCGTTGTTGTTCAGTTGCGAGAGCACAGCCCCTATGCCGTGCTCAGAGGCGTCCATCTGCACGATGAATTCTTTTGTAAAGTCAGGTGTCTCAAGCACTGGAGCGGTGCACATCGCGTGCTTGAGGGTCTCGAATGCCTCTTGGCAAGCAGCCGTCCAGATTACTTTTCATGGCTGCTTCTTGGACGTCAACTCCGTCAAGGGGGCTACGATGGTACCATACCCCTTGACAAACCGGCGGTAATATCCAGTGAGGCCGAGGAAAGCTCGGACCTCAGTTTAGGTCTTGGGGGCTCCCAGGCCATGATGGTCTCAATTTTGGCCTGGAGGTGTTGCACCTTACCCCCGCCCACCAGGTGTCCCAGGTAGACGACAGATCCCTGTCCAATCTGGCACTTGCTAGCCTTGATAGTCATACCAGCACGTTGTAGAGCCTGCAGCACCTCCTGGAGATGCTGCAGATGGTCCTCCCAGGTGCTACTGAAGACAGCTATGTCATCCAGATATGCCGCTGAGAAGGACTCCAGGCCAGACAGCACCTGGTTCACCAACCGCTGGAAAGTGCCCGGAGCATTCTTAAGCCCGAAGGGCATCACCCTAAATTGGAAGTGGCCCTCGGGGGTGGAGAACGCTGTTTTCTCCTTTGCTCCATCGGCCATGGCAATCTGCCAGTACCCTGATGTCAAATCGATGGTGCTGAGGTACCGGGCTGCTCTCAGCCGGTCCACCAACTCATCTGCCTGTGGGATCGGGTGAGCATCGGTTTTGGTAACCGAGTTCAATCCCCTGTAGTCCACACAGAACCGAAGTTCTGGTGTGGTGCCCAGTGGGGCCGCTTTCGGCACCAACACCACCGGACTAGCCCACGGGCTGCTGGAGGGTTCGATCATCCCCAGCTCCAGCATTTTGGCTACCTCACCCTGGATGCTGTTCTTCACTCTATCAGATAGCCGGTAAGACTTGGTTTTTACCGGTGGGCTGTCCCCTGTGTCCACATCATGGGTACACAGATGAGTGATTCCCGGCGTGAGGGAGAACAACGAGGCGTACTGCCCCAATGCCTGGCAGCAGTCCCTCTGTTGCTCTGGGGTTAAGGATGGGGAGAGGATCAAACCCTCCACCGATCCATCCTTCTCCTGGGCCGCCAGAAGGTCAGGAAGAGTCTCACTCTCTTCCTCTTCGCTCCCATCCGTCACCATGAGGAGAGCAAGCTCAGATCGCTCATGGTGTGGCTTCAGGCGGTTGACGTGGAGCACCTGATGGGGCTGTCTTCAAGTCAACGACATAGGTAGTCTGGCCTCGTCGCTCCACAATCTCATACAGACCAGTCCACCGGTCCTGGAGGGCACTAAGCTCCCCAGGCTCCATGACCCACACCTTCTGTCCAGTGTCCAACTCCACCATCTGAGCGTTGCGGTCATACCACTCCTTCATGACGGCTTGGCTAGCCTCCAGATTGTCTCAGGCTTCCTTCCACAGCTTGGCCATCTGGCTGCGGAATGCCAGCATGTAGCTGACGACATCACGGGGAAGCTTCTTCGAAGTCTTCTCCCACCCCTCCTTCACCAGGCTGAGGGGCCCCCTAACGGGGTGGCCATAGAGCAGTTCGAAAGGGCTGAACCTGACTCCCTTCTGCGGCACCTCACGGTATGAAAACAGCAGGCAAGGGACGAGGACGTCCCACTTCCGCCTCAAGTCCTCTGGTAGGCTCCGGATCATCCCCTTTAGAGTCTTATTAAAACGCTCTACGAGCCCGTTAGTCTGGGGGTGGTAAGGAGTGGAGAACCGATAGGTCACTCCGCACTCCTTCCACATGGCCTGCATGTAGGCCGACATGAAATTCGTGCCCCTGTCTGACACCACGACCTTTGGGAATCCCACTCGGGTAAAAATCCCCAACAGGGCCCGCGCCACCACCGGAGCAGTGATGGCCCTCAGAGGAATAGCCTCCGGGTACCGAGTGGCGTGGTCCACTAATACCAAAATGAACCGGTGCCCCGCAGAGGTAGGAGGGTCCAACGGCCCAACAATGTCAATTCCGACCCTCTCAAAAGGGGTCCCGACCACCGGCAGCGGTTCCAAAGGGACCTTCAACTTAGTCCCAGTCTTGCCACTCGCCTGGCAAGTCCTATAGGTCTTACAGTAGGTGTCAGAGGCAACTCTCATCCTGGGCCAATAAAAATGTGGGACCAACCACGCAAAGGTTTTGTCCTGACCCAGGTGTCCCGCTAAGGGTATTTCATGTGCCAATTCCAATAGGAAGGCCCGGTAGCAGTGGGGGACCACTAAGGCCCTCGAGGATCCATGCACCGGAACCTTAGGTTCACTGTAAAGGAGGCCATCCTCCCAATACACGTGATAACTGCCAGTCTCCTGATTGGTCACTTGGGCTTCGGCCTGCCGCCGCATGCCATCAAGCGTGGGGTACTCCTTCTGCGCCTGACAGAATTCCTCCCGGGTAGGCCCCCCTTCCACATGCCACTTGGCAAGGGTCAGCAAGTCCCCCACGGGAACAACATCCAGCTCTGCGGACTCCGAGGGGTACCTCCGCAGGCTCCCCATCCATCACACGGGGCGTTTTTCTCCACAACATTCTCCTCTCCAGGACCGGCATTGGGTTGGGCCATTATCCCAGGCTCCAACCCGGGTTGAATTCCTTGCCGGACAGCCATGGACCTCGTGACTACGCAAGTCCATCCTGGTAACCCCAGCATCTCAGTGTGGGCTCTAAACTCCACTTCTTTCCAGACGGTGTGTTCTAGATCATTTCCTAGTAAACACTCTACAGGCAAGGCAGGGCTCACAGCAACTCTCAACGGGCCTTTGACTCCTCGCCACTCAAAGGGAACTTGAGCCACCGGATAGTGACTCACACTGCTGTCAGCCAACATGGCCAGATGGAACTCATCAGGGATCGCCTGCTCAGGGGACACCAGCCGCCTCACTATGGTGGTCATGCTGGCACCTGTGTCCCTCAGAGCCTCCACCTCCTCCCCGTTAACCTTCACACTCTGCTGGTACTTAGCAGTGTTAGGGGGTAGGGATGCCACTGGGACCATCTCTCTATCCCCGAGTGAAACCAGGGTCAAGCCTGTCCACTCCCCTTCCCTATCTAGGGGCAGCTCCACCCTAAGCGCTACACTAGCCACCCTGGGGCTCTTCCCTTCCGTGGGGGCGAGGGGTCTCTCGCGACACTTAGGATCGCCCTTGCAGTGCCCAATCTCCCCACATTCATAGCACCGGACAGTTCTTGGCTGCTGACTCTTTTCAGGGTAAGTGGGCTTTGGGGCACTGGACTGAGGTGAGGTACCTACTCCTTTGCCAAACTGTCTAGTTTGTGGGCCTCGTGAGAACTCCATCTTTTTATCTCCCCCCTCTTTCTTCTGGGGAAATCCCTGTCTGCCTTTCGGGCCATCTCCCCCGGGGCCCTTGTGAGACACCCGGGTGCCAACCCAAATGTCCGCCTCCTCCGCAAGCTCACGGGGATCAGTCAGCTTGCGGTCCACCAGGTGTTGGCGCAGCTCCGGAAAACACTTATCCAGGAGGTGCTCCCTCAAAAATAAATTGTACAAGCCCTCATAATCATGTACCTCGCTGCCACGCACCCAACCATCCAGAGCCTTACGGGCATAATCAAAGAAATCTACCCAGTTTTGTGTCGACAGCTTATGGCTGCCACGGAACTTCTGGCGACACCGTTCAGGGTTGAGGCCAAACTTTTTAAGTAGCGCCTCCTTCATTGGGACATACTTGACTTGGTCCGCCTTTGCTAGGTACAAAAGGGTATCCCGGACATTGGGAGGTATGTAACGATACAGGCCACCCCCCCAGTTGCTTTCAGGCACCCCATGGGCTGTCAAGGCCACCTCATACGCCTCCAGCCACTTGGCGATGTCATCCCCCACAGTGTAACTCGCAATCACATCTTTGGGTAGATAAAACTTAGGCTCCTGTAGAGCCTTCGGTACGCTGCCACCATTAGCATTTCCTGGCGCACTTAACTGTAATGCTCGCAGCTCCAACTCTTTAAGTTGAAGCTCGTGCACCAGCTTCTTCTCCTCCATTGCAAATCTTCTACTTTCCCTTTCTCTTTCCCTTTCGTGGTCCAGCTTGGCAAGCTCCCACTTCAATTGCCTCTCCTCCCTCCTGTCCTCATACTCTTCTGGCGACGCACTCCTCCTAGACCCTACGCTACTGCTTGCCCCGGAACGTCTCCCCGGTGGCAAGTTTTCAGTTACATCAATATGCAGTAGGTCTAGCTCCTCCTGTGCGCCCGCCTCCTGAGGTGCACCCTGTTCCTCCTGTCCCCCATCCCCTCTCCCCTCTGGGTGGGCCTCTACCCCTGCCCTCAAGGCTGCACGGAGCTCCTCTCCTTTGGCTCTCCGCACCCCAGGCACCCCCATCTCCTGCCTGAATTCTCTCAGCTGCCTCACTGTATACCCTTCAAGGTTGGCTAACTGGAACTCCATTTTGACAGGTGGGGACCCAGACATCAAAGGAAACAGAGACTAGGATGTAGGTAACAGTACCGGGATAACCAGGACTCCGCACACTCAGTTCAGACAGTGGGGGTCAATTGATGCTGAAATAACATTCACAATTGGCGTCCCATTGCGGCGCCCACCGTCTCACCGGAGGGTGCTGTTAAGTCACAGGTCCTGATCCCACCGCTCACCAACAATGTAGGAACTGGGGTCACCAGTCCCTCAGGGGGTAGCTAGGCGCGAGCAGGTAGGCACCCAAAGGCTTAGGTGTAAAGTGACCAGACAGCACACACATCCACTGAGACAGGAAGCGCACGCAATGATTGACACCACACCAGTGAGGTTGAGTAAAAACCAATTAGCTTTATCTAGATAAACGTCAGGTTCTCAAAGCATTTCATTAAACCGTTTCATTTGAACATTTCATTAAAACACTAGACCGGGCATTTCATTAAAGCATTTCACTGAAGCGCTCCACATAGCATTTCATTAGAGGCCTAAATATGGCATGTAATCAAAGCGCTACACATGGCAAGTAATCCAAGCGCTAGACAGGGCAAGAAATCAAAGCGCTAAACATGGCAAGAAATCACAGCACTAGTCATGGCACGAGATCAAAGCGCTAAACATAGCAAGAAATCACAGCACTAGTCATGGCACGAGATCAAAGCGCAAAACATAGCAGGCAATCCAAGCGCTAGTCATGGCACACAATCAGAGCGCTAAACATGGCAGTGACACAGGGCATTACAAAGGACATTTCCCTTCCGAGCATTCCCCATGGCTCCTGAGGCGGCTATTCCTCCGTTATGTCGGCCTCAGACCTTATGGCTATGGGGGGTGAACAGTTCCTCCTTCCGGAGCAGTCTGGGCGATGTCCCTATGCCCCCAAAGTACTTCAACAAGCTCTTCAGGGGGGGCGAGATTTGCCGCGGCCCTCGGCCGGCTTCAGGCCCTGTTCCGGGCAGCAGGGAGTCAACCGGGCCCAACGATGGATTACCCCGGGGAAGGGGCGAGCTCCGGGCCTCTCTCGGGCCTCCCGCCCTCCTCCCCGGGGGTTTACCTGTGTCCGCGGCCTCCGGCGAGACTGGAGCGAAGGTTGGTCGGGGAGGGGGCTCACTCTCCTGTGAGCCCCTCCCTGCGGATGGGGACCTCTTGGAAGGGGGGGTCCAGAGAATGCAGGTGCCGCGCGGGACTCCCGGTGGGTCCAGGAGTAGGCCGGGGAGCCCCGCGGTGACGGTGAGATGGTTCCGGCCTCTCCTCTGCCTCCTGGGGGCCCGGGAACGTCCTCGCGGGGGTTTCGGGGGAGGCGCGCACGCAGCCGCCACTGGCAGCACGGCCTGCGGGGGTGCGGCCTCCCACCACACACACAGGCAGTGGCGGGGGCGGCGTTTGGCAGCCCGCCCCCCGTCACGTGATGCGGGTTCTCGGCTTCAGGCCTAACGCGGCCTTCACTGGATTCCGGCGGCCCTCTCCTTGCTGAGGGCCGCCGCGGGAGACACGGACGTTGGGTCCCCACCAGGGGAGCGCGCCCTGTACGCGCTGGCGTCGGCGGGGCCCCGGATTCGGCAGCGGGCCCCCGCAGGTGAGCTTCGTGGGCAGCACCCCGGCAGGGGTAGGGGCTTCCAGGCCCCGGGGCTCAGTTTGGGGGTGTTGTCTTAGCACCCAGCGCTCCCCTGTGCCTAGCGGAGGGTAAGTGCACCAGCTACAGGCAGGACAGGCCAGAGGGGCAGGCTACACGACGGTGGTGACTTGGTGAAGGGTGGGATCAGGGAGCGCAGGGGTGTCTCAGCTCTGGTACCTGGTTGATCCCCCAGCAGTTCTGTGGTGAAGTTACGAGGTCTTCTTTGGCGCTTGCTGGTTCCTGCGCCCTTAAGACTTAGTTCCTTGGGGGGGGGGCTGATTGAGTTCGTGACTGAAGAGAGTTTTTAGTCAGGCTTTGCAGGTCGTCCCTTAGTTCCCCTCCCGCTGGGCCAGATCAGTGGGCTAGTTCAGTGTCCCTCACGCAACTTAGAAGGCAGCAGCTATGCCCTGTCACTTCCAGTGGTATAGGTCCCTGACTAGGCCCTACCGCCTAAATCTCCTGCGTAGGTTCCCCCAGGTCAGCGTCGCCCCAACTGACTGAAAAGTTTCCCTCCTTTCCTTAAGTATCCCCAGGTCAGGTGACCACTCTCTAAGGCGGCAAAAGCAGACCCCACCCTTATTCTAGAAGGTTCCAGCAGGTTCCAGGAGCTTCCCTACTCTAGCTATGGGAGAAAAGGTGGGCTGGTGTCGCAACAATGTTGTAGGGTCCCAGCCAGCTCCTGGCAACTAGGGTGCTTCTAAAAAGACCACTCTGCAGTAGCAGGGGCCTGTGGCAGCCATATTGGGAGAACAGAGCACCTGCACCTTAGCATTGATTAGCAATGGGAAGGCGCTCGGAGACCTAAGGCCAACGAAAAAGAGGGTGGAAAAAATGAGGCAAGGGCAAAAACACAGGGAAAGACCACCCTAGGGCTGACAGGCCTAACACGCATCCCCCCCAGCTGAAAGAGGGGAGAGCTACCCAACCTCTAGGGAGTTCTCGTCACTAAGGCGGAAAAACCGGGAGAGACCGTCAGCATTGGCGTGGTCAACTCCGGGCCGATGTTCCACCCGAAAGTCCATCCCCTGTAGGGAAATGGACCACCTTAGCAACTTGGGATTTTCGCCTCTCATCTGCATGATCCAGCGAAGGGGTTGGTGGTCCATCTGAATCAGGAAGTGAGAGCCAAAGAGGTATGGCCTCAACTTCTTCAGGGTCAAGACCACCACGAAGGCTTCTCGCTCAATGGTGCTCCACCGTTGTTCCCGAGGGAGGAGTCTTCTTGAGATAAAGGCCACAGGTTGGTCTTGGCCGTCGTTGTTCAGTTGCGAGAGCACAGCACCTATGCCGTGCTCAGAGGCATCTGTCTGCACGATGAATTCTTTTGTAAAGTCAGGTGTCGCAAGCTCCGGAGCAGTGCACATCGTGTGCTTGAGGGTCGTGAATGCCTCTTGGCAAGCAGCCGTCCAGATTACTTTTCGTGGCTGCTTCTTGGACGTCAACTCCGTCAAGGGGGCTACGATGGTACCATACCCCTTGACAAACCGGCGGCAATATCCAGTGAGGCCGAGGAAGCTCGGACCTCAGTTTGGGTCTTGGGGGGCTCCCAGGCCATGATGGTCTCAATTTTGGCCTGGAGGGGTTGCACCTTACCCCCGCCCACCAGGTGTCCCAGGTAGACGACAGATCCCTGTCCAATCTGGCACTTGCTAGCCTTGATAGTCAGACCAGCACGTTGTAGAGCCTGCGGCACCTCCTGGAGATGCTGCAGATGGTCCTCCCAGGTGCTACTGAAGACAGCTATGTCATCCAGATATGCCGCTGAGAAGGACTCCAAGCCATACAGCACCTGGTTCACCAACCACTGGAAAGTGGCCGGAGCATTATTAAGCCCGAAGGGCATCACCCTAAATTGGAAGTGGCCCTCGGGGGTGGAGAACGCTGTTTTCTCCTTTCAATCTGCCAGTACCCTGATGTCAAATCGATGGTGCTGAGGTACCGGGCTGCTCCCAGCCGGTCCACCAACTCAACTGCTCGTGGGATCGGGTGAGCATCGGTTTTGGTAACCGAGTTCAATCCCCTGTAGTCCACACAGAACCGAAGTTCTGGTGTGGTGCCCGGTGGGGCCGCTTTCGGCACCAACACCACTGGACTAGCCCACGGGCTGCTGAAGGGTTCGATCATCCCCAGCTCCAGCTGTTCTTCACTGTATCAGATAGCCGGTAAGACTTGGTTTTTACCGGTGGGCTGTCCCCTGTGTCCACATCATGGGTACACAGATGAGTGATTCCCAGCATGAGGGAGAACAACGAGGCGCACTGCCCCAATACCTGGTGGCATTCCCTCTGGGGTTAAGGATGGGGATAGGATCACGCCCTCCACCGATCCATCCTTCTCCTGGGCTGCCAGAAGGTTAGGAAGAGTCTCACTCTCTTCCTCTTCGCTCCCATCCGTCACCATGAGGAGAGCAAGCTCAGATCGCTCATGGTGTGGCTTCAGGCGGTTGACGTGGAGCACCCGATGGGGCTGTCGGGGGGTCTTCAAGTAAACGACATAGGTAGTCTGGCCTCGTCGCTCCACAATCTCGTACGGACCAGTCCGCCGGTCCTGGAGGGCACTAAGCGCCCCAGGCTCCATGACCCACACCTTCTGTCCAGCGTCCAACTCCACCGTCTGAGCGTTGCCGTCATACCACTCCTTCATGACGGCTTGGCTAGCCTCCAGATTGTCTGAAGCTCAGTAAGTTTCTCACCCACAATTGCTTTTACAGATACTGACTGCAAATACTCACATATGGGATATGCATGCAAACTTAGGGTCTGTGGAGCTTATACCTATGGTGATGTTATAAATGCAACTCAAATATAATACTCATGGTGAACAAGAAACACCACCTAGGTAGTCAGCTGTTCCCACGGATCCTGGCGATCAAATAGGAACACACAAGGCAGTAACAGCAAGGGGGTAGAACTAAACACAAGCACAATAGACAAGGAGCTAGCAAGGAGAACTGCTTAACAGGAAAGGAAGGAAATCACAGGGTACGCTTGGCAGAAAGCAGGTAACAAACATACAAGGCAACAGAAGCAAGACAGCAGAATAGAAAGACAGCAAACTAGGAACTGGAACCAAGGAAATGGGGAGGAAGACTGGTACTCTAAAAGGATACACAGAAGGGGAGGCTACAAGGGTATACTAGAATAGTGCAGGTTCAGGAATCAAGACAACAAAGTAGCATAGAAGGCAGTGTAGGGGCAGAAACAAAAATTGAGCTAAGGCTCCGGAGTCAAGGTAGCACTGCAGGCAGTGCTAGTTCAGAAACAAGGAATTACTTAAGCTTCAGGAGTCACGGTAGCACTGCAGGCAGTGCTGGTTAAGGAACAGAGAATTACTAAAGCTTCAGGGAAACAGGAAATAGCTACAGCTCAGGAAACAGTGCAAATCAGGAAAAAGAAATAGCCGAAGTCCAGGAACAGGAACAAAGACTAACTATATCTCAGGAAACAAGATAGCACTGCAGGCAGTGCTAATTCAGGCACAAGGAATGGCTAAGGCTCAGGAAACAGTGATATCAAAAGCTCAGGAAGCAGTGGAAACAAGAATTGGTCTCACTGCTACACAGCAACAATGACCAACAGTGGGCTGAAGGGAATAGGGGCTTAAAAGAGCTCACAGTACTCACGTGCATCAGGTGTGAGCAGGCTAGCAGCAGACAGCCACAAATGAGCTGAATTCCTCCACTCATCCTTGGCCTGCAGGGGTAGAGATGAAGCAGTGAGCATGGGGTTTTTTGGTAATTGAGTTTCAGGCATGAGCAGGATGGCTTCCACAAAATCCGGCATGGATTGTGAATGGATGTCAAGTCCCAAATAGTGTCCAAATGTCTGGAACTCAGTATATACATGAAGGGGAGGGTCTGGAAGCTTATTAGAACACTGGAAAGTCCCACAGTTCAGCCCCCAGGTGGTGGACATGAAAACGCAGGGAGTAAGTCGTGACAGAGAGGCACACAGCATCCAGCATCGGGGCCATCAACTGGCTGACTAAGACAAAAGCAGCTGTCTTATAAGGTAAGTGTGAAATATCAAATTGTACTTTTAATTTTTTTTGCAAAGTTTGCATTGTTTAAATATGCTGCTTTTTAATTATTTTAGCATGTTGCCCGGTTTGTTTAGCAGGTCTACTATTATAGCTCATGAGTGCATTTTAAAAAACTTGCAACGGTTGATATGATATTATCCCTTGTACGTTTTTTAAAATGCAGTCTAATATGTCTGATGCAAAGCAGATCATGTAATATGAAGATGACAGATTTTTAATTTATGTAGCTAGATAAGTGGGCTACAGAGATAGTTTTGTTATTGACAGTTCATAAATTGTAATCCTTCTAATATAGCACAGTGAGTTATAAACAACATGCAACTCTTACACCTTGCATCCCTCACTTACTTATGTAACACAACCTGTGCATTGATTTACACACTCTTAATTCATTGTCAATATATGTGTGCATGTGATCTAAAACGCTCTGACACCCTACATACGGATGAGTAGCACTTTAAAAAGAAATACAAACAAAATAATTGTATTTAAATTGTTATTTGTGTAAATAATTTAACAAACCAGCTTATATGGCATTATTATGGTGCATGCATATCTCTTATATATAGGGACTGAAAAAAGTCAAAAGCAAGCCTCTCTTGAAGTGATAAGCTTTGAGCATTTCTTTCCCCTTCATTGCATTCAATAAATCTGTATTTTTTTAAAGCACGACTCCTCACCCGTAAGGGTTTCAAGGAGTGTGGGGGTGAGGGGAGTGGGTGCGGGGATCTGCGGTTCAGTCGAAGAGCCAGGTCTTGAGGTCCTTCCTGAATTGTGGACATAATGGTGATTGCCTGAGGTGGAGAGGCAGGGAGTTCCAGGAGTTAGGAGAAGGATCTTTCTCCAGCA
Organism: Triturus cristatus; assembly: GCF_964204655.1. Classification (NCBI taxonomy): domain Eukaryota; kingdom Metazoa; phylum Chordata; class Amphibia; order Caudata; family Salamandridae; genus Triturus; species Triturus cristatus. The sequence continues at coordinate 1,843,296,788 of NC_140590.1, forward strand.
GTGGGCTTGCGAATACGTAGGATGGTGGCCTGGGCCAGTTGAGCGGAGCAGAGATGTCTGGTGTGGGTGTAGAAGGAGAAGTGGTGGTTGAGGTATGCAGGTCCGGCATTGTGGAGGGATTTGTAGGCGTGCATGAGGAGTTTGACGGTAACTCCTTTGTTGGTAGGTAGCAAGTGAAGGTATCTCAGGTGACCGGGGATGTGGCTGTGCATGGGATGTTCAGGATGAGTCTGGCAGAAGTTTTCTGGATGTTCTGCAGTTTCTTTTGGAGTTTCTGGGTGGTGCCGGCTACAGTGATGACGAGCGCATGTACTCGGTGGGGATCCACTGCAAGATCTTATGAAGTAGATGGAGCGTGTGGAAATAGGAGGATAAAACAGCGTTGATTTGGTGGTTTATTGAGAGCGAGGAGTCCAGGTAGATGCCAAGGTTTTGCGCATGGTCAGTGGTTGGGGGTTCCAACTGCTGCGGCCCCGTCTGCCTGGGCCACCAGGAGTTGTCCAAGGCAGAGGGGATGCAGCACTAGGTGGGGATCCCAGGATGAGGACTTAGGTATTGTTTGAGCTAAGCTTGAGGCAGCTGTCCTTCATCCATGTGGAGACTGCCTTTATACCCTTGTGGAAGTTGCTCTTGGTGGCTGTGGGTTCTTCTGTGAGGGAAAGAATCAGCTAGGTGTCGTTGACACAGGAGACAATGTTGAGTCTATGGTTTCTGATGATGGCTGCATGTGGGTCCCTGTAGATGCTGAGGCTCAGGGAGGATCCCTGAGGCCTTTTGCAGCTGATCTCTGTGGGTTTTGAATTGAATGGTGGAAGTCTGACTCTCAGTGTTCGGCCGGTGAGGAAGTAGCGGATCCATTCAGGGCTTTGTCATGGATGCCGACGTCGTGGTGTGGTGCAGGGAGGGTTTGGTGGGAAACGGTGGTGAAGGCAGCTGAGAGGTCCAGGAGGATGAGAGCAGCTGCTTCACGTAAGTCGAAACATTTGCATCTAGGTGTGAAGCTCTAGATAGCTCCCTGCAACTAAAGGATGCCTAATGGCCCTTTAACTTCGGGCTGTTAGAATCTGATAAGCCCCTCACCCCCTTTGCACGTTACTGCTTGGAATGAAAGGAGACAACCTGCAGGCGCTGCTGAATGTGCCCCTGTTACAAATGGGGATTTTGGTTGGCTAGGGTATACACCTAAGCCAGCAGGAACCCACCATTCTAGTCAGGTAAATTCAGATGCACATGTAAGATTACCTCTGCTCATCGTCTGGTAGCTTGGCGCAGAGCGGGCAGGCTTATCAAAGAGGCAATGTGTAAAGTATTAGTGCAACACATAGTAAAGTAATACAGTGAAAGACACCACAAAAAAACTCCACACCAGTTGTAGAAAAAGAGGCCATCTCTATCTAATTAAAACTAGGCCTAAAGGACAACAGTCTAATCAGTTTATCAAGAGTTATGCCAGTAGTAAAGTTAATAGCTCATTCTCCTGGGGCATCACAGTGCTCAAGAAAGATGCAGGTGCTCCCTTTGAGGGAGTCATAGTAATCATCAAATGATTCCACCGGCCACCTCCACCTCGGAAAGGTCTTCAATGCAGTGGAAGTTGAAGTCAGGCCGTGGGCCCTCGGGACAGTACCTGGGGCTTGGAGTCGCTGCTCTGGCTGTCGGCGGTCTCGCACACAGGATCTACGGGGCAGGAAGGTGAGTTGGGCTCCAGCATGGCCGAAGGAGCACAGTCAGATCTATGGCCCCATAGTGCTGTGTAGCGGGCCTCACTATGGAGCCAATGTTGGTAAGAGGCACAAAGGCCGGCAGGGCTGGGGTTCAGCCACAGTAGAGTCACATGAGGTGTTCCCATAACTCTGCTCACTACACCAAAAGGATTCTAGAGTTCAGGCACAGCTCCACAGGCACTAACTGCAATGCACACATACTAAAACATACACACACATTCTTTCACATAGATTCATGTTTAAACATGTGTATGCCCTTCTTTGCAGAAACCAGCAACTCTACACAAAATCACACAAATCACAATGATTGCAGAGACCGAGGATCTCACTTACACTCATGCACATTCCATTAAAACCACCTAAGTTTAGTATCTTAAATGTTTGTGTTAATTTGTTTTGTGTAAAACAGTATTGTACAGGAAGCACATTTGCTAGAAACATTACATGAATACAGTGTAATTGTTGGTAATAATTCTTCTTTTAATTCTTTTAGCACATGAGAAATTGGAGTTAAGACTGATTGTAATATAATCACATTCAAGATCAGTACTGAGAGATATCAAAAGAAGACACATGGTGGCTCCGGCCCTGCTATGACAGAACCTTGATTGAAACTCAGCTTCCTGGTCCTTGACCTCAGGCCAGAAGGTAGGACATGCATCTCTATTTACCGCAAAGGACCACATTCAGATGTATATGGCTACAACTGTGTGGTCTTTAGGTGTGGAGGCCTGTTGGTTTATCCTACCAGAACTGTGCAGAGAGTATGAGGTTGTGGTCAGTTAAAATTGCAAGGGAACAATTTTGTGTTTTTCATGATTAACCATGAAAATTCAAATATTTTAGATTTTTTAATCTTTTATTATTGTATGCACTCTTTCATTTATTTAACTGTGGCCTAATAATCCATTGCGAACCCTTAATACTTACCATCCCTAAAGCTATTAAACCCCAAACTGCCCATACATTCTATCCTTTCTTGATGCTTAAAAAATGTACTACTCTTTAATGCTACCCTGATTCAAAATAGCCCTCTATTACTCCTTAGTGCTACCCTAAAATCCCCTAACTATCCATTAATGTAAATTTTACCTGAGTTATTAAAATGCATTGCTACTCTCCCAGCCATTTCTCTCACCTCATTTTAAATGCTCCTGTCCTCTTTGGGAGAATGCCCCTTACCCCTGTTCCCAGTACACTTATGCTTCCTGTATAATGCATGACATTTTACCATGTTTTAAGCCACTACATATTTTCATTCTATTTTTTCAGTCAACAATATTTTTGACACCAATGTTTTTTAGTCTACTTTTTTTGCACACAATATTTGTACAGCTCACAGAGTATGTGCAGTGAGTAGGATATATATATAATCTGTCTAATGTGTTGTGACAGTAGTGACTGATGTCTATTTAGTAATAGGATCGCTGATAAGACTAGCACTGTCTGTAGGCTGTAATTTTAGTCTGTCTTATGTGTAAAATAGCTCCGTTCAAAAATTTGTTGAATTTCAAAATGGTCTAACTGCAATGTTAAACTCTTTATTGGAAAAATATACATTTATTTTGTTGTGTTGGGTACAGATGAGTACTGGATATATCAGAGATCTGCCTAGAACTCTTTTAAAGGGTATTGCTCAATGAGAGTTTCATGCTTTTTAAGAAATCTTTCAATACGTTTTGTATTTTTTGCCATCTAAGGTCAATTCCAAATGTATAACTACTTTGGTTTAGGTTTACTCCTAACATGTAGCTATTTTATTCTTATAATAGTAATTCAAGGACCACATAATTTGAATACACCCTTAAATTTCTAGCCAGATAACTGAATTGACATGCCCAAGCTTTTCAATCACCACTGGTGTTGTGCATGCAATGGCACCTAGCCTCAAAGCTTATACCATATTTTAATGATTAACAGGCTCCCAGGAGTAATTCTGCAAATAGTTACAAGGCTATACCACTTGGGGGACAGCTGTACGTGATGCTACAGTTGCATTCCTGTCAGAATGAGAATGGATGAATAATTGCTGTTACTTGTGTGTATATGACAATTCAAAATATTGTTTATTTAGTATTTTGCGTAATATCGTTTTTGTGTCTTCAACCGAGGAAATATTTAAAAACAGGCTAAGTTTTCTATTTCCAGTTTGATCTATTGCTGGACACAATTAACACAGTTGACAGTTTACTCATAAAACCATTTTTGGGCTTGACACATGCAGATAAACTGCAAGTGAAAACATTAGGAGCTGATAAACCTCAAATTAAAATTGAGCAGTCTACAAAAGATAGGGGAAAGGGTTACACATGTCGGTTTACCAGAACATGGTATGATAGGATGGAATGGCTTACTGAAAGCGCTTCTAAAAATGTTTTACTCTGTTTCCCTTGCTTACTCTTTGGTGGGGAAGTTACCTGGACAAAAACAGGAGTTACTGACCTAAAGCATCTTGCTGAAAAAATAAAAAAACATGATTCCTGTAAATCCCATTTGACAAATATGTTGAAATTATCTCTTTTTGGAAAATCGGAAATTGTACAGCAATTGAACGAAACATACCGTGTGGGAGTAAGAAAACATAATGCAGAAGTCGATAACAACCGATGCAGTTTATCAAAATTGATTGACTATTTGTTTTTGTGGTGCCTTTAATTGGCATTACAAGGCCATGATGAAACTGAAGAGTTTCTAAATCCTGGCATGTTCAGTGGCCTTATTGTTTTTGTCTCCAGCATTGACAGTGCTATGGAAACAGCCACAGTGTTTAAAGGCACTTCTAAAACTATTCAGAATGAATTGCTGGAGTGTATGCTGGAAGTAATAAGAGAGTATATTACACAGCAGTTGAGAAGCACTGATTAAGTAGCTATCAAAGCTGATGATACAACTGATGTCTTTACTAAGACACAGTCAGTTCTGGTCTTCCGCTACATTGATGCAAATTGCAAGGTAGCTGAAAGATTTTATACTTTCACACATCTAAAAGACTCATCTGCAGAAAAAATTGCCTCAGCCATTCTTAATGAATTAAACATTGTTTTCACTGAGCAATGTGCTAAAGGAAAAGTAATTGCTCAAAGATACGATGGTGCCAGTGTCATGCATAGTGCAACTGGTGGGGTGCAAAAGAAAATCAGGGATGTTTACCCAAATGCACATTATATTCATTGCTATGCCCACCATCCTAACCTAATTATGGAACAGGCTTCCTCCAAAATATCTAGAGTTAAAATTTTCTTTCCAGATGTTGGTGGTATAACAGCATTTTTTGCACGTTCCCCGAAAAAGACTGATATTCTTGAACAAATAGTTTCAAGAAGTCTTCCAAGAGGGTCTGCAACTCGCTGGAACTTCAATATTCGAGCAATAAACATAATTTATGATTACAGAGACGATCTTCTTGAGTGCATGACAACCATTGCAAACAGTGGTGAGTTTGAGTCCAATACTATATGTGAAGCTAAGGGATTCACTAGAACATTAAAAGATAGGGTGTTTATACTCTTTTTGGGTTTTTTTTCACAGTATAATGTCCCACGTAGACATTTTATATAATCAATTGCAAAAGCGAGACATTGACACTGTGTCTGTCCAGAAAGCTACTGCAAACTTTGTGACAAGCATCACCAAAGTACGGGAATCCACTGACAGTTTGGATTCTACACTGCCACAGAAATGTAAGTTTGTAAACCGGAGACTGCAAATAAATACTTTAACCAAAGAAGCAAAAGAAGTCTTTGACAATTATTGTGACCCATGCCAGAGAGCGCTTTGCATTCACAAAGCATCTGGTAAGTGCAACACTATTGCGAAGTGACCTTTTTGAAAATCTTTCCCAGCTGAGGCACTCGCAGAAACAATAGAAGCCTATCCTATGTCAGACAAAGCCAGATTGCGTACATAACTTTCAGTTCTTCATGGAAGACGTGACTTCCGTCAGGCTACTGGTGGTGCCATGGCTTTATTTAGCTTTTTGTGTGAAAACAACTTAGAGAAGTAATTTTCTGAGACCATAAAGCTTTTAACATTTGTCATTACTACACCCATGAAAACAGCAGGGTCTGAGCAATGGTTTTCCAAACTAAAGAGTGTAAAAACATTTTTGCTACACACAATGACTCAAGCTAGACTTAATGCATTGGCTATGCTATCAATGGAAAAAGAGGTAATAAAGGAAATACAAGAATTCAACAGACGTTTGTTCATATTAAAGATAGATGAGCAAATTTCTCTAGCAATATAAAATATGAATGTGTTGTGTGATCATAGTTTCAGGTGTTTATAGTTTGTTTTGTTTTGTTTTGTTGGCAATTTACTCATTCCATTTAATATTCATACAACTCCTGGACAGTTGATATATATTTATATTTCTGTGTTTATGTATATGTGAATTTACATATATTGTTTTCATATTTTATTATTATTTAGAATATTTTGGTTGTTAGTGTTGAAATCTATGTTGGTTTTGAGGGTATATTTCTTTAAATGTACAACATTTAGTTATTTTCCTAATTTATTTTTATTTAACAGTTTTCTACTGTAGTGACAGGCACAAGAACCTGAGATTGACATGCAACGTATTTACATATTATTGTTTTTTTTTATTGTGTTTAAAAATATCATATTGGTTTTGAATGTTCTTAAAATGTAAATGTATTTATTTTCATAATTTCTTTTTATTTAACTATTTTCTGCTGTGCTGGCTGACGGGCACAAGGACCTGAGAGTGGCATGCAAAGTATTTGCGTAGTATTATTTAGGATTAAATCTGTTATTATTAAAGAAAACACAGTATCGGAACAGCAGCAGCAGCTGGCGCCTACAACCCTGCGGGCCGGTGGATCACAGCTCCTGTAAGTCAACCCCCCGAGATCCCAGCCCGAACCCCTTAGGCGGATCCCCTTTAAACACAGCATGTCGCCTACAACCCCTTGGGGCCGGCCGCGTCTTAACTGCAAGGTTCAAGCGGGTCTCTGAATTCTCCGCAGGGCGACTCTAACTATACTCCCCCCGTGCTATCCAGTGGATCCCGCCCGTGGGGGACCTCCCTGCCATGTGCTCATCCGGGAGGGATAGTCCCCTGGAACGGCAAAGAGTCCTTCCCGGGCGTGGGCTTCATAACCATGGTCCGACCCAAGGGGGAACCCCCGCTTCGATACTTCCTGAACCAAAACTACCGAATAACTAAAAACATTCCCCCCAACTCCCCCCCCTATCCAGCACCCCCACCCCGAACTATCCCCTCCCTCTACCTCCCCCCCCCCCCTTTTGCCGTCCAGTGCGTGTCATCAGGCCCTCCATGAAATCACCCACGGTCCCTCTTAGGTGGCCCGTATCTGTTGCCGTCAAGGGGCGTTCTCTTCCGGCACGGTGAGCCGCAGAAGCCGAAGATAGCGTGGGCAGGTCAGTTCTCTAAATTCCGTGGCCAGTAACGACTGAAACGGCTGCCATATGTCCGCAAACCGTGCCGCCTCGCCCGCTGCCGCCAGCGACATCTTCTCCATACCCAATACGTGCCACAGTCTGTGGAGCCAGCCCGTGACCGAGGGAGGCGTGGCCGTGCGCCAATGTATCAGGATATTCTGAACCGCCGACCCCAGTGCGATGGCCATCTGCCTCCCTCTGCGGGATTCCAAGGGGTACATCAGCTGATTCAGGAGACCTAGAAAAACATAGACCGGCAGGCGCGGCAGCTCGACTTCAAAATGGGAGTCCACGTCGTCCAGTACCTCCTGCCAGTAGGAGCCCAAGAGAGGGCAATCCCATAGGATATGTGTGAGCGTACCCACCTGTCCGCATCCCCGCCAGCACGTATCCTCTTTAGTATGATCCATAGCGTGTATACGCTCTGGGGTGTAATACCAGTAAATCGAGACTTTAGTGAGGGTCTCTGTGAGGCCTGTGTGGTACGCCGAGTGCTGAGCCCTGTAGGCTATCTGTCCCCATTCCTCATGGCTCAGGGCTCTGCCTAATTCCTTTTCCCATCTCTCCCTCCCTGGGTGATAAAAATGTGACGGGGGCGGTTGGAGAAACTGGTAGAGGTCGCTTATGAGCTTAGTATCCGAGGTCCGCGACAAGAGCCAACGCTCATAAGGAAAGAGTCGTCTGTCCGCCGACTCTCAAACCTGGGGGTGTAGCGCCCAGTGGCGCGCCTGCGTGTAGCGCATCCGCTCGGTCTCTGGGAATGTATAGACTTGCCGGAAGCCCCGAAAGGGAATTACCCCTTCCGTATCGTACAAATGGCATAAAGCCCTGCAGCCTGCTTCTCGCCAATGAGCATACGCACCCCGCTCCATCCCAGGGGTAAACTCAGCATTATCCACCAGGGGTGTCAGCGGCGAAGGAAAGGTCGTGAGGCCGTGTATGATGTTAGTGGCATCCCAGATCCGTAGCAGAACTCGGTGATGAAGGAGGCGTAGAGGTTAGCGGGGCGGTGCGCCCTGCGCAGGAACGGCACCTCCTGTAAAGGCCTGCCCGCCACCGCCTGATCCTGGAAGAGCCAATGTTTGTCGGACTCCCACTTGCTCCACTCTACTAAATAACGTAACTGCGTCACTTGAAAATATTTGCGGAGGTCCGGAATACCTAGTCCTCCCGCCTCCGGTGCCAGCGTCGAGAGCGCTCTCCTCATTCGAGGTTTCTTGCCCTGCCATATAAAGCGTGTGAGGTCAGCCTGCATTTTCTGGATCCAACCGGCCGGAGGTTGGAGCGGCAGCGCTCGGAACAGATACAAAATCTGGGGTAAAATCGTCATTTTAACCGCTGCCAACCTGCCTAGCAGCGAGAGGGTGCCGCGGTCCCATCGGGTTAGTTCCCCCCGTATTTTCGTACCCAGGGCGGCGTAGTTCGCCGTGACCATAGCAGGTAATGTGGGGGCCAGCATAATTCCCAGATAGGGCACAGTGTCCGACGACCAGACTATCGGCACCCGATGTTGTTGTAAAAGGGTTCTAGTCGTCCTTGAGAGAGAAAGGTCTAGAGCTACCGATTTCCCCATATTCATTTTGAATCCCGCGACCTTCGCAAAAACATTAAGCTCCGTTATGCACTCAGGTAAGGCCCGCAGCGGGTCTTCGAGGGACAGTATGACGTCATCAGCGTATAGGCTGACTGTGTGGTAAAAACCCCCGAATTTCACCCCTCTCACCGCCGCATTATCCCGGATCCGCTGCGCGAAGGGTTCCATGTAGTGAGCAAAGAGCAGGGGCGACAGCGGGCATCCTTGCCTTGTGCCTCTCTCGATGGAAAAGCTCTTTGAACTATGCCCGTTTACTCTCACCACGGCCGTCGGGGATTGGTAGCAATTGAAGATCATGCGGCGAAACCTGTCCCCCATCCCAATTTTCACCAGTACCTGGTCTAGATAAGGCCAGTGAACGCGGTCGAACGCTTTCTCAGCGTCCACCGCTAGTAACATTCTCTCCCCCGGGATCCGTGACGCCTTTTCAATGAGGTGGGTAATCCTCTTGGTGTTGTCCACCGCCTGTATTCCGGGTACGAAACCCGCCTGATCCGGATCGAGGAGGCCCGGCAGATATGGAGCCAGTCGCGCCGCCAATATACCGGTGTACAACTTGAGGTCAATGTTTAAGAGAGAGATCGGCCTATATGAACCGCACTGAGTTCTGTCTTTCCCCGGTTTGGGGAGGACTACCAGGGACGCCTGCAGCAACTCCGCCGGGATGGCCCCTGGCTCCGCAAAGGCGTTAAAAAGACGTGTGAGGACCGGTGCTAGCGCCGTACAAAATGTTTTGTAGAATAGGGACGAGTATCCGTCTGGTCCCGGGGACTTGCCGTGTTTGAGACGAGCGAAGGCCGAAACCACCTCCTCTATCCTTATTTCCTTGTCTAGGGTCTCCGCTTGAGAGGGTGTCAGGGACGACAAAGAGACAGAGTCCAAATATTCGTGTGTCGCGTGAGCGTCCGGGGTCTCCCCGGCGTAGAGGTCGGCATAGTACCGGCGAAAGAGTTCCGCTATGTCAGCCTCCTCCGTGACAGGCGAGCCCGTCGGACTGGTGATCTCTTTCACCAGCTGCCTCTGTCTCACCTCCCGGAGTTTACTAGCCAGTAGTCTGCCGCATTTGTCCCCCCCATGTAGTAGGCATGCTTTAAGCGCAGCGCCGCATACTCCGCGCGGTCCATGTCTAGCGCCATCAGTGTCTTTCTCGCCTCCTTAAGCTGCCGCCAGACCTGGGGGGCCCCCGTCCTGCAGTGCATTTGCTCCAGCTCGCGGACCCTCCGGGTGAGTTCCTCCCGCTTCTGCCGCCTGGCCTTATTTTCCGCCGCGGAAATCGCGATAAATTCCCCTCGAAGGACCGCTTTCAAAGCTGCCCATTGGGTCGCGCTAGATGTGTCGGAACCTCCATTGTGTGAGAGGTTATCCTGGATCGTCGCCGTGACCTGCGAGACCACCTCCTTCCTATAGAGTAAGGAGTCTCGGAGCCGCCAGATCCGTGGGGTGTTGACCACCGGTGGCAAGGTAAACGTCGCCGTGACCGGAGCATGGTCCACATGGAGATCACCCCCATCTCTGCCGATGTGGCCAAGGAGTACATTGGTCCCGTGACCAGAAAGTGGTCAAGCCGCGCATACGTTTTGTGTGCGTGTGAATAGTAGGAGTAATCCCTAGCGGTGGGGTGCAAGCGGCGCCATAGGTCTTGTAGGTGCGTAGTATTATTTAAAAACATTTTGTTTGTGTTTACAAATATCATATTGGTTTTGAAGGGATATTTCTTCAAATGTATATTTGTTTATTTTCATAATTTATTTTTATGTGTAGTCATTTTCTACTGTACTGACAGGCACCAGGGCCTGAGAGTGGCATGCAAAGTATTTAAAAATAGAGTACATTTTTTTTATTTTTTAACAATTTTACCTAGCCTGCTTATACATGTGACGTTTTTGTTGTTTCTTTCTAAAACAAATGAAAGATTTTTTAATGAATATTTCTTATATTCTAAGCAATGCATATTACACTCAATTCATAATTTATTTTCATTTAGTGGTTTTCTAAGATACTGATGGACCCAAGGGCTTCAGAGTGCTATATGAACTGATTTAAGTACAATATTTACCTAATTGTTTATTTTGCAAAGATTGCCGTGCTCAAAAATGCAAAGCTTTTGCTGACTTCCTAAAAATTAAAGGTTTGTTTCAACTGGATACTTCTTATACTTGTAGCTATTTAATATGTCATGAAGATTACTGGGCAATCAACATTGAATAGCTGATGCAGAAAAGGAAGTGGCCAGCCTGAATTTCCGGTAGGAACAAAATTACAAGTGTGTGTCTTTGTAGACCTTTATGCACCTATGTTATGTGTTTCATATTGGCAAGGGTAGAGCCCAGTAGTATTGCCTTGTAACTGCCCTAGCCCCCTTCGCTAGTCAGGCTTGCTTGACAACCCAGAAAATCTATTATATATTTTATGAGTTTTCCTTATGAATGCCTATAAGAACTGTATTTTTAGTCCACTTATCAGAGAGGTAGTGCTGAAAAGTGCACCAAAATACACCAATTTTACAAAAAAGTTCTCAGGGAAACATCACCTGAATCCCCCTTATTTCCGTTAGGCTCGCTCGTTTCCCTCGCTCACTAGCATTCATTGATTTATTATGCTTATGTCATCCCTGTTTCAAATTCCACCAGCCGTCCCTGGATGTATAAACTATTTTAAGTACAATATTTACTACACTTTTGTTTTAACAAAATTGCCTTGCTCATAAATACAAAGCTTTTGCTGACTTCCTAAAAATGTTATGTTTTTTTCGAATGGATATTTCTTATACTTGTAGCTATTTAAAATGACCTAAAGATTACTCGGCAATCAACATGAAGAAAAGGTGAAGTGAAGAAAAGGAAGTGGCAAGCCTGCATTATTGGTAGGAACAAAATTACAAGTGTGTTTCTTTGTGGACGTTTATGCACCTTTGTTAAGTGTTTTCTATTGGAAAGGGTAGAGCCAAAGCAGTCTTGCTTAGTATCCTAGCCCTCTTCAGAAGTCAGACTTTCTTGGCAACCCATAAATTCCCTCAAATAATGTATACGTTTTCTTTTGTAAATGCCTAGAAGAACTGAATTTTTAGTCCATATTTACACAGAAATAGTGCTGAAAATCGCACCAAAAATATGCAAATATTTTAAACATTTGCTTATGTGGGGAGAAGCCCTCAACGAACCCTCCTTAATGCTGTTGGGCATGCTTGCTGCGCTTGCTCGCATACGTTGATTCACTCCGCAAACACCTCACCAGTTTAAAATTCCACCAGGCACCACTGCTGGGAGGTCTTAACTGAGTGTTTTCCATTTACATTTGGAGGTCTGAAGTTGTTATTCTTTTGGTTGTTATTATTGTATAGTTATATAGGCAAAGTAGGGCTCTGTAGGGGGTACAACTTGCTGTTGACTGACTTAAGTAATATGGACTCACATGAATAATTAGGCCAGCTGTGGGTACTTGCAAGTTGCACTTGTTTTATATAAAGGCCACAATGCACATTAAAGGGATATAGGCTTAGGGAATTGTAAGACTATCTCCAAGTATGCTTGATGATCCAGTATGCATGTATCTTGTGTGAGTATCCTGAGACAGCAGAGCTCTAACACTTTCTGACTCCATTTGTGAGTAGTTTATCCAGTCCTGTGTTTTTGATTTGCAATATGGTACAATATGGTACAAAGGCAAGTTGAGTAAGACAACTCAAGAAGAAATCTTTACTGGATGGCAACTCACATGTGGGATCTGGAGACCAATGGGCTCTTGGACAGAGCACAGTTTCTTAGCTGAAGCATCCCTTTCCAAGACACTGACAGGATGCATTCTTACACCTGGAAATAATCATGTGACTGGCATATATTGTGTGGTCATTTATAAAATGTTTGAAAACTGTGCAAAAGGGAACAATATACCCATTATTTTGCTTTGGAAGACCCATACATACTCCAAAGTTCTCTCCTTGTGTGCTGCAGTGTATGTGTGTGTGTGTGCGTGCATGTGTGTGTGTGTGTGAGAGACAGAGAGAGAGAGAGAGAGCATTTGAGTTTATGAGTGTCTCTATGATGCGGAGTCACTCAGATTCTCTAGTGCAAAAGTAAGGTACGGCAGCAAGTAAACAGGCCCTATATCTACTAGAGGGTAGTAAAACAGCCATCGTTATCAACAAATTGGGCCCTGGCTCCCTGAGCCCCAGTGCCACTGCACATGCTGCACCTCTGAGAGCCACAGTTCGATTTCACACAGCTCCCTTTGACTAGTCTTCAGCTTTACCCTCAGTTCTCAGTGTAAGAATGACAATTCTATTTTTTCCCTTTCCTATGTCCATATTTTGCTCTTTCAGTCTCACTTTTTCTCTCACTTTTACCTCACCCTGCTCTTTCTCTCACGCTCCCTTTGTTTCTTCGACTGTCCTCCCTTTACTGTCACCCTTTCCCTTCTTTCATTCTGCCACCATTTGTCTATATCTATCTCTCTTTGACTCACCTTTCCTGTTTATCTTAGCAAGTTGCATTCCTTCTTTCTCTATGTCCTACTTGTTGTTTGTAGTTTTTTTTGTTTCCCTCTTAGTTCCTCTCCTTTCCCTTTGTTTCTCTTACACTCTTTCCCTCTTTCCTAGACACACTTGCTTTATTCAAGCCAATCTAGCCCCTCTGTTTAGCCCACATTGTCTATTTCTGCTGGGCACTCATTGTTTGTCTGTCAGTTCTTTACAAGCTTAGCTAAGACATCTCACTTTTTCCCCGTGACACTTTCTTTGCACCTGTCTATGTTCTTTTCACATGAGCCCCTTTCTTAACTTCACTGCTCATTTTCCTTCAACAATCTATAGTCAATACATAAGATTTACCTACTCTGCTGAGGAGGATAGTCCCTACCAGCACAGACGTCGCAGGTTAGAGGTAAGTAGGGGTCCCTGAGAATCCACAAGATCATGCAATCCATTAAATAAGAACCCATTCTACCAATGTTGGCAGTGCCATGTCAGATACTTTCCTCTTTCCAGTAGGAACTGCATGTTTATTGGGCAACATAAACTTCAGGATGCTGCCAAACTGATTCCGTGCACCCCCTCAGGATATGTTGACCTACAGACCAGCTAGCTCACAGTGCCACCATAAGTACCCTTAAACCTAGACAGGTAGCACAAGACTTGAGCAACCACAGAACTTGACAACCCTGACTCCCCCAGAAATTGTGGTAACAGATCTAGAACCCTTTCGCTCAGTTACTTGTGCTCTCTCTCAGAGAAATATATCAAGAATACACAGAGGGCCGTTTTCAATATTTATTGAACCAGTGTGATTCTTGTAAAGAATATATGTGCTGCAATGATCAATAGACAAAAGCAGATGAAAGTAATTAGTAGTACTAGGACAGTGACCAAAATAAATAGTTCCACCATCTTGCTAAAACAAAGTATCTATGCAGGCATATAAAACAATATATAGCTACAGTGTACTCCTACTATGCATTCCCTAACCTACATGCCTAGGGTGTGTGTATGTGTTCTGCCAAGAATCCCCTAACTGGATGATCCAACCCCCATTACCTGATTGGAAAGTATTTAGGTCTATTCTTGGTCACTGGTTGGACATCCTTTCTTGTAGAATGATCAACTAGCAGCTGGGCTGAGACTTCAGTGTGTAGTGACCTCGCAATGACAGCAAGTGCCCCTCTGCCTCAACCCAAAAATCCTTTTTTATTTATAACAAAAAGCATCCTCACCCAGTGAGACCTTATTCAGGCTGCCATTGTTTCTGATCTATCTGTGTATGTGCGCTCCATAAATTAATTTAACATAACATAACATTTGATAGCGATGTCATGGCATGGACGAAAAACAATCATATTTGCACATTGTATGTTCAGAACTTGTACGGAATGTTCAAGGTGTCGTGTTAGTGTTCTGACAAAGTGGAATTTGTAATCAATGTAGTTTCATAGAAACTAATCCTGCACTGTCATACACACAAATGTGTGCCAAAAGTAATTGTGTGAAGGAGAAGGCAAGTTAGGAAAATGTACGTATGTAAAAATGGCAGCATTTATAATCAGGCACAACTTCAAAAATACTTATCATAGAAATCTACTGTGTAAACATGTCAGACAGCATGTAGATGTGTTCTATGTATCAGGACTTGGTCAATATTTGCAATAGCACATAGAATTGGTCAACAGTATCTATCACAGATTGGTCAAAACTGTGCGAAATTTGTATGAGTTTGCGTGCATACATAACACACATTTACAGATATTTCTGAGCAACAACCTGCAAAATCATTTAATTTAATTTTTTTACTTTCAGGTGACTAAGGATATGGGTGTAGCCGTGGGTCATGACCCCATTTACCCATCCCCAGATGAAGGCTGAATAAAGATATAACACAGCACACACCAAGACGAGGAATGTTGTGGAGAGGACATTTGGTGTTCTAAAGTCCAGGTTCAGGTAGCTGTATATTTAAGGCAGAAGACTGATTAATCCTGTTGGTGCTATATTGCACAACATTTGCGTAAAAACAAATGTCTCATGGGACTACGAGCCACTAAATGCAAAGGAACTGGATGAGGGTGACGACAATGGAGAGATCCATTACACAATGATGGGTCAGTGGAGAAATGACCAGATTGTGGCCAATTATTTCAATTAAACTATATCACCTGATGGTAATTCTGACAGAAAATATGTCAACTTATGAACACATTTTGGAACTCATTCATTGTGTTGTGTGTATGTAAAAATCTAGTCACTCACGTCTTCTCAACTAGATGTTTGCCTCAACATGTAACAATCATGTTGTCTGAGCTGTTGATCCCCATGGGCCATAAACCCCAAAAATAAAACAATCAAAGCAACAATCCAATGTGATGCCATCTACTGCATGAAAGGGATAGGTCAGGATCGCCACATATCTACTTAGTAATGGTCCATTTCTTCCCTCACACACTTAAGCAGTGCAGTGCAGAACAGCTAGCAGTCTCGCAGTGTTTTGCAGCCGCAAAGTGTGTTTTATATGGTACTCAGTGAATGATGGATGTCACATCTTCTAAAATGTCAGTAACTGAGGCAATTACCATTCAGCCCTGGCTCACTGCACTGAGGTCTACTGGTTCACACACCTCTTCAACTGTTGTGTTGCTTTGTGTTACACTCATCCCTGCCCAACATCAGGTTGTTCAGGAAATCTGAGCATGACAGACCCATGTGCAGAATACATGTGTCTGTGCACGACATATACAACACATAGGTTGCAATGATAAACAGTGTGCTTAAGGGTAATGTGTATGTGCTGGTACTTTGAGTTTTACGTGGCACACTCCACTACTGTTCGAAGGTATTGTAGAATTAAACAGTAGTGTAGATTAACAAGTATTGTTACTCAGTGCAATAAATTAACTTGCTGCACTGCATTGCGTAACAGGGAAGGGGCAGGAATAAGCTGTATTTAAAATAAAATGGCACATTGCAGCTTTTTCCCCTGTGCTGCTTCTGTTTTGGCTGTCTAGCGCCAATGCAGACATCCTTGCACCATGGTGTAGAGGTGCTTGTTTTGCATGCAGGATTGCTTTTTGTGCATGAGGGGGCACCTTCCAGCAAATAACAAATCCTGAGTGGCGTATTCCTCGAGCTGTGTGTGCTGCAGGATGCAGCACACATTGAAAGTGGACGACACAGGGTTAATTAATGTTTGCACTCCTAATTATGCTTCTCCTGGGAAGGTGTATCTTTTTGGACCAATACCAGGTTTACCAGGTATTTTAAGTCTGAAAATGCATCTAAATCCATAAGAGTTGCATGGGAACACCCAAGTCATGGCGAAGAGTAAGGCAATGAAGCAATTTGTGATGCCATGCCTCAATTGAGATTTAAGAAGCTACTCGGTACAATGCAAGGTGGCCTTGAGCGGCTTTACCAATATGATGTTTGTTTGTGTTCCACATGTACCACGTTGTGTGGCGCAAGTGCCATGCAACTGGGTTATATATACACCCCTGAGTGAAGAAGTGTCTGTACTGTTATATTACATGGAGGACCAGGCCTAGTTTTGTGCGTAACAAATGACTGCCTGGTAAAAACATGAGGATTATTGAAATCACACCAGTTTGACAGTTCAGCAATCCTGCAAGTTGGGTGGAACATGCATTGGAGTGTGGTGGAGCCAAGCTGTCTCCATGCTTCCCTAAGTGTTTGATGCATCCGTGACACATCACAGGGAAGGGATGTTGACACATTGCAGTTAATGAGAGATTGGACTGATTATGGAATCAAAATGAGTGGGGCATAGGGCCCAGTGTCAATTGTTACCTGCTCATATGACTGTGGGGGACATCCAGGTGTATACCCTGGTAATGTATGGAAAAATTGATGTGTGAGGATTCCGCTCTAGTTTCCTACCTGCTCATCCCCGGGCTGGGTGATAAGGACAGCACATGCATCCCTTGAACCCAGACTGACTCCAAGGGAAATCTGCCTGGCCTCCTGTTATTAAGTCTCAGGTACATTAAAGACTTACTTCCAGCCTGCTTCAGCACCTGCACACTGCAATCTGTCACTCTGAACTGCCAAGTGGTGCCTGCCAGGCCTGGACCAATGGAATTGGGCCTAAGGTGCTTGGACAAGCAGAAGCCATGTTAAGTGTGTTAAATATATGAAATCACTGGTTTGTCTTAGTATTTATTATCAAATTCAGACCGTATGTAGCTGCACTATTGACAATGCAATGTTCACATCTTTGTCTTGTAGGCAAAATTGTCCCATTCGCTTGGGGAGAAGTTGACACCTTCAGGATCCCAGTGCAATTAGTAAGTATAAAGACTACATGGTTGTAGCTATGTAAGGTCTGCGTGTGATCCATAATAGTTGTAAGATTGTGATGCGTATGGGGATGTACCCATCAACTGCAAAAAACTTTAGTCAGTTTGCCAACACCAGTACTGAATTTGAGCCGGTGTTTTCGGGTGCTTTGTACTCATGACAGTCTGCCACGTGGTGGTGATGTTTGTCTGATTTAGAGCGAGCACAACCACATTGTTTTGCTAATTCAATATAGTTAAAAATTACTAATACCTGCCTCCCATGCTTCTCTTATAGCTTTAGGGGCCTTGAATAGTCTGAATCATCACACTTGTAGGAGTGTGATGGTTAATAGATGGTTATGTACCATCATTGGTATGGCTAGCGGGGGCAATGGGTGGTGTATACTTAAGTAGCCTCCTGATGAGGGACCTGGCACTTATTCTTTTACACATTAAGCACCGGCATTACATGTCATCTCAACATTTAGGCAACGTACTTTTACAGGTACTAAAAATCTGGGGCTTTGACAGTGGTGGGATGATTATGTTTTACTCGATTCTATTATGCACTTGATCTTGGGAACCTAGGACCTGAATGCACTTAGGCTAGGTCACAAACCAGTCACTGTTTTTGCACTCCCACTGCTTTTCAACTTTACATATTAATTTTCCAAAGTTACTGATTTACTAATCAGCACCAGCCAAGATGCACTTGTGCAGACATCTGCAAAAATTCCTTTCTCATGAAAATTCATCACCGCGAGTCTCTCTGAGACTTTCTGCGAACAGATGCAAATGCTGGAATTAAGGCCTGTAAGAGCCTGGACTGCTGTGTGTCCCTCCCAATAGCCAAAGATTTAATTCTCAAGGTAGACACTTTTGCTTGGGGATAGATTCTATTTTGAAAATGTATTACTACCACCTTTCAGTCCTTAGTAACTGAACAGTATCTTATGACTGCACTCACCGTAGCAAATCACTGAAGGACGTGGCCCTCTAGGGCCACGTGGGTACTTATACCACCTGCCATGCCTTTCCAAATGAAGAGTCGGTCAGATAGTTGAGAATACAAACAAGCATATATTACCGTTACACTGCAGAGGAGCCCGTCATAACCTGCATCTTGAGATGGCTGGCGAAGGACTGACTCCCCAACATTCACTAATAGAAGATAAACTCTTCAGGACACTTCGGCAACACCTCTAGTGGAAAAGTACCAGTCTGAGCCGGGCACGAACAAAGGGGGCACAGAGAGATGAGCTAACACCTGCCAAATTGGCATGCCATTAGCGACCCAAGGCCACTGTGCCAAGTCTCAGTGCCTCCTAACGTAGGAGCAGAGCTACATGTATACAATGTAATGCAGAGCAAAATAATCTTACTGTTAGCAAGTCGAGTTGCAGCCTTGATCATGAACAGAAAATATAATGAAATGCAATGTTCTGCTGAGGCAAACGATTCTGAATTCTAAGGTATAACATGAGCACTACACAGGTATTAGAATTGCGAAATACAAAATGTAGTCACACTGGCTAACTAAAGCTTACATGCTGCAAGGATAACTCAGTGGGTTGTATACAAACGTGGCGACGGCTACAAACTTAGCATATAATGCTAACTAAATATGGCATAGAGTAAGAATAACAAAGCTAGGGGATTTTCAGACTAACATAAACACGTTGCATAGTGACTTGCCAAGAGAGGGGGGTGTCCATCACATGCCGCGTCCTTTGCAATTGGTGTGAGACTGTTTTCTTGTAAAAAATGGTGTGATTCTATGAAACACAATTTTCGCAATTGCAAAATTGCTTAAAAAGGTTTGTAGATCTGGAGCCGTATTACTCACAGGGTACAAATTCCTGGTTTGCTCTACAGCGCACCTTTGAAAAGGTGCCTTAGGGGCAAACAGGGAAAGTGTGCCCTATCACTGTGAGTGTGCTGCCTTGGGGGGCTGGTAATGTACGTCTGTTCTGGGGCAGCGCAGTTGAGTGAAATAAGGAGAGACTGTTCACAAACTACTCTGTGTGTCACAGTGCAGGTGGCATTCCACCTTGCTGTGACACATTTTCATTGCTGCTTTGGCATTGTGCTGGGTCTATAATACGGCACGAGGACTGAGGCAAACACATTTCTTTATTTGCATGGGACCATGCCCCATGCAAATGAGGAAATGCCCTCCTGATGTCTGTATTACAGAAGGGGCTTCTTATTAATAAAAATAAGTGTTTCCAAAGTCAAGACGTTTGGAGCTAATGACAGAATGATTGGCTTCTTCAGTTCAGATGTTAGCCAGGACGGTTTGACTTTACTAAAATTATGTGTGTTACATAGTATAATTATAATGGTTTTTAGCCAGGCTTCTTCCATCAGTCTGTTGTTGCTTCATTCACATTTTGTTTCCAGACACTCCCACATGCATCATGGGGCGATGGGTCAGTCCACTTCAGCTATTGGCTGTCTTCACTGTGAGATACTTCATGCTGCCCTTTCATAAGAGGTGCACCCACACACACAGTATTTCCCTTCAGTAACAGTGACTTTGAGGTAATTCATGTTTTTTTAGACTATATATTTCTGTCTTTAGCCAAGTCAGTGAATTTAGGGCCTGTCATCTTCCCTAACAATAAAGTTTAGTAAAAAACATTGAGAGTACAAAATGAGAATGATCAAAAGAGAAAGGTTGGTGGTCAATGCCAGATGTATTGGCTTTGCCTATGCTTGTTTACTTTGTATCTGCGGTGGGATTTATCTAACATTCTTCCAAGAAAACCTTCCTTTTTATTCAAAGGCAGCAATATCCTGCAATCTCAATATTTTCGGAGTGTTTTTGAGCTTTCCAATACTACACATTTATTTCTCTCTGGCTGCAAACTACACACCTCTGCATAGGTCTATTTCCTACACTCGAGTGTGAAGGAACAGCAGCACTTTAGTGTCCTCGGGTGTCGGGCGACTTGTAAATAGAAATCCTTTCCTAAAGCTCTATCGTCTGTCAGCTTTTCTCAGAAGAACTTTGGTAAAAAGTTGACTTTCATCTGTGGATGATTCTTGAAGGATCTCTGTCATATAACTAGCAAGGTCAAATGTAGTAAACACAATAAGATGATGGACGGAAGGCTGAAACTCTTCAGACACTCACCCGCAGTCACTATGAGATCTGGGTTAACTCCATCATCATTCTGCTGCTCACTTTGGTACCCCAGTATAGACCCAGCCATATGCATTTTATCGACCAATGGCAAAATGGAAAACAGACTAGACGTGCTGGGATTACACACCAATGTTGTTACTTTCTACTAGTACTTAATTTGTGATAAAATAACTGCCAGAGCTCTTGTCAGGAGGCCACTGGAACTTGCACCACCCCTTGCCCCTGCCATTGATTCCAATGACAGTACCAACAGAACCTAACCATCACACTCCTAGAGGTGTGACAATTCAGACCATTCAAGACCCCTGAAGCTATAAGTATGGCTCGGGAATCAGGTATTAGTCATTTTTAATGTATATTGAATTAACAAACTGGTGTTGTGCTCATCTCTAAATCAGGCATTAAGCCCCTCCATGTGGCAGACTGTCATTAGCGCCGGTGTTGACAATTAAGTGCCTGTACCGAGCACTGGAAACCACAGGCTCAAATTAAGCACTGATTTATGCGTCGCCCTCTGAATGAAAGACCTCAGGCAGGCGGTGTGAAGGGGCTCTAGCTGACACAGCCACGTCATGAAACATGGCCACGTATAATAAAATCACGTGCGGCAGAGACTCTCGCCTGGAGGCAGACCTGGCGCAGAAATCTGGTGCTGCACAGGACGAGAACTCACGAAGAACATCTTCGAGGCAGGAGACGACTGCCAAGACAGCTCTCCTCTTACTGTCCCGCCTACCTTGAGTCAGCAGCACTCGTCATCTCTGTGCCATTGGGTAAGGAACACGTCCCTTGAGCCACAAGTTCCGTTTGCAGCTGCAAAACCATCCTGATGAAAAGTTTGCTTATTCAAATTACCATCATTTTTAAGTCTCCATCAAAGGTTTGTGTGTTGTAGCACACTCCCTTTAGACCCACTTGTTTCTGGGGTTTCACATTGTTTGCATCACATACTTGCTGTACTGCATGTTGCAGTTTCCTCTTTCTTTGGGGGGCACATATGAGGGTTGCATATTCAGATCAGGACCACAAAGCTAAGATCCTGCTTTCACTTTCCAATTAATCATTTATTTTTACCCGACCTGTTATTCTTCTTTCTCTCCCTGTCCATATCTTTAGGATGTCCATCTACACTACAGTGCGCCTCCCCTTATCGCCTCATTCAACGTTGTGTCTGTTTTTCTTCAACCCATGAGTAATGCCTGCACTCTTGGGCCCAGATGTACTATTCTTTAATACAGGACACCCCTGCACCACTAAGATATGGTGCATTTGTTCTCTCCCTTGATTTGTGCTAAAGAGTAAATTCCATCCTAACACTTTTTGCCCTATTGCGTCACACAAGTGATGCGAATCCAGTGCAAAGCATTCGTAAACTGCTCCCTTTTTTTTGTTTCACTTCTCAGCCCCATTTTGGTGTCTGTTCCATTTTCCCTACTGTTTGCAGGGCCGGCAATAGGGCAGTGCGACTAGTGCAGCCGCACTGGGCGTTGACCTGGGAAGGAGGCACTTACCTTACAATTTAAAAACACTTTCTCCACAGATCCTTATGCCTCCAGCTTTCAGGCAGCAGTAAATATGTCAACTTATCTTTTGTGATTAATGTTCCTGTTAAAGAGATCAGAGTTTTGTGTAGTGGCATAAATGAGCACAGAGGGTTAATATGCCTGCTGCAAAGAACAGATCTGAATTGTAGGTGGCTTGCTGAGTGAAATACTGCATTTGTCACAGCGATCCTTTTGTTACCACAAAACATAATCTACATCCCTAGTGTAGAACAGTGACTGGTATGAACTGTCATCAAAGACCTGCATGCAGACTGCATAAAATAGGTTAGGATGTTAGGTTTTTCCCCAGGCTTATATCATTTATGACTAATGTTGCTAAAAAGGGTTTGTTTGGTTACATATACATTCTTATTGGTAAAGCCAGCCTTTGCAAGTGTTTTAAAATGAATGAAATGTATGTGAGAGAGGGGCTATGGAGCGATAAGGGGCACTTTTGCCAAGTGGTAGTGAGGGAATCCGAGGTGGAGGTCATGGGGGGGGCACCAAAAATGAGTGTCGCACCTGGCGCCACCTGGTGAACACCTGTGATGGTCTGTATCTTGCCTCTAGAAAACAGACTGTGAAAAATGTCTCTACTTTTCTCAGACTAATCTGTGAAAAACCGTCTCCCACAACAAGCAATCAAAACATACAAATGTTTTGCTAATACTACCTTTGCCACAACCTTCATAACATGAATGTTCTCTGTAATAGCATGGCAACTTCTTTGTTTTGTTCGAGGCATGCATATAGCTAATACCCATATAAAAGACAAACGTGTTCAGTAGTCATTGCCTCTAACATTTTCTGCCTCTCTTTCTTCCTATTGCCTCTTTAAAATCTTTATTTTTGAGAGTGTAAATAATAGGGTTACACATCGGGATCACTCCACTGTAGACTAATGAGAAGATTTTGCTCTGACTCACTGAATATGTTGAAGCTGGTCTTATGTACACAAATATGAGGAGTCCATAGTATAAAATCACCACTGTGAGATGGGAGGCACAAGTGGAGAAGGCCTTGTGCCTTCCAGTGGTTGTTTGGATTTTCAGGATGGTTAAGAGAATTTTAACATATGATGCAAGAATTACAATTCCAGATGATATTACATTTCCAACACCCACAATAAAAGTAATTTGATCAATGACAAGGGTGCTGTTGCAGGAAAGCTTCAGCAGGGCCGGATAGTCACAGAAGAAGTGGTTGATTTCACGAGACTTACAAAAGGAAAATGTTGCTATGATGACAGTGGGAAATATTGGCTCCAGGAACCCAATAATCCAACATCCAGTGGCCAATTGGAGACAAACCGGCTTACTCATGGTCATTGTGTAGTGTAAAGGGTTGCAGATGGCCACATAGCGATCAAATGACATGACGACCAGTAGAAAAAACTCAGTTGCAATCATGGCTATGAAAAAGTAGATCTGCTGCAGGCACTGCCCGAGAGTGATACGTACGTTAAAAAGAAAGAAGCTGGCCAGCATTTTGGGGTATGTAATCGAAGTGTAGCAGATGTCCACAAAAGAAAGATTCGAGAGGAAGAAGTACATTGGTTTATGGAGATGTGAGTCAGTGTAAATGACTGTCATGACTAGAAGATTCCCTACAAAGGCTCCCAGGTAAATAAGAAGAAAGACAACAAAGAGGGGGGCCCGCACGTCTGGAAGATCCGAAAAGCCAACAAGAATAAATTCCGTCCAAGATGTCATATTATCTCCTTCCATTTCTGAAGGGATGCTGATTAAATCAATGCGGATGATTAGCTAAAAGAAATAAAAAAAGCCCATTATTGGAAATAGCATTAATTTCCAGGGATAGAATTGTGAAGTTGGAATCATACAAACAGACAAATGTCAATACTGGAAGGAGGTGTGTGCAAATTATCCCATTCATTTTTGTATTCTTTGATTGCAATATTATGATCAGTCAGGTTTGTAAAAATCCCACAATAAATATTTCATTCTATAAAACAAACGTCCAAACATTTAAAGTGCAAACACGTTTGTTAAGAGATTGGTCTTTCAAATTTCAGTTTATACTGCCTTATAAATGCAATCACTTTTACAGGCCTTTGATTGTACGCAATAATCAGTATTCCTATATAAATGTATTAATCACTCATAATTAAATATTCTGAGCATCTGACAATGTTAATAACTGATTTTAACATTCCCAATTCCAACATTTACTGTTTTCAACACTACTATGTCTCTCTATGTCTTATTTTAATGGGACCGTAGGAAAGCACACTCAGCGGGCAGTGATAGCGCCCTCCAGAGAGACATGGTCTAAAGTAGGTGAGACATAACAGAGGAGCTGCCTCCAGCAGGCTAACCAGTGAAGGCTAGACTTGGCATTTGCTCCCTGCAGAATATTTACTCTGCCAAATTGCGGGAGCACCTCCTCCAAAAATGTCAGCAGGCAAGTCCAGTGTGCATGGGCAATCTTCATGTCTGAACATTTAATCTGTACAATATGACCATAGATACGGTGATAGCCTTTCTACAAAAGGAAAACATAAGGCCTGATTAAGAGTTTGGTGGATGGTAAACTCTGTTGCAAACACAACGTGGTACCCTGTATGCCAAACCCTCTGTCTGCCTGCTTCATTTACACATTGGTGGACCACAGGTTTTCCAGTGTCAGGGGTCCCCTTAGCCTCGATCGACAGAAAACTCTCTCCAACTTCCCTACGGGGGCTGTCAGAGGAAGGATATTACACCACCTGCCCTTTTCAGAGTGGACAGTTTAATGAAAAATAAAAACTCTTTAAAAGGTCAGTGAATGGCCGTTAAATTCAAAATTGGCCATGCACCACATTGTTTGTACAATGCAAGGAACTGACTTGACAGCAGTTTCTTTCAATGTACAGAGGTGACCGCTGGGCCGGCCGCTATCTATACGTTTGGTGGATGGCAGTCCGTCAAGGTGGCGGAGGTAATGTCCTCTTCCATCCTACAGATGGAGTACCATCCACTTAACCCTGAGTTTCCGTCATCATCCATTGGCATTGGCAGAAAGTTTACAAGACTATCCGCAATCCCATGGTGGGAAGCGACAACTACTTTTAGTGAGGAGATTGTGCCACCATGGCAAAGAATAAAAAAGAATTTAATATTCTACTAGGTTAGTGGAACACTAAATATGCATGGGCACAAATGCAAACATAAAATGTGGCCTCATCCATTCCCAATTGTGTAATAAAAGGCAGCTGTAATGGGGGGGGGGGGTAGTGAGCCCCTCACAACCCTGGGCCCAGTGCCAAGGCATCTACTGCTTTAATGATAGTAATGCTCATGACCAGTGAAGCAGAGGATTACACCACACTGGTGCACAGGTAAGCTGTAGTCAAAACTCTAAGGTGATCTTTAAGGTCCTCGAAGCCAAGACCTCAGTACACCCAGGCTTTGGAGGCTCCTTTGACAGAAATGAGAATTTGCAGAGTGGACACTTACATGGTCAACTCTGCAAACTTCTTTTTTTTCTTCAATACAAAATTTTGCCTTGATGTACAAAGAGTTTCCCCCCTGCACTGGTGGTCCCTTCGACATTTTCCCTGCAACCATCGGCCATGACTCGCATGATGGCAGTAGACTGGTAAAGTGAGTGAGAGTTGTTCCCCCTTAAATAGGGTGAGACAACAGTCGCTGTGACCTGGCAGTCCTTTGGCAGATGGTCAGCGTGGTTAGAGGTTCACACTGGTTGAGCCAGTATCATTTTTCAAGATTACACCTGGGACAGCTCCTGATTCATGAGTGAGAGAGGGAGCTAAACACTAACTCTAAAACTAAAGCCCTAAAAAACGTCCTCATATTCCTGTCTACGATTAGAATTCACCCAAGTAATGTAGATACTGTCACTTTTTGTGAGCTCCACTTTGACTTTAGTCAATGAATTGGATCTTACACGTTGCAAGAATGAATTATTGTGAGGTCAAACTGGTATACAAAACAAAGGACCTCTGAACAAGATGGGCTAAGACAGATAAGTATATGGACAGGAAGGAGGAGGGCAGAGAATGCAAGGGGAAAAGAGGGTCCTGGCTTAGGGTGAGGAAGTAGAAACTGGGAGGAAGAAAGGCAGGCTCAATGGGACTGTTGATGGATGTGTGCAACTGGGCTGCAAGGTATGCTGGGAAATTCAGAGGATTATGGATGAGAGGTTGTCATGCAAAGTGGGAAAGGAGTGAGGGTAAAATACACATAGAAAAGTGTGGAATGGGAGGTGCTGATGAACTGCTGCTATAAGAGGTGAATATGTAACTTTTTTCCTAAAAGAAAAGGAAGCAAAGAACTTGTCGATTCTGGACTGGAATGAGAATTACAGACGTTTAGTCTGACCATCTTGCATAATCCCCCACAGGTTCAGACCTTCTTCATTTTCGTTGAGTAAGATACTGCAGTAGACATCAAAAGGTTGTCCTCCGCACCTAAAAGGTTAATCAGAAGAGTATTCTTCAAAAATTAAATACTGAATAAAATGGCGTTATAATGGGCATTTTACAGCACAGCAATCAAATAAATTCACTAACTCATTAGACTTTACAGATAATACTGAGAAGCCACTCATTAACCCTTTAAGTGCGCTCGTTGGCCAACGGCCGTCGCGAGCACTACCTCGGTAGTACTGCGCATGTCCGTTTGCCGACGCGGCCCCGCCCACTCAGTGGAACGCCCCGCACCGCAGCAGTAAGGCGTTAAATATTCCAATGCTCTCTTGTTGCTGAAAATAAGTAATGCTTCTCAAATGTAATGGGCCATCTCCCAATACATCTACCCTGAGAAGCATCCAACTCCTTGTTTGAATCAAAAACCCAGTCTTTGTTGCGTTTTCCCTTCTTTACAGCATACAAGGAAATAGGGAAAATTGAGGAGAAATTAACATATTTATCCTCATTACATATCACCTCAGGAGGTGTATGGATTTGGTGCTTCCCCAGGTTTTCATGGGCGTTGCATGGGAAAACCCACCACAATGATTATGGAACGGCTCGAAGGAGCAGAGTAAGGTGATGCAGGGGTTTGTGCTTACTCATGATTTACGCTTGGCTTTGTGTGGCTTCATAAATCTTTATGAGACCTCTGTGTCACGCATGTACAACTTTAGGTGGTGCAAAAGTGTTCTGTAGTATATTTACTCACACTACCAGATGACAATCGACAGTTGCAGTGAGAGTTCCAAGGAAGCAGAAATGTCCTGACCATAGTCTCATTGCCCACTGATGCTGGTGTCAGGCTGTAGACATTGAGGCTGGTGGAGCCTACACAGCCATCTCTAGAAACATCAAACTGGATATAGTGAGAAACTTAGCTATAGAAGATCATCCTTTATGCAGAAAATGAAGAAACTGAGGGGCAGATTTGCTAACACAAAAGTGCCGTAAAATAGCGCAAAGTGTAAAATCTGGATTTACTTTCCAGCACAATTTACAATGTAAAGTACCTTTAAAGTAAAGCAAGGCAGCGTTAGGTTTAATTTGGCTTTACCTTGTCTCAATGGGCCTTTCTATGGATGATACTGGGGTATTTCTATACTACTACCCATGGCTTTCAATGACATGCCCTATCTATTAACATTTATAAGACAGGGCAGTGCACAACAAATAATGCGTCTTTGAGGCTGGCATAAGCCTTTCTCCAAACTTTTCAAACTTGCATGTGTGCTACAGTGTGCAGCACACACACAATGTTTAAATTTGTCAACTATTTCTTGACTGTTATTTTGTTCTGTACGGGTACCCTTTCAGTACAAAACCTATGCCAGAACTCAGACAGACACCTTTGCAGTATTGTGCAAAGGTGTTTAAGGGTGGCACTAGTTAGCTTGCTTGTGTACCAGCCCTGGGGATGACAGCATCAGCACCATATCTTAGTAGATAAAGCGCTGCCTTGCTCTCTGCTCCTAACACCACACCAAACACACCAACCTACTTGCATAAAAATTTGGTAAATCTGCCTGTGAGTGGCTTCATTCCTCTAATAAAAGGGGTTGGAAATATTTTTTTCTTTGCAGGTTTATACAGCATGGATTTGCCGAAGGACATTAGATCACTTTACAAGAGACCCAGACTAGCCTAGCTACCCATCGTTTAGGAACAGAAAGCCTAAGTCATTTACCCAGAGACACAGGATGTCATGGAGTCTGGATCCAACCCTGGATCTCCCATTGAAAATAGGATGTTTTATCCTCTAGTCTGAAGCTTCCTCCCCACCCACAACTGTACCTTTCATACTGAAGACCTGTAGCTGCAGAAAAGCTGGAATCCATGTGGGTTGTCACCACCAGGGTTGCTGAGGAGGGTCTAACCTGCACTGCTATAGTCAGAGACTGGTCCACTTGCTTTAGGTTTTTAGTACCATTTAAAAGAGATATGATTTTGACTTGAATTGTTCATATTTCCATCTGAAAAACAGCACTGCAAAGAATTGCCTAGAGGAATTCACATTCAGTAAAAGGCAAATTCACACTGTTCATTCAAAATTTATTACAAATTCTTGTAGCACAAGCGCCTTAATCAGGAGGTGGCACCCAGCTCCACTTCCGGTAATCAGGCTTCACTCTGCATTGGAAGAAGAGAGGAAATATATTCATAGAAGGTTTAAGGAAACCACAGCTCGCCCTGGAGTCAGGAAGCAACAAGAACTCAGTAAATGAAGTTGGAGGTGCAGAATTCCCTCTCTACAGGTGTGACCTGTGCTCCCTCGTACTCACCTGTTTATATTGACTCAGCGGACACATTACATCTATGGTGGCTCTTCAGAGACATGGTCCCTGGAGCAGGGACTGACACACATCCAGCAATCTGCTGCTGCTACAGAACTTACCAGATGGAAATAATGTAGGTTGTTGTTGCCAATTAGCATGATTTGCTCCTCCAATCTAGAAGTTCCTAAATTAAGGAACAGTCACTTATAAAGTTTGAGTAGTTTGATGAGTAACCAAAATCACCGCATGTCAACAGACAGATGATGTCCATCAAAGCCCTAGGAAGACTGCCAACGAGCCTATCATGCTTGATTTATTCACAGGTGTGAAACAATCAGTGTTATATTGTATGTAGGGATTATGCCAATGCATGGGTGTGCAACTATAGGAAGGTGACATCCTTCGAGTGCTCAGAAGATTGACCCCTTGCCTGTCATTTCCACTCATGTCTGACATTTGGGAATGCCGTCAAGTGTTATTTGTTCCTGATGTACACATGACTGTAAAAAAATGGGCAATAACGTGTCCAAATTGTTAATCGTCTCCTTTATCAAACCCTTTAACTGCTTTTTGCTAGAACCTGGTGATAAGCACCCAGACAAACTCGGGAGTAACAATGTGTGTTCCTCTCTGAATGGGTGCTAGTGTTACAATGGGTGCAAATCCTTTTGAGTCATTGTGAACACTAGCACATGAGAAAAGGTGAACCTAATAGTCATCTAATTATTTTGGGACTTTTAAAGCATTACCTTTCCTACTCCAAGATTGTATTTGAATGCCTGTGATTACCATGCATATGGGCTCATGGCATTGACGCTCCCTGTGATAACAACTCTAGATACGATTTTTCCCTGTGGCCCTCTATCATTTGTATGTCCCGCTCATTGTTCTAGAGGGATGTCACACTGCACCCCATGTGCCTCATTGTGATGCTGTGACCCTAAGCTAATAAATTGTACTTCTGTGTCCATATTCTCAACCCCTTCTCCAGGAAAATAAAATAAAAAAAGGATATCCAGAATTTGTAAAGGGAGGCAAATCACCTGTGAGGGTCTCAAGGCATAGACTTGTAGGCATGGGAAGATTATTTGCCAAGAATCACAGGATGTTTAGCTGACGCCGGAACTCGGACCTGATTCTCCCAGCTCCAAAGTCGGCAGCTCTGGCTGTTACGTCACACCCACCCTGGCATCCCACTCAATAAATCAGGATTGATAAGGTGCGGCTAATCACCCAATAGGGTATCCAGGTGCTTGCAGGTCCCGGAGGCTTATTCAAACTGCCAGGTCTTGAGGGCTGCTTGTAATTCCAGAAGTGAGGTGATAGTCCAGAGTTGGGTGGGGAGGTTGTTCCAGCTCTTTGCTGCAATTTTGGAGAACGAGCATCCTCCACTTCTGCTTCAATAGATGCAGGGAGTATAAGATAGAGAGAGGGGGTGGAGAATAGTCTTTCCGATGGTTGGTGGAAGTTCAGGCAGTGGCTAATGTAGGTGGATCCTTGGTTGTGTAGAGCCTTGTCTGCGTGGGTCAGCAGCTTGAATTGGCATCTCTTTTGTACGGGGATCCAGTAAAGGTGCCCAAGGTGGGGCGTGATGTGCGTAAGTTGGAGAGGGCCAAGCATAAGTCTAGCTGAGGTTTTCTGTATGTTCTGAAGTCTCTGTAGGAGGTGTGTCATGATTCTAACATAGAGGGCATTGCCGTAGTCCAGTCAGCTGGTGATGAGGTTGTTTGGTATGATGTGTCTTGTGTGCAAGGGTAGCCACAAGAAAATCTTACATAGCATGCGTGTCATGGTGTGTCTCGTGTTGTCACGGTTCACCCATACTCAGAGGGGTCAACCTCTCGACACCCCAAGTCCAGAATATAGAGATTTACACACACTGTTGATATGGTCAAGCGGGGAAGGAAAGGGTAGGAACTGCAGGGAGGGAGATCTGAGAATGACAATAAAGAGTAAAAAACAATCTTGTTCCTCTAATCCTCATGTAACAACCTCATGAGATGCTAAGTGTAGGAGAATACAAAATGTGTAAAAGCTACCTGTGAAGGAACAGATGCTACCCTATACCAGGAGAGATGAGAGGGTGTTTTCAAGGTACCAACACAAATGCTGTCATGGAGAAAGAACAACATGGAGATTATGTGTAAATACTTTTAGGAAGCACTCCCAAGCACTATGAACAATAGGAAACACCTAGACAGCCTCACCTACCCAGTTCGGCGTGTTGGAATAACTCAAAATGTACACGAGGCGACTGACTTCCTGGTCACCCCCTACTGACCTCCCCTGTAAGGAACATATAAGAACACACAAAAGAAAGGCCACTGTTATAGCTCTTTTCTCTTGGAACAACTCCTGGTTCAGAGACTGCAGAGTCTTTTAGAAATGATCACAGCAAAAGTTTCCAGTGTGTGTAATTAGTTTACCAATATGAAAGTAACAATAATCACAATTGGGAGTTATTTTACTCCACAATCGTATCTGCATAAGAGTACGAAGAGAGCTTTGGGCTAATCTTTTCTCCAAGCCTGCAAAGCGCGATGTAGAATGGCAGCTCAGATTTAAAGGTGGGAGATCAGTTCCTCCCAGGTATTTGCATGATACAAAATAACAAAAGGTCTCCTCTGCATGAGTCCTAATGAACTAAGACTCGCCAACAGAGGAGATTGAAAGCACATTCTTTCCCTTTTACATGAGAGATAAGGCGTAAAGTAGTGTTGGATGAACATTATGGATTATCACAATTTTCTCCCCTGCATGAGACTGTCACCATGCCTGTTTTACCAAGGGGAAAAATGAACAAAATGTAACTCAATACCCAACACGATCACACTTCTTCTGAATGAACAAAGGTTGATGCAATGAGCACCCTTACCTGACCTCGACCGCATCTCGAACATCCACAGCCACAAACGTCCACAAAATAATTAGCAGTTCCGTGGATGTGTCCCCCTGCTATATTCCGTTTTCCTGATGGCACGCTCAAGACCGGGTGATACATCAGGAACGTGAAGGATGATGGGAAACAGAGTTCTTCCAACCTAAAGTGCTTTTCTTACTCCAACTCCCACTGCCGGCTATCAGTGTACACCAAGACGATGTACCCTGACAGTACAACCTCTCCTCGGAGAACACTGACAGGTACATGGTTTGTCCGGGAACCTCTTATGGAATGCCGCCACCAGAAGTGATGCATGCATGGCAGCTGATGGGTCCCAGGAGTTCTCTTCAGGACCATACCCCTTCCAAGACACAAGCTACCACAATCTTTGTCTACTGATTTTGTAATCAAGTATTCCCTTTACTTCAAATTCCCTATCCAGATTCACTCGCAAGGAAACAGGTTGTTTCTTGACCGGACAATGGGATGGTTTCAAAAGAGAGACATAGAATACAGGATGTAGTTGGAAATTTGCTAGTAAACTCAACTTCACTGCCACAGGGTTTACATGGTTCAATACTTTATAAGGACCTATGTATTCAGAATTAAACACACTATGTTTCTTGAACCGTATATTTCTTGTGGAGAGCCAAACCAAGTCTCCTTTCTTATACAATGGGTTAGGTCTCCGGTGTATATCTGCCTGCCTCTTTTACAGTTCTATTGCATGCTGAAGGTGTTTTTGTGTATCTTTCAAGGTCTTTTGAGTATGGATCAATCTTGTATGTACCTCTGGAAGTTTTTGACTGTGACTTGAAGACAAGAAAGGCTGAAACAAGGGTGGAAATCCTAAGACAGGGGTCTCCAACCTTTTGTGTAGTGAGAGCTACTTCTGGTCCGTGAAAATTGTCGTGAGCTACTAAACCCCAAGCAAGTCGCGCATTTTTCCAAGAGACCCTCCAACGCCAAATCTAATAGCTAAAAAGTGGGCCACATTTGCAAATTAGGTTTTAAACTGTAATGTAAAGACATTTCGTATAGGAGGTGTTTTTCAAGGTATGGAAGACTAGCTATTTGTGCTTGCAGCACGCAATGTTTGGCAATATCAGAAAAATTAACAATAAAAACCAGCCCACCAGCCAATGAAATCAGCCCACAATAGCCAAAAAACTACAGACAAGCATTGGCACAGCACACCAGCCAAAAGAATCGGCCCACAAACAGCCCAAAAAACAACCAATGCACTGATATGTCAGGCCAGCCCTGCTGGTATGGCCTGGCTCACCTGTAGGACATTCCCACCCCACTGACCTCTTGAGTGCAGTCCTATCAAATGGCGTCAGCCCCATCATGTATATATGGCTTAATGGTCAATAATGTCGCACATTTAACAATTGTGGCCATATACAAAGTGCATATTACAAACAGACATACTTTTCTGGCTCATGGCAGTGTTGTCAGGGCATTATAGGTGAGGAAAAGTTTGTTTAAAAACTTCAGTTTTTACCCAATTATGTCAACACTGTGATATAACCCACTGTAGATACCATCTTACATGCTTCTCCGATCAAATATAAAGGTGACAGGCTGAAAAGGCAGGTGATCCTGTTGTTCAGTACAACTTGCACCACCTGCACCAGCACTTATTGCGCACAATGAATGAGCTGTCACAGGACTCAACGAGGTGCCATCAACAAGATATGAATTCACTCTGCCCTGTGCATATGTCTCTTTTAGGCTTTCGCCGGAGCAAGCGAGGTAGAGCCACAATTCAAGGGATCATCAGGAGGCTCACTGGGAGCCAGAATGTGAGGCCACCGACACTAAAGCACTTAGTAGCACTCAAGATGAGGGGGCTGGCCAAGAGGGCACTTCACCCTTTGGTTCTGAAGCCTCCAATTCTGGCTGGTCCCTAGTGGTGGCAGATGAAACTTCAAAGGCCACTACCTCTGCTCATGTGGCCATCACTATCACCAGCATTACCTTCAATCCTGTCCCCAGTACCAAGCCAGCACTAGGTAAACAAATGGACTGGTTTCTCCTTTATCCCAGGCATCTCTCTATTGCTCTCATCCCAGAAACACTGGAGGGCCTTAGGAACCTCCCTGTGGGGCAGACACATTGTTTTATGCCATCCAAGGCATCAGTCGGCAACTGCCTCAAGTCATTAATATCCTCGAAGACATGCACTCTGCCTTGTCTGCCACATAGAGAGGTCCTATCTCAACTAGTGGTTTAATAGACACCAGCGCTTCCAGCAAATCTGCCTCAATTCCTCCTTCTGCCCTAGTACCACCCTAACCCTCTTCAACTACATGACACCAGCCCAACACTTGAACTGTTCCAAACGCCACTCCAGTTTCCCTTTCTGACCAAATTCCTCCACCTCCTTGCACTATTCCATCTATCCCTAAATCACCCCATATCCCAAAATACTCAAACCCACAAACCCCACCATTGCCTTAAACATTTCTCTACTCTTACCGGCTTAAGTGTTGTGGGTCCAGGCTCCAGGGTGTGCTCTCACGGCTTGCCTGCTGCTCCGATGCAATATAAGGTGGCAGGCTGTACTGCTGAAATCAGCAGATGGCGGGGGTCCCGTCAGTTCTATGCCGCTTGCGCGACCTGGAAACCAGCTGGTCTGCCCTGCTATGCCTGCTTCAGCTCCGCACTAGCACCTTTCGCGCTCGTGACTCAGACAATGCACAGCGCGGTGCCAGTGAGGAAAAGGCAGGGGGCGCATAGTCCACTCCAGAGTGACGCTGCTCTCCACGTAGAAGAGGAACGTCATCCTCTTTGGCCCAACCCGCCCTAGCTAAGCTCAAAGCCAATCAGAGCTGCTGGTTTGGGTGAGGGCGGGCAGCGCAGCCTGAAAAAAGCCTAAAAAGCCCAACCAACACCAAAGGGATACTAAATTGAGCAGCAAGTGTCACGAGCTACTCACAGGGTCTCGGCGAGCTACCGGTAGCTCGCGATCGACCGGTTGGAGACCCCTGTCCTAAAAACTATAATACAGAGCTGTTTCGTAGCACTTTGTATGTGACTTCTGCTTACCATAACCATTCCACCCATGCCTCGGTATTACTGTCAATGTAACATCTCAGGAACTGTTTGAGCGTTTGATTTAGTCGTTCCGTCTGACCATCAGTTTGCGGATGGAATCTATTAGACAGCGCAGAAGATATCTATAACTCAGAACACCACACATTCCAAAACTTTGCTGTGAATAGTGTGTGTCACGATCTGATACTATCACATGTGGTAGACCATGCAACCTCATCACATTCGCTAGCAGTAATTTTGCTAACTCTCCTGCACAAGTGATCTGTTTGCAAGCAATGAAATGTCCCATTTTTGTTAAATAATTAATGACCACTAGGATAACTGTATATGCCAACTATAAAATCCACAGAGAATCCACAGAGAATCTTTCCCATGGGTTCTCGGGAGTTAGAAATGGTTGTTAGAGACCTTGAGATTTGCTTTTATCAGCCTTCATTTGAGCACAGATGGGACAGCTTTTTACCCATGATATGACGTCCTGTCATAGAGATGGCCACCAAAACTGTCCCAAGATTTTTTCAGTTATCTTCTCCATACCGTAATGACCTGCACAGGGGAGTGTATGACACCACTGAAACCCTTGTCTCAATTCCTTGGTAGGAATTAAAACCTGTTTTCCTTTCACCGGAATGCCTTGTTGCAAATGTCACTCAGGATGTTGTTTTAACCAATCTTTCCAGGTGAACGTATGTGTTCCCCGAATCACCTTTCTTAGAAAATTGTCGGTTTGTGTCAAACAAAGGACCTTGTGTGGTTTGATGATCATCCTTTCTTTAACTGCTTTCAGTTTTGTTTGAGTTTCTTGACGCGTTAAAGCGCCTGCTTTCCTGTTTTCTCTGCCAGGTCAGAAGGTTACGACAAAATGGTACTCGGCAAAGAACAGCATCCATCAAAGATGACTCAGAGTTAACTGATTGGCTGACTTCAGGAACTGTCAATTGTGATGATCAGTGTAAACGGTCACTCTGTGTTTGACCCCCATCAACCAGTGTCTCTATTCCAAAAAGGCCTCTTTAATGCCTAATTAGCTCCTTTTTGGCTATGGTTCATTCTGTTCAGCGCTATTCAATTTTCTGGACATGAAAGCTATAGGATGCAATTGGCCTGTTGCATGCCTTTTGGACAATACTGCTTCTACTGCAACTTTCGAGGCATCTGCTTCCACTATAAACGATTTTTCTGGATTAGCATGAGCCAATACAGGGGCTGAAGAAAATGCCCTCTTGAGAGATTCAAAGGCGGTTTGTTCTTCTTCAGTCTACTGGAATGGAGTCTTCTTTCACAAAAATCTCTTAATAGGTGCCGCCGTATTCGAGAACCGGTTGGTGAACCGCCTATAAAAATTGGAAAACCTAAAAAACATTGAATGTCTTTGATGTTTTGAGGATGTGGTAACTGAAATTGACATTATTTTCCTCTCAGCCATTACTTGTCCTGAAGGGGTAAGCATGACTCCCAAAAAATTCCACTGTGGTAACATGAAATTCACATTTGCTGATCTTGCAAAAAAAGATGGTGCTTCTGTAGAGTCTGCCGAGTAAGACTCATGTGTTACGTATGTTCTCCTTTGTTGGACGGAAAAACAAGCATGTCATCAATGTAGACGACCACAAAACAATCCAGGTACTATCTGAGAACATCATTCAGTAAAAATTTAAAGGCTGCGGGGGCATTACAGAGGCCAAAATACAGAATTAGATATTCGTATAATCCGTACCGGGTTTTGAAGGCAGTCTTCCATTCATCTCCTTCACGCATATGCACCAAATGGTATGCCCCTCTGAGATCAAGTTTAGTATAAATCACCACCCCCTTCACTTGTTCCAAGACAGGTATCAAAGGAAGCGAGTATTGATTCTTGATAGTGATAGCATTTAATGCTCTGAAGTCGATGCACGTTCTTAGGTTTCTGTTTGCTTGTGGTATGAAGAATAATGGAGAAGCAGCAGGAGACCTGGAGTGACAAATAAACCCCAAGGAGAGATATTTGTCAATGTATTGTCGCAGATGTTCATTTTCTGGCTCAGCAAGGGTGTAAATTCTGCTACAAGGAACCACAGATCCCGGGATGAGATCAATCCGGCAATTGTATATCCTGTGTGGAGGTAACTCTTTTGCCATACTGTTGCAAAAGATATCTGCGAACTTCTGGTAACAGGTATTCAAGACCACTTCTTTTTCCAAGGTGGTAGCTTTGTGATGTTGCAATGCTAAAGGCTTTGAAGGGATAGTTGGTGTTCATATGCAGTGCTCTCTGCAATAGTCGGACTCCATCTTCAACACCTTTTTTGGCCATTCAATCGTAGGGTTATGTTTCTGTAGCCAAGGTAGGCCCAAGATCACTCCATACATTGGTGCCTGTATAATCTTAAACGATAACTGTTCACAATGGTCTTCCTTGTACCATATCTCGTAATCTTCTGTTGCATAACAAATGGGTCCTGCTCCAAATGCTTGCCATCTACAGCTAAAACTTTCTCAGGAGTGGCTTTGGGTATCAGCGTCACGCCCAGTCTTTGGGCTTCTATCTCATCCAAGAAGCAACATGTGGCTCCTGAACCAACCATTGCCTTGATCTTCTTAGGGTCTTAAATAACTTGGATTTCCATAAGGATGAAGAAGTGTTCTTGTCCAAAGGTAGAGTCTTGTTTCACTGAAGGGATCACACGAACGCTTGAGGGCTCCCCTTCACTATACCTCAAGGGACTAAGTTTTCTGATGTCTTGTCTGCTGTGAGAGTGGCCACTTGACCAAATCTGGGATGACTGTTTCTAGGTTTGATGGGACAGTCCTTTAGATAATGTCCTTTCTTCCCACAGGATAGACATAACCCTTGCCTATGTCTGGTTTCTCTCTGTAGGAGTTAGATATGCTCACACAGTTAACATCTCCATTGGTTCCGGTGGGGTTGTTCCAATTTCGAGTGTCTTAGGACGTTCATAATACAGTGGGAATCATTATTTTCGTTTGTGTTCTCCTTTGCGTTCTCTCAAAGGATGATCAAACTGCATGGTCAAGTTGATAAGGGGCGTACAAGTCCGAGGCTGAGGATCCACTTGAGCAATGATGTCTTTTAAGCCATCCTTGACCCCCTGGTAGAAGAGAGCAGCTTGGTTTGACTCCGGCCAATCCGTTTAGCCAAATAGGAGATCAGGAAGGCTAATCGGGCTTGATTAGTAGCAAAGATCTTTGGTTTACAAGTAAAATGTAACAATACCTGGGTTAGAAACACCTGGACTTTGTTAATGTCCCCATAAAATCTCTCAGGAGGGGCTATAGGGATCTGTGGTGGAACCTCTACCACTATTGGACTAGTAGGGGAGAATTAAGGCCCACCAACATCAAAAGCGTTTTCCTGCATCCTCTCTACTCTTGCTTGTAAGGCTGCAGTGTCATTGCATGAAACATTCAGCTCTGTTTGCACCAAGGCAAGGGTTACTAGAACATCTTCCAAGGTGGCAATTCCAGAATCAGCCCGACCAGGAGGATAAGTAATTTGTGGCCCGATTATTCTGTTACAGTTCACCTCAGGGTTGTGCCGATGCTCAGAGGGGCCCACCTCTCGAAAGCCCCAAGTCCTGAATATAGAGATTAACACAGACTGTTAGGATGGTCAAGCGGTGTAAGGAAAGGGTAGGAACTGCAGGGAGGTAGGGAGATCTCAGTATGACAATAAAGATTAATAAACAATCTTGTTCCTCTAATCTTCATGTAAAGACCTCATTAGATGCTAAGTGTAGGAGTATACAAGATGTGTGTAATAGCTATCTGTAAAGGAAAAAAGCTACCCTTTACCAGGAGAGATGAGAGGGTGTTTTCAGGATACCGACAACAAACACTGTCATAGAGAAAGAAAAACATGGAGATCATGTGTAAATACTTTTCTAAAGCAATCCGAAGCACTATGAACAATAGAAAACACCTAGACCGCCTCACCTACCACGTACGGCATCTTGGAAGAACTCAAAAGTGCACGAGGCGACTGACTGCCTGGTCACCCTGTAGGATGGATTAAGCCACGCCCTATTTACAACACTAAGTTAGCATAACCGAGCTAATTGTTAGCAAGCCAGCTTGTCGTTTCTGCTGCGCTGCACATGACACTGTTGTTATGTGTTATTCATTTTAGAAATGCTGACTCGACTTTGCCTTACAGGATAACAAACTGTTGTTTCACATTCTTAACAGTGAAATGTGCCCTTGGTCTGTACATCATGTAAAGAACGAGTCTGGGTCACTAGAAGGTACAGAGTGTTGTGATTAGATTGATCGTACCACTTTTTAGACATATCATACAAGTGTCTTTAATATTGCAGAACAGTTTGGTTTTACATTCATTCGAACAGAAGAGCTGATGCATGAGAGAGCTAGCTGATCCTTTGATGTGATTCTACTAAGCTGATCTATACGGTATGGGGTCCCCCCTGTTAGCCTAAGAGACCTTCTATTTAGTCTAATAATAATGTATTAGATTCTAGAGAAAGGAGTGTGGCTGTATACAAAGCAAAAACCAAAGGAAATGATGGACGGAGTGTTGAACATTGCAAGCACTCACCCCCAGTCAACTGATCTGGGTTTAATCCATCACCGTTCTTTAGCCCACTCTGCCACCCCAGTTCAGACATGGCCATATGCAAATCAGTCTGACCCTGTGCCTTATGGGAACAGTCCAGCCCGAACTGCCAAGCCATGTCTTCCCTGGACCGGAAACAAGCTTCCTAGGACCGGTTTCTGGCATTTCAGCCGTCTTCAGCCAGGCTTGCTTGAATCCAGTGGCAAAGTGAGCAAGGGACTCACGTCTGAGCATACCCTGCCAACTTATGGCGAACAAAGCAAAAACCAAAGGAAATGATGGACGGAGTGTTGAACATTGCAAGCACTCACCCCCAGTCAACTGATCTGGGTTTAATCCATCACCGTTCTTTAGCCCACTCTGCCACCCCAGTTCAGACATGGCCATATGCAAATCAGTCTGACCCTGTGCCTTATGGGAACAGTCCAGCCCGAACTGCCAAGCCATGTCTTCCCTGGACCGGAAACAAGCTTCCTAGGACCGGTTTCTGGCATTTCAGCCGTCTTCAGCCAGGCTTGCTTGAATCCAGTGGCAAAGTGAGCAAGGGACTCACGTCTGAGCATACCCTGCCAACTTATGGCGAACAAAGCAAAAACCAAAGGAAATGATGGACGGAGTGTTGAACATTGCAAGCACTCACCCCCAGTCAACTGATCTGGGTTTAATCCATCACCGTTCTTTAGCCCACTCTGCCACCCCAGTTCAGACATGGCCATATGCAAATCAGTCTGACCCTGTGCCTTATGGGAACAGTCCAGCCCGAACTGCCAAGCCATGTCTTCCCTGGACCGGAAACAAGCTTCCTAGGACCGGTTTCTGGCATTTCAGCCGTCTTCAGCCAGGCTTGCTTGAATCCAGTGGCAAAGTGAGCAAGGGACTCACGTCTGAGCATACCCTGCCAACTTATGGCGAACAAAGCAAAAACCAAAGGAAATGATGGACGGAGTGTTGAACATTGCAAGCACTCACCCCCAGTCAACTGATCTGGGTTTAATCCATCACCGTTCTTTAGCCCACTCTGCCACCCCAGTTCAGACATGGCCATATGCAAATCAGTCTGACCCTGTGCCTTATGGGAACAGTCCAGCCCGAACTGCCAAGCCATGTCTTCCCTGGACCGGAAACAAGCTTCCTAGGACCGGTTTCTGGCATTTCAGCCGTCTTCAGCCAGGCTTGCTTGAATCCAGTGGCAAAGTGAGCAAGGGACTCACGTCTGAGCATACCCTGCCAACTTATGGCGAACAAAGCAAAAACCAAAGGAAATGATGGACGGAGTGTTGAACATTGCAAGCACTCACCCCCAGTCAACTGATCTGGGTTTAATCCATCACCGTTCTTTAGCCCACTCTGCCACCCCAGTTCAGACATGGCCATATGCAAATCAGTCTGACCCTGTGCCTTATGGGAACAGTCCAGCCCGAACTGCCAAGCCATGTCTTCCCTGGACCGGAAACAAGCTTCCTAGGACCGGTTTCTGGCATTTCAGCCGTCTTCAGCCAGGCTTGCTTGAATCCAGTGGCAAAGTGAGCAAGGGACTCACGTCTGAGCATACCCTGCCAACTTATGGCGAACAAAGCAAAAACCAAAGGAAATGATGGACGGACTGTTGAACATTGCAAGCACTCACCCCCAGTCAACTGATCTGGGTTTAATCCATCACCGTTCTTTAGCCCACTCTGCCACCCCAGTTCAGACATGGCCATATGCAAATCAGTCTGACCATGTGCCTTATGGGAACAGTCCAGCCCGAACTGCCAAGCCATGTCTTCCCTGGATCGGAAACAAGCTTCCTAGGACCGGTTTCTGGCATTTCAGCCGTCTTCAGCCAGGCTTGCTTGAATCCAGTGGCAAAGTGAGCAAGGGACTCACGTCTGAGCATACCCTGCCAACTTATGGCGAACAAAGCAAAAACCAAAGGAAATGATGGACGGAGTGTTGAACATTGCAAGCACTCACCCCCAGTCAACTGATCTGGGTTTAATCCATCACCGTTCTTTAGCCCACTCTGCCACCCCAGTTCAGACATGGCCATATGCAAATCAGTCTGACCCTGTGCCTTATGGGAACAGTCCAGCCCGAACTGCCAA
Organism: Triturus cristatus; assembly: GCF_964204655.1. NCBI lineage: Eukaryota > Metazoa > Chordata > Amphibia > Caudata > Salamandridae > Triturus > Triturus cristatus. Next base: position 1,843,338,315 of record NC_140590.1, read on the forward strand.
GCCATGTCTTCCCTGGACCGGAAACAAGCTTCCTAGGACCGGTTTCTGGCATTTCAGCCGTCTTCAGCCAGGCTTGCTTGAATCCAGTGGCAAAGTGAGCAAGGGACTCACGTCTGAGCATACCCTGCCAACTTATGGCGAACAAAGCAAAAACCAAAGGAAATGATGGACGGAGTGTTGAACATTGCAAGCACTCACCCCCAGTCAACTGATCTGGGTTTAATCCATCACCGTTCTTTAGCCCACTCTGCCACCCCAGTTCAGACATGGCCATCTGCAAATCAGTCTGACCCTGTGCCTTATGGGAACAGTCCAGCCCGAACTGCCAAGCCATGTCTTCCCTGGACCGGAAACAAGCTTCCTAGGACCGGTTTCTGGCATTTCAGCCGTCTTCAGCCAGGCTTGCTTGAATCCAGTGGCAAAGTGAGCAAGGGACTCACGTCTGAGCATACCCTGCCAACTTATGGCGAACAAAGCAAAAACCAAAGGAAATGATGGACGGAGTGTTGAACATTGCAAGCACTCACCCCCAGTCAACTGATCTGGGTTAAATCCATCACCGTTCTTTAGCCCACTCTGCCACCCCAGTTCAGACATGGCCATATGCAAATCAGTCTGACCCTGTGCCTTATGGGAACAGTCCAGCCCGAACTGCCAAGCGATGTCTTCCCTGGACCGGAAACAAGCTTCCTAGGACCGGTTTCTGGCATTTCAGCCGTCTTCAGCCAGGCTTGCTTGAATCCAGTGGCAAAGTGAGCAAGGGACTCACGTCTGAGCATACCCTGCCAACTTATGGCGAACAAAGCAAAAACCAAAGGAAATGATGGACGGAGTGTTGAACATTGCAAGCACTCACCCCCAGTCAACTGATCTGGGTTTAATCCATCACCGTTCTTTAGCCCACTCTGCCACCCCAGTTCAGACATGGCCATATGCAAATCAGTCTGACCCTGTGCCTTATGGGAACAGTCCAGCCCGAACTGCCAAGCCATGTCTTCCCTGGACCGGAAACAAGCTTCCTAGGACCGGTTTCTGGCATTTCAGCCGTCTTCAGCCAGGCTTGCTTGAATCCAGTGGCAAAGTGAGCAAGGGACTCACGTCTGAGCATACCCTGCCAACTTATGGCGAACAAAGCAAAAACCAAAGGAAATGATGGACGGAGTGTTGAACATTGCAAGCACTCACCCCCAGTCAACTGATCTGGGTTGAATCCATCACCGTTCTTTAGCCCACTCTGCCACCCCAGTTCAGACATGGCCATATGCAAATCAGTCTGACCCTGTGCCTTATGCGAACAGTCCAGCCCGAACTGCCAAGCCATGTCTTCCCTGGACCGGAAACAAGCTTCCTAGGACCGGTTTCTGGCATTTCAGCCGTCTTCAGCCAGGCTTGCTTGAATCCAGTGGCAAAGTGAGCAAGGGACTCACGTCTGAGCATACCCTGCCAACTTATGGCGAACAAAGCAAAAACCAAAGGAAATGATGGACGGAGTGTTGAACATTGCAAGCACTCACCCCCAGTCAACTGATCTGGGTTTAATCCATCACCGTTCTTTAGCCCACTCTGCCACCCCAGTTCAGACATGGCCATATGCAAATCAGTCTGACCCTGTGCCTTATGGGAACAGTCCAGCCCGAACTGCCAAGCCATGTCTTCCCTGGACCGGAAACAAGCTTCCTAGGACCGGTTTCTGGCATTTTAGCCGTCTTCAGCCAGGCTTGCTTGAATCCAGTGGCAAAGTGAGCAAGGGACTCACGTCTGAGCATACCCTGCCAACTTATGGCGAACAAAGCAAAAACCAAAGGAAATGATGGACGGAGTGTTGAACATTGCAAGCACTCACCCCCAGTCAACTGATCTGGGTTTAATCCATCACCGTTCTTTAGCCCACTCTGCCACCCCAGTTCAGACATGGCCATATGCAAATCAGTCTGACCCTGTGCCTTATGGGAACAGTCCAGCCCGAACTGCCAAGCCATGTCTTCCCTGGACCGGAAACAAGCTTCCTAGGACCGGTTTCTGGCATTTCAGCCGTCTTCGAATGGGATACTAAGCTAGTCGGATACGGGGTTCTTGGTTCTGAGGGGAGTTTCTGGTACACCACAATTCTCTGAGGTCCTGGTCTCCTGCGCATAGTTCTGTGCATAAGCAGAATCCCTGCAACATGGCGCACCTAACGTTTGGTCTTATGATCTGAGACGCCTTAGTAGTACTTGTCTAGTCCACAACTACCCTCACTCTCGTTTCCGGAGAACGGGAGTGACGGTTTAGCCTACCTAGGGTTTTGACTAAAGGTTCTTTCAAGCTTGATAATTAAAAAGGTTACAAACTTTTGAGCCCAAGTGCTACTGTAAATATCGTTGTTGCTCCATAGTGTGTCCTTATGGCGGTCAATATTCCCGCTCATAGTAGGGTTCCTCTGCGCACTCATTTGAGGGCTTATGGGGTACCTGATGACGGGATGGCCGTGGTCTTTGTGGTAAGTGCTGATGCCACCTACCCTTATGAGTTGTTTTACTCTTGGGTGACCTTTAAGGAGGTGGATGCGAACGATAAATTGTTCCACAAATATACAGCCACGCCTGTGCCTGCGGTTTATGCCCCATATAGGACGCTAGAAATACCTATTTCGGCTTGGCAGCATACAATTTGGTTTAGGGGCGCCCTCCCCATGAGGCCGTACCGGCAAGAATGGGCCCGTTGTCCATTGCAGGGGCCGGATATACACCACACCCCCGCTACCTAACGGTGGGAGTGGGTGAATTACGAACGCTACACACAGCCCTGATTACAGTCCATAGGGCTTTAGTGCAGTATGTGTCACGCACAGTACAGGTGGGAGCACCTGCGGTTGCTGGGCACGGGGCTGACCACCATCACGCGGTGGTGATAAGCCCTGTTATGGTTAATGCGGTTGTCGGCAAGCGCCCCCTAAGTAAGGATGAATTTCCTTACTGGCTTGCAGAAAAATGTGATCAATTGGAAGCCGTGTTTCCAAACACTACTCCTGTGGATAAACACAGGATACTTACCATTACTTTGCCAAAGGACCTGGTCCCTGATATTATTGATTGTGACAATTGGGGCAAAGTCTTTGCTGCGACCTATTCGAAGTGCTACGGCACTCCGTCTATGTCTGTACTACCCTCCGTCATCAAGAAAGTCCAAGACAATCATGGTGCGGAGGCAGCTATTGAGTTAGGAATGAGGCTTGTCGACAGTTTCGATGTGGTTTGTTCCATGGTAATGGGTAACCTCAAAGGAGATGCCATGCAGTTCCAAGTTGGTAATTTGCTGGAACTTGTGGATGCAGCCGACAGACCCAGGGAGTTCGCAAAAATTATTTCAAAAGCCTATAGGATGGTTGGACGTAGTGCCTTAGGCGTGAAACCCACCATCAAAATTTCTGATGTAGTACAGCAAACTAAGGTGAGTTCGTCTACAAAGGACGAAAAGCCCAACTTTCCGAAACAGAGTTGGCGAGCAAAAAAACAAGAAAAACAGAAACAGAAACAGGTTTCTCGTTCTGCCTCACCCGTACAGTCGTATAGTGAACGCACTTATGATTTGCGCGATCGTACTCGTATTAAGTCACCTGATAGGTTTCAGGTTTCTGAACAACGCTCTCCTCGTTCTTCACAGGACACATCAACTTCTCATACTGGTGGTGGAGAGCATGGGAGAGGACGGGGAACTCAAGGTCGAGACCAGCCCCGCCAGACTGACGGTAAAGGCAAGCAGGAAGACACTGCCAGACAACGTCCACCGTTTCAGAAAAAGAAAGTTGCTGCAATCTCAGCGAGGTATGCCTCAGATGGTACGGACACAGCTTCGGAAACTGACATGGGCACTAACGCTGCTAGACAGCGCGGCGGAAGTTACAGTAGTGCGGCAAGCATTGCGTCCATTTCTGGAGGCGACAGCAACTGACATTTATGTGACAGTTGAAACTGCTGATACTCGCGTAGCTCCCCCAGAAAGATTATTTGACATAGTCCTTAATATTGAGGGTGACATACAACGCAAAATTAAAGTGTTTTTTTGGGACAATCTTACGACCACCTATGATATTCTTTTGGCGGAGAAAGATTGGCCTCCGGCTTTCATTTTGGACGCTCCAAGGGGAGAGGAAGTCATTCTTCCTTCCTTTGGGCACGCAGTGCCCACGGATGAGTCTAATAGGTTAGCCGGGGAGTAGGCACAGGTGCTTGCACCTGCATTGTATCGTAATCAGGTTGGCTGGGATAAATGTTCTCCCAATCATGAGATTCCATTGCGGTCCGATCCCCAGCCTCAACCCCAATACCCCATGCGTCGCGAGGCAAGATCTCACGTCGCGTCCATCCTTGAACAATTGGAATATCAAGGAGTGATTGAGACATGTGTGTCACCCATGAATAATCCTTTATTCACTGTGACGAAGCCTGACGGGTCGTACCGCCTAGTTTTGGATTACCGGCACTTAAACTCGCACTGCCGGACGTGTGCGGTACAAAATACTCATAGTTCGGCTCTCGTCGATAGTCTTGTGAGAAAACGTTTCAAAACCACGTTCGACTTGTCCAATGGCTTTTATTGCCATAACCTGGCCCCTCATAGTTATGAGTGGACGGCATTTACATCGGGTGGAAAACAAAAATTGTTCAAGAGGCTCCCGATGGGCTATAAAAACAGCCCTGGAGTTTTTTCTGCTCGCGTGGTCTCTCTCTTGGAGATGGTAGACCCGGAGGCATACTCGTATGTTGATGACATCTATCTGACTGACGACGAGTTGCTTCCACACCTAGCTCGTGTGGATAACATAGTGACTATGTTTGCAGACTTCGGTTACAAGTTTAACTTTAAGAAGTCCCACATTGCTGAATTCACGGTGTTATTCTTGGGGTACGAACTCAATAATGAGGGTCGAGGCTTGGCACCGCACTTCCTTGAGAAATGCGCACGCCTTCGTATCCCCACGACACTGAAAAAACTACAATCATTGCTGGGCTTTCTGAATTTCGGTTGTTCCTACATTCCTGATTATGCCCAGCGTATCAAGACGCTTTACGCCTTGGTACAACCAACTTTTACCAAATCTTGCTGGCTGCCTGAGCATTCATCTGCATTGTATTCTTTGCAGACTGATCTTCTTACTGCTAAATATTTAAAAACTCGTGATAATCACACCAACCTGGTCATTAGAATTGTTCCAGGCGTGGAGGGTTTCACGAACTTAACGTTCAATGAGGGCGACACAGTCCCCATTGCTTACAAGTCTCATCTGTACACTTCGGCTGAGCTGCGATTTTCCACTGTTGAAAAAGTCTTGACAGCAGTTCAGATGACGATCCTGAAAGAACGAGCGCTACCACAAGGAAAGCGCATGCTAGTGGTAACACCGTTTCCTGCTCTCGGAGCAGGCACTAAAGCTAGTGTACCGAATTCCAAGGCTTTGCATCCAAGGTGGATACAATGGGCGACCTCCTTAGCTTCGCCTGACGTCGAATACATCTTTGACGCGGCGTTGCAGACTCAGGAGAGTTTGGAGTATGAATTTGTTCTTCCTGCTCCTCTGTCATTGCGCCCCATCGAGGAATACCATTGTGTCATATACACTGACGGGTCGGCGCAACCCGCAACTGGATCAAAGCACGCTTATTCAGTGGCTTGCGCAATTGTAGTCGGTACTTTCGTAAATGGAGAGTTCCAATCTGATGCAGTGCATACGCAGTCATTGGGTGATAGTTTGCTGATCACAGGGTCACTACTCTTATAGTGAGTGATTCTTACTATTGTGTTCGATCTTACAACGACAATTTGCTTTTTTGGATTATGAATGGTTTTCGTGATTCCAAAGGTGGCACAGTGAAGCATAAAACGCTTTGGGCTCGGGTGGCAGAACTTAAAGGGAGTCTGCCACTTGTGAATGTAATTCACACTCTTGGTCACCAGCGAGTTGGTGTCCATGCTGTCGGTAACAGTTTGGCTGACGAGGCAGCAAAAACCGCAGTGGCGACATATTTAGTAGCAGCAGTTACAAGATCAAAATCTAAGATTGATGCTGACATCTTGGCAGCTATTGCGGCTTCTGAGACTGGGACAAACTTCCCTAGAGGTTTCCCTTCTCTATACCATTATCACTTAAGTCCTGATAACGTCCCGTTAGTGAGGATTAACGACGTTGGTGATAGATTGATTCCCAACGCGGACTGCAGACCAGATTTGATAACGGCTGCCCACGAAGGTGTTGCGTCTGCGCATGCTGGAGTATCGGCAACTGTGTCTCTTTTGCAGCAACGTTACTGGTGGTACGGTTTGTATAAACAAGCGCGGGCTTATGTACTTCATTGTGACATTTGCCAACAGGTTAAACCTTCTTCTGTTGCGCGTCCACCTCCAACGCAGCTGCATATATCTAATCAACCACTTGCGTGTGTTTATTTAGATCACTGCGGTCCTTTTACCTCTGATACTGCGTACAAGTACATCTTGGTTGCAGTGGATTCGTGCACACGTTTTCTGTGGGTGTGGCCACAAAGGAGTGCTGATGCCAGGACTGTCATCAAAGAATTGCGTGTCTTTATAGGGAGTTTTGCATGTGGTACCCTTCACTCTGATCAGTGCCCGGCGTTCGCCTCTAAGGCGTACAAAGAAGCAATGAGAAGTTTGGGGGTCCAAGTCAAATTTTCGTCTCCATACCGGCCTGAGGGCAATAGTGTTGTGGAACGAATGAACCGTGACCTAAAGCAATCGTTGACAGCCAGGGTATTAGGTACAGGCTGGAACTGGCTTGCCCACTTGTATGACGTCCAACGTGCACTTAATAACCTCCCTAGAAGGTCTCTGGGTGGGAGGACCCCGTACATGATGCTCTTTGGAGTGAGAATGTTTGTTCCAGACCTTGATGGTCTAGACATGGCGGCGGCTGCCGCGCCTTTTGACCTAGATGACCACTGTGCTGTATTGCAGAATCTACAAGAAGCCAGAGACACTCTAGCAAAGGAACACGTGCCCTCTACATCTGAAGAAGCGCTCCAGATTCTGGTAGTCAGCTGGCTACCTCGACCTGGTCCGTGAGAAGGTGGAGAACAAGAAGGAGTTTGGCCCCTCTTATCGTGCACCAGTCCCGGTGCTTGGAGTACTGGGTACACGTACAGTTGTTTTACCCCCACTTCCTGGTCGCAAGGATAACAGGTACATTCAATTGAGAATGTCAAGCTACACAGGGTGGCCGATTCTCCATAGTATGACACCTTCTGTTTCCTGCCCTTCGATGCTGAGAAACTCTGTTGTGGTGCCACCCTCTATCAACGTGCCTGAGGTTTCCATTGAGATGCTCACAGTTACTGATCCGCCTGTGCCACCTACTGCTGGTGGTTTGCCTGATGATCCTGAGTATGCTTATCCTACAGAAGTCCCTTTGCCCCTATTACATACAACAACACTTACCCAGTCCCATTCTTCTTTTGAAACTGAATCATTGACTTCCACTGCCCCTTCCAAAATTTCTATATTTTTTGCCTGGTTCAAGAGACATTTTTTGGTTGCACCTTGGACTTACATCTGGCTGGTGCTGATTTGTATATTTTTATTCATGACAATTGGCTTTTTGGTAGTGCTTTTTAGACTTATCAATGGACACTACCTGAATGAACGTTCTACAATTCGATTAATTGATGGAACTTTGGCCCCCATTCCTCATCACACATTGTGAAAAGAGACCAGACTTTTGTGAACATCACCGCCTGGCCTGTACGTGATGGGATTGCTTGGGATGCAGTGAACTTTCAAATTCATGGTCCCACCGAAGTTATTAATGTGCCAACTGTTTTTCGTGTTTCTATGGGTGATGGAGTTAAACAAAACATCCGATCAGATGATTGGGATGTACAAGCAATAGAAGCACTGTTTTCTGATTTAAAATATTATGCTGCATTTGATGCTGAAGATCTGTATTTAAATACTGCAAACTACGATGAACAGTTTTGTTTTCAACATTATGGCACACATTTCCTACAGAGAGCAAATACTTTTCGAAATTTTGTTAATTTCACTCAATGGGAACATTGTCCTGTCCCTATGCCTGGCAGCTCTGCCACTTTATTGAAAAAATTCACATACTTTTCGGATTTTAGTGTGTCGAACCCTGCTTCCTTTTATTTTAAGGTGGTGGTAGAGCCCGCTTCTAAGGTTAGATTGACACACACCAAATTATTATATTCCAAATCCTTTATGGATGAATTGGCTATTGGAGGTTACGACCTATGGAAAGCTACTATCGATCTTAAATCGGTTTGGGGAACTAAACCGTGGCAGGTACAAGGAACGGAAGCTTTGCATCGTGCCTGTCTTATCCCAAACCATATATTATTTTTGAATTTGTCTATTTTCCAGACCACCTGTTTTGGATTGGCTATATCTAAAATATTAATTTCCCCCTCGATCCCGGATCTGGGTGCTTATCATGGTTGGGAGAATCACTCAGATCTGTCCCTTACTATGTTGCAGTCGCTTGTTTCCAACGGCACCTTCAATATTTCAATATTGAATCCTAAAGGTTGGTTGGTTTGGCAAACAAGCTCAGATTCCTGTCAACGTCGGTTTCTGGATTTGGCTCCAGGGTATACACAACTTAGGGTTGACCCTCGTTTTACATCTTCACACACAGTGACCACCTACTCTGTAGGTAAGTTATGTCAGTCATGGCTGCAACATTTCACGTTAGCTTCAGTTAAGCTTCATTTATCATGATTAAATGACAAAATAGATTTGAATGATTTTATTAAGGGTCCTGCAAGTGGCAGGTCCAAAAGATGGGTTTATGCTATTTACAATGAAATTTGGAAATTGTCGCAAATTGAAGCTGCTTCTAGATTACGGGCTATTGACCAGGCCAATATGGAAAAAGTATTGGCTGTGATAGATAATAGTATTAATACTTTGTCTTCTAGAATTTATACATTAGATAATATTGTTTCTTCTGTCGTAGACATTGTGCAAGATGATGTATCTGTGTTGTATCATGGCCAAAATCAGTTACGTTCAATTATGCAGTTTGCATGGACATTGCAAACGTTAAAGACAGGGAAAGTCCCTTGGGATTACATGAATATTTCATCGTTGTTCCTTCCTTTTAATTTGACAGCAAAACAGCAGTTCATGTCCATGAAAGACGCAACTTACGCATTGCTGCACATTGAGAAATTAGAACCTTTACCTTTCTCTGTTGCTGAGTTAAATTCAGCCGTGTGGCTTATACACGGATTGGTCACGTTACCTTTTAGCCTGTTTAAGTTTAGTTCGTGCATGAAGCATTATGCCATTGGCAGATATGAACAACTTGGTGATGCATTCCTGCACGAAGTTTGGTCACTTCCGTTCACTTACAGATGCGTAAGGGATGGCAACGAGGTTTACTTAAAAGGTGAAGAATGCACATCCGCTCCTGATCATTCTGTGGTTTGTAGACATGTACAATTATATGGCGCTTGCAATATATACGCTCCTAATTTGGCTGATGTTCTAAAAGGGATTCCAATGCCAGTTATAACGTCTTCTTTTAAGCTGCTTGCCAACGGCAGTTATTTGCTTTTAAATAGTGAAGCTTGCTGTGGGATGCTAGTGGGTATTCCTTACATAGTCACGGTTTCACAAAAAGTGGTTTGCTGTAATAACGTCCTTTTCCCACCCCCGCAAGGCCGACTCGATATATCTATCTGGCCGGCGATTCCAACCTTGAACGCAGAGTTCAATAGGATGAGCAGAATAAGGGCTCTTTTGTCTAAGAAGGAAGTTGCGTTGACTTCGTCCCGTGAAACATTTCTTCTTAATGTGGCAAACGCACGCACTGAGGTACAAGCTCTTTTAAATACTGACCTCCCCCTCCATTTTGGAACTTTGATTCAAACTATCTTTAATGCTTCATCTACGACTGGCCTTGTTCATTTTTTTTAAATTGCGGGCTCGGGCCTCGTGACATCTTTCCAAACGGTTTTTGGTGTGATCCCCGCATTTTTACATTCTATTTTTTCGAGTGTCTTTGGAGGGTTTCCCTTGCTCCTCGCTCTTGTGGCTGGGATCCTCTTGTTAATCTGTGCACTTCGTTATGGCTGCACACGAGGAGTTGCAAGACAACATGCTCCGCCTGCTCCATCTTCGTAGCCGGATGCATGAATACTACGGCACTTTACCTCTGGCGATCTTAAGCGTCAAATATGGATTGTCCTTCCGGTTTCCCTTTTTTACGTGTGTGCAGCCTGTCTTTCATTGCCTAGCTTGTCCCTTCCAGTGGGCTCTGGACCTGTGCCTGACAACCTTGGCGTCACCTGACCCGGATTTTGATGAACTAATGTGTCCCTTAGTGGCTCATGATTTCGATTGTTCTGGTGTTGGGTTTATGGCTTTGGGTGCTACACAAGGAGTCCTAGGGAACTGGGATATAGGAGAGGCCGCTATTGAATTCCTTGAAAGGAGTTATATCGAGGATGCTGGCAATTGTCCTATTGTGGTGCTGGATGCTCCAATAATTGATGAACACGTATGTTCCTTTCCCTTGCTAAATTGGATGGCAAATACTTTTGCGGAACGCTCCAATGATTTCCTCTTGGAAGCTGTTGCAACTTACGGTGCATATACCTTTATGGATTGACATTGTCAAGACAAGGTGCATCCAGGGGTGTTAATTTTTCGTCTAAATTTTTACTGATTTTTTTATCATAGTTTTTTCTTCTTAAAGATTTTTTTCTTTCATTTTTCGGACTTTACACTTACTTTATATGGACTTATAGTTCATGCCCTTGGTTCCATTCTATATCACTTGAACTCTGCGTTCTTGATAAGTGTATCCCTATTGGTTAGTGCTCCGATCATGGGGGGGTGTAGGATGGATTAAGCCACGCCCTATTTACAACACTAAGTTAGCATAACCGAGCTAATTGTTAGCAAGCCAGCTTGTCGTTTCTGCTGCGCTGCACACGACACTGTTGTTATGTGTTATTCATTTTAGAAATGCTGACTCGACTTTGCCTTACAGGATAACAAACTGTTGTTTCACATTCTTAACAGTGAAATGTGCCCTTGGTCTGTACATCATGTAAAGAACGATTCTGGGTCACTAGAAGGTACAGAGTGTTGTGATTAGATTGATCGTACCACTTTTTAGACATATCATACATGCAGCTGCCAATATCTGAAGGACAAGTGTCTTTAATATTGCAGAACAGTTTGGTTTTACATTCATTCGAACAGAAGAGCTGATGCATGAGAGAGCTAGCTGATCCTTTGATGTGATTCTACTAAGCTGATCTATACGGTATGGGGTCCCCCCTGTTAGCCTAAGAGACCTTCTATTTAGTCTAATAATAATGTATTAGATTCTAGAGAAAGGAGTGTGGCTGTATACCACTGTCATTATTAGTATGATTGCTCCTTTCATTTTATATGGTATTGTAACAATGTTTATGGTTCTGATCTGTATCATTTGTCTGCTAGTGTTAGCCAAAGTACTGCATCTTAGGACGCGAGGTTTATAAAATAAACTCTTTTAACTTTACTGTGTCTGTATTATTCTGTTGTGGACTGACAAATAGATACGAACAGGAATTTCGGATTCCCACCACTCCTGAGAAATATCTAAGTCGCTTGTTCTGGTTTGTCTATACATTGGGACCGCCTAGCTAGATCTAGGCTAACGAATGGGATACTAAGCTAGTCGGATACGGGGTTCTTGGTTCTGAGGGGAGTTTCTGGTACACCACAATTCTCTGAGGTCCTGGTCTCCTGCGCATAGTTCTGTGCATAAGCAGAATCCATGGAACAACCCCCTACTGACCTCCCATATAAGAAAACACAAAAGAAAGGCCATTGTTATAGATATTTTCTCTTGGAACAACTCCTGGTTCAAACAGACTGCAGAGTCTTTTTGAAATGATCACAGCAAAGGTGTGTAAATGGTTTACCAATACAAAAGTAACAATAATCATGGTTGGGAGTTCCTTTACTCCACAATCGTATATGCATGAGAGTACAAAGAGAGTTTAGTGCTAATCTCTTCTCCAAGCCTGCAAAGCTCGTTGTAGAATGACCACTCAGATTTGAAGGTGAGAGATCAGTTCCTCCCAGGTATTTGCATGATACAAAACTACAAAAGATCTGCTACGCATGAGTCCTAACGAACTAACAGTGACATGCATCAAAATGAGAAATTGCGAGTCCTTATTTGCGATTTTTAAGGAATCACAAATAAAGACTCGCAAAACACGATGCACCCAAAAAAATGCGAGAAAATTGCGATTCTCTAAAAATCGCTAATTAAATTGCGATTTCGGCATTTGCGAACTCGCTATTAGCGATTTTGCAATTAGCGAAATCGCAAATACCGAAGTCGCTTTTTGATGCATCCTGATGACATCACAACCAGGAAGTGAGCAGCTCCAGCCTCATTTCCAGTGCACAGTCTCAGGGAGAGGAGGGAGCTGGCTCTGGGAGCTGAACAGGAGTGTGACAGAGACAGTAGAACAACTTTTTCTAACAAATGGAAGCCTCACAAACAGCAGAGGAGAGCCAAACAGGCAGGAAACGCAAAATTAAATTTGCAGAAAAAGAAATTGACACCCTCATTGAGGGAGTAGTCCACAGCCATGATAAGCTGTTTGGAAAGGCATCATTAAAAGTGGCAGAGCAGGAAAAAAAGGAAAATCTGGCTCCGGATCCAAAACAGGGTCAATGCCATTGGGGTGACACACCGCACCATTGAAGAACTGAAAAAACGATGGTACGACTTGCGCAGTCGGGCTAAGGTGCGCATTGCTGACCGGCTCAAGGAGGCAAAGAAGACAGGAGGGGGAACACCAACAGACACTGGGAACACTCCCATGGAGGACTTGGTTGAATCCACCATCCAGCCAGAAGTTGTTGTTGGTGTGACCCAGCTGGACACGTCCGGAGCAGCAAACACATCTGAAGGTAAGATGAATGTATGTTACCTTTTTTTTAAAATGTAAAGGTAGAACATGACCACAGTACAGCCCAAGTGCAGACTTTGAACATCCACTACACAATGTATTCAGTAGGTGAGGGGCATTATGGGAGATGTAGTCAGGTCAAGCAGTTACAATGGCAAATCTCAGAGTAACAACCCAAAAAAGCTTAATAGAGTATAAAATCATTAACAAAGGCAAAAATTTATTACTGTGAAATTTTTATCACAGACATTAAATAATGCAGTTTTGCACTGTTTCACCTCACAGATGCTCAACATGTAGAAGATGTGGATAGCGATTCCCCAGACATGCAGGACACCAGCGCAGGTGAACAGATGGACACACCTGTGGTGCAAATAAATCCCTCACGTCCAACAAAGTCACGCAGGGCTACTGTTCCATCCCTAGTCACCATGGAGTGTGATGATGAGGCTGATGCAACACCAGGTGGCAGCCATGGCCAGACAACTTCCATCCCACAACCACAACCACAGGTCCCCAGAACCAATCACAGAGTCCGGCGTAGGAGAGGAAGAGCACTCAGGACACAGCAGGAGGAGCAACCAAGTGATGTCTGGGGTGGTCTTGAGGGACAGATGCTCCGTATGCAGCGCCTGCAGACAAAAAACACACGTTTAGTACAATTACAAATTGGCAAGATGGCTAGCAACATAGCAGTACTGTCTGAAAGTGTGCAGCAACTGAGCAAGGTGATGCATGAGGGAAATGTATCCCAGAAGAGACAGCATCGTCAACTAATGCTGCACCTGAAAATGTTTGCAAAATCAAACAATAGGTTGGCCACGACAACTGCACTGCTGGCACGTAGGTCTGTGACCATGCAAACTGAAATGTGCCATTGGAGCGGGGATGTGGCTAAAGCACTGGACCAGGTGACCAATGCAGTTGAATTGCTTAATGCCTTCCCAATTGCGCCAAACATGTCCACGCCGGAAGGGGGTAGTGAGGGTGGCTCAAGCCTAAGTAGTTTGGCAATTCCAGTCCGCACTGCAGGAAGACGCAACACACGCAGCAGTACCCCCGCCGCTTCCAACATTACGGATGACAATGCTGGGTCTGACAGGCGTCTGGGTGTTCGTGGGAAAAAGCGCTAGACTGGCATGTACAAGTACATTCCACTATGGTGACGTAACCATTTATTTGGATTTGACTTTTCACTGACTGACAAGTAAATTTACATTTGCAAACCACTTATGTCCATTGCACTGGTCAGATTACAAGTGTGCTTGAACACTCATGACATTTTTATTTAATTAAAGAATACTTTGATAGCAATATTCAGTTTCTGTGTCATCATTACTCACCTCAGAAATAATTTTGTGTGATGTCAAATCTTCTCCTACGCCCTTCTGCTGCGCTTGCCCCTTGTGCTGCATGGTGGTGTGGCACTTGCTGGTTCCCATCCTCCGATTCGCTGTCAGACACCTCGATTTCCATTCCTCCCCTTGTCGCTATATTGTGCAGCATGGCACATGCTGCTACTATCTTGCAGCATTGTTCAGGGTTGTACTTCAGTGCTCCACCGGTCTTATGTAGACATCTGAATCGGCTCTTCAGCAGCCCAAATGTGCGCTCTATGATGTTCCTTGTCGAAATATGTGCTGCATTGTACCTCTGTTGATTGGCAGTTGTGGGATTGAGGTAAGGCGTCATGAGGTAATTACGCAAGGCGTATGCGCTGTCACCTACATGTAATGGAGCAAAGAGTCAGTGGCAGCTTGACATTGACATACGTACAATGACAGTGATAAACTATTACACATATTTACCAAGCAGATGTCCCTCTCCAAATTCTCCCCTGACAAGACGGGTGTGTATGCCACTTTGCCTGAAGATATAAGAGTCATGTGCACTCCCTGGAAATTGCGCAACAATGTCAGTGATTATGTTTTTGACATTGCAAACAACCTGAATATTGAGGGAATGGTAACATTTCCTATTTCTATATAAATATTCCTGTGTTGTAGGGGGACATATTGCCACGTGGGTGCAATCAATACAACCCAAAACATGTGGGAAACGAGCTATCTGGTAGAACTCCTGTTTGGTTTTTGCAAGGTCAAGCGCGGTGGTAGGGAACTTGATGTGAGACCCGATCACGGCCATCATGGCATCAAGGAATGCTTTCAATATTCTTGAAGGTGCGCTTTGTGACACACCTCCCGCTACAGCAATGACCCCCTGAAAACTGCCTGACGCCAGGAGGTGTAGGCAACATAGGACCTGCACATGCGTTGGGATGGCATTGGTCCTACGTGTCTGTCGTTGCATTATGGGGTCCAATTCATTGATTAAGTCATGGATCATTGCTGCATTGAGCCTATACTTGTCGTATATCTCATCCTCTTGCTGGCCTAGCAAAGTTATGCGGACTCTGAAGATGCGCTCATTTCTTCGCCTCCGTCTCTGTGCGGCAGCCTGCAGCCTCATCCTCCTCGCCATCAGGTAAATCCCTGCCATTGTGAACAGTGCTGGCTCATTCTGGCTGTGTTTAAATGGGTTTCAGTTGGTTTTCACCTGTCTGTGATTTGCACTCATGATTACCACCTGGTTGTGATCCTTCTTATTTAGCGATCGCAAAATTGCGATTTTCATGGGAATCGCTATTTGCGATTTTTCATGCATCCATTTAGTGATTCTTTGTTTGCGATTCCCTATTTGGGAAACGCTAATACCGATTCGCTATTTGATTCGCAGAATGTTTTGCGATTCCTTATATTTGCGAAAAGTTGGTTTTTCGCAAATATACAGTTGATGCATTTCTACACTGACTTTTGCGATCGCAAACGGCCAATTTTTGCGATTCGCACTGTTTGCGATCGCAAAAAGGTTTGATGCATGTGCCTGTAAGACTCGCCAAGGGAGGAGATTGAAAATACATCCTTTCCCTTTCACATGAAAAATAAGGCATAAAGTAGTGTTTGATGAATATTATGGATTATCACAATTTTTTCCCCCGTATGAGACCGTCACCAGGCCTGTGACGCCAAAGGGGGAAAATGAACAAAATGCAACTTCATACCCAACATGATCATACTTCTTTGGAAAGGACAAACGTTGGTGCAATGAGCACCCTTACCAAACCTCGACCTCCTCTCGAGCATCCACAAAATAATTGGCATTTCCGTGGATGTATCCTCCTGCTATACTCCATTTTCCTGACAGCACTCTCAAGACCGCGTGATGCGTCAGGAACTGGATGATAGGAAACAGAGTTCTTCCAGCCCGAAGTGCTTTTCTTACTCTGACTCCTGCTGTTGGCTATCAGTGTACTCTGAGACGATGCCCCCTGACACATGTTTAGAGTTAGAAATTTGAAGACCGTATGTAGCATTCGCAGTGTGAGGAAGCAGGCGGGGAGACAGCGATGATCTGTGATTTCATGGTTGACAATGATGATTCTGAAGTTTCTGGTGTGGTCGGAGTGAGTGGGTGCAGGTCCTGGGTCTGATGGCTACCGGGAGTCATTCCATGTTTTGCTGCTGTTGCCAAAGATCAGTACTTCCATCTTGTCTAAGTTCATTTGCAGGCAGCTTTCTTCATCCAGTCGGCAATGCTTGTCATGCATCTGTGGAAGTTGGTTCCGGTGGAGGAGGGGTCTTCGGTGAGTTAGAGGATGAGCTGGGTGTCGCCTGCATAGGAAATTATGTTGAGACCATGGAATCTAATGATGTTGGCCAGCAAGGTCATATATTCATTGAAGACGTAGGACTGAGGGATGAACCCTGGGGAACACTGTAAGTGTTATTGTGTTCAGAGGTGAAAGGTGCAAGGTGGATCCTCTGGGTTCTTTCGATGAGGAAGAAGGTCATCAATCTGAGCACGTCCCCTTGGAGGCCGATGTGATGGAGTCTTTCGATCATCGTTTGGTGGGATACAGTGTCAAAGACTGAGAGCATCAAGTAGCTTGTTGTGCTCCAGGTGTGTTATGTGTTGCTTGTTGATGATCTCTTTCAGTATCTTGAATATAAATTAGAGCAGGGAGATTGGCTGGTAGTTTTGAAGGTCGATAGGGTTAACAGAGAATTTTTTGAGAAGTGTTCTGACTTCAGCATGTTTCAGGCATCAGAAAAAGTTGCGGTGATGCTAGAGGTGTTGATCAGGGTAATGAGTTCCTGGCTGATCCTTTAGTTTCCAAGGTTGAAAATGTGGTGTGGGATTGGGTCTGTGGAAGCTCCTGACTTAAGTTGATGGATTTCATGGTGAAGGTGGTGTCCTGGGTGGAAAGAAGGCCCCAGGTGCTCAGTCTGTGGTTCGGGTCAGTTGCCATGGTGGCATATCTGTTGAGATAGCCCCTAGGTGTTGGGTTGTGGTTTGAAGCTTCTGTATATCGTTGTAGTTTTTTGGAAGAAGTCAGCAAGGTTGCTGTGCAGTTCCTGTGAGAGTGTGATGTTTTTGCTGGCAGCCGATTTTTAGAATTCTTCAATGATGTTGAAAAGTTCCTTGGTGTTGTTGGTGCTGGTTGCGATGAGCGCGTCTAGGACTGAATTCTTTGTTGCCCTCAGCAGGTGATGATAGAGATTGAGGGAGGTCTTGAAGGCTGCCCTGTCGGAAGTGTTCTTGTGGGGTGACTAGCTCCTCTCCAGCTGTTCGCTGTCTTGTTTCGCTGTTCTGAGTACTTGGGTGTAGTAGCTCGCCTTTTTTAGAGGACTTTCTCTGGGTGTTGCTCTTGATGGGGACGATGCTGTTAGTGCAATTGGCGAACCAGGTGTTGATGTTTTTATCTGCCTGTTTAAGGTTGGTGACGGTAGCAGGGTTGGAGGTGTTGAGGGCATCCGTCCAGCTGGCCGCTGAGATTTTACTCCACAACCAGTGGGAGGCGCTGTTTGTCTTGGGGGTGTCTGTTCAGGGGCTGGAGATGCTGAAGTGTAAAATGTAAATTGATACTTGTACAGCGCACTACTCACCCGCAAGGGTCTCAAGGCGCTTGTACGAATACCGCTGTGGAACCCATCCTGGCTTTCCATGTGAGGCGTCCACTCCTGGGCACCCCCAAGGTGGAGGTCAGGCATCCTTAGCGTTGTGGGGGCCGTTGTGGAGATTAAGCAAGCTATTGCCCAGAGTTGCAGAGTGGGACTCCATGATTGGAATGGCACCGAGGCGAGAATTATCAGGTCCGTGGAATTTTTTAGCCCAAGACCCGGCGAGGTGGGGAATTGAACCCTGGTCCCGGGCTAGACCTCTGCATCAGGGTCTGCCGCTCTAATCATTGAGCCACACTTCTCCAGTGGACGATGGAGTGATCCGTCTATGTGAGTTCTGTGGTATGGCTGTATTTGACACAGTTGTTGGAGGTGAAATCAGGTCCAGCTTGTGTCCTGCAGTGTATGTAGGGTTGTGGATGATCTGGGTTGATTCAAGGCTGCTTATACTATTGAGGAGGTGTGCGGTACTGACGTAGTTGGGGTTGTAATGTGGAAATTTAGGTCGCCGAGGAAGATGTAGTCCTTGGAGTCGAAGGCTAGAGACTGAATGAAGTCTGTGATGGTGTTGCAGAAGCTGGAGCACAGGCCTTGAGGTCGGTGTGTGAGTGTGCCTATGATGGTTGTCTTGTCATTAATGTGGAGCTTAAAGCTGAGATGTTATGTGGGGTGGTGGTGTTGTCAGTGGTGGTGGTGCATTGCATGGTCTCTTTGTGGATGATGGTTTCTCCTCCTACTGGATTGTTGGTGTGGTCCTGGTGAGTGATTTTATATCCATGGTGGGATCAATGTGGCAATTTCTGGGGTGGATGTGGGGTTGAGCCAGGTCTCACTGAGGAAGATGATGTGCAAGGGCAGTGATGAGGTCCCATAATTCGGTGGAATGCTTGCATAGTGAGTGTGTGGTGAGAAGGGAGCATGCGAGTTGGTATTTTTGTTCAGGTGGTATCTGTGGTGTGTTTGGGTGGGGCTGGTCAGTGGGCTAGTGTGTGTACTGTGGCAGGTGAAGTGGCAATGAGGGCAGGTGTGCAGTCCTTCCGTGGGTCGGTGTGGTGGCAGTGTTTGTTCCTTTGTCGAGGGTGTAGAGCTCGTCCATGAGGTATCATCAGGGGCGGAAGGGCCAGGGGTTGTGGTGTTGGGTGTGGTTGAGGAACGAATGGGCAGAGACGAGCTTGCCTTTGGTGCATCAGAAGTGTGCCTGCGCTACAGCCTGCATTAAGTAGGTCTTGGGATGGACTGAGCTTCTGTTGGCGAGTGGTGAAACCCGGGCAGGAAAAGCCAGGCGGCAAGAAAAACCCGCATAGCGGCAGTGTCACAGGATTACTCTGAATTAAGCAGGAACTGGAGGCCACAGGCAGGTGGCCGGCCTGACTCTTTCTTCTATATTCTCAAATTGCCCTAGCTTGGCACCCATCTTCCATTTCTATAGTGGGGACCCTTGAAGTATAACAACTCCAAGTCTTAGGCCCTAATTATGAGCAGATAGTAATTGGTGTGAGAGGAACTTTCACACATGTGTGATAAATACCATCCGTTTAGGAGTTTTATGGGAACAACATGCAGACTTTAATGCTTACCAGTAAATATTAAGCATTTTCCCCCTCTAAATATTGACAAGTTTGACCTGCTGATATTGATCACAAAAGTAATTACTGTGATATGTGCTCACATATAGCAATTAACAACACCCCTCATAATAAGGGCGATAGTGTTCTATCCTCACTGTTCCTGAGATTGTGTCTCTCTCTTCTTCAGCTGACCTGGTCTAAATATTTTCTCACTTCCTAGGTTTTCCCTCATCCTCACAGCATACTGTCTCATTTACCTTGTTCTCAGCCGCTTGGCCAATTTTTTCCTTCATCATCTTTGACACGGATGTATGTCGTTACAACGCACACTTTTACAACGCATGCACTTACAACGCATTTTTTACAACGCATAATCCATTACAACGCATGACACTACAACGCATTTTTAAAAACTACCTTTACAACGCATTTCCATTACAACGCATACTACCTTTACAACGCATACCATTACAACGCATAATATTAAATTGCATTTAAGGTAAGTATTAGATAGTATAGGGGTAAAAGTTACTTTTCTAACTCCAGGGGGTGCAACAGTAGGGTAAGTGTTGGATAGTATAGGGGTAAAAATTACTATTCTAACTCCAGGGGGTGCAACAGTAGGGTAAGTGTTGGAGAGTATAGGGGTAAAAATTACTATTCTAACTCCAGGGGGTGCAACAGTAGGGTAAGTGTTGGATAGTATAGGGGTAAAAATTACTATTCTAACTCCAGGGGGTGCAACAGTAGGGTAAGTGTTGGATAGTATAGGGGTAAAAATTACTATTCTAACTCCAGGGGGTGCAACAGTAGGGTAAGTGTTGGATAGAATAGGGGTAAAAATGACTATTCTAACTCCAGGGGGTGCAACAGTAGGGTAAGTGTTGGATAGTATAGGGGTAAAAATTACTATTCTAACTCCAGGGGGTGCAACAGTAGGGTAAGTGTTGGATAGTATAGGGGTAAAAATTACTATTCTAACTCCAGGGGGTGCAACAGTAGGGTAAGTGTTGGATAGAATAGGGGTAAAAATTTCTATTCTAACTCCAGGGGGTGCAACAGTAGGGTAAGTGTTGGATAGTATAGGGGTAAAAATTACTATTCTAACTCCAGGGGGTGCAACAGTAGGGTAAGTGTTGGATAGTATAGGGGTAAAAATTACTATTCTAACTCCAGGGGGTGCAACAGTAGGGTAAGTGTTGGATAGAATAGGGGTAAAAATTACTATTCTAACTCCAGGGGGTGCAACAGTAGGGTAAGTGTTGGATAGTATAGGGGTAAAAATTACTATTCTAACTCCAGGGGGTGCAACAGTAGGGTAAGTGTTGGATAGTGTAGTGTAATATTATGCGTTGTAATGGTATGCGTTGTAATGGTAGTATGCGTTGTAATGGAATGCGTTGTAAAGGTAGTTTTTAAAAATGCGTTGTAGTGTCATGCGTTGTAATGTCATGCGTTGTAATGGATTATGCGTTGTAAAAAATGCGTTGTAAAGGTAGTGCGTTGTAAAAGTTGCGTTGTAAAGGTTGTTCCCCCTTTGACACTAGTGAGTTTCCATAGTAGTCAGCATCATCCTTCTGCCACATTCTGTGGTCCCACTTTCGACTCCCTGCAATTGAATTGACCTGTTGGTGTATGAAGAAAGAATATAAAAGCTGCATGTGTAGTCCATGGTAATTTAACACTTAGGACACTCTTGCTCAATGATCTGTGATGACCTCTCTTTTTTTTTTAATTTACATTTGCCTAATTCAAATAATTTAGTGAATTTCCTAAAATGATGCAATTACACCACTTTACATAATTACCAGCCATTGAAACATGGCATTCATAGTAAATGTTTGCCACAAACACATGTGAACAACTGAACGTGTGCCATTGTTGTTAGTGGTGCTTTTTATAAATGCGCTATATTATAACACAAAATGACGGATTTGCATTTCACATAATGTTGTGCACTTTTGCCAACATTTCTTGTAATTATAGGAAAGTAAATTACACAAACTTTGCACACCACCAGAAACCACCCACTCTTCAGGTGAAAAAAAAAACCTTGAGAAGGCACAGTTAGTATCTGTCCACAATGAGGATACCAGCTAGAACATGTCATTGCTAAATTCGGAGACCTTTAAAGTCCTCCTGTCAAACTCCTTTCATTAGGCCAGTTACAGATTAACTTTACAACTATTTTCACTTTTCTTTGTGTGGTGTAGTATACAAAAAGCAATTTCTTACCAATGGATAGATGAACCTTGCTTAGTGCTATCAACATGGGTAGCTCTGTATCCAATAATTTCCTATGGTCTTGTAAATACAGCAGTTGACCTATCCTGCTGCCTGGTGTGGACTTAGTTTACCTCAGAGAGTTAAGTAATGTGAGTGAAGGTGATTAATTTATTTGATTTTTGCCGGCACCCCCTGCGTCTTACAGGGGCCCCACAGGTTAGACCAGTTGGTAGCATTTGACACTATTTCAGATGCCAGGTTTCTCGCTGGCTTTCAAGAGATTGGCATTAGGGACAATGCCTGGAAGTGAATAAAATCCTTCCTGGAAGAAAGGAGTCACAGAGTTTGGCTACCCCCTTACTCGTCAGGCAGTCAAAATGTCTCTGTAGGGGTTCCTCATAGTTCGGCCCTTAACCCCTCAATGTTTAACATCTATATGTCTCTCCTTTCTGATTTGGTGGAATCTTTGAGGGCTAAAATAATATTGTATGCCAATGATGCACAGATGATCTTTTCCTTTGATAAGGGAGTACCAATCTAACAGGATGCTATTCAAACTTGTCTCTCTGTGGTTTTTCGCTGGATGACCTATAATCAACAGATGTGCAATATCGCATAGACTGAGGCTCTCAGGTTAGGACACAACTTTGATCGCATTCTGGAAGTGCATTGGCCAGAAGGGGCTTCCCCACCCAACACTCAAGTTGATATGGTGAAAACCTGGAGTTTAAATGTGACAAAGATATTTCTTTCCACAAGCAAATCAAGTTGATGATTGGCATTTGATTTGGCTTCTTGCGTATGATGAAAACTTTTTTGTATTTCCTTTCGGTTCCAATTAGGAGTACAGTGATTCTGGCAAATGTCCAGGCTGGACCATGCTAATGGTTTATATGTCAGTTGGCCACAGGAAATTACAGACAGTGCAGAATGCGACCCCCAGGCTTGGCCTCATGTCTTCCTAGATGAGAGCATGCCACCCAACATCTGCGTACTTTGTTCTGGCTTCCTGTCAACAAGTCAACTTTATTCAAGACCTCTCTGTTAACATACATAACACTGTATAACTTGGGCCCTGTCTACTCATCCTCCAGGATCTCTTATTATAATTCTGTGAGAGCCTTGTGTTCCACCAATAACCATTTGGCCATGATTCCAAGGGTTCGTCTTGTTTAAATAGGTGGATATTTCTTCTTCTTTTTGGGGCCAGTGGGCTGGATCAATCTTCCTTTAGAACTGCACCAGATAGACAAGGAACGACGTTTTAGGAAAAAGATCAAGACATGGTTTTATGTTCAGAAGCCAGCTTCTATTTTCTTACATGTGTGCATCGCCGCAAAGCACCGGGACAATTTTTGAGTAGCCTTGCGCTCAGTAAATCCCTGTACTTAAACATAAATATGCATTCTAGTGCAACATCAATTATTTATTAATTACTTGATTTTTGCCTGCCCTCTACCTCCCATAAGGACTCATGCACTTCACATAGGGGCCCCACGGGCCCTTTAAGGTAAGGCACCTTAGAGTCCTCTGCTAAGTGCTTCTGCTTGTGCTGAGTGTTAAGCTATACAAGAAGCAAAGAACATAGACCAAAAGTAGAGGGTTCCTGCCAAGAAAGTTGCCTGTCAGGAGAAGAAGTATGTTGTTATTATCAAGCACTCATCCTTTTTCTGGCAATGCAACATACCTGCTGCACCCTCCTTTGTGCAGGAAGAGGCTCACCTCTGACTCAACTGCACCATCACCAAAATCAAAGCCGATGGGGCCGATTCACAGAACTAACTTAAGACAAAATCCTAAACTTACTACTTTTGGTATTCACAGATGTTAGGATTTTGTCTTAAGTTTGTCTTAAGTCTGTCTTAAGTCTGTCTTAAGTTTGTCTTAAGACAAACTTAAGACAATATCCTAACTTCTGTGAATACCAAAAGTAGTAAGTTTAGGATTTTGTCTTAAGTTAGTTGTGTGAATCGGGCCCTATGTGTGTTAGTGCTGCAGGAATGAAGAGCAGTGAGCCTGAAAAACATGTGTATCATTCCCTGTCAGAATAATCAACAACAGGAACCACCGCATTCAATACATGATCTTCCAGAAATTAGAGTAGTGTGTTGAG
This sequence comes from Triturus cristatus, assembly GCF_964204655.1. Taxonomy (NCBI): domain Eukaryota; kingdom Metazoa; phylum Chordata; class Amphibia; order Caudata; family Salamandridae; genus Triturus; species Triturus cristatus. Next base: position 1,843,362,127 of record NC_140590.1, read on the forward strand.
TCTGCTGAGAGAAGGATTGTGTGTGACTGCTCTTCCGTTAGATGCATTAGCTTAACAATCTCTGGCAATGAAAAGAGACAGCACTTCCCTATCTTCTCCAAGCCCCCATCCGGTGATCTTGACAAATATTGCACCCCAGTTGCGACCAACAAGGAAAGGTAAGATAAAGGAAGGTTTCCAAAAGCCTTTGAAGAGAGAGACATGATAATGGGCAAGTTACTGGTAGTAGGCAGAGTGGCCCATTTGCCAGCTTGCATAAACCAAAATTCAACAGAAGTGCAAGCTACATATTATTAGCAATTTGTCATCTAAGAGTTGTTTTCAAATCAAAAATCCATGATTTAGTTAAATGAAGAATGGTGAATACAAGCTCGGCACACCACCTTTTAACGTGACATCCAACAAACAGTGGATGTACAGGGAGGACTTCCATGTCCACAGGAGAAGCGGCATAGGAGCACTGCCAGGATTCAAGTGAATTTAGAGTGACTCAGACAGGTGTAGTGGTGAAAGGGTGCTGTTGAGGCAGGTAAAGTGATTTTGAAGGATTACAAAAATGAATGTATTTTGTTTAAAATCATGGATAAAAGTTAAAGTTTACTTGATTTTAAGAGCTGAGTCAGTGCTCTAGCTGTTGGGGAGGAGGGGTGACGGGGGGGACTGGGCATGCACAGCACACCATGTTTTCATCAGGCTGGGGTGCACCGTATATCTAACTTGTAGTTTTACACTTTATACAGCACAAGAGTTTTGCAATTTTTTTAAAAGGTTGTTGTGGTGTTTTTACGGCAGAGGGACACTGAAGCAAAATATTTAAAGTGGATGTATGTTTAAAATTAGGGAAACAAAGTCTGTAATGCATGTAGCATTCAATGGCTTATGTTGTATGCTCAGATTTACCTTGCATAGTTTATTTATTGATCTCAGGATCAGACAGTCCCAAACATCATTTTTACATTGCAATTGTTTTAAATTTCACACTCTTTTTTATCTGTTTGTATGTCCATATACAAATACCACACACATACATATGTACATAACCCAGTCTGATGTCATGCTGCTCCCATTTTGACTAACATTGATTTAGACCCTAGTGGCCATCACACCAGATCACCAGGGTGTACTGGCCCAAGATTTGGCTTCTGATGCTTGAATGATGCTCTGGCCAAATGTAAATGTCCAGCAAGGTGGAACAAGATCTCTGTGGAGTTGCTGTTGTGGCAACGCCTCTGAGGACACTGGACTTTGTCACTTTGTCACCGTACCCAAAAGTGGGAGGTTATTGCTTCAATACAAAAAATAATGGCATTGAAGACCATAGAGGGTTTACCAGAGCTAAATACTATGCTCATACAACTTCATTGCTCTTACCACTTGTCAAGTGTGCTGTAAAGTGCAGCACACATAGAAACTTTGAAAAACTTAGTGAAAAATGTATTTTCTCCTACTTTGCACCTGCCTCAAGAAAGTATATTGTTTGGTGCAAAGCACTGTCTACAAGTGTTATTAGGTATGTATTTGAGTCAAAAACCATGGGTGGTAGAACAGGATCATCCATGTACCACAATAGGCCTAGCCCCTTAATCCCCTTGATGCAAGGTAATGCGACGCAGCACAAAATGAAATTTGCACTACTTTTAGACAAAATTTCTGTCAAAAAAGAGTTTTGCGCTGGAAAGTAAATAGTGGTTCAAGAGATTGCACCTATTTTCATCACTTTTTGTGTCTTTAGACATGAACAAATGCTTGATAAATCTGCCCCTATGTGTATAACAGTCTGGTTATCATAAGAATAGCAACCTCTTGGTAGTCTGCTCCACTTTAAAGAGAAGCCAACTGTAGTCCAGTTGAGAAAATCGAAAAAATTATCTACGAAGGTTATTTGAAATTGAGATTTCAAAGAATTTAAAGAACTTTTTATAGCTAGGGCTGCCAGACAGTGCAAGCTGCGTGGTTGCAAAAGAACTCTTATCAGCCTACCAAGAACTTACAGAAGGCATGAAGCTGCCCATTCTTACCATTGGTTGATCTTACTGTCACTCATGTTTGCTTGCTTATTATATGCTTGCCTTCTATATTGTGTGAATTGCTCCCCTGGAACACCCCTATCCCCTTTACTTGTGACATTCCACTGATCACTTTTAGGGAACTACTTTTATCTTTGTGCTTAAGCACTCTATGAGAATGCATGTGTTTTCCAGCTTTCTTCCCCATGTGTTTTTCTCCAACTGGCTTTCCATGATGCTTTCTTTAATCTGTGTGATTTTCTTCTCATTCCACTCAAATCATAACCTGGGCTCACTTATCTAGTACCCCCTTAACTATCCAGCAACCTTACTTTTTTCATGTTTGCTTCCAGCACTTTATAAATAAAAAGTATTTCACACTACTTCATTCAAATTTTTTTACTTGCTTTGTAATTTTAAAAAGGAAATTGTAACCCTGTAATGTGTACGTGTCAGAACCAGCAGCCACATCATCAGTGTTTGTTTTTTTTTTTTTTATTTATGGTATAGAGCATCAGCAGTTTTACAAATCCTGTACTTCATGGATAAAAAGGGAGAGCCAAAAGGACTCCGCCATGAGCCCTTAAAAGCTTGTTCAGTACTATTAAAGGTGGCTGGAAACTGAAGACTATTTCACGCTTTGAACAAAGCGCATTTACCACTAATTGGAGACTGTGGTTTTCGCACATTTTTTAGTAGCACACTTTTTACCAATCTGAGTCAGTGGTGAAAAAATAAATAAAAAGCCTTTCACATTCATGCATTATTGACTTCCACACTGTATGCTTTTGCAAATGTTGGCATTTTGTACCTTGGGGTATTGGAGAGGAAACTGCATGTTTATTGAATATCTAGAAAGGCTAAGCAGTGCCCGCTTTAGCACTGGTGTCGCCTGGTGTTTTTAGTGCCCCCTAATGACCCCTTTATCCATGAGTTCCCTCATTACCACCTTTCAGCAGGGCCCCTCATCGCTCATTGGCCCTCTCTGATATAGATTTCATATTTAGCTGATAGACACACAAGGAACTCTGCCGCATGTGTCTTTAAAACCACATGTTTCTTTAAATACAGCACCCCCCTATGTGAGTGCCCAGTGCAGCTGCACCGGTTGCACCGCCCTAATGCCGACCCTGGTCCTAATCATTTTAAATCCTCTTAAGGTGTTTATTCTATATGTCTCTGTACCTCCCACACATGCTCAGGTCACATTTCACAATTCATATCTCCAAGAGTATTTGGTGTGACCGGCAGCTCAGTTGATCATGTTAAATACCATACCATACACAGGTGCCCAGAGTGGATTTGACTATGGGAAGGAGCCATTCATTAGGTGGTGGGGATGGCACACATAACAGGCGTTCATAAATGCCATACATTTTAAAGCTGTTGGATTATTGGACACTGAAAAAAGACCACTCTGCATGACTTTCAGTCAATTGTAAAATTCTGGACCTAACTAGAATTTACACTGTGATCACATGATGATCACAGACTCATTTTCTGGCAATTGCATTGCTTGTTTACCTCATGCTGTATGCAGAATGATACTGTACATACCTTCTAGTGGAATGCTTTCTAATTTCACATACTCAGAAGTTCAACAAAAACGGTTGGAATGGATGTTCTTACTAACTAAATGTACTTGAATAGCGTGGAATGAAACACATGGACTCCTGACTGATTCCAATTAAAAGATGCAAACACAAGTGCCAATATAAACTATTGATATAGGTGACTCAGCCGTTTTAGACACTAAGGGGCCTATTAGGATGGCGGGTGGACGTAGCGGTGCTGAGACCGGCCGGCAGTGGTGCGGTGGTCCCTCACCAACAATTAGGATGCCACCGCCACGGTGGCGGTGTCATCCCCCATCCACTTCATTGTGGCGGGCAGTGCACACAGCACCGTCCGCCGCAATGCTTTGCGTGCACAATGTGCATTTGCATGCACAACGTGGCAGGCACTGCGCGGTGCCTGCCACTTTGTCCATGCAAATGCTGGGTGGTACCATAGGTACCCCCCATGTGCCCCCCCACCCCTCGCAACGGGCCCCCAGCTGTGGATTCCTCATGCCTTTCCCGCCACGGAAAGGCTGCTTCCCGCTCCCATTGTAATATGGATGGCGGTGTCTAGCAGACACTGCAACCATATGCAACCCTTTTCCTCCCGGTCGACTAGTCGACCGGGCAGACAAGCAGTGGGCGGTCTTCCCGTCCGCCGCAGTACCCCCCACCATCATGATATGGTGGGGGGGAAATGGGAGGCAGGCAGGGGATTATGTCGGGCAGATCGCCACCGCCATGTGGGCGGTGGCGATCCGCCCGACATACTAATAGACCCCTTAGCTACATTCTAACTAATTTCTTTTTAGTCTCTTTTGTAAAGCCAACAGATTGCAGATGATTCTAATATCAATGGGTAGTTGCTTCTATTTTCTCAGAGCTCGGCAGGAAAATGCTTTTCTTAAAGTCTTACTTTCTGCTTGTATCTCTTGTTAGAAGCTAGAATTTACTCAAATGTCTCTATCACTTCCTGAGCTGTTTAGCTTGCATTTTCCGGCAGCTGGGGTTTCCAAAACAATTGTAAATAGGCTATTTTTGCAAATTTTGTGAATAAGCATTGTGAGATGTTGGTCAGTGGTTCGACTCAGCAATTTAGTAAACTGGTCCAGATGGAGAGATATGTTGGGCATCAAAGTGGTTTGCTTTATACAACTCATCCTGAATTTTTGAGCTTGCACTAACAGAAGACAGGAGAGTGGCTAATTTCTGTATCTACTGCATGGTTTAGCCTATCAGCCGCAATGGCTGGAACATCCTTTACAGAGCCTGAGGATGCTGGGATCATAGTAGTCACCAGACGGACGCTCAATTAAGACAGCCACTGGGTAGCCAAAACATGATCAGTAATTTCCAAACACAGATCGGATGGGGCTTCTGTTTGGACCTAGCTGTAGAACACTTTGGTCAAGAATTTGCTCTCTTGGTCATGGCTAGCTGCGGGTTATCAATTGAAAGGTCAGAGTTGATTTTTGGCAGACCTCTAGTCCCTAAAGCCTGCCCTTCAACTCAAGAATTCTTGAGCTTGTTGGCAATATTCTTAATAGAAATTATTTATTTATATATTGTCCTATTCACCCTGTGAGAATGACATAGGAGAATATTTTTAAAGAGCTTACGTTTCTCAGTGACAATGGTTTTCTGTGTGAATCATTCTTCTGCTTTCAAATATTACACAAAATTGCTTAATGCAAAATTTCACAACTTTTGCATAATGCAGACATTTCTGAGCACTGTTGATGCTCATTGGGCAATAAGAACATAAAAATAACCCTTTGAAGCAGCACAGGGTCAACCACCACTGGTGTGCTGTCTTTTTGAAGATGTGGACAAGATGTGAAATTGAATTTGTCCGGAAGTGGCTATTTCATTGGTTTGTTTAGAGCATAATTATGGGATTTAGGGCATATTTACTAGAGAAGTGGCTGAGCGTGGCGTTAGCCTCCTTGGCTTTGCACCACGCTCTGCCACTTCCGAAATTCTGAGTTGCACTATATTTACAACAATATGGTGCAGCCCTGCATTTCTCCCTGCGCTGGTGCTAAATTTAGCAGCCTAGCTCCAATGCAGACACCCTTGCACCATAGTGCAAGGGTGTCTGCATTGAGAGGAAGATTGTTTATGTGCTGGAACATGTCCCTTCCGACACATAAACAATCTTTAAATGGCATTTTGAAACTTCTATGTGTGCTGCTTAACATCATTTTTTTGATTGATTTTTTATGTGCAGAATGGCACACCTTCCTGTACATAAACAATCAAAGGCCGTTTGCTGTTTCTATGTGTGCTGCACAACGCAGCACACATGGAAACAGCAAAAACGAGCAGAAATGAAGCATTTCTCCTCATTGTGCCAGGGTAAGATCAGGTTTTCCCTGGTCCTAATTTTGGCGCTGCCTCCTATTTACGCCATCCTTGTAAATAGAGTACGGGTGGGCGGAATTTGCGAAATTAACTTTCCCAATTTATCGCGAAAACGCTAAAAATCTCCGCAAACACGCTGGAAATATCGCGAAGACGCGGAAGTCTTTTTCCCTACTGTTCGCAGTATTTTTTGCGTGATCGAGGGTCGCCAACTTACCCATGCGGCTGCTCATGGGCGCGGCCCTCTTGTTTTCACTTGTCCCGCCCTCTCGCGATGCTTACTTCCTGTTTCGGGTCGCGCAATGCATGTTCGCGCCCGTTCGAGGTCGAAATTTCCTGTTCGCGACTGCTTTTACTTGATCGCGTTGCTTTTTGCTTGCTCGGGGAGAAAATATCGCGCGAACGTGCGCACGTGGTCGCAATGGGCGCGGCCATCTTGTTTTTCACTCTATTGCATGGTTCTGGGGCCTGTTTTTCAATCCTCTCCAAATCTTTTCAATCCTTGGATTAATCCCACTTCTTTTTGATCTTTCTTATTTCTTATTTATCTTACTATTTTCCAGCTTCTATATTTTTGTTTTTTGTCTCCTTTTTTTGTTTTTTAGCTACTTTTTCTCTTTCTATTTCCTGCTATTATTTATTTCCTTTACTTCTTTAATTTAATTACCTTTTCTTACCCCAGAACCATGTCTAAGGGTAGGGCTGGTGGACGACGCAGCCAGAGCCGCGACCGCCTTCCTTGCGGAAGGCGGCGCCCACAAGGGGTGCAGGCACAGGCCTTATTTGGCCAGCGCCACCTCCCCTCAACCCTGGCAGCAGGTGTCAGGCCTGGGTCTGGGTACGGCCTCCAGCACCGTCTGCAGCGGTGGGGGATGGTTCGCCGGGCAGTGTCGCGCTTTTCTGGGGTCCGGTGCACCCAGGCGCAGCTGACGCACCGGTGGTCCGACATCCTGGACCGTGAGCAGGACCTGCTGGACCTGCTAGGAGTGGAGGTCCCGGGGCTTGGTGAGTACCTATTTAATTATTACAACTTTGTGTCTGTTCTTCTGCTCTGTGTTATATATTGCTAATATCTTTTTTTCTTCCAACCAGCTAGAATGTTGCTGCTTACATTCCAGGTTAATTACGTTTAAAAGTCTTCTGTGATTATGACCCAGGTGCTCTTTTGCGCTACTACTAATCTTACTTGTTTGCAACTTTGCGTTTGCGCTTGCTTTGCGTGATTCTTTACAAGTTTATTTTAGAGAAATTAAGTTACGTAATGCTACAGTGACTCTAGTCCACTCCTTACTTTGTCCGGTCACTAATAGATAGGGGCGGATTGATACTTAGGTTTAGGTACTTTGTATGAGCTTCTAATTTGTTAGTGGTATGCGTGATGCCACCTCAGTTACGTGATGTGCTGCTAGTACGGCAGTCTTTATTAGAACCTTTTCTAGTTTGTTCAATGAGTGGTGGTATTTGGCTTAGCACTAGCAGAACATCAGCATCAATCAATCAACCCAAAATTTGGTGTATACAAAAAATGTAGTCATGTGTCCTCCATGATTTGACCATATGCATTGTTGAGGAATAAAGTGGAAATGCATAGTTAATGTACAATTGGCATGCCTGGAACAGGTGGGCTAGGTTGGGTGGTACGTCGTACTTAGGCTTAGTTGTAACTTAGTATTCTGGAATCAGAATGGAAGACTGGATTACTGTTGATAAATGGTAACTTAAGTAGTCCATGTGCGAATCCCCCGATATTACTTGTTGACCAGATGAGATCGGTCAATTTAGTTATTGCAATTGTTGTTTACATAAGTGTTTTTTGACCGTTGTTGAAAAATATTGTATTTGTTTGACACCATCCATCAATGTTTGTCTCTTTCTTATATCTTTCCTGTTCATCATTCAGCACCCAGGGGCAGACAGACAGGGAGTGGGGGTTCGGCGGGACAACAGTCCGAACAGCACCAGGAGGACACCAATGAGGGCTCCTCTGCTGCCCCAGTAAGTCTTCTGGTTTTTAATAATATTTCTTATTCCATAACTTTTACTGCCCCATATTTTTCACGAACTATTGTTTGTTTCCAAATGCTATTTTTTTACCAACAATTATCCTTCGATCTGTACGGTTTCAAAAATCTTATCCCTGCCTCCGCTATGATGACTCTCAGTACTACTACTACTACTAATACTATCAGTCTGTCTGTACTGTAGTAGCTAGTCTTGCCCAGTTGGCCAGTGGCACTCTTTATGTGAAAGGTTGTAATATAAAACTCATATTCACCAGTAGCTCGAGCCATTGAGTCCAATCCTTTGGGTCGTCCTCTTGTACTAATTCTACTCTTATTGATCTTGAGTCTTTGTTAATCTTGAGGCTTTGAAAATTCACAGCAACAAAAGCCCAACCAGATTTATTACTATTTTGATATGATAGCCTATAGGACATACTACTACTGTTGTAGGGATCTTGCACATACACAGAAATTTGCACCAGAAAATAGGATGTTGGTGATGGTAGGTTGGACCTTCCTCACACACCTCAATCAGAAATTCAGCACCCACCACAATTCCACTGCTCGACTATAGTACTGTCTTGTCATAACTATTAGGTCTCCGAACCCTCCCCCCAAGATACCCAACAAGTAGACAACCCAGAACATAACACACCCAACCTCTCAGTCGTGGAAGCAATGCACATGCACACCCTTACTTTAATTTGCTCACTCGTGTAAGTTAGTCCACACCAAATACCACCAAGTCTATGTAAGTTCAAAATGTTTATTTTGAATTGAGAACGAAGCTCTGTACATTGTTTTATTATAAAATGCAGCACCAACCGGAAAATCATTAACATTAAAACAATACATTGTTATACTTATACAGTTGGGAATTAAATCATGATAACTGAACAGTGGTGGAAGGCAGCACCACCATCCCCTAGGAATTTAGTTTATATAAATTTATAAATGAAGATGTGAGTGAAGGGACCACTCACTTTAGAAGAACCTAGTTGTTGCATCATTCAGAAGCTCTGGTTCGTAGAAGGGAATCTTCCGTCTGTAATGCGAAAAATGAAATAGTGTGCGTTAGTATATTGCAACTTGCAAGCATTTCTCAGCCGTGCCCAAAAAAGTGTAGCATTTATGGATAAGCAATATGGACTAACAGTACACCAGTACTTCCTAAAAAAGTGGCTTGTTAATGTTTTTGTTGACCGCTTGTACGCAGTGCGTAGACTAGACAGTAGCAGTGTGAGGCAGGTCATGTGGGCTCAAAGGTGTCTTATACAAGAAGCTGCAAGGTAACGTCACATGTGCAAAAATAAAAGACACAAAGGTAAAATGGTAGCATGGCTAGGGCTAATTAAGCAAAGGCTACAATGATGAAATATAACTATTAGTGTCTACTCTACTACTACCTGATTTGTACTAGTGATGTATGTTAGTATTAACTCATTTTTCAACCTTGCTACTGATCAATAGGGGGAGGTGTATATGACGCCGAATAAATGTGTAATGTTTTCTAGGCGCACTACCGACCACCAATGCCGGGGCCAGCGAAGGCGACGCGGAGGGCGAGGATGCGTCAGTTGCTGCAGATAGCAACGGAGCGGTAGGGGGAGTGGCAGCACCAGTGGCGGGCGGTGGTAAGTTAGATTCATAATCCTTAACTATTGTTGAACTTGACAGTACACTCACTGCAAGGGTGTACTGTATGTATATGTATCTGTACAGTTGCGGTATTCACTGCCAACACCGCAGGGGCAAACCTCCCGCCATCCCTGTAGAAAATATTCAGACCCCCCACATGTCGACCAGGCGGAAAAGTGTTCAATATGGCGGTGGTGTCTCTCTGAACACACCGCCAGCCACATAATCTGCATTTTGGAATGCCTTTGCGTGGCGGCATTGCTGTCCGCCACGGAAAGGCATGCAGACATTGCAGAGTATGCTTGGGGGCCCCCATGGAGGGTACTACCTACCTATGCTATGGTACCCCCCCTGCCTTTCAAAGCAAAACATGACAGGCTCCGTGCGGGGCCCGTCATGTTGTGCTTGGAAAAGCAGCACAACATGTATTTTTAGCATTGCTTTCGGCAACGCCAACAAGAATGTAAAAAAAACAGGATGCGCCCGCCACTGTGCCGGGCGCATCATCCTAATTAATTGTCCCCACGGGACCCCCACCCTTTTTAGCGTGAGGATGGCGGGCGGACAAAGTCCGCCCGCCATCAGATGTCGTAAGTGTGAGTTGTTGGGGACGTTTGAAGAGTGAACTAGAAGACTAGAATTCCCTTTAATTGGCATAGGAGCGGGAGTATTGAGTAACCAATGGCCTCATCTATCTGATTTCAACTCCGCTTTGAAAGTTTTATGGAGAAGAGCACCTGGTGCACTCACTGTTCAACTAAAAAGTGAAAGACGGGTGGAAGGAAGAAGGGCGGCGAGATTTAAAATGTTATATACTACTGTGCTTTATAGACAGTGCTACTCTACCATGCCACTATGTGTATAAATAATTAACTTGTCTTACTCTTTTTCTAAGAGTATATTTTACAATTGTCTTGTTTTTTTCTTTTTGATACACAGCTACTCCGAAACTAAATCGGAAGGAGTTGGCCGCCAAGGCACGGCACCGTAAGCTGGAGGCAATCCAGCAGGAATACCAGCGGCTGGTGGTCTTAGCCGAGGAGGAGGAGACTGCGGCAGCAATTCTTCAAGCCTCCTCCAGTGCCCCGGGCCCCAGCCACCGCCCTCCGGCGGTACAGCGCCACCGCCTGGCGGCTGCCCGCCGCAACCGTAGTGCCATCTCCGGTGCCCCCCCCACTGTGGCTGCAACTGCCGCGCACTCAGACGCCGCGTCGCCCGTTTAGAGGGCCAGATGCGTGTCCTCCTTGAGTCCCGCCCCACACCTTAGTCCCTGTCATCTTGTTCTGCCCCTTTTTTAATTCTTGTTTGGGTGGGTGGGTGGGAACTTGTTTGGGCGTTAAGGACTTTTTCTCCTATGGACATTGGTTGGGGTTATGGAGGGGGTGGGTCAGCTTTTGTGGGTTTATTTTATTTTTGTTAGGGTAAATTAAATATATTTTTCTATGTTACATGCAATGTTGTTAATGTTTTGTAGGTGGGGTAACTGTTTTACATCACACTGTTTCCTTGCTGGTGTATGGTCGTCCATAGCCTGTGTTTGATTTAAATAATTGGCTGACTGTATAAGACACAAACAGATAGATGTGACACATCTCACTCATTGACTTGTCCTTCTAGTACTTTCAGTCTGTCCTCTAGTCTATGCATTCTTTATCTGGACTGGTGTGTGAAAATGAAATCATTGACAACATGTCCATTATTAATTCTGCCTCCCCCAAACTTCTCTCTTACCGGTGCTTGATGTTTAGGTCCAACTGTGGCACAGCAATGGCTGCATGGTGAAGATGGTTTCCTTTTTCATACATGCCATGATTGGGGTGGTGGTGGTGGTAGTATAGTAGTAGTAGTAGAAACTGGCAGGGTGGCAGCATTTGCAAAAAAAGAAAAGGAGACAGTCAATCGCCTTTCAGAGACTGTTAGAGGAGTAGTAGAATGAAGTACAGTACAGAACTTACCGAGCAACAATAATATGCTCAAATTTTTGACAACAAAACATAATGGTGGTTGGGATAGCCTACTAGACAGAGTTACAAACTATAGTTGTGTCGAGTCACTTGACTAGGCCTACAGCCTAACAGTTAGTGCTGTATATGAGGAATGACAACAAACAAATCCAATCAATGGCGGCAATTCATGCTGAGGTATATGTTCCTTTGTTAAATAAAATAACCTCTGAAATATCCTACTCATGGGTGGGCAACTGGGCAAGCAAAAGAAGATCATCGCTCTGCCTTGAAATTGAAGTAGTGTTGCTTTCACCACATCCGCCTCAGCAAGTGTGTGATTAAGTATTGGTGTACATTTAAATTAGTCACACCTCGACAATAAGTCACACAGCCCGGGGGAAGAGCGTTAGGGTTTGTTGAATGGATGGGAAGGGGGTTTTTGGGAAAGGTTTGACATAGAAAAACAGTATGCATGGACAAACAAACGACAATCATTGAAGACTACCATATCCATATGTTAAGGGAGAAAAACGAAATGCATGCATGATGATGAGATACCCGGATTACATACACTTCTAGTTCTTGTTCTGTTGTTCGGGCCTTAATACTTTTACAGATAGCAAATAGAAATGTTAAATATTGGGAGGGAAGAATCGTAAACACAGAGCAAACCTAATGATGATAATAATAACAACTCCAAGAACACACTGTTGTAAAGATTGTATACAAAATATTAATTAAATTATTTAAAAGAAGATTAAAGTGGATACTGTTACTGTGTTATCCTGGTAAAAAATGTGGACTGGATTTGCATCTCGGCATTCCTCTTGCTCCTCTCGTCCATCAATCTTGGGTGTGTTGCCTCGCCACTCGCCACTGGCCGGCTGGAAAAAAAATGTTGATTTATTGGTAAGGTAAGCGTGCATTGTAATGTTTTCCAAAGTATAGGGCAAGGCCCGGCCTGTAATTGTAGATGGAAAACCAAAGGGGATATTGAGAAACAAAGTTGAAACAAATGCACAAGTTATGGTGTAGTGCAACAAGAACACTTTCCGAGGTGGCATGTATGCATCATCTCTACTCCAGTCTGTTTCCAGCATTGACCTTCAACAATAACAGGAGAGAGCAGGCCCACAGTGCTTAGCAATAGCACATCCTACGTTAAGACTTTAGAGTACTTTTTTTTTAAAGAGTTGGACAACCGCAAAGCACATTATCCATTCCAAACATAGCATTTTACAGTTTAAGTTAGTAAAATCAATGCACCGCAGTCATCCCACCGCTACACTCTATTCCACTTCTACACAGACATTTGGGTCTGCTGTCGTTGTTGTTGACGTGTTTACCTTTAGGCTTTTACGTTTTATGCCACTAGTGAAACGTCCTCCTGACTTCATCATCATCTCCGATACTTTTACAGACTGACTGTGAAGATCGGCCTGCAGTATAAGTAAAATTTTTATTACCCAACAAGAGTAGAAATATTACTGACTTGAGTCATTCTTTAGTGTGTACAGAGAAATAGATTACTAGTACACTTTGACTTCACTTTGTGCACAACAAACAAACAACGAAAACACAAAGACCAATCGCTCAGAGTCAGGTGTCCAATGCATGCCATTAATTGTCATTACCTGTTCCTTCTCATCTTAAGTTAACGGGCCGTCTATTTCGCCATCATCATAATGGACGGTGCTGTTGTGTCAATCAAACTCATTGCACAGATTAGTGAGTCCCCTTCCTGTATTGAATTAAAAGCAATGTATCACCTAGCTGTAGAAGTACAAATTTAATATTTGCAAGAAGGGGAAAATTGAATTTACCTTGAGTTAAGTTTAGTGTGTTCGGTAGAAAGTTGATTAGTGGCAGTGCACAGTTACATAAATTCATGAACAACAAACACAACAAAATCTAAATCATTCAGTCTGTGACTCTGCATCCAATGCATGGCATCAATCATTACATGTTCCATCTTATTTTCAGTTAAGGGCCCGTCTCTCTCGGCTCTGAAAGGAGGATAGCTATAGTAGTCATCTGATTCATGCTCCACTTCTTTTGGAAGGACTAGGAAACTTTGAATTTGTTGTTGTATCATTTACCATCATCCAATCATCATTCATGAGGGAAATGGAATTGAGCAGGAGATTCAGTATGATGGAGCGGAGGAGCTGGATTCGGAGGACTGTACTGTCAAATTGCAGACACCTGAAACTTGTATATTAAATTAGAAGAGTAGAAGACGGTGGTAATGGATTTGTTGTGATTCACAAGTTTGTAGCCGGAACGACAGACACACAAACAAAGGGTGAAAAAAGGGAGGAAGACAGTAAGTGCAAGCCTAATAGTCAGGGAAGTATAGCTCGTCCTCAAACTCTGGGGGTTCAGCCAGTAGTAGGTAATCATGTGACACAATACTTCCGTCACCTGAGCCGCGGTCCTCTTCTTCCTCCATTGCTTCATGTATTGTGTAATTCGGTGGTATGAAGTGCTGATTCATTTTGATCATTGTTAACCTCTCCACGTTTTTTGGCGATAGGCTGGTCCTTCTCAATGTAACAATGGAACCAGCAGCACTGAAAACACGCTCGGAAGAGACACTTGCGACAGGGCAAGCCAGATAGCTTATCGCCAGCCTGCTGAGCTGTGGCCATTCAGACCTTTTCCTATACCAATACTGCAATGGGTTTTGATCAATGTACACCTCTATTGGGTCGTCCAGATAGGCCTGGACCATCCGCTCAATGTTCAGGGTTGCTGCTGGTAAGGTTTCGGGCTCTTTTCTCTGTGCATCAGCACTGTGCTTATTAATGCCTAACTTTACATACCAATCGTGTAATGATTGTACTCCGCCTACTGATCCAGTTATTGTTGCTGTGGTCGATAGTGATGGTGAGTCTTGTGATCCAAACGCACTGCCCTCAGCCGACGACGTTGCACTTGATCCTGCATGGCCTGCTCCGGTACTTCTTGTGGGTTGATCTTGCGGGCTTTTAATTAGCAGCCGTTTGTTTTCCAACTTACTGGCCGCTTCAGCTATGCAAGTTTTGTAGCGGGCAACATCAATCTCGGAAAAAGCAAAGAATGTCTTCAGTCTAAATTTTGCATGTGGATCCAGATTTGTAGCACAAATGTAATGTTCTTGTGACAAAATGTTATTTTGTATCCTTACATTTTCAGCTAAGCGACGGGATAAGCTCTCCACCAAGTCATGAGCTTCCCTTTTGTCCTCTACACATTTGTATGATTCAGACACATTATTCAGCTGATGCTCTAGCATTTGCAATAATAGGATAGCTTGGCCCATTGTACAGTCCTCCTTGCTGACTTCACGTGTGAAGACCTCAAAAGGACAAAGCATCTCAGTCAGGCATTTAATTAGGCTCCATTGCTCCAGCTCAAGGTTCATGCCTTTAACAGTAGCATCCCCTTTTCTTTTCCAGACATATTCATGGAGTGACCTGTACTGCTCATACAGACGATCAAGCATGTAATACGTTGAGTTCCAGCGTGTTGCCACCTCCTGGATGAGTGCCTTGACTGGCATTCTATGTTCACGTTGGATGATCCTCAGCTGCTTCCGAGCTTTAAAAGAATGGCTGAAATGAGTGCATATTCTTCGGCAGATGGCCAGTAAATTGCTGACTATGGGTTCTTTTTTCAGAAAGTCTTGAACTATAATGTTTATGCAGTGCGCCAAACACGGAACCCTGAAATAGGAACCAAGTGCCATGGCCTTGAGTACATTACTGCCATTGTCTGTGGCAACAAAACCAATACCAAGCCCTCTTGGCCGCAGCCATTCAAAAACCTTGCTGCGAAACTCGTGTAAAATGTTTTCAGCCGTATGAGATTTCTCCATGGCGAACATGGCTACAGTTGCATGTTTCCGAGTACCTACAAAAATCGCAGCTGTGTCAACAGCACCTCGTGCAGATAGCTTATCTCTAACCCCCACAAAAGAGATCCAGTGTGCAGTGATGCACATGTAATCTGTGGCTTGGCAACTGGTCCACATGTCTGTTTTCAGGTGGATATTGTGAACAGCACTCTGCTGCAAAGCTTGTCCAACCAATTCCAGCACATCATGATGTAGTGCCGGAACAGCAATTCTTGCGAAATATGACCGGCTGGGAACCTTCCATTTAGGGCAGATGGCAGACACAAATTCAAGGAAACCCACCCCTTCCACAAATTAAAAAGGAAGATGGTCCAGCGCTAACATTTTAGCCAGCTTCGCATTGTACAACCGTGCCGTTGGGTGGTTGCGTTGGAACTGCCCCTCCAACCTAAACATGCTCTCAATGGTAGGCTGGATTACTTTCCTTTGTGGTGCTGTTTTCATTAACCCACTTAGGCTCAACGACACAGATTGTCTCATTGAGGTACTCGGTCGCCTTGGTTTCTCAGCCTGACTCAGAGTATGGCTCTTACTGCGGTGCCACTCTGATGTTACTGAGGAGGATGTGGGCAATACCACTGCACTACTGGGGACAGGGCTAGAAATGCCTCCCTCTTCTTCACCTTCCACCACAATAATATCGCTCCCTGATTCTTCCTGACCAACTTCAATGGGTTGAGTTTTTCTACTTTCTTTTAACTGAAGTAGGTGATTCTCCCACACAATAGTGTGGTGTATTCTGAGATGACTTGCTTGTCCTCCGGTACCATAGTTTGTACCAAGCTTACCACGCCGAACACCTTGACGACAAATTGAGCATATAGCAACGTTCTCCTCCTTGGTGCTAACAGAAAAAAAGTTCCAAACTGGGGAGGAGAACTTTCTGGCACTGCTGGATGTGCCACTTTCAATACCAGATTAACTGGACGGTGTGCTTGAAATCTGACCCTGTGCACCTAGACTGTGACTTTTACTACCACTACCTACTGAGATGGTTGAGCTGGATGTAGGTCCCTGCCGGGCCTCGGAAAATATGGCAGCTGGAGGTAGTGGTGGTGTAAGCTGTGTTGGTGATATCCGTGCTACATCCCGCTCAGTAGCAGCCTTTCTGGATAGGGTGAGAATGTTTGTCTCCAATCCCTTTGGGGCGGGAGTAATGTGCGTGATGACTGGCTCGTCTTCATCAACATCATCATCATCACCCCCCTCTTCTACATCTACCTTCATAACTCTAAGTTCTTCTGGGACCTTCCTTTTCAGAAGCATTGTCTTGTGGTATATATCACTCTCAGACTGAGCTGGTGGGACCCAAGTGGCATCACGATCATCAGAAGCGGGGCTTGAAGAAGAAGATGATGGACTAAGGCTCCTTTTCCTTGCTGGTGGTCTGGAAGACAATAGATCTTCTGAAACAGTGGTTTGACTTTGCTCCACTTTGTCTGCCGGAAGCTCGATTTCCTGAAATGCCCCTACGTCAGGAGCAACAACTACTATGGTGGGCTGTTGCGGCTGCTGCTGTTCTTGTTACGGCTGCTGCTGTTCTTGTTGCGGCTGCTGTTGTTCTTGTTGCGACTGCTGCTGTTCTTGTTGTGGCTGCACACTTATCTGCTGAGTTTGCGCCTGCGTTGAACTTGATTGTGTACTACTTTGTGGTAATGACATTTCTTCAACATCGCTGCTCGTTAGTAGACTGGCTACCTCTGCGACACTAAATCCCTTGGGCCTAGGTTGGTGTGGTTGGACCGCTGTGCTGCTCCCAGCTTGGTTCCCGGACAACGCTGCTGCAGGGGTAACTTTTTGGGTGCCAAAAAAAACATTGGCCGGCACACCACCAGTCATGGTTAATGGCACTTCCTTTTTCTGTTCCTTCTTCTCACCGCCATCTTTCTTGGTACTGGACTTGGTAACTTTCTTTGGGGCGATCTTCTTCAGATGTCAGGCAGGATGCAGATGCACAACAAGTTCTGGTCACACGTGGACGTGATGCGCAGCAGGACTTCTGTCTGGCTGGCAGTACAACGGGTAGCCGGGTGATGCTGATGACACCTCCTCCTCTGTCTTTTGTGCACCTAAAACCAAAGTGAAATGTTGCATTTGTTGTTGTGATTCAGTTACTTAGTACTGTACTAGTGCAAAAATATAGTCTAGCCATTTATGACTTTTTTTTTTAACAAGGGCTATGTTATACTACTGTGTACAGTCACACACTACACTCTCAGGAAGGATAGGAAAGTTAATAATAACCACCAAAATAAAAATGTAATGGAAGTGGGGTGGACCTTATTTGCCATTAAGTTTTTTGAGCATCTTGGCATCCATGGAGCTGCTGCTGGCAAAGGGGGTGGATGGATGGAAGCAGTAAGCCAAATAGCCAATAGGAAAACCATGCAGGCCTATGGCAAAAGCAGGACAATAATAACTCCCAGTCCAAACACAAAATAAGGCCACCAGCCACATGGACACTCACAAAACACAAACAAGCAGGCGGCCTGGGAAACACCTGGAGCTGACAAAAGGCCTATAAAAGCCAGGTAAAGGCTGCATGCTAAAGCACACTGCTCTGCCGTTTTAATGCAACAAAATGGAAATACGAACATTCACAGGCCCCAAAAAGGTCTGCACGGTGCATGCATTGCACACCAACACACCAGACACATACAACAAAAGCATGTCTTTAAGACAACCAACATCAGAAAGGCCACCCCAAAAAAACACTTCCCCAACTCAATCCAATGCCATCCATGCCCTAAATGATGTCTAAATTAAACAGACCACACAGAAAACACTTGATTACTAAAGCTGTGGCTACCTGCTCTGATCCTAGTGGATGAAAAAGCAGGCCTGTTGGCAGACAAGGCCAGGCAAGTTTGCAGGCCTAGGCTTCAAAATGGCCACCAGCCACATGGCCAGGCCCAACAACATCAGAAAGGCCACCCCAAAAAAACACACTTCCCCAACTCAATCCAATGCCATCCATGCCCCAAATGATGTCTAAATTCAACAGACCACACAGAAAACACTTGATTAATAAAGCTGTGGCTACCTGCTCTGATCTTAGTGGATGAAAATGCAGGCCTGTTGGCAGACAATGCCATGCAAGCTTGCGGGCCTAGGCTTCAAAATGGCCACCAGCCACATGGCCAGGCCCAACAACATCAGAAAGGTCACCCCAAAAAAACACACTTCCCCAACTCAATCCAATGCCATCCATGCCCTAAATGATGTCTAAATTCAACAGACCACACAGAAAACACTTGATTAATAAAGCTGTGGCTACCTGCTCTGATCCTAGTGGATGAAAAAGCAGGCCTGTTGGCAGACAAGGCCAGGCAAGCTTGCGGGCCGAGGCTTCAAAATGGCCACCAGCCACATGGCCAGGCCCAACAACATCAGAAAGGCCACCCAAAAAAAACACACTTCCCCAACTCAATCCAATGCCATCCATGCCCTAAATGATGTCTAAATTCAACAGACCACACAGAAAACACTTGATTAATAAAGCTGTGGCTACCTGCTCTGATCCTAGTGGATGATAAAGCAGGCCTGTTGGCAGACAAGGCCAGGCAAGCTTGCGGGCCTAGGCTTCAAAATGGCCACCAGCCACATGGCCAGGCCCAACAACATCAGAAAGGCCACCCCAAAAAAACACACTTCCCCAACTCAATCCAATGCCATCCATGCCCTAAATGATGTCTAAATTCAACAGACCACACAGAAAACACTTGATTAATAAAGCTGTGGCTACCTGCTCTGATCCTAGTGGATGAAAAAGCAGGCCTGTTGGCAGACAAGGCCAGGCAAGCTTGCATGCCTAGGCTTCAAAATGGCCAACAGCCACATGGCCAGGCCCAACAACATCAGAAAGGCCACCCCAAAAAAACACACTTCCCCAACTCAATCCAATGCCATCCATGCCCTAAATGTTGTCTAAATTCAACAGACCACACAGAAAACACTTGATTAATAAAGCTGTGGCTACCTGCTCTGATCCTAGTGGATGAAAAAGCAGGCCTGTTGGCAGACAAGGCCAGGCAAGCATGCGGGCCTAGGCTTCAAAATGGCCACCAGCCACATGGCCAGGCCCAACAACATCAGAAAGGCCACCCCAAAAAAACACACTTCCCAACTCAATCCAATGCCATCCATGCCCTAAATGATGTCTAAATTAAACAGACCACACAGAAAACACTTGATTACTAAAGCTGTGGCTACCTGCTCTGATCCTAGTGGATGAAAAAGCAGGCCTGTTGGCAGACAAGGCCAGGCAAGTTTGCAGGCCTAGGCTTCAAAATGGCCACCAGCCACATGGCCAGGCCCAATAACATCAGAAAGGCCACCCCAAAAAAACACACTTACCCAACTCAATCCAATGCCATCCATGCCCTAAATGATGTCTAAATTCAACAGACCACACAGAAAACACTTGATTAATAAAGCTGTGGCTACCTGCTCTGATCCTAGTGGATGAAAAAGCAGGCCTGTTGGCAGACAATGCCATACAAGCTTGCGGGCCTAGGCTTCAAAATGGCCACCAGCCACATGGCCAGGCCCAACAACATCAGAAAGGCCACCCCAAAAAAACACACTTCCCCAACTCAATCCAATGCCATCCATGCCCTAAATGATGTCTAAATTCAACAGATCACACAGAAAACACTTGATTAATAAAGCTGTGGCTACCTGCTCTGATCCTAGTGAATGAAAAAGCAGGCCTGTTGGCAGACAAGGCCAGGCAAGCTTGCAGGCCTAGGCTTCAAAATGGCCACCAGCCACATGGCCAGGCCCAACAACATCAGAAAGGCCACCGCAAAAAAATACACTTCCCCAACTCAATCCAATGCCATCCATGCCCTAAATGATGTCTAAATTCAACAGACCACACAGAAAACACTTGACTAATAAAGGTGTGGCTACCTGCTCTGATCCTAGTGGATGATAAAGCAGGCCTGTTGGCAGACAAGGCCAGGCAAGCTTGCGGGCCTAGGCTTCAAAATGGCCATCAGCCACATGGCCGGGCCCAACAACATCAGAAAGGCCACCCCAAAAAACACACTTCCCCAACTCAATCCAATGCCATCCATGCCCTAAATGATGTCTAAATTCAACAGACCACACAGAAAACACTTGATTAATAAAGCTGTGGGTACCTGCTCTGATCCTAGTGGATGAAAAAGCAGGCCTGTTGGCAGACAAGGCCAGGCAAGCTTGCGGGCCTAGGCTTCAAAATGGCCACCAGCCACATGGCCAGGCCCAACAACATCAGAAAGGCCACCCCAAAAAAACACACTTCCCCAACTCAATCCAATGCCATCCATGCCCTAAATGATGTCTAAATTCAACTGACCACACAGAAACCACTTGATTAATAAAGCTGTGGCTACCTGCTCTGATCCTAGTGGATGATAAAGCAGGCCTGTTGGCAGAGAAGGCCAGGCAAGCTTGCGGGCCTAGGCTTCAAAATGGCCACCAGCCACATGGCCAGGCCCAACAACATCAGAAAGGCCACCCCAAAAAAACACACTTCCCCAACTCAATCCAATGCCATCCATGCCCTAAATGATGTCTAAATTCAACAGACCACACAGAAAACACTTGATTAATAAAGCTGTGGCTACCTGCTCTGATCCTAGTGGATGAAAAAGCAGGCCTGTTGGCAGACAAGGCCAGGCAAGCTTGCGGGCCTAGGCTTCAAAATGGCCACCACCCACATGGCCAGGCCCAACAACATCAGAAAGGCCACCCCAAAAAAACACACTTCCCCAACTCAATCCAATGCCATCCATGCCCTAAATGATGTCTAAATTCAACAGACCACACAGAAAACACTTGATTAATAAAGCTGTGGCTACCTGCTCTGATCCTACTGGATGAAAAAGCAGGCCTGTTGGCAGACAAGGCCAGGCAAGCTTGCATGCCTAGGCTTCAAAATGGCCACCAGCCACATGGCCAGGCCCAACAACATCAGAAAGGCCACCCCAAAAAAACACACTTCCCCAACTCAATCCAATGCCATCCATGCCCTAAATGATGTCTAAATTCAACAGACCACACAGAAAACACTTGATTAATAAAGCTGTGGCTACCTGCTCTGATCCAAGTGGATGAAAAAGCAGGCCTGTTGGCAGACAAGGCCAGGCAAGCTTGCGGGCCTAGGCTTCAAAATGGCCACCAGCCACTTGGCCAGGCCCAACAACATCAGAAAGGCCACCCCAAAAGAACACACTTCCCCAACTCAATCCAATGCCATCCATGCCCTAAATGATGTCTAAATTCAACAGACCACACAGAAAACGCTTGATTAATAAAGCTGTGGCTACCTGCTGTGATCCACGTGGATGAAAAAGCAGGCCTGTTGGCAGACAAGGCCAGGCAAGCTTGCGGGCCTAAGCTTCAAAATGGCCACCAGCCACATGGCCAGGCCCAACAACATCAGAAAGGCCACCCCAAAAAAACACACTTCCCCAACTCAATCCAATGCCATCCATGCCCTAAATGATGTCCAAATTCAACAGACCACACAGAAAACACTTGATTAAGAAAGCTGTGGCTAACAGCTCTGATCCTAGTGGATGAAAAAGCAGGCCTGTTGGCAGACAAGGCCCGGCAAGCTTGCAGGCCTAGGCTTCAAAATGGCCACAAGCCACATGGCCAGGCCCAACAACATCAGAAAGGCCACCCCAAAAAAACACACTTCCCCAACTCAATCCAATGCCGTCCATGCCCTTAAATGATGCTTGAAAATGAAATACATTCAAAAAACACTAAAGGAACAGTTGCTTCATCATGCACACACACACACCCATTAGGCCATGCCCATGACTAGCTCGGGCCTACTACTGACTAGTACTTTCCACAACATTTAAAAAAAAAGGAATAATGATAGTTACCAAAAATAAATTGTAGTTACAAGAACTGCAATGCCCCCAATCAAACAGACACAACAACCACTTACTTGTGAAATATCCAAATCCAAAAATCCTCAAATCCAATTGCAATGATGCAGCAGACAAAAAGAGTGATCTTTCCAGCTCAAAATCCAAAGGCAGTATGAGCAGGAGATGGACAAAGCACTGGGAGGAGCCTGCTGGACAGGAACAGGAAGTTGGAGATTCTGTGTCACTTCCTCCCTCTCCCCACCTTTTTAAAAAAGGGCTCCTTGCACAAAAAAGGACAGCCAAATGTCAATCTGAGAAGTTGTTTTCATCCAAAATCATCATTTGCAGAAGGTTTCATGTTGCTAGAGCTGATATTCTTCTCCAAATTGAACATTTTACATGTTCGAGTTCTCGAGCTTCACATTACTTCCGCCGGATGTCGAAGGCGTGTTGAAAATGAATTGATCGCGTTCTCTCGCTCCCTGTCGCCTTGGATATGACGTGTTCAGGGTCTCTTTCTCCTTTTCGCGTTCGATTAGACGTGCCCGCGTCCTCACTCTGTCGCTCGTGGTGGATAATGACGCGTTCGAGATCTCAATCTTCTCATACTCTCGCGGTGCATGATCGCGAGAAGAAAGACGCGATCGCGCGACAAATTACGTGTTCGCGCGACATATGACGTTAATGCGGGTGCGAACTGTCGCGAGACAGTGCAAAATGGCTATCAACATCCAACATCTCGTGGGGAACGCGACCGGGTCGGGAATGCTTGTCAGCGAATGCGGGGATTCAGGTAAGGCGATCGCGCGCACACGAGAATGTATGTTTTTTACACCGCGAGCAAGAAACAATTTATCGCTAAGCTGCGGAATGCAGGAATTTTGACATTTTCGCGCTTTCCGCGGAACGTGGAAATGCCAAATTATCGCAATTTCCGCGAACGGAACGGAATTTTGGCCCAGGCCTAAAATAGAGGGCATTGTCAAAATGTGTATTGTGGGGGAACGCCCACCATAACAACAATTGCCCTCCCCTTTCACGCTAAGTATAGCATGAAAGGGGCCCTTATTAAGTGGCTTAACGCTTTCTTGAAAAAACAAGGCGAAGAATATATCGCCACAGGAATGTCACTAAAAAAAAGAGACATTCCTGTGGCGATAGGGGCTTGTAAATATGCCCCTAAGTGCAGTACAGATGCATCACAGGATAACTCGAAAGTGCTATCTGCTGAGACCAATAAACCGCGTAATGCTGCAGAAGGGTCCATGATGTTTCCAAAACAAGGCAGTTGCCTGGGCCTCTGTATAGTGGCCCAGCGATAAGATCAACACCTCAAAGCAGGTGAAGCTGTCAGGTTCTAAATAAGTAGACCCACAGAAGGTCCCTGAACACATACGCAGGAGGGGAAGGAGAAACTGCCATTTATTTTAGGGTTCTGGTGGAAACAGGGAAAGGGTGTGAGACAGGTAAAAGCTGGACTGGATCTCACTCTTCAGAAAGGTAATCATCTCAGGCGAAGTATGGCACGACTCTTTCTCAGTGTTGTAGAGACAGCGATGACGAACATTCATATTTCAACAGCGTTAGTAAGACTTACCAGTTTTGATAGTGGATGCTGCTTTGCTGAGCCTTAAGTAGACCTGGGTCCAAATTTACAAAGGCATTGCATTGAGTTTACATTGCTTTTCTAATACAAACCATAGGCAAAGTGTTCAGGTTAGAATTAAACTTCATCGCTAATCACTATTTAACCCAAAGTAAAGCAAAGTTGCACTGCCTTGCATTACTTTGCAGCAAGGGGATATTTCAAGGGTGGTGCTTGGGTGTTCCCATTCAACCACCCTTGGGTTTTGATGGAAACCCCTATCTACAAAGAAATGTGGAAAGGGATTAGCACCAAAATCCTGAGCCTACCCCAGGCAGACATAATAAGCAGAAATGTTTTCATTTATACTCACTTTACCCCTTGTCTTGTGTGCTGCATTGTACAGCTCGCAAACAAAATTGGAAAAGCATTAAAACAATGTTTTTATACTGGAAGAAACCCCTTCCAGTACAAAAATCATACTTCAGATAAATCACACACTTTGGCACAAGGGGGTCTGCGTTGGCGCATGGCTGCCTAAAGTGAGCCAGCATAGGGGAAGAACAGAACAGTGCTGCATTTTAGTAGGGCATGTGGGTTCTGCTCTCTCCCATTGACGCAACACTGCATAGCACCCTTACTTGATAACCTGCGTTGCATGACTTCCTTGTCAATCTGGGCCCTGCGTTCCAGCTGATGGCCTATGCCACTGCAAACTCACCGGTCAGAAGGTAGGAGGCAAGTGACAGAGGATGCACTCAACTACAGCAACAAGGAGTAAGAGAGACCTACTGAGAATAACAGAGGGAGCCAAATGGAGGAAAGTATGAAATATGAGGGGCAGGAAACAAATGTAAACTTCTAAGAAAGACAAGAGCTCCAACAACTCATGACATGTTCTCATGCAAAGACTATGCCATGAAAGATTTTAAGTAGGGCTCTGCTTTGCTACCCGGAAGTGGTCCAAACTTGAAAAGTGAGTAACTGTCTGGCGCTAGTAGTCTAGTGTCCCAGTCATCTTCAGTTTCTACTGCCTCAGTCTCCAAACCCCATTAACCATATGACTGAATGTAAGCCTGATCCAAGCCTATATTCTGACTCATGCAGGTAGAGGTATTAAGAACCACAGAGACATTTTATGGATTAATTTTATTATGAATTATACAGCATTATATAGATGACTATGTCACTTCAAACCTTTGAAGCAGACTATTTAAAATATGCTATTAATGGAAAATGCTATTGAAACTATTTACTGTGATTTTTTGTCAAATAATCGTATAAACACAATAAGAATCATTTGAGTTTTTCCTAGGTTGGAGTACCAGTGGTTCTCAGAGATACGTATAGGTGAACATGTCAGGGGAGAAATTAAATTGATTTAAATTAAAATAGCTCCTCTTCCCAGCATGATACAGAAACAACGGAGTGCATTTATTCTTTAAAACTTTGCATACCAATAAAAAAAATTCTATGTTAATTTAGTGAGTGATATTGTGTTGTCCGAAAGGTCTGTTAGATCCAAGCTATGATATAGAGGTGTAGGATTAACTTACCCTAAACGAGCATTACACTTTTATCCAAGGTATATATCAGTCCCACAATCCAATTTTCAAAAATATAATCAACTTTAGGATCTTGAACAAAATGTATTTTTTTCAGCAGAATTCTGGCACACATGGGAAGGTGGCAATCTTTTAATCCACTTCTCTTTGATGAAATCTTTTTTTTTTATGTCCTCATTCACCAACTGCACGCAAAAATTTACATTCAAGCCCCAATTCGACCTAGGCTCCCTGGGCTGATGTTTTTGCCTATGCATTAGACCAACCAGGCCAGCTTCTTTCGTACGAGGCTCGGTGTAATCATCGGACCAATGAGATCTTAAACCAACCTCAGTTCCTTGCCCCAAAGGATCAATGGTGACCAAATGTTATTGTCCTGATTGTCCAGCATACCCTGATCGAGTCTTGCTATACCCAATGCTGCGCCCAACCAACTCTCATAGGACGGTGGTCTAGGATCCTTCCATAGTTTACAGATCTCTCTGCGGGCAATCAATATCAAACTAAAAAATATTCCCACTTGCTTCGTAGAGAGCTGCCTCACAAGATCGTTGTCCAGCCCAAAAATTACTCGAGCTAAGTTGATATGCAGTTTAGTTTTAAAAACACCTTCCATGGAACTTTCCAAATTATGCCAAAAATCCCTCACCCGTGTACAATCATAGAAGATATGCATATCATCGGCCTCAGCCAAGTCACATCTAGGACACCTAGGAGGAGGGGAAGAGACAAATTTTGCTATCTTCTTGGGCGTATAATACAGCCTATTGAGCACATAAAAATGATTTTTTTTTAAAGATGCTGGCTTAACAAACTTATATAGAATTCGGAGATAAAGAGGATATAAATTGGCTGATAGGTTTCCCAGTAATGTAGAGCTCCATACCGAATGAAGGGGAAGAAGCTCTATCTCCTCAGCGTCTAATAAGCACCTATACCACAGTCCAACCTCCTTTCTTCTTGGGTTTACGTTCTGAAGTATAGTCTCGATCTCCCAATTTCCTCCAGTAAGCTCTTTCTCCGATGAAAACCAAGAACTTAATTGCAAATATTTAAATCTCGAAAAGGAATCCCCTATTTTTGATCTAAGAACCTCCCAAGGAAGGACTCCATCGGGCGAGATGAGATCAGACCAAAACATTAATCCAGCATTTCTGATCGGAGACGCCAAACTATCTTTCAAACATACTGGCAATCCCGGAGAGTCCCAAATTGGGGCAAAATCTGAATAATATTTTATCCCCCATTTCTTTTTAACTTTAAGCCACACTTTGAGTGCAGATTTTAAGACCTTTAGACAGACTTTCTTAAAGAACCTGGGCGCCTCGAACTTATATAAAAAGCCAAGGTCCCCACCCTCCAAGCCAGCCATCACACTCAGGATCTTTCCCCAATTGGTACCGAGAGGACTAGAGAGCAAGGAACGTATATTTTTAAACTGAAAGGCCAAGGAGTAAAAAAACACATCTGGAAGAGCTAAACCACCCTTTAACAATCTTCGTTTTAGCTTCTTCCAGGATAGTCTTGAATTTTTATTAGACCATATAAAACTGCCGATTTTACTTTGGATTTTTCCCAACAGTTTATCTGGGAACTCAAGAGGGATTGTACTGAATAAGTAAGTTAATTTAGGCAGTATTACCATCTTAACCAGATTCACACGTCCATATATAGTGAGAGGTAAGTTCTGCGATCTGGAAAAAAGATGATCAATTTCCCTGGCCACTCTCCTCAAGTTTATCATTGGAACACTACCTAAATCCTGCACTATAGTTATCCCCAGACATCTAAACTCCTTACTACTCTTTTCAAGCCTATTCTCAACGCCCCAACACATAACCTCAGTCTTGGATGAGTTGACCAGATACCCAGATTACTGACCAAATTCCTTCAAAATAGCTTCTACCTTGGGAAGCACCTCCACTGGATTGTTGGTATAAACCATCAAATCATCCGCATAAAGAGCTAGTTTACATTTATAGTCTAAGGCTTGAAAGGGGGTGATTTGTGTATCTCGTCGCAATGTTTGTACTAGAGGCTCGATATAAATAACGAACAATAGAGGAGAAATGGGACACCCCTGTCGAGTCCCTCTTTTTATACTAAAACTCGATGTCAGTAAACCATTTAAGAGAATAACTGCAGAGCCTCCCTCATAGCACTTAATAAGGGTTTGTATGAATATAGCACCAAAACCCATCATTTTTAATGTTTCCCATAGATAGGCCCAATTAACGCGGTCAAACGCCTTGGCTGCGTCATAAGCCGCCACAGCCAAGGGCTCTGACATTGCCAATGCCAAATCTATACTTCCAATCAACTGTAAGGTTTGCTCTTGGATAAACCTACCCGGGATGAACCCCTTTTGGTCGACATTAATCAATCGGGGAACTATCCTGACCAATCTCCCCGCCAGGATGCTGGTAAAGATCTTATATTCGCATTAAGCAGGGAGATTGGCCTATAGGAATCTGCCTTAAGAGGATCCTTTCCTGGCTTCATTACCAGTACTAATGTAGCCTCTTTCCATGAGGGAGGGACCCTACCTTCAAACTTGTAGATATTGTTAAAAAGTTCTAGTAACCTAGGGGCTAGCTCCTCCTGAAGTACCTTATAAATTTCCCCAGGTAGAGCATCCGTGCCAGCAGCCTTATTAATCTTGATTTTCTTAATATAAAGATTCATTTCTTCTACTGTAATGGGATCATCTAACATATTGCGCTCCTCTACTGTCAATGTTGGCAAAGCCTTAGTTTTTAACCACTCTCGAATACTGCTAGGACTAGAAGGTGTTTCCTCACTATAAAGATTAGAAAACACAGAGAGGAGACACCTTTGCATATCTTCTTGTCTACAAGATGTTTCCCCTGTCTCATTTAATATCAATTTATTAATATTATTTTTTACTCTGTCCGCCTTTACCTTCCATGCCAGAATAGCACCAGCCTTTTCTCCATATTCATAATTGTCCATAAGGGTTTGTGCCAAACTTTCAGCTTGACAACTCAACCTTATTCTTTCCAAATTAGATATTTATTTTTCCAGATTTTTGAAAACTAGCGCCTCTTCTTTATTCTTGGCACAGATCAGACTGTGTAACATACCTCGGATATGGGCCTTAAACGCGTCCCATACATAATCTAATGACGTCGAGCCCATATTATCCGAAAAAAAGTTAGTAGTAGATGTTTTGACGGCAGAGATTACTTCCTGGTTAGATAGAATTGCCCTTTTTAAGGTCCACCTAGGTGTGGAGATAATCTTAGACTTATTTCCTAGGTATGAGAATGCTATGGGGGCATGGTCAGATAAAATACATGGAAGGATTATAATGTCCTCTAAATTTTCCAGCCCCAATCTATCCATAAGGATATAGTCAATCCTAGAGGAGTGATTATGTTTTTTGCTAAAAAAGGTAAAACCTGGTTCTCCCTCCTTTTTTGCCTTCCAAACATCTATCAATCCCAGCTCATGCATCATATTAGTCATTGCCCTGCGCATACGCGGGGCAGCCACATAGTGACTACAATTCGACCTATCCTGTACGGGATTGAGAAGAACATTAAAATCTCCTCCGATTACAACTGGAATAGTAACAGGTACCAATTTGGACTGTACTTCGAGCAGACAGGCCGGGTCATCAACGTTAGGGCCATAATAAGATGTTATAACAATTTCAGTGACCCTAATATCCGCTGATACCAAGATCCATCTACCAGATTCATCTGTTTGTACAGACCGTATGAAACCACCCGCTCCTACTCTAAATAGGACAGCTACTCCCTTATTTTGTACTGTCTGCTCAGAGCAACAAAAAGAATCAACCCATCTATATTTTCCAAAAACAACCTTGCACTCGAGTTTACTCAGGTGAGTCTCTTGTAAGAGACACACTTGGGCGGAAGATTGCTCCAGGTAAGACATTATCAGCCTTTGTCTACGTGGGCACCGTAGTCCATTGACATTCCAAGAGATAAACTTTATCTTAGCGGTCATCATATCTGTCTTTCAACACCCCCTCCTTGATTTGCCATCCCCAGGGGCCCTCGTTCTTTAAAAGATAAGAAAAGATGAAAAGAGGACTTATTTTTAATTTTTTTCCCACTGCTAACCCACCCGTGCATTCCTTCCCCCCCCACCCATCTGTGAGAACCACTCACCCACTACTCCCCTCCCTATTCCTCTGGGCCTAAGCCATTAGCGGGGTCACCTGGTGTGTGGCTTAACCAATTATAAATTAACCAGAAAAAACAGCCAAACAGAAAAACTATAATTTCAGCATTATCTTATACATATATCAATCCCTCTTTTTTTTTTTTATCCGAGTTTGTCCACTCCCCTCCGCTCCTTCTACACTCTATCCATTCAAAAATGTAATCAATAATTAGAATACATTTCTAGATCTTTATTTCTCACTCTCGTTGCTACTCCCACCTCCTTTACCAATCTTATCTATTAGGGTATCAACTTCCTCTATTTGATTTAAATTATACATGCGGTTATTCCTCATGATTCGTAAAGAAGCAGGAAATTTCAGCTGTGTCTTAGCTCCAAAGGAGTTCAAGGTGATCATCCTCTTACCCAATTCCCACTGCCTTTGGGCAGTGATATGAGAAACATCGGAGCGAATAAGAAATGAAAATGAGCTGGATGAAGAAGCATACTTCACATGGCCAATTTTTAGGGCCAAAGACAATATTTTCTCCTAAATGGAAACGTGAGAAAGTTTACCAAGATATTCCTCGGACGCTCTTTTCCAGGTTTCCGCCTGAATGGATCACGATGGACCCTTTGAATATCGGCCATCAAATCCAAATTTTCTTCTGGCAGATCTTTTAAGATTGTAGTTTTTAAAAGAGAAACTACAAAGGTCTTTATATCACTTCCTTCCATATCCTCAGGGACATTCAGAATTTTCAAATTATTTTTCCTAGAGTGATTTTCAAGGCGCTCAATGTCAACCTTCAACTCCCTATTTTGTTGGACCAACTTATCCAGCACTGCAGAGGAGGAGGACAAAGCCTCCTTGATATTAGGGATCTCTGCCTCAAGAGTGTCCGTCCTAAGTGTAACTTCCTCCACTTTCTGAGCAAGTAATTCACACGAGGTCTGAATAGCTACCTGGTTGGTCTCAGAGATTGTAAATCTCCTACCTATATCTTCTTTAAGACCTAACAGGATTTCAGCTAATGACCCAGGTGCCAATGTTAATGGAGCAGGGGAACTAGTCGATTGGGGGACCGATATGCTGGATTTAGAAGCCTTTTCTCTGCCCACTAAAGGGGCTCCATCGTCTTCTCCTTGAACATCTTCCTGAGCGTCCGCCAGGTCTTCTAACGCCGAGAAGCTGTTTATTAACTCCACTGAAGAGTGTACTATTAGCTGCCGATCTTGAGGTACGGAGTCCAGCCCTTCTAAGACTACGGGGGAGCTCAGGGAGGGTTGTTCAACAATGCTAGGAAGGGCAATTATCGGAACGATAGGAACAGCCATATCGATATTCATATCGTTATTTTTATCTCGCCCCTGATCCACTACGGTAGTAGAAAGGACCTTATAGTAAGATTTCAATGAGGGCGTTATCCTCACTCCGGCGCCCCCTCGAGCCTTTTTCCTACCTCTTCCTTTTCCCGGAGGCGTTGCAGCCACGGTCTGACTTTCCTTCCTGGAAATTGCCTTAATTTTTGTTATGAGAGGAGAGATTATAGGGGACTTGGTTGTAACAGAGACAGTACTCAAATCCTTATTGCGCAGAGTATACCTGCTGACCGCCAGCTCCGAAATAAGTATCCCACCACTGCTACTGTTTCTGCTGCTGCCTCTGCTGCTTCTGGCACTGCTCAGACCTCCACTGGCTTGCTTCTCCATGCAGCTCACCTGAGTCGTGAGGTGGGGAACATGGCGGCCGGAACCTAACGGCCCTAGCGGAGCTCCTGGTGTGTGGCGCTAATAATACTCTGTAGATGGCTAATCTTTTTAATTTGAAGCCTTCTTTTGTATAAATCTCTGCGGTTCCGAGTTTATTTTTAGCTACGGTACCTTTCCTGTGGTTTTCTTTCCTTCCTTGGCGTTCTGGCTGCCCGGGCGCCGACTCGATGGTCTGCGACGTTGCAGAGGGAGTGGTGTCGGAGCCTCCGTGGTTCCACGTTATCGGAGCGGCAAGGCAGTGGAGGCGGAGGGGTCTCCAGCGGGGGCCCAGGCAGACTTCATCAGGGGGAGTGATTCTCTGTCAGCTGAGGAGGCTTTCCAGTTCAAGCGCCGGTGCCGGTGCCGGTGCCATCGAAGGTGGGTTAAGGAGGGCTCTGTGCAGCCTGGAAAGCCATGATTTGGGTTTGTCTCCCCCTCTGATAAATCGCAGTGAGGCGGTACTGGCCCAGGAGTGGGAGTGGAGTGCGGAGGTTGGACCCCACCTTTCCTTTGGTGAATTAGGGGCATGTTTTGTAGCCGGTATTGAAACTAATTATCTTTGATGAAATCTTAACTTTGCAGTTCACATATCCATTGAAGGACAATGGACATTAGTGGGAATCAGTATTAAGGGGTTAGAAAATATCTTTGGTGAAGAGATTAAGACATACATTTCAGAATATAAACAGAGCTTCCAGTCCCCTAAATTCATGCCTTCACATATTCTGTCAAATTATCACTTGACTGAGAGCTGAACCAAGTAAGCTATCTAACAAAGGCAGGAACATACACATAGTATTAGAAGTAAAAACTCTTAAAGGGCTATTGTCAGCCCACTAGCCGTGTCTAAATTACACTTCCACATTCAGAAATCAGGACATACGATTTATTTGAAAGGGCTATGGATTTTTGAAGTAGACAATGACAAAGGAGAGACTTTATGTGGGTAAATTCTTACTATTTCACTTGGATCAAATGCATGGTGTACACAATATACAATCCAGGGCAGTCTGAGCACACCCTTCCATGATGTATAAAAGGTTTCTCCATGTGCAAAATTATCTTTCAGCGGTGACTTTGGATACAGGTATATTGTACCAAAATCATTCATTCTTGTAGCAAAATAATGTTTATCCCAGTGCTACGATTTTTCACAACTGGCCTACAAAAGCTTCTCACACATAAGATTTTCGATTTTTTAAATTTCTGTAGGTACATTAGTAGCTTTGAATGTTATCATTTTATTAGGACATGAGAAGTCTCTTTGGTATGGGATAACATTAACAGAGAAACTCTATATATTGCACAGAGATGAGGTGTTCTCCAAACATATATGACAATTTAAATATATTGGTATGTTTCAATAACAGCATTCTATTTTTTAATGAAATAATCAATAAAATACTGTGAAATTTACGCCCAATTATGTTTACTGCTACTAACTGCAGTGTAGCTAACACAAATGTAACTGGCGCACTTGGTTTGTAATCAAACTGTATTGTAAAAGCATGCTTTTCTATGCTCCAATAATAATAGAAATATTGAATATAGAAGTTTAGAGAGTTTAATTTCTAAAGTTTAGATCATAAAGTGGATGATGTGTGTTTGTGTGCATGTGTGTGTGTGTGTGTGTGTGTGTGTTATGCTGCATTTTCAATTGTGTGTAGTGTAGCCTTTGATGTGAGATGCTATGTGTTTTTCACATTTATTGCTAATGCACCTATTTCTAATATTTGCAATTTTGTTAGTGTGCACATTTGATATCTTTACATTTTTATAATATGATATGTATAGTTGTCTGAAATGTGCACAATTAAATGACCATTGCTTATATACATTTATTTTTTTTATTTTGGATTTCTTTTTACTGGTTTGTCTGGGTGTGTGCATTGTATACAATTATATAACTTTGTATTCCTTTTTATTTTACGTGTAGAAATTTGTGCAAGTAGTGTAAAACGCTACTGCCAATGATTTCCGTTTGGTTCCCTTGTAGTATATGTTAGTGGCCATGTGAGGTGTGTGACTTAGTCCAAGTTTTAGTTGGGGTAGATTTGGACATGTCTGGGTATAGTATCACTGAAATGTGGGTGAAACCTTAGTGAATTGCAAGTGACATACACATTTATTGGTTTGCTTTGTGTTTGCATGCCTCTACCTGAGGAACTTCGATTTCTGATCGTGATAGAATCGACCCGCCATTTTGTGCTCCACCGCCATTTTGTGTTGCCATCACTCAGGCAGCACGGCGAGCAAAGTCTATTCTGCTTTTTCTGCAGCCTGGTGTCGAAATACGTTTCCTGCCTCTGTTTGCAAAGCTGATGTTAGGACTGACCGAGTACACTAATCCCTGTCTGGCTTTTCTAATCCCCGTCTCAACTATCTGTTGATTCACACTATTCTTTTCTGACTTTATCTTATCGTCTGGCCTTCACTGTCTTCTGCTAGCATTCTCTCGTTTCACAACTGTCCTCCAATACACACAAACGTATCTCGCCACCTGCAAGTCAGTTGTAGACACATTAATGAATTAACTTGTGGGGAGGGATGACAAACACTGTTGGAGGAGAGGCTTCTTCGAGTTACTCGATATCTTTGTTTTCCAACTCTTTCTATTGGACATGTCTTATTTTCGAACCTTCCTTATTGGTTCTTTGTGTGTGTATTGGGTGTGTTTCTGGTAAATGTATATGTCACCTATGTACTATAAGAGGTTGTGCACCACAGAGTGAAGTGGCAGTCTCCTGAGAACCTACCTTGTGTACTTCTAGGATAACTGTACTAGCTGCAGCTAATAAAACCTGATCTTCTAACGCCGACAGAGTGTCCCGTGTCTCTGTGTAGCTGAGCAGGTGAATCCAGGAGACTAGGGCGTACCCTGCGCCACCAGACCCAAAAGGTTCTGGTTCTTCAACTGGCGCCCAATGTGGGGCGGCTTCAGTGGTACCGGTTCTGCCTGAAGGTCGTGAGGAACCCCGCAAGAAAATTCCGGAGGGTTCGCGAGCCACATTAAGTGACCCCTGTATGTCGAAAGTGGTCCGAAGGTCTTTTGCAGCGCGGTTACTCCTTCCTGACGGCTACTAACGACTGCTGCCCTGACTGCTGCCCTACCTTGGCCCTTCCTTTGATGATGTATGGTAAGGCGAGACGATAGACGGGCCTCTGTTGGCGGGTGAAGACGTCCTTAGTTAAGTATCTTCGTGGGTCGTGCCCACAATTTTTGTCCTTTGTTTTCTTGGTATTTGTAGTCCTTAGATTCGACTATTGCAATAGCCGAAGCCGAGGGTAAGTGCATTTGTGCTGCGTAAACTGAGTTTTTACCCCTTGAAGTTTGTGAACAGTCAGGTGATATCACAAGATGCCTGGTCTGACTAAGTTTGGAAGAATTTGTTGCTTTGGTTGTAATAGGGATTCCCGACTTGAGGACTCTTGTCCGATTCTTTCGGTTGGAACTCCCACATATGAGCTCTATTCAAAACATGGTATTGGCTTTAGCGAGGCATGGACCCGATACACGAAGAAAGATGGTCTTCTAAAATGGCCAGAAAATGGTAGTTTTGATCCTGATGTGCTAGATAATTTAGAAGCAGTTTTATTTAAAAGCAAAGCCCGGCCGTCAATGTTTGACTCTTTCCGCCTTTGGCGTAAGGAAGCCATACAGAAATTAAGCAAGCTAAACGAGATAGAAAAGCACAGGGTATGACAATTATACAGGCTGCCCAACAGTTTAAAATCGATGAAATTGATAATGCGACTGAAACTCAGAAAGACAGCATCGTATGGCGATAGATAAATGCTATCCGGTGTTGCCTGTTTCCCCTACTGATAATAAGAAAGATATAGAAGAAGATCCCCTAATGTCCCATTTATTGAGGTTGCCTCCGCCCTATGCACAAAGTGCCAATGCACCTCAACCGCTACAGCCTGTTCAGCCGCCAGCGGTACCTCCGCCTGTTCCGGCTCTTCCGCATTTGCCTCCTCCAGTATTACCGCCTTTGCCGGTTTTACCGTTAACTTCAACTTCTTTGCCCTCATCTCCTGATCTTAGATTTCTCTTGCCTTCTGCTCCTCCTGCAGTCATCGATTCTCCTTCTGTCAGTTCTCCTAATACTTTGTCTCCAATTCTTATGTCTAATTCTCCATCTGTGCGTAAGCGTCTCACAGACACAGTCACTGGTATTCTATCTCCTTTCTTTAAAGCTTTAAATGTGTCTCCGGCTTTTGCTCGAAGACAGTCTCGTAGTCAGTTCCCAGATTTTGAAGAACGAGAAAGGTTGGACTCTCTTGCACGTAGATGGATCAAAAAGGGTCCTCAATACAGTGTGCTTGATATTATGTCTACCTTTTCACAATGGAATGTGCCTACGCAAAGATATGTTTTTAATGCAATGTGCGATACTCTCATTAAAGAATGGGAAGATGTGAGTTCGAGTCCGATCCCACAAGATCTATTAGATGTTCAGACTGATTTTGATAAAGGACTTATTGTGGGTTCTAAGGTTGAGAAGCTGTAATGACACCTATTTCTTATAGATCCTTATTGTCCTCTCAGGCTTTCCTTGATTCTGATCCGTCGGTTAAACTGACACTGAAAAATTATCCCATGAGAGAGGTTCCTCCAGTATGGAAGGAAGAGGTTGCGGGAGTAGGTGGTAATGCACCTATCCCTGCTCATTTCCAACGTATATGGGTACATGTCCCTTGGAAGAGATCTGAAGTCTTGGCCCTTAAACAGACTCTACCGGATCCTCGTAAAAACCCTGCAGGTTATTATAAGGAATTATCACAGACAGTTGATGCTTGCATTATGAACCTAGCAGACATCGACATGTTGATGGGAAATATAGTCCCACAGACAATATGGGCTAAGATTCGTAGAGAAGATCACGCGCAGGAACTAGGTGCTACTTGGGATGTTATAACTACCACAGATAGAGATCAAGTGGGTGGTGCAAAGCCTGACGCTTTGATTTCGGAACTCCCTGGTAGAATCATTACATTAATGAAAACTATGATGCCTGCATTGAGAGTAAATTGGGATAAACTAGCAGCATGCAAACAAAAGAAAGATGAGAGTGTCTCTGATTTCTTTACTCGTTTCGAGGAGACATTTATCGACCACAGTGGTCAAGATATGGCTACAGAAGGTGGACAGCAATTATTTGTGGACAAATTTGTATTTAATTTGCTTCCCGAGCTGTGACACAAATTGAAAGATTCAGAAAGCTCATGGGCTGTTTCTTCTTCTGCCCAGATATTGGCCACTGCACAATATTATGAAAACAGAGATAAAGAAGAAAAAGAAAATCAAGAGAAAAAGACGAAAGAATTAAAAACGAAGGTTCTCTTGCAACAAGCTTATCCTCCACGTTATACTCAGCCTCAATTTCAACAGCCTCCGCAGTTTCTGAGGTTGTATCAAAAGCCTGAGCCATACATTCCGCGACCTTTGTTAGGACCTAATCAATGTGCCTAATGTAGAGAGGAAGGTCATTTTAAGAGTAGTTGTCCGGTTTTATTGCAGCGCAACGGAGCATTATCAGTTCCACGAGGTCGTGCTGGCCTCCAGTCAGCAAATAGAGGTAGAGGTCGGGGTGTGTTGACTCAAGAACAACGTGCCCTTCCTTCTCCCAATTCCGTGAACTACTTTGATCAGCAAAATGTTAGGTCTACACAGTATTACAATGAAGACCATTATATTGAAGGCGAGAATGAAAGTCTTCATGCTAACTAGGACAGCCATGGACAAAGTAAGGGAGTTGTGTCGATCCCAGTAGATCAGAATGGACCTTATGTTAACGTCACTACAATGGGTGTTTCAGAGCCATTTCTTCTAGATAATGGGGCAATGAGAAGTTCTATCATTCGTTCTAAACTCCCTGGGGCACCTTTGTCTGGCTTAACAAATGTTTCTGTAGGATTTTCTGGCGCCCCTGTTCGTAATCCAGTTTCTTGCCCTTTGAATTTTTCAGTTGGCCCTTACAATTTGGAAGCTTCACTTCTGTTGACGAATGGTTGTGGTGAGAATCTGTTGGGTCTAGACCTATTGAAAAGAATGCATGCTACAATATATTGTTCTCCTTCTCGTGTACACCTTACTTTAGGACAGAAATTGACTTCTCCAATGTATTTGTCCAAAGATCAGTTTCCTCCTGAATTGCTTTCTCTTCCAGCAGCGCTTTGGGCCACGGGTCCGAATGATGTGGGTTGTCTTGAAATTCCACCTTATGTTGTCACTCTCAAGCCCAATGTTGAATTGCCGCGCATCCCGCAGTATAGGATTTCTATTGAAGGTGAAAGAGCGCTTTTTGAAATCATTCATGATTTGATCCAGAAGGGTGTGGTTGAAGAAACAAGAGGTAACACATGCAATAGTCCTATTCTTCCTGTTCTTAAACGCACTGATCCTTCTCAGCCACCTGTATATCGTTTTGTAATTGATCTGCGGGAGGTAAACAAAATTGTTGTACCACAATTCCCTGTTGCTCCATATATCACTGCTCTGTTGACGATTATACCTTCCACAGCGACTTGGTTCTCTGTTATCGATCTAAAGAATGCCTTCTTTAGTATTCCCATTGCAGAAGAGAGTAGGGACATTTTTGGCTTCTCTATTGGAGGCCGAAGCTTTCGGTTTAGGCGCGCACCTCAGGGCTATTGTGAAAGTCCCTCCATTTACAGCCAAGCTTTAAAATGTCATCTTGATACTTTTCATTTGCCGTCTGGTGCTGCTCTTATCCAATACATGGATGACCTGTTAGTCGCTGCTGATTCAGAAGATATTTGCAAAAATTTCACAGTTGCATTATTACGCCATTTGTTTAATCTGAATCATAAGGTTTCACCTTCCAAATTACAATATGTTTGTCGAGAGGTTACCTACTTGGGTCATCTCCTATCAAAGGAGGGACGGCGATTAACACCAGAACGAATTCAGGCGATTACGCAAATGTCTGTGCCATCCACACAAAGTGAGGTATATGCCTTTCTGGGTATTACCTCCTACTGTAGGCAGTGGATCCCTAACTTCTCTCTAATAGCCAAACCTTTGTTGGCACTCACTTTAAAAGATACGCCTCAGCCCCTTCCTTGGACTGATGAGTGCCAAAAGAGTTTCATTGAGTTACGTACTGCTCTGTGTTCTGCTCCTGTACTAGGCACCCCTGATTACACTAAGCCTTTTTCGCTCTATGTTCACGAGAGAGAAGGTTGTGCATTGTCGGTTTTAACACAGCAATTTGGAGACAAACAGCGGCCATGTGCCTATTTTTCGGCTATGTTAGATCCTGTAGCTAAAGCATTGCCCAGTTGTCTCAGAGACACAGCAGCAGCAGCAATTTCTATTCGACAGTCTGCTGGAATAGTGTTGGATAACACTCTCATTGTCATGGTACCACATGCAGTGGATACCTTACTCAACAGAACGAAAACGCAGCATCTTACGAGTGCTCGTCAAACTGGATACGAGCTGACGCTCTTGTCTAGTCATGTACACATTAAACGATGTATTACCCTAAATCCAGCTACTCTGTTGCCCCTTCCGGATGAGAAAAGTGTTGAGGAGCAACATGATTGTTTCTTCCGTACTGAGGAAGAGACAAAAGGAAGAATTGACTTGAAAGACACACCACTAGAGAATCCGGATGGAACTCTATGGGTAGACGGTTCTTGTTTTAAAATGCCTAATGGAGATATAGTTTCAGCCTATGCTGTAACTACTTTACATACAGTTGTGGAAACTGCACGCATAAGACACAATTCAGCGCAAGCAGCAGAATTGATAGCATTAACAAGAGCTTGTGTATTGTCAAAGGGGAAGAGAGTGAACGTGTACACCGACAGTCAGTATGCCTTTGGTGTAGCGTTCAACTTTGGGCGTCTTTGGAAGGAAAGGGGTTTTCTCACTTCACATGGCACCAAAATACAACATGGTCAGTTAGTGACTGATCTTCTTAATTCACTTGCTTTACCCACCCAAAAAGCAATCGTGAAGTGTAGTGCATACAAAAAGATTACAGATGATGTTGGTCGAGGAAATGCATTTGCTGATGAAATAGCGAAAAAGACAGCGAGAGATGTTACAAGTCGAATGTATGTGGCGGGTCCTGCAAATTGGGTCAGAGAGAGAGAAATGTATGAGGATACAGTGGAAAGTGTAAAAGCGATTCAGAAAGAGGCTTCAGAGAGGGAGTTAAGCAAGTGGAAAGAAAGTACAGGAATGTTGGATGAGATGGGGTGTTGGGTAGAAATATCTGAACACCAACGTTGGCTGTTGCCAGATGCCTATGTACTTCCAGTGGTTTCTATGGCACATGGTCCAGCCCACTTAAGTGCAAAAGGTATATGCAAACTTCTGGCTCCAGTGTGGAAAAACGAACAAATCCTAAAATGCGCAGACAATGAAGTGAAACATTGTATTATTTGTATAATGTACAATCCGGGAAAGGGAACCCCAACCCCAGCAGGTCACTTTGCCCCTCCAACATATCCATTTGAGGTGTTGCAGATTGATTATATTCATATGGAGCGATGCAACAACCACAAATATGTTCTGGTGGTAGTATGTGCCTTTTCAAGATGGATAGAAGCATACCCTTTAAAGGATAACACAGCCTTATCCACAGCTAAAGTTCTACTAAAAGAATTCTTCCCCAGGTTTGGTTTGCCGCGCATTGTCTGGAGTGACAATGGGAGCGAATTTGTTGGCCAAGTAATGCAAAAAGTTTGTGCAGGTCTTGGTATCAAGCAAAAGTTCCATGCGGCAAATCATCCACAGTCAGCGGGTTTAGTAGAATGTTACAACGGAACCTTAAAATTAAAACTAGCAAAGGTTCAAGCAAGTACAGGACTCAATTGGCCCGATGCTTTGCCATTGGCTCT
This sequence comes from Triturus cristatus, assembly GCF_964204655.1. Taxonomy (NCBI): domain Eukaryota; kingdom Metazoa; phylum Chordata; class Amphibia; order Caudata; family Salamandridae; genus Triturus; species Triturus cristatus. The sequence goes on from NC_140590.1 coordinate 1,843,402,353, forward strand.
GCTGTCCACCAGAACTGCAGTACACTCTCGTTTGGGACTTATCCCTTACGAAGTGGTTTTTGGACACCCGGCTAATATATGGGGAGTCCCTCGCCCTAAGAAATACCCAGACTTGCCATATCCAATGTTGATTGACTACCTGCATGATCTTACGACTAAATTGCGTGTTCTCCATCAACAGGTTCAGAGTGCACATACCCAGGTTATTCCATTCGACCAGGTGATTGGGTCTGCACCAATTTCCAGAGAACGAGAAATTTGGAACCGAGGTGGAGAGAGCCCCGAATGGTTTTGCTAACCACGAGAACAGCAGTTAAAGTCGAAGGAAAGAAAAATTGGATTCACGGTGTGCATTGTAAGAAAGTGCCTTTGCCTTTACCCTACGATCAATGGGTGCGCAGGGGTATTGGTGACTGAAAGTGAGAAGGTGCCACAATTCGTGCCCTTTAGTGATGCACACCTAAAAGAAACACTGTCTGAGAAAGAGGACAACGACATTCTTCAAGAAGCAATACCATCACATCGTCGCTTGAATGCGACTAATCCACGAACATTGTTCCAAGATCAAACCACGTCTGGGAAGGAACACTACAATTTAAGACCTAGAACAAAGAACTCTTGAAATTTCTCTCTTGTGTAGTATTCTGTCCCGGTTGCAGGGTCACGGTAGGAGTCTAAATTGCGACCTGAGTAGTGGCAATTGGCCTGCAGGACTTGCAGTGTCATAGGACGGCAGACAATCGTAATTAAGCGATCGAGGAAGATTGCCGTGAGCATCCATTAGAAAGATGGAAACTACACTAAGGAAAAGAGAGAGAAAAGATGAAATAAAGAAAGAATCCTGTAAAATAATGTACAGTCGTTTCAGTATAACCTTATGCATTATTATATTATTGTGTATTGCTTTGGCGTTTATAGGTTGGATTATTTATGTTCTGCAGCAAAAAGTTGTCTCTCCTTCTTCCTCTTCGTCTTCTTAAACTGTCTCTCCACATCTCTTTCATACCCTTCCTCAACATGAACTCATTAGAAGAACTGAATATTATAACAATTCCTTTGTCCAATTGTTACATCAACACCAGTTAGTGGTCAATACAACTGACTGTTGGGTGTGTGGACTTATGCCACATACTACAGAGAACGGAATGCCATATTTAGTTCTCCCATTTTCTTAATAGGGTTCTGCTTGGGCTTATTTTGTCATCTTCTCCAATGCTTATCAAAGCAAATTCAGACGATTCGTTAGTTCGCATGTTAGTGATCCGGATTTTAGTCATAGTTCTTTAATTAAGGGAATAGTAGCTATGGCTAAAATCATGAAAAATAGTAAAATCTCCATTGACGAAAGAAAAGCGTACACTAACTGGAATGTCACCCAATATATGTCTAGTCTTAGTGATAAAGTTAAAAAAGGAAAGTCTTCACCAATTTGGACTATAACACATCAGGGCAATTTCTGCTTACAGATAAACGATCGCTCTTCTGGCACTATACCAAGGAATAACTGCTCCTATACGTACATTTATTCCTCTCAAAACTCGCCTCCTCTAGTGCCATCTCAAGGCACATATTTCATCTGTTATAATAGAGCTTACACATGGTTACCAATGGGTTTCTCCGGTACTTGTTATATAGCTTTCCTTCTTCCCCCTACATACACCGCTTCTGCAAATCATCATCGAAATAGATACGGCAGAGGGATTATTGATTTGAAGGATACAGCAGGACAAGAGGGAGTAGATTTTCTTAAGGGATTTCTTCCTTTTTGGGGTCCAATGGCCAACAGCAGAAATATAAGGCAACTGGTTCGTGTCGTAGAGACCACAATAGACATTACTGTAGGAGCCTTAAGTAACATCACGGCGGAACTACAGGCGGACCGTCTTATGACATTACAAAATCGAGTTGCCTTAGATTTTGTTCTTGCCGATCGTGGTGGAGTGTGCAAACTGATCGGGTCAAGTTGCTGTATTTTCATACCTAATGACGCTCCGACAGTATACCAAGCTATCTCCAAGTTGCACATAATCTCTGAGTCTATTCATCAGGACGAAGGAGATTGGTCTTTTACGGAGTGGTTTTGGGGACTACTGTCCAAACGGGGTTGGAAAGCATTGACATTTCTTGAAATAATTCTGACCATTATTTTCTCCTGTTGCCTTTGTATGCACTGTGGTCCCGCTATCTGTGACCTATGTGCTACTATGTGCATCCCAAAACCCAAACCACAAGTAACAGAAAACATAAGAATGATGTTACAGCAACAGCTCGATGACCTCATGACTATCGACATTGACTCAGATTAACATGAGTCTATCTTGCCTGAGTTCTGACTTTCTGACTTTATCTTATCGCCTGGCCTTCACTGTCTTCTGCTAGCATTCTCTCGTTTCACAACTGTCCTCCAATACACACAAACGTATCTCGCCACCTGCAAGTCAGTTGTAGACACATTAATGAATTAACTTGTGGGAAGGGATGACAAACACTGTTGGAGGAGAGGCTTCTTCGAGTTACTCGATATCTTTGTTTTCCAACTCTTTCTATTGGACATGTCTTATTTTCGAACTTTCCTTATCGGTTCTTTGTGTATGTATTGGGTGTGTTTCTGGGTAATGTATATGTCACCTATGTACTACAAGAGGTTGTGCGCCACAGAGTGAAGTGGCAGTCTCCTGAGAACCTACCTTGTGTACTTCTAGGATAACTGTACTAGCTGCAGCTAATAAAACCTGATCTTCTAACGCCGACAGAGTGTCACGTGTCTCTTTGTAGCTGAGCAGGTGAATCCAGGAGACTAGGGCGTACCCTGCGCCGCCAGACCCAAAAGGTTCTGGTTCTTCTTCATACCAAGTATCCTTCCTTAATTGTCCATTCTTCCTACCACTTTGTAGTAGATATTTCTCATTTTTAAGAATTTTCACACCTAAATCTTTGGATTAGTTATGCAGAGATGTATGCACTCTTAGCAGATAATTCTGCAAATAATAAGTAGGACAGGTGTCTCAATAGTTTAGGCAGATAACTATGTAAATTGCACTTTATAGCGTGTTGGGATGTACTAGAGGTATAATGCTACATAAGCTTCTAAAGGCCTTTCTGAATCCTGCCTTTGCTGTAGGATTCAACCAGCTATGTCAATGGTGTTATTTAAATATTAAGGGGCAGATTTATTAAAAATTCACAAAATGCAGTGTAGCCACGACATTTGCTGCACTGCGTTGCGTTGCATGTATGGAAGGATTTTCAAGTAATTGCGCTCTTCAGCTGTCTCCAGTACACTTGTAGAAGCCTGTCACCAATGAAGGCATCCTTGCACCGTAATGCAAGGGTGCCTGTATTACAAGCAGGGTAGTGTTTATGCAGGAAGGCTCACCTCCCTGCATAAAAACAATCCTAAGAGGTGTTTTCCTCTTTCTAATTGTGATGCAGAATGGAAAAGTAATGAGGAGAAATAAACATGTTTCTCCCTGTTATGCTGCTCTGTGGTGCTTATACTAATTTTATGCAATTCCAGGTTTATATAATTTAGTAAATCAGGAATTCCTTGAAATCCTTGAGTAGATGCACTGAAAGCCCATGCTCCACTCATGGAATACCTACCACTAAGAAATGTAACACAAGGCAGTGCAAGCCTCTGTGTTACGCTACATTTCTTTAGAAAGCCCATGCAAGGCCACAGAAACCAAGCCTCGCAAGACTTTGCATTCCCTGCATCACCTGCACGATGCAAGGATGACACAAAGGCTTTGAAAATATGGACCTAAACATAGCTAAGGATTTTTTTTGTTCTGTTGAAAGAAGCGTGCTCCTGTTCCCAAATTAAGGACCATAAAAGCTATTCACGCTTTCTATCTGGCTGATAACCTGGTCGATGTAGACTGCCGTTCTCCCATAAGTTGGCTGTCTGCACTGATCTTGGTCAGTGATTATGCTACAAGTGTATTCCTCTCGTGCATTCACTCGCGCATTCCACTCATGCATTAACTCGTGCATTCCACTCATGCATTAACTCGTGCATTCCACTCATGCATTAACTCGTGCATTCCACTCATGCATTAACTCGTGCATTCCATTTGTGGATTCCACTCAAAGTTCCATGACCTTATGAAGAAACACAACCTGCGGCCTCGATCGTCTATATGTTCATAGAACTCCTCTGTGACCTGCAATAGACCTATGATATACAGCATGGGGTAATTTAGTCAGTGCATTCACTTGAATGTTAAACATCTTCTGAGCTGTGAAGTTCTCAGCATCTAAACTCATTTTCAGAAATAACTGTTACCAACACAAAGCTTGGATGTACACATTATTGTCTGCCACCCTTTGTATGAGGTAGTATAAACTAGCATACTCAAACTGTCATGCAATCATAAATGTGAGAATAAATATAATATTTTATTTAAATCAGAATATCACCTGGTCAAACATCAACCTATAGAATATGTACTTCTAAATTTGCTATAAGTTTATGATTTAAAAAACAGATTTCTTACGTTTAAATTGAATTAAACGAATTCACAGTCTTTTACCAAAGTGATTAATTTTTTAATGACTTTTGTTTATAATATAATATTTTAAATGTACACACAATGTCCAAAAGCCACTCTATAAGACATGTAAAGGGTCCCTCTGATTTGAAAAGTTGTCACTTTAATTTAAAATGTATGTCTTCCTTGGAGTGCCTTTACAGTGGCTTTACTTTAACAACAGCATGGGAAGATGAAAACAAGCTTTCTCTTTGATCTTTACATTTGTTAAAAGCAACAAATGCTCTTCTCTTATCTCTACTTCCATCTTCTCTTCTCTACTGTGCTGTGCTTGTTTTCTCTCAGTAAGCTGAAGGACTGGATTCAATGTTTAAGGCAGATTTATTAATGAGTTAATGTTTTCAGTATTACTTATTGGACATAGGTGTGTGATTTGTAGTGAGTCTTGTGCTCTCAGATCTCTCACATTCAAATGTCCCTGATCCCTCCAGAAGAGTCAACATGTGGCTAAAGGCGTGTGTGGGTAAGGGAGTCCTTGGCTTTCAAGACGTGTATATTGAGGCCTTTTACTTCTCATAACAAAAACACATGTTTACCTTGATTTACAATTTTTATGATAGTTTTCATATGTTGTAAAAGTCACTACAGGTTTTGCAAATTGTGTTTTGTGCACAGCACATTGAAATAATCAGGAACATATAATTTCATTTTTTCTAAAATTATAGATTTGTGAATACAATTTCTAAATCACTGTTTCAACAGAGAAACCATAATTTACACGATGGTTAGGTTTTACTATTCACATCAAGAATGTAAGCAATTGTACAAAATAACACATAATGAATTTATATGATGAAAATGCCAACAATTACAACAGAAAAAACATTCACAACTTGCAGTTAAAATTCACCATTTATTAATACCTCGGAGTTGCACATTTACACGTACAACCATAACTTGTCTTCTTAATGCCTTCTTTAGGTACTAGGCCAAAACGTTGCTGACATGGTTGAAGAGCTAAACAAGTGCAAGTATCCTCCTGTGTGCACTGACAGTGGGAATACTCCATTCTTTCTACACATATCTCATTTACACAAAAGACCTATTGACAAAGAACACAAAGGTAGGGGTGAAGATTTAAATTTTTACCTGTACAAGAAAGTACTTCTTTTTGCATGGGCACCCCCATTTGTTGTGGATTGATGGTCCTGGAAATGCACCAATGGCATGGCCAAGTTAAAGGTCACTTTTGGACTGCAACATATGTTGTGCCATCCACAAGGTTGACAAAGAAAAATAGAAAACATGGCTCCAGGACTGCCTGTGCAGCCTTACTACTCCTGCTTATAAAAGGGCAGGCTACCTTGTCAAAGTATCCCTTTTTGAGCAGAAATATCCCTACTTTTAGACATTACGTAAGTTACCCCTAAGTAGGCTTAGTAGCCTACAAGGTAGGCTGCTTAGTATTTAAAAGTGGTACAAGCAAAAATGTATTCTTGCTATGTACCTGGAGTGCGTAGCTCCCAAAAGGTATTTTCACTCCTAGGGGATGTAGCTGTCATATGAGAAAAAGCAAAGTTCTGAACAAAATCATAACTCTGCCCTATTTGGTTTGTTTTGCGTATTAAAAATCCAAATTCATTAGTGAAATCAGAAATGCAATTAATACATAGGAAAAGTAACTTATAAAAAGTAAAAGTTTGTCTTCAGCTCCTCCAATTTGCTAATTAGCATTACCCTGCCAGCAGCTAGCTGTTGAGCTTCCCCTTATCAAGGTTTGAAACTGCTCCCAGAAAGTAATCAATGGCTTAGTTCTTCTGGAAGATAGACCTGGGTGTGAGGTATGTGACACATATCATTCAACATGGGCAGAACTTCATTAACTTGAAAGGAACTAAAGTGGGGTCTGCCCATTCAAAGTCATAAAGTCATGTGCAAGGGGGACCAGGATAAGAGATGCCTATTGTTTCCTGGGCTCTCTGTAGCGAGCTTGGCTCCAGCACAGTAGGAGGGGAAGCTGGTCATACAACCACTTAGGAGAGAATGACTCGTTTTCATAAACACAACCTTGGCTGGTACCTTAGCTACCTCCAAGAGGAGAAAGACGGTGCAATCTTTGATTTTACTTAGAATAGTGCACTGCAGCATAATTTCCAGTAAGAAAAACAAGATGTGCTGCAAAACTGAAAAAGTTTGGCCCTTGAACTTTTTTCCTCATTAGTTAGGGGGCGTCCAGGAGCCACCCCAATTCACAGGCTAATGAATCCTATAAAATTGGCACCTCACCCACAGCTCATCAGAATGCCCTCTGGTCCTGTGGATGAAGTGAAGAAGATTGGATTTGTTGCTTGAGGCCTGTAGGGAGACTGGCAGCATTGGGCCTGCTCCAACTTTGACCTAGCACTGAGAAGTAGACTCCAAGGGTCAGTTGGTTGACCTCCTGTGTGGATACAGGACACAACAAGCTTTAAGAGACCTCTTTCCTGAAGTGCCGAGCTGACTGGTAGCCATGAGAAATGGACTGAACCTTGCTGGTGGGTTCTACTGGCGTGATCTCTGGCCACTAAGGGCATTCCATGTTGCCCTGGAAGCCATAGAAATAACCAAGTGGAACTGCTTTAGAAACTCTGAAAAGTAGGGATTTTTTGGGACTTTCAAAACAGCAGGTCAGCAGGACCTCACGGGAAAGGTCTCCGATTCCATAGGGACTTTGTTGGGTATATCTTCAGGCTTGCATCGCTGGAGGATTTTGATTTAAATTTAAAAAAATGACACCAAAGATAAAAATCTTGACAGGATGAATGTGCACAAAACATCTGTCTGACGAGAAATGTTAATGTTAGCACTCTGAGCTGTTCCTGATTAAACCAGCTTCAGCGAAACCTCATTCTACAGTTATCTGGCTTTGAGAGGACTTGATTGGATACAGCCTGCATCCTTGCCTCATTGGATGATAATGCTTTCCATTTCAGCGACTAAGTCAGAAGGTAAAATCTTTCCACGGCAGCCCGCTTGGTATATCCGAAATTACAGTCTGCCTGAAATCACTCTTCAGTCCCAGTGACCTATGAGCGGTGACTACTAATTAGTGCCTCACTTCTTTTGCCTTAAATCTTGGAAAATTCACATCTGTGTTTCTCCTTTTTAGATTTTGTACAGTTTGGTATAATGTTCTCTATTTGTATAAATTGGTTGTGGTATTTTTATAGTGTTGTGTTTTGACTTTTTAACTCCTTTGTTACTGTTAAACAATTTACCCATTTCCCAAAATTAAGCTTGCCTGCTCACTGCCATTGCTACCAGGGGGTTAAGCCTGGGTTTGAATGATTAAAACTGTGTTTTTCCTGAAAAGTATGTGATCTTGTTGACTCACATCCACCCGAATTATTATTCCACTTTCTTCCAGCTTCAATGTACTTTTACATTTTTTTCAATACACAAAAATTCCCAGATGTTTGTCTGGAAAGCACCGCCAGGCACAGGTGTCCAGGCATATTGATGAGAATGTCATGATATCTCCTGCTGGCTCCTGTTGTAGTAGTAAATGTCGATTCTCATAGATTTATAGCATAGAGAATAGTGATTTTATTAAAGACAAGGAGGGTAGCATTATGCATAATACTTTTATTCACCACTTCTGAGTGGCACTTTAAAGAACTTTAGAATAGAACCTTAACACCAAACAATTGAAAAGAACACTAATGTTCCATAAAATCCTGACGTCCACCATCTTCTTCCTCTTTTGTTTCTTCTTCTGCAAACTTCCTCTTGAACAAAAATGTAACTTCTTCTTTTAAATACCTCTTGTAACCGCACTGATCCATAAACAAATCTCAATTTCCTGTAAGTAATAAAACAATAACATATTTAACCAAAACTCTATTCCATTACATAACATCCTCCTTCACCATACTGTACCCTACTTATAACATTCTTAAATAAATATACCTCTTAATAACTCTCATCATAAAACACATCTACACTTTCTCCAAACCCAAAATCAGGGTGGTAGAGAGGGCTAATGCTAGCCTCCTTGTCTTTAATAAAACCACGATTCTATATGCAACATATTTATGAGAATCAGCATTTTATGGCAAGATAGGAGGCTATCATTATGCATGTTCAAAGCCAACAAATACTTTTTTTGCAACATGCTCAATAGGTTTGAAATAAAACTTTTTGAAAACCTCAGCATTTGACCAATCTGCAGCTTTTAAAATTGGAGCTAAACTTCCTCCATTCAAATATGCCTTACTAGTCATTTCACCCCTTACAGAATGTGCTGTAAAAACATTCAAGTTCACACCTGCCTCCTTCATAACTGACCTTACCATCTAGCAATAGTTGCTGCAGAAACCGCCTCATAAGGTTTAACATACGAAATCAGCAACTGATCTACATTATCCACTCTAAACTCCAGAACCCTGCTCCCATATTCCTTCAAACACTCGACTATAAAAAGCTTTGAGTATGCATCCGACAATGGATAATAGACTGACCCTGCCAGAGTCTTAGTTCTTCTCCAAATCTCAAACATCAGTCCCTGAGGTTAATAAAACCTAACATCCAAACCTAGAAAGCTTGCCAATTTCCACACTAAGTCTCTTACTCCCAGACACCTATTAGCACGCCATCCTTCAAACAACTTAAAAACCAAATTTGGATCCCAAACCGAAACATACTTAGCTTTAGGAGGTCTCTTTAACCTAATACCCTTCATTACTCTACACACCACTGGGCTCTTTCCAATCGATACAACTGGATTTAAGGATGCCCCGCTGAAACCGCCAATCTATAACAATCAATAGTTCTATATGACAGTTCTTTCTCAAACACTTGTGCTAAAACATTTGATACCATCATCTCATCAGCCTCCACAGGATCCTAATCCATTTCCAGGCACCAATGTAACTATACTGACCATGCACCTCTATATCTCTTTTGAGTCCGAGGTGCCCGTGACTCCTTGAGTAAAGCTGAAGCTGTTCCTGAAAGGCCTGAGAATCTTCCAGCTCTCCTGATAGCTTCCAAATTAGAATGTTGAGTGAACCCTCCTCCACCAAAGGATGATCTATCCCTTCCTTTCCAATCAACATTCCACTCTAAGGCCTTATCAAAAACTGCTTCTCCATCACCATCTCCAAAAATGAAGAGAACCAAGCCTGAGAAATCCAAAATAGAGTCAGCAGCATTATCCATGTGAACTGTCTCCGTACCTGTAGCAACCTCCAACTGATATGTCAATCTGGAAGCATGTCCAGGGCACCTAAGTGACTCTGAATCTCCTGAAAAACCTCCCTGTCCAGCAACCAATTGCTGAAATCAATCACATTTCTTGAATACCAATCCACTACCATGTTCTATTACCCTGGTAGATATTAAGCCTGAAGAAAGATTCTGTGTTCTATGCAAAATTCCCAAATGTCCTGCGCAATTTCTGTCAATCTCCTTGATCTGCTTCTGCCTAACTTGTCTATATACAAGACTGTGGTGATCATGTCCATTTTCAGAAGGACGGAATTCCCTTGGAACTGAGACCTAAAACTTTGCAAAGAAAAACTCCCTGCCTTCATTTCCAAATAATTTATATGTTCCATCTGTTCCATCGTGTTCCAAACACCACCTGTTTTCTGATTCAAACATGTTGCTCCTCAACCAAGTTGCTTGCATCTGTTTTCAACACAAAATCAGGTATCGTATCAAAAATTGCTCGCCCATTCCAGGCTTTCAGATTTTTCAAACACCAAACAAATCTCCTCGCTTTTTCCGTCATTGGTACACAATCCCCATACCATACACCAACTGCCAGACCCGGAGTCTTTAAACGTTGCAAAGCTCTGTAATGCAAAAGCCCAGGAAACACAGCTTGTATCATGGAAGATACAAGACCTATAACCCTTGCTAACTCTCTCAAACTCACCATCTGTTTCCTCAATAAAGATTTCACTTTCCAGCTAAATCTTTTTTATCTTCCTTTCTGGTAACAAGAAATGACCTTTGGCTGTATCCACTACAAATCCTAAAAATTATAATGCTTGATTTGGCTCCAAAATAGATTTCTTTATATTTATCAGAAACCGCAAAGATTGCAACAGCTCTTTGACAGTCTTTAAATGTGACCTCAACACTGTCATATTTGTATTCATAATTAGTAGAACGTCTCATTAAACTACCATCCGAATTCCCCTTTCTCTCAAAAAACCAACAACTGATTTCATCACTTTTGTAAAACACCATGGGGCTGAAGTCAACCTGAATGGTAGGCAATCAAAATGATAGACATGTCCTTCCCACCTCAATTGGAGATATCTATGACTGTATTTTGACATTGGAATTGTGAAATAGGCATCTTTCAGACTTAACTTTACTAACCAATAGAAATCCTGTAAGACATCTCTCTACTGGTGAATGCTCTCCATTTTGAACTGTAAATCACATAATAGTTTAGGTCCCTTAAATGTATCACTGGTCTCTATCCCTTGTCTCTCTTTTCTACAAGAAATAACATTCACGAAACCTAATTGGTCTTCTCCTACTTCCACAATTGCCCCCTTGAGAAGCATACTCTCTATTTCTTCCTTCACTCTGCTTTTTTGCTGTTCGTTAAACCTCAGTTCTCTTGGTTCCTGCATTTGTACTGGCTCTGAATTGAACTCTACTTTGTAACCTGTTACAGCCTCCAACACCCAAGGTTTGCTTGTTACCACCTTCCATTCAGTCACACATATTTGTAATCTACCTCCCACCTTTCCTTGTATAAAACCAGTACAAATCCTCATTATCGTACCTAACTAAAGCTGGAGCAGAGGATTGCCCTCGTCCTCTTGCTGCTCTAGCTCTGACTCCCCTTCCTCTTTGAGGGAACAATCCATATTGACTCCGGGATCCACTTGGGAATCCTCTGTTAGTATTAAACTGGGACCTATAAAAGCTTCAGCTGGGAGGTTGCCCTCTCCTCTCAGCCATGCCATAAAAACTATTTACTCCACTAAAACGTTTCCTCATATTGAGCTGTACTTTATCTAAAGCAGTAAAAGTAGGCATGTACTTCTCCAAGGCCTTGATGGAGCCCTCGCCAAAGAGCAAGCCTTGAGGAACTTCACTTGTTTCCTTTCATGCAAAGTCTCCAAGTTGAAGATTTATGCTAAACAATACTGCCTTTTGGCAATCAGCCCCACATTTGCATTCCCTAGAAAGCAAATTGCTCTCTGGCAGCAGCTCCTTAACAAATTGATATCCACGCTCCTTCCTCCATTTTGAACATTCTTGCAAGAGGACCTAAGGTGTCCAAGAGCTTGCCCTCACATTGCTTTAATGACTTCTCTAGACCCTTTCTTGGATCCTTACCTGACTTGAACATATCAGTAATTAATTCTGGATCCAGATTAGGAGTCAATGAATTCTTTTCTCCAATCACAGGACAGGAACATTCTGCTCTCATAACATAACGTTCACCCTTCTCCAGTGGTCTCCTTAACCAATGCCTAGTATAATCTAACACATGACTAATAGGCCACCAGTCAGATCTTCTGGGTTGAAGTACATCTTTCAGGTCAAATGTTTTTGGTATTAAATCTGTTTTCATTGAAAGAACACCATCAGTGATACAAAAGCTTAGCGCCTACAACCCAGCAGGCCGGCGTGCTATGGCACGGGTATATCAGCAAGGCAAAGCAAAGCAAAAATCAAAGCAGACACTTTCAACTTAAACACAGCATGCCGCTTACAACCCATCCAGGCCGGCTGTATCTGAAAGAATGGGGTCAGGGATATGAACTGTCAAGTAATATCATGAGCAGGCGAGCAAGACAATCGAGATGCAATAAGTCCATGTCCCTGAAGAAATGACCCGCTAAGGTCCATAGGCTCTGGAAGGTGCTCCATGTTTAAACAATAAACTGAGGGGAAAAAAAAAAGTTAAAACAAGAAAGAACCTCAAAAATCCCATCCCACCCCCAACCCTTCTCCTCAGTGAGTTGTGAAGTAAGAAAATGCATGTGCGGCTACTCAAGGGCCTCGGTTCAACAGTGGGGTCTGCATGTTCAGAGGGAAGCAAAGGCTGACATGGCACATTCTTATGGGGTGGTCGCAGTGGTATCCGGAACTAATTTCAGGATACAGAGGTATTGCGGGTAAGTCAGTTCACGAAATTCTGCGGAGAGGATAGTTAAAAAAGGTGCCCATGTTTTGGCATAATCCTTATCTTTCCCCGCTGTAACCATGGAGAGTCTCTTCATCGCTAGCAGATTCCATGTTTGGTGTAACCAGTGTGTGTGATCCGGTATTTTGTCAGATTTCCACCGTGTCAATATCACCCTATGCGCAGTGTTCAGTGCTAGGGCCATCTGCTGCCCCCTAGTCAAGCGCAAGGGGTAGGTTAGTGCATTAGTAAGGCCGAGGAGCATGTAAGCGGGGAGCCGGGGTATGGAAGTGCTGAAAGCCAAGTCGATGTCATCTAAGATTTGTTCCCAGTAACGGGTTAATTTGGGACAGTCTCAAAGTAAGTTTATAAGTGTCCCAGGATTACCGCTCCCCCCAGCAGAGACCGTTGCATTGGGATTGCCACTTGGAGAGCCTTTCGGGGGTGTAATACCAAAAAGTATCAATTTTAAAAGCTGTCTCGGTGTGGCTCGAGGAGTACGCAGTGTGGTCTGCCTGGTAAAAAATGTCTTCCCACTCCTTGTCCGACAACGCGCGCCCTAGCTACACCTCCCAGCGTTTCTGTCCAGCAGTGCGGGTCCTTAGGGATGCTGTGTTAAGGAAGGAGTAGAGTTCGGAGATAAGGCTCTTATTGTCTTTTTTATTAAGTGTCCCTTTCTTGAAGGGTTTCATGGGCCGAAAAGCCAGGGGACGCGTCCTGGGTGCCGAGATCCAATGGGTCATCTGGGAATGTATATAAATGTCAGTGTCAGGTAAATTGTAATCCGTCTGTAGCTCCTTAAAGGGATGAAGGCCCTGGATGTCATATAAGTGGCCTATGCGCTTACAACCTCCCTCAACCCAATGCGCTGTTGCTTTGCCGGCCATCCCCGGTGGGAAAGCGGGATTTGAGAAAAGCAGAGTCAGGGGAGAAGAGACTGAAGTCAGGTTTGTCCTCTGTGAGACTCTATCCCAAGCAAGCATCGTGGATCGTGTGACTGGTGAGGAGTATTTCTCCATCATAGGACGGTTCCATTCCACTGTGTAACGTATGAGGGATGCAAGATAATACCGAGTAATAGTAAGGAAGGGTAATCCACCATACTTCTTTGCCCGTTAAAGCTGGGTTCTTGACAGTCGCGGTGAGATCGGGCCCCAAACAAATCCCTTGATCGCCCTCTGTATCTGACCGAGGACGTGTGGTGGGGGTTCCAACAGCAGGGTCTGGAACAAAAACAGGGCTCACGGTAAGACGCTTATTTTAATCGTGGATAACCTCCAGAACCACGTCAAAGGTAGGCGACGTCAACGCTAGAGGTCCGCAGGAATCCAAGATAGCAGAGCAGAGTAGTTCACCTCTGCTGTTTTCGACAGGCTCTTATGTAGGGTCAGGCCCAGGCACGAGAGTCCCTTGGACACCCAGTCAAAGGGGATGTAGATCCGGAGAGCTGCTTCTGTGTGGTGGCTGCCGATAAGGTTAAGTACCTGGGATTTCTGCGTATTGATTTTAAAGCCGGAAAGCTAACTGAATATCTGGAGGTCCTGCATGATGGCTGGCAGTGAGGACAGGGGGTGAGCAATTGAAAAGATGAAAAGATGATGTCATCCGTGTATAAGGTAATGAGGTGGTGGTCCAGACCAAATGGGATACCCTGCGTAAGCTCCTCACATTTCGCCCGCCTGGACTTTTTCTCGAAGGCGACTTTAGCAATGAAGGCGCCGCACACCACCAGCTTCAGTGCCTCCCATACCGAAGTAAGCGAAGTATCTACACCATAATTAGTGGCTATATAGTCCGTGATGCATCTCCTGATGTCAGTAACTGCACCAGGAGATCAGAGCAGGGAATCACGCAGGTACCAGCATGGCGTGGAGGCCGAAGCTACCGGGGGGAAGCTCAATGCCAGGGTAATTTGCGCGTGATCAGAGAGGGACCTTGCTTCAATGGTAGATTGCGTAACCAGGGCCCAGGCAGCTGGAGTAACTAGGAAGTGGTCAAGATGGGCATATGTTTTGTGTGCGGCTGAGTAGTATGAAAAGTCAATCTTGTTTGGGTGCAAGCAGCGCCAAGCATCCCTCATCCCCACCTCCCGCAACCAATCCCCTCCCTTCGCAGATAGAGCGCCGGTATTGCCTGTGCGTGAGCCAGAATGATCTTGGTCCCCATTCATCATTAGATTAAGGCCGCCACCTAGTACAACCGCATGGTCCGGGAAATGCAATACCTCGGCACAAGCCTCCAGCAAAAACTTCTTTGAACGATCGTTAGGAAAGTAGATGGAAGCTACAGTACAAGAAGAGGGCCCTACACGGAGTTGCAGAGCTAGGAGGTGCCCCTTGATATCGGACACCATCCCCAAGATGGAACACCTAAAGTGTTTGGCCACCAGGACGGCCACTCCTCCCCTCTTACTGGCTGTAGAAGACAAAAATTGGTCCTCACTGAGGAGAAAACACACCCAAATCCAGAAAACAAGAGAATTATCAAAAAGGTAACATGACGAAAGTCTGTCAGAGTAAGGAGAGTCCAATGGGATGTGGCCGATACAATCTCCCAACTAAGGGTGGGCGCAGTGCTCCGCTCCGCCCACGAAGTGTGTGTAGTACTGCCCACTTCGCGCTGCACAAAGTAGGCGTAGCTGGGGCAGACTATGCACACCCCGCGGCAGAGCAGAGTTGCCCGCCACCCGCCTCCCTCCCGCCCTCATTTTACAATTACTCAGAAACATTAGATAAAGAAAATTACTTACCTGAGCTCCCGAGAAATGCGCATGCGCGGACGACCTCTGTGAGGAAGAAGCTATCCAGGAAGCAGCAAAATGGAGCCCCAGGACGCGGCAGCTCAGGTAAGTAATTTTCTTTATCTAATGTTTCTGAGTAATTGTAAAATGAGTGCGGGAGGGAGGCGGGCGGCGCCTAGTGGGGCTACGCGAAGTGTGCGGGTGGGCGTAAATTTGTCCCCACTCCGTAATGCTTCACGTAGCCTCACTATGCCCACTACGCCCAGGGCTGGTCCCAACCCAATGTGGGTTCTGAGACGCAGCCGCCTACTTGTAGGGAGGCTGTCCGAGAGGTCCATAGGCAATCCACGCCATCCCCCGGCACCCCCCTGTGTGCCTATTCCGGGGCCATTATTAACACATTCCATGGAGTGGCTGGACGCTCTGACATTTGCAATAGAGTGGCAATGACCGCCTCCCGTTCTCTGTCTTTCGTGGCCTGATCAGGCTTCTTGACGGGAGGCACCCTTACCACTCGCGGTGTCTTAGACTGTTCTCCCTCCTCAGACGGGCCCGCTCCCTCAAGGCCAAGGATCTCCAGCGCGTCGGTGAGTGAGCGAATCTGCAGCAGCTTTCTCCCATACTTAAAAATGAGGCGGAAGGGATGCGCCCATGAGTAAGGGATATTATGCTCACGAAGATGTTTGGTCACCACCTTGAACTCACCACGCTTGAGGAGTGTGGAAGCTGCCAAGCCTTGGAATATGGAAGGATTGTGACCGCGGAACTGTATAGGCCGAGCCTTCTTCACCTTCCGGATGATACGTTCCTAAAGTTGAAAATCATGTACAAACATGAGTATGTCGGGTGGTGGTGCTTTGTTACCGTGGGGGAGCCCCACTCTATGGACTCTGTCCATTTGAATGTCTTCCTCTCCGTTGTCGCCCAAGATGTTGTTGAACAGAGCCCCAATGTAGTCACGGAAGCCGTCCTCTTCTTCTTTCCACGGCACGCCTCTAATCCGCATATTGTTCCAGCTGGATTGATTTTCAAAATCCTGTGCGCGGGACTAAAGATCAATGTTCTGTTCTTGTAGGTGCAGCATATCCTGTTGCAAGTGGTGGAGGTCTTCACCCCTGCCAACGTCATGTTCCTCAAGGGTCGCCACTCTCTCACCGATGTCATCAACATCATGATGCACTTCTTTCAAGTCCACCACGAGTTGGTTCCTGAGGTCCTGGATGTCATCATAAATGCCTTGGTTGCTGGCAAGTCATCACCCTCCATCGCCCCAGGAGCCTTCTCACCCGATGTCGAGGCCTGACCCGGCTGCTTCAGTAGTAGCTTCTTCAGCGGCTTCTCCTTCCTCGCACGTTCCGCCGCCATTGCACGAATCGGCAGCCGCCAGTATCCCGTAGTCCGCTCTAGCTCCAAATGCTGCAGTAAGTGCTATGGTAAGACTGCACAGTTTAACAGGGTCTCATGTCACCGATTATTACTCTTCTGTTGCCTCAGAGTGGAGTGGGGGCCTGGGGGGACCACGCGTGCTATGTGCGATGTGTATCCCGTCTGGAGAGGTCTCACCTCAACCCCTCCCCGGAGGTTGCCAGGCCCAGGGCACTCCATCATGCCGCAATGGAGCCTGAGAGGCCTCCAGGCAACCCCAGACAATCGTTGGTTGAAGGCTCCTTCACCATGTGGCACTCGGGCCCACACAGTGCTGTGCAGAGTTGCAGGGCAGTCGATGTAGCAGTCCCCACGGGGCGACGTCTCCGAGGGGTCACTGTAATCGCCGGTGCACAGTGTTCCTTTCACTCAAGGACCACTGAATAATCACACTGTCCGCCGAGCTGCAGACCGCTTAGCCTCACTATAGGCCGTCCACACTGACACGGGCCATTTCAATCAGTGCAACCCCTGAGACAGCAAAGCAGGGGAGGCCACGCCCATCAGCCGTGTCCTCACCAGGCGGGACTCAGGAGGCTCCATGCTGATCCCTCCGCCCGGCGAGTCAAAGGATCCCGCTCAGACTGTAGCCGGAGTCAGCACCTCAGGGCCGTTAGCAGCCGGCGGAAGCCGCAGACTGCTCTGTACTCCCCGGCTGACACCGGGCGCTCTGTCGCCCACGGCCCTTACCTGGATCTTCCTTGCTGCCTCCGGCGGCTGCCTGTGACTCTGCGCCACTCGAACACCTCTCGGCGGCGCCTTCTCACATCTTCTCTCCCACCATTGCCACCCATGAGGCTGCCGAGGCCCACACTGTCCTAGCGCTCCAGGGCTGCCACTGCCATATTTACAAGAGCACTATGCATCCCAGGGGATCTCCGCAGTATGTCAGTGCCTCTCTCGATATTTATACGGTTCGATGTCCCCAGGGAACAGGCCATAGAACAAAGCAAAATATCGGCGGTGCCGGAGGGACACGATCCTGCGTCCTATCGCGCCGCCATCTTGGACACGCCTCCCAGGTCAAACAATTTTTGACCAAAATGATCAACCACCATTTTCTCTCCCCTCATCTTGCTCTTCTCACTTCCAAAATCATCCTCCAAATTGTCTTTATAGTTTAAATCTAAAATATATTAATCTAAGTCAGTATTATCTGCAGTGTAATCCTGCCCATCATTGCTGTTGCCATGAACACCCAATCTATGTGAGCTGCTTGGGACTCCATTTCCTTCAGCAGTGTATTCTAAATGCCTTCTTTTGCTTTTACATTTGACTCCTTGGCCTCTTTGAACCCTTTCTTCATTTTCTGACACTGAAAAATATTCCTCCTCATTATTACAAGGTCTCTTCATACCTGACATGACTGTCTTCACAGTCTCTTGAATAAGGTTCTCTGATGTCCTCAGATAAAATATTCTAAACCAAGGTCCTTGACTCTCCAACATTCACCTCTTTCTCTGACATTTTACCCAAATGCTTCCAAATGAAAAAAAAAGAAACTGTTTCCCCTCCTTCACCACAGCTAATCTAATTCCTGTCACCTGCAACTTCCATAATTTGAAACGCTAATGAATTTACGAAGCTCTTCCCCTTACATAAGTAAATCTGACATATTTAATGTATTCTCCTGTCACCCGTACTTAACAACACAGGTCAGACGCACTGGCTGACCCCAAATGGCCAACGGCACTGCTGGCAAGCTGCAAGCTCCCGGTCACGGAGCTCCTGTCTCTAAAATGGCCGGCTGCACAGCACACCAGTCTCGAGCTGCCGCACTCGCATCCAGCCGTCTAATCTCGCACGCCAGGAAATGGTAAGCGCAGACTTGAAAACATACCTACCGTCTGCCATAAATTCCACTTTACTCGCTAAACCCCTTTAAAGATCCTAAATCCCACTTCAGAAACTTGCACTCGCTATGTGTTTTAAACACACATTTACCTGCTATTTCTATTATTTAAAAAAAAAAATGGCATATTAAAACATAGTATACAATAAACACACAAAAATCAACAATGTTTTAGCCCGTAAATTGGACTCCTTTCCACAAATCAAACTTCATGCACACATACCTTGATAAAAACATAATAATTACATATTTAAAAAGTACTTATCTGCCCCCACAGCAAACAAAAGAGCAAGATGATGGCGTACATCAGGATCTTATGAAACATTAATGTACTTTTCAATTGTTTGGTGTTAAGGTTCTATTCTAAAGTTGTTTAAAGTGCTGCTCAGAAGTGAAGATTGAAAGTATTATGCTTAATGATAGGCTCCTGTCTTGCCATAAAATCCATTTACATATGCCAGGAATCTGAATTACTAGCATGCGTAAATAAAGCATAATTAAGAATCAGCTCCTTAATCTCTAGGAATACTATTCTTGCCAATCCATGCCGTTGTAGTCGTCAATATCTATCTACACATAATCTACACATGCATACACACACATGCGCCAAGACACGCACATATAGAAACAGATGTAATTGAGTATATCATTTTATAAAACCACAGGAGAAAGCACATCAACAATGATACAATCAATGAAATTAGTGAATCTTCAAGTTATGGCTCTTTCTCTTCTCCAGTTTGCTTGCGACTGACGTATAGCTTGAACGCTACATTTGATTGAGAGAGCATATTTGTTGAAAATTGTACTTCAGTCTTTCAATAAATAATAATGTATTATGAGACTATGCATTGCTAGTGAGTATAGTTGAGGCATCTTTACTATCGAGAATCCAAGATAAAATTAGATATTCCTTCTTCAATGACATGGTTGGTAATGTTGCAAACCCCATCACCCCTGACATCAGCAGTGCCTTCACTGAACCAACAAACAACTGTTCCTTTCTGCATGCATTTGCTAACAGTGGGTAAAGAAGAAATGTCTCTGTTTTTCTATTCCTTTGTCGGAAATGTTTAAAATAACTTATTCCTAGATTATTGTCAACTTCAATTTTCAAAGCAATATATCTTTTATCAATGTAGCTTGAACTTCCCATCATTAGATGTTTCTTTCTCAATGTCAGATTTTTTTGCTAAAACCTAGGCTTGATGCATGGATAAAGAAATGTAAGATTGTGCAGTTGTGCAAAAAGGTATTCTAGGTCTTTGCTTAATGATATTCTGGACTGCCAGGCTTTGTAAGAGGTAACTTCAATACCTGATTATATGGAGCAGATGTGGCCAGGAAACTCAGTTCTGAAAGTTAACTGAGCAAGTCAAGACTGCTAAATAAAAGTGAGATCTTGATATTGTTATCCAGATAAACCAGAAGAACCCATTAAGAAAGTGTCAAAGGAATTCTAAAAGGATACTGTCAGACATCTTGGATTAAATTCAGGACTAGAAGATCCCCACGTTTTACAGGCTTGAAGTAACTCGATACAGTAGAAACTGAAAGTTGGGTATCCTAAAACTCTTTCCATAGCACATGAGCATTCTTGCATAACGAATAGACCAGGTTCATATCTCTCATTTGTTCACATCCCTCTGGCACAATTTTGGGGCCGTGGATAAATTCCACAAATCCTTGCTGTGATCAAAAACTATCAACAACTTATCTTGCAAACATTTATAAAACGGATATATCTCACAGATGAGGCTATTCTCTGCCATGCAGTTTGCCAAATGTGTTTCTGTAATTTCCTCATAAACTTCTGTTTTCCATTTAAACTTGTGAGTTTGAGAGTCATAAGTGTTGATTCCAAAGCATTATATCCTGGTGGAAAAATATGTTGGAACAATGATGACAAAATGATTGAAAGAATGATGTCTTTTGGGTTGAAACCACTTTGTTCATAGTATGTGTGGTCCATTGGATTATTTGGAAATACTGACATAACTGCTTTTCATGAAGGTCAAATTTACTCTGGGGAGAGCATTGTTGTAAAATTGGCGAAGCGCCATAAATTATCTTGCTTGTGAATCCAAGGTAATAAACACTAGAGTGACCTCTGGATTTTGCAAGATTGTTTTAAGAGAAATAAATATATTGAATTGTCCTATTTACAAATAACCCTTTAACAGTATTAAATTACTATATTTCTACTAAATAGCCTAGCTGAAAATATGTCAATATACTGCTTAGGATGTGGATATTAGGTCTGCTGCTTCCATGGCACATTTTCTTTTATTGCCCTCCTCTAAATCAGAACTCTGGCGTAGCTTTTCATTTGTGAATTGTCATTGTTCCCAAAAATTTCTATATTTTAATGGACCAGTTTTTTTCAACAATGTCCATTTTTTTCTTTCAGCTAACAAAAATACTGTTATTGACTGGCACACTTTTGAACCACAAAATGTTTTAGTGCCCTTTTACCATCTTTTTTCCTTAATATGTAGATCAAAATATTCTACAATGGAATACAAGTTGAGTATAGAACAGAAAACAGCTTGTCTTGGTATTTTTGATGGGACATGGTAAGCAACATGTATGTGCACATGACAGTCCCATAGAATATAATGACAACGATAAGGTGGGAAGCGCAGGTGGAAAAGGTCTTCCATCTTCCAGAGGGGGAGCGAATCCCATTATTGTGGAGATTATGTACATGTACAATGTGAGAGTTAAAAGAAAGGGGACAAATCCAATGAACACTCCCTCGACATTGATGAGAATTTCCTTTACCAGTGTGTCATCACATGAAAGTTTAATAAGAGCTCTCAGATCACAAAAGAAATTATTTATTGTGCTAGAATTAAAGAATGAGAGCCTACACACGAAGACTAGAAATGGCAGAGTGCCAAGTAAACCGAGTGCCCAAGAAATGGCTCCCAACAGGACGCAGACCTTTAGGTCCATGGTCACCATGTATCACAATGAGTTTCAGATTACAACATAGCGGTCATAAGCCATGGCTGCAAGTAGATAAAATTCACCACTTGTGAATGGTGAAACAAAATATAACTGGGTCACACACCCACTGAATGATATCCTGGTGTGCTCTGCTAGGAAGATTGTTAACAACTTTGTTGATGTGACTGAGGTGAAAGAAATGTCAATCAGTGGCAAGTTCATCAAGAGAAAATACATAGGTGAGAATCCGCATATATCACTGATAAAATGGCCAGATTTATAAGCAGAGTACTTATATAAACAATTTTAAACATTACAAAAAATTACTTTTGAAATTGTGAATCCAATTAAAACAAATTCAGCCATGATTGTTTGGTTTTCGTGTCCTTGAAGTGCTGCAGCTATCATATTCTGTAAAGAGAAAGAGATACATTTGAAAATGTTAAATAAATTTTGTAAATGCAGGATGAAATTATGTCTATAAAGGCAGCTGAATTGCACCATGTAATAAACACTCACTGCAATATGTGAATTGCGTTAAACCACACACACAATTTGTTATGTCTATGTAAATCTATTTTAAACATACTCGTTTAAACTCCTCGGTAACCCCAGCCAAGGGAATCAAACAAGCAGTGGCTAAATCAATGGATCCAATCAGCTGCTGAGTGAGCTCCTGTCTCTGCCACTTGGGTTCAAAACTCTTCTGATCTGAATGGACTCACTGTGGAGTTAGCGACGCCAATCTTCCAACCAAAATGCTTGTGAAAACCTTATAATCTGCATTCAACAGGGATATTGGGTGATACAATTCAGCCTTCCTGGGATCCTTGACCCGTTTTGATGTTAAAACGATCATAGCTTCCTTCCATGATTGAGGAATTTCCGCCTTCCCCTGGTATATTGCATTAAACGGTATCTCCCAATCTCGGCCTACCTCCTCCATTAGAAGCTTATACATCTCTAATGCAATAGCATCTGGACTGGCCACCTTTCCATTCTTGATATGCATCAAGTGCTGCCTAATTTTCTCCTGAGTGAACAGGGCCTCTAAGCCTCAGACCCAGGAGTTCAATGACTCCTAACCATCCTCTAAGCTTATCCAAATCTAGATAAACAACTTCTGAAAACATCCCCCTTCTTTTATACAGATATCAGGAGGGCAGTTCCTCATTTGCATGAGGCCATGGTCCCATGCAAATGAAGAAATCTCTTTGCCTCTGTGCCCGCGCTCTATTATGGACCCGGACAATGCCAAAGCATCAGGAGACGCAATGAAAATGTGTTACAACAAAGTGGCATGCCACCTGCACTGTGAAACATGGAGCAGTTTGTAATCAGCCGTTCCTTATTTCAATTGAATGAGGTGCTCCAGGGCAAACGCACATTCACAGCCCCCCAGGGCAGCGCACTCCGCGTAATATGGCACACTTTTCTTATTTGAGCAAACTAGGAAAGTTTACCCTGTAAGTGAAATAGCAAACATTGTGTTTCACAAGCTAGCAGACTTTTTTAAAAACAAAATAGTGAGTATATTGTGAGTTGGAATTCTCTTTTCGAATCTTAAAAGCAAACTTTAAGACTCACCCCAAATTGTAAAGGAGATTGCATGTGATATGCACCCTTCTCTCTTGGCAAGTCAGTTTGCAATGTGTTTATGCTTTACTACGGTATGTTCAGTCATAAGATACTGTTCGGTTACCAAGACCCGAAAGGTGGTACTAATGCATTTTCAAAATAGAATCTGTCCCCAAGCAACAGCCTCTACCTTGAGAATGATATCTTTGGGCCTTGGTAGGGACACACAGCAGTCCAGGCTCTTACAGGCCTCCATTCCAGCATTTGCATCTATTCGCAGAGGGTATCAAAGAGACTCGTGCCAATTAAATTTTCACAAGCAACACATTTTTGCAGTTGTCTTCATTAAGGGCATCTTGGCTGGTGCTGATTAGTGCATCAGTAACTGTGGAAAATGAATATGTGAAGTTTTGAAGCAATGGGAGTTCAAAAACAGCCTGGTCTAAGTGCATCAGGTCCTAGGATCCCAAGATCAGCTGCATAATAGAATCGAGTAAAACATACTCGTACCACCAATGGCAATGTCCCAGATTTTCAGTACCTGTAAAATTATATGCTGCCTAAATAGCAAGACGACATGTAATGTCAGTGCTTAATTTTTAAAAACATAAGTGCCAGGGCCCTCATCAGGGGTCCACTGCAGCCTACACCACCCATGGCCCCTGCTAGCATTACCTATGACAGTACCTAACCAACTAATACTCATCGCACTCCTACAAGTGTGACAATTCAGATTATTCCAGGCCCCCAAAACTATAGGATTAGTTTGGGAGGCAGGTATTAGTCATTTTAAAGTATATTGAATAAGCAAACAACTGTTGTTGTGCTCACTCTAAATCAGACAAATATCACCACCATGTGGCAGACTGTCATAAGTGACTTTGCTGGCAATTAATTGCCGGTGCAGAGCACCAGAAAGCACCAGCTCAAATTAGGCACTGGTGTTTGCACACTGACTGTAATTTATTTGCAGGTGATTGGTACATCCCCATACAACAGCAATGTACAACCATAATGGATCACACACAGGCCTTACAGAGCTAAAACCATGTACTCTTTACACTTACTGGTTTCATTGGGATCCTGGAAGGTGTCAACATCTCCCCAGGTGAATTGGACATGTCCACCTACAAGACAAAGATTTGAACATTACAATGTAAATAGTGCAGCTACATACGGTCTAAATTCCATTATAAATACTAAAACATTCCAGTGATTTCATATATTCAACACGCTTGACAGACATATGTATACATTGTATGAATATGGTATGCAATTAGTCACATTTGAATGGCAGAACTTGATGGATCAAGCTCAGATATATTTAACATTACATGCATGAAGAATGTGTCAGGCATGTGATGTCTGCTCCACAGCTGGGCATCAACATCTCAGGTACTATTGCACCATGACACAAGGGGAATCCATTGACCCTAGGCAAACTGAAGTAGTCCTGGGATGGGAAATGAGAGGTGTACATGGTATGTAACATTGTAAGAACCATATCAGACATTTCATGGGGCTAGCCACAAAGTGCTGACTAGCGGCAATGCAGGTTACCTTGCAAAATGGTGAGGGTGCATGCCTTGACAGCAGATTTGTATTGTTTTGTACTGGAAGGGCCACTTTCCTACAGATAAACAAATTCTTAGAGGCATTTTGTTCTGTCTACATGTGCTGCACAATTCAGAACACACATGAAAAGTTTAAAATATATGGAGATTGAACATATATTTTCTCCTTCATAATGAGCTTGTTGGAGTGAGTCACAAAGCAGGTGCGCAGGACAGAGGTGAGGGAATATCACTTGCTGTGAGAGCTGATCACCTATCTTGAAGAGTCTAGAAGCCTGCCAACCCTTCAGAAGGGCTGCCTGTCCAGGAGAAGCAAGATGATCAGGACCTCGGTGTAACGGGTGTGCAGTGAGAAGGACTGCTGAGGGGAGCTCTTCACCTTGGTGTCATCAGGCTCCAGATACTCTTACTTAGTATGTGCCACTGGAGCGTCACAAAACGTTGATGCAAGGGGCTCATAAATATGCCCCTAGAAGTACTGCTGAGTGACCTGCGCTGCTGCACATGAAGCTAGTGCATGTGGTGTGACTTAAGCTGTTCTACAAGATGTAATTGACCATGGCTTGAGGTGAGCCATGATCTCCCTCCCAACTAGTAAGGGCCACCTGGAGCCTCATTTGCTGAGAAGAAGCAGGCCTGCATGTGACTGTAGCTATCAAGACCTGCACAGCCCAAGCACATTCACACCATGCTCTGCCAGGGATTCTGAAACCCAGCGTAGTACTGAAATGCCTTTGTTAATCGAGCACAGGCACAACTGCTTAGAATGCCCACCCTGGTTGACTGGCTCACTTACAGCCCAGAAGTGCATGTTGGAAGTGCAGCTGCACTCATCTTCAAAACAAGATAGAGCCATATATGACTGTGCCTAAAATAGGTCTAGATCGCTGTAAAATGCAGAGCTGGAGTTTTCCAGTAATATTTTGGATAACAGAGTATCTCAGGTTAGTTTAAATGCTGTGCAGACTCATTTGAGGGATTGTATGTTACGATGTTCAGTTTTAGATCACCTACAGGAATCTTTACAATACACCATACAGCAAATGCTGCTTGTCATTTTGGAGGAATCTCATTTTAAAAGTCCTGTTGTTGGATAGTCCAAGCAAGGCTCAAGAGGGCAGGCCTTGAAAGAGGGGAGAAACAACTTCATGAGGAATGAACTGTTCTTTGTAAAGTAGGCTGCCTTGTTGGAACTTTGTGGAGTGTAGCATGAACTTTGTGTCACCATGTGATGAGGACATGATCAATCAGGTATGTTGTATATTATCCTTCCCAAGGTGATGCTAAGTAGTTCTCCTTTTGACATAAGAAGCTAACATCAGCAGCATAAATGGAACAATGATGTTGTTGGTGCCCTGAATGCCACTTGTAGTTATTTTCATACGGATATCTCAATGACAGAATTAACCTGGCCATGGTTAACTAGAAGTGTTCCTTCAGACTACACCACCTTTACTAGATCTCAAAGGTAGGTTGGAGTGTGTGCTAAGGTTCTGGGCTGTCAGAGGCTCCCTACTTCCATATTCATTGATTATGCCCACCCCTGAAGATTTTATTGCAGAAGAAGTATATTATGGTCTACCACTGAATAGTAGCACCACTGGTGGTAATTGCAAAAATGTTCACCATTTGGAAAGCGGAGAAATGGCTGAATTTAAATAGATTTTTTATATTGCCATGGCAGAATATTACATTTAAAGCATTGACTCTGTTATCCGAGTCCATGTCCCTACCCCAATTCCTCCTGCCTACCATGATCCAATGTTCCATACTTGCGAACATTTTGAACTTGGTAAGAGGGAGATTTTGAAAACAAACTGGGGTATTGATTTTCCCCTTTGAGTTACATTGAAAAAGAGGAGATTGTAGACAGGAGACAGATCAAATAAAGCCCATTTGAGCTTAAAAACATTGGACGTTTCCTGGCTGAAACGGGTCTGTTGGCATGTATGGTTGTACTACCACTGCGTCTTCCTTCTGCCCACAATGGTCTATTATATTGCCATTATTTGTAATCTTCATGTTGTTCTTATCCAGTTGACCACTTGATTAAATGCTGCACCTAGGGGAGAGGATGTGGTGTTACTTCCAGAGCTGCAGACTTTGCAACTGGGGAACCAGGTTGGAGTTTCTGCTTCAGCTCAACATTCTGTGATTCTGGTCAAATCACTTAATCTCCCCATGTCTACAACCAAAATGAATTTGATCTTGTGTGATGTAACCAATGCTCATGTAAAGCACTCCAATACCTGACAAGTCTGCACTATATAAAACTGCAAATACACAAAAAATAAGTGTTTTGCACACTTCTGTCATTGGGCTACATGTGGGTTACATCTGGGTGATATTTGTGCTGCATTTGGGCTCTTTTGTCTCTGGTGGCCATCTTGGGAGATTTATTTGTTATGAAGTTGCCTAATTTCCTCATTTACTACAGTCTCCTCAGTGGGAAATGCTTTCAGTTTTTTACTTTGATTCCATCAAGAAGGTTTTCTGATATGTCACACATTTGCCATAAATTCTGAATGTTAGCACTCTAGTTGCTCATTAGATCACTGTAGTAAAGCTACTGCTCACCACGGAAGTCTGCTGCTGGTATTAAAAGTGCATGTTTCAGTCTGCATATCAGAATTTTTTAATGAAATCGAAGAGGATTTGAGAAGTCACTCAAAAAGTGCCCTAATTTTTCTTTCTTCAGCACTAATCATAATTTCTATGGCAAAATGAACCCCCTCATTGTGTTCCTTTTTAAATTAAATGTTTTAAGTGTTACCAGTTTATTCCAATCAAGATGGCTTCAGGTGTGCCATACTTTTGTCATAAGTAAGACAGTAAGCGCTCTAGTTGTTCTTAAGAACACTCTGGGACATTCTGTCATTGGGCAATACTTGGGCTACATCTGGGTGATATTTGGCAACATTTGGGCACTTTTTTTCTCTGGTGGCCATCTTGGGAGATTTATTTGTTATGAAGTTTCCTAATTTCATCATTTACTGCAGACTCCTCAGTAGGACATACTTTCAGTTTTTTACTTTGATTCCATCAAGAAGGTATTCTGATATGTCACACATTTGCCATAAATTCTGAATGTTAGCACTCTAGTTGTTCATTAGATCACTGTAGTAAAGCTACTGCTCACCAGGGAAGTCTGCTGCTGGTATTCAAAGTGCATGTTTCAGTCTGCATGTCAGAATGTTTTATGAAATAGAAGAAGATTTGAGAAGTCAAAATGTGCGCTAATTTTTCTTTCTGCAGCACTAATCATAATTTCTATGGAAAAATGAACCCCCTCATTTTGTTCCTTTGTAAATTAAATGTTTTAAGTGTTACCACTTTACTCCAATCAAGATGGCTTCAGGTGTGCCATACTTTTGTCATAAGTAAGACTGTTAGCACTCTAGTTGTTCGTTAGAACACTCTGGGACATTCTGTCATTGGGCTATACTTGGGCTACATATGGGTGATATTTGTGCTACATTTGGGCTCTTTTGTCTCTGGTGGTCATTTTGGGAGACTTATTTGTTATGAAGTTTCCTAACTTACTCTTTTACTACAGTCTCCTCAGTAGGAAATACTTTCAGTTTTTTACGTTGATTCCATCAAGAAGGCATTCAGATGTGTCACACATTTGCCATAAATTCAGAATGTTAGAACTCTAGTTGCTTATTAGATCACTGTAGTAAAGCTACTGCTCACCAGGGAAGTCTGCTGCTGGTATTGAAAATGCATGTTTCAGTCTGCATGTCAGAATTGTTCAATGAAATAGAAGAGGATTTGAGAAGTCACTCAAAATGTGCCCTATTTTTTCTTTCTGCAGCACTAATCATACTTTCTATGGCAAAATGTACCCCCCTCATTTTGTTCCTTTTTAAATTAAATGTTTTAAGAGTTACCACTTTGGCTTCAGGTGTGCAATACGTTTGTCATAAGTAGGACTGTTAGCGCTCTAGTTGTTCTTTAGAACACTCCGGGAAGCTGCAGTAGAACATAAAGGAATCAACTGACAGTCTCTGCCCTTGTTGGATGTACATGTTTTACTGAGAATGTCAGACTTCATTCTCACATGACTGAGAAAGATAATGTGAATTTACAGAAAAGATGCTCACAGTTTAGCTTATAGATCACCTTCTAAATCTCTGTGGGAAAAGCATGAGAAAATAGTTTTCTCTCAAACATGATTCATGATATCACAGCAGAAGGCTTTTTCACATGGTAAAATCACCTTAGAACACACCACAATTCCTAAAATGAGTATGGTACCATCAACAAATGATTTATAATGTAACTAAAGTCTTAAAACCTTCTATTAACTGCAATGCTTTTTAATGAGGTGCAATCATGTATATTGGTCCCAAGATGGCTGCCAACACTTCTTAGATGAAGTACTGATAGCCAATCAGATCTCGCGATGAGATGTGTGGTTAGGCTCCGCCCAGATATATCTATCTTTTCAACTCTAATTTTCTCAGGAACTACTGGACGGATTTACACCATTTAAGCGAAAGGCACGAGTCTGAACTGAGGACTAGCTCTTTGCCAAATTTGGTGTAATTCCGTTCAGCAGTTCGGGCTGTAGCTGCGTCAACAGGTCCTATGGGAAAATGCATGGGGAAAATGTGTTTTGGGACCCCCTTTTTTTCTCGGCCCCCGCTTGACGAATCACGGTGAAATTTTCAGGATAGGAGCGGACCGAAGCAGGCTAAAAGTTTGGAAAATTTCGCGAAGATTTGTCAATCGGCACCAACGGTATTCCAAATAGAATGTTGCGGATTTCCTATGGAAAATAGGTCCTAACTATAACTACCTACTGGCGACTGCCAGTAGGTAATATATATATATATAGAGAGAGAGAGAGCAAAATAGATAGAGTTAGATAGAAAGAGAGATAGAGAGAGAGAGATACAGAGAGAGAGCGAGAGATAGATAGATAGATAGATAGATAGATAGATAGATAGATAGATAGATAGATAGATAGATAGATAGATAGATAGATAGATAGATAGATAGATAGATAGATAGATAGATAGATAGATAGATAGATAGATAGATAGATAGATAGATAGATAGATAGATAGATAGACAGATAGATAGATAGATAGATAGATAGTATGCCTGGACCGGTAGCTCAGTGGACAAATGTGTCTGCTGCAGGGGCCTGTGTTTAATCACATGGTCACAGTTTGTTTTTGTTGCTCTTGCCCTGCCCCCCCTACTGACCCTGCCCTCACCAGTGCCCATCAACACATGAACACATTTTTTTTCCAACAATGTGGAGTTACATGTGAATGCATACTTAGATCTCTGACAAAAGCATATTTTATTTCCTTCTAGTCAATCATTGTTCCAAAAAGGAAGTAGCCCTCGCAGAATTGGAGAACACCTGATGTCTTCAACTAAATTCAATCTAATGTGACTCTTTGTTCTTTCCTAACTTAGGGATTTCTTCTGAATTACCTGGGCAACATTTCAGGAAACCCTCTTGCCATTTCTGTTATTTATTCAGACCCTCATCTTAAAACTTCCATTCAATACTTTCTTTCTAACCTGTCGTTCATAGACATCTGCGACTCTTCCTTTCTCTTTCCAAGTACGCTTGTTGGTTTCTTTCTAGAGAATTTATGACTCACTCTCCAGCAATGCCTGCTGCAATTATACTTTTTTTCAAATATGATGGCAACAGAATTCTTTCTCCTGACCATTCTGCCTTTTGATTGCTATGCTGCCACCTGCCTTCCTGACATATGCAATGATCATGAATAAGCCAGCATGTCTCTACTTGGCCACTGGAGCCTGGATGCTTGAGCTCTTTGAACCATTTCTTCACATTGTCCTCTTGTCAACATTCTCATTTTGTAACACTCATGAAATCAGTCACTTCTTCTGTGACTTTGCTGCCCTGCTAAAATTGTCCTGCACCAGCACCCACTTCCTTGACATAAAATGACTTGTATTGTGTGTGTTACTGTGCTGATATCCTCTTGTGTTATGATCCTCACAGTCACAGCTTAAATCAAAATAATTTCAGCCATCCTAAAAAAACAATCTAAGACAGAAGAACACAAGGCATTCCCAACTTGTGCATCACACCTGACTTTTGTGATGCAGTACTATGGCTGCCTCAAAGAATTCAGTGAGTCAGAGCAAAATAATGTCTGCAGTTCACGCAGGAGTGATCCCAATGTGTGGACGAGTATTCCGGACTGATGTGAGAGACGTTTGCTACGCCAGGAGAAACAAAACGGCCCCACTGTTAGGAAGCCTTATTTATCGAACTACTCGAGTGAACACTTTAGTGACGCTCCGTCATTAATTTGAACCGGGGGTCCCGTGTTGGCCATCACATTTGGAAAGCAAAAGACACACTTGAATCAATTCTGCGCTGATTCACAACAAATTCTGTGTCATTTATGATAGTATTCCAGCCCAATTGACATCAAACCGTGTAACCCGTTGAGCATTGACGCCTGCCTTTGCCGCTTTAGACAGTACGTGCCACACTGCTGCAAATGAAATTCCGATTAAGAACATCCTGTTTGACCTTTTGAACAGTATCCCTACCCAGCACAAGTCCGTTGTCACCATATCCTAAGTGGGCGAGGTCCTGATGAAGGTGGTTTTAATCCATACTACCCCACCGAAACGCGCGTAGACCATGTGCGCCCAAACCCATTAAGAATTGTGTCATCAACATCAACTATTGAAGAGTTCTTTACCATCTTGATACTCCTGACACCCACATTGTATAAGTGTTGTGTATGAATGAAAGTATAGTTGAGTTACGAGTGTATTTATGAGTGCTGGTTGAGTCTTGGCTGAGTAGGATTGTTCTGTATTTTATATTATAGTTATAAAAATTTCTTTTTTCTTTCTAAAAAATTACATGTTTAGCAATTAGGAAATGAAATGTCTGACATCAGTAAATGAATTTATCTGGTGAATAATTGTAAGAAAATTTTAAATCTTGAGAATGAATACTCAAAATAAAATGAATATTTTTATAAAAAACAAAAAGCTGATGCATCAATTGATTCAAATGTAAAATGACTAGGCAACATTAGCATTAGATTACCCATGCACAAGATTCAATCTGAGGAAAAAGAAATATAGGTCAGAGAGGAGTTACTGTTGTGTTATAGTGATCCCAATGTGTAACCGCATTATTTATTCTCTTGAAAATAAATATATTAAAGATTCCATATAAAGATTTAAGGCCACGCCCTGCTTCTGGAAGCTGCTGCTGTACGAGAACTCACCCCATCAGCGGGATGCTTCTACAGGACCCTGCTGGCTTCTTTGGCCCAACTCTTCCTGCGATCTGAAAAGGAAAACAAAACAACTTTCAGCAAAGAGCTTTCAACAACCTTACCTTGGCAAAAAAGCGCCATACCACCTGCATAGCTTTGCGGAAGCTCACTGGCCATTTCGAACATCGCTCCATCACCTGTCATGCTTGGCAGTTTGCATATGGCGCTCTTACGTGCAACGCCTGTAACCTGTAAAACAAAGGAGAAGAGAGTTAGCAATTGCTTTTGTTGTCAAAGACATAGCGTGCTGACATTGTGTGATTGAACTGTTATTTTTAGGCCGAGTCTAGCCAGCAGCGTGCTGCCCGCAAGAACTGTAGTATTCAACAAAATAACTTTATTCACGCCTGCTACTTACAAATGGTTCACTCCTACGTCGCTCTTCTTTGCTACCTCCTAAGTCATTCCCGCTGCCAATATCTACCTTCCGGTCAAGGCTGAGGAGCACAGGCCAAGCACAGACACCTTGCGCTTACTTTCTGTGGGGCACATTTACAAGGGCTTTATCTCCCTTTTTCCCAACGCCTCCCTTTGCATCTCTAATGAGATGCAAAGTGGGCGTCACTGGGCGTACCCCGGATGGACTACCTTGCAAATATCGCTGATGTTCACATCGCAATATTTACAAGGCAGCCCACAGGATTTTAGCACGTTAGTTTTTGGAGAAAACCGCTGTTTTGTCCATAAACTAACGTCTGATAAAATGCAGACTTACCTATCCCTGACATTGGGGTGGATTATGCTGATACGACCCTGTGGGTCGTATCAGGAAGGTAACGCCGTTTTTCAGGGAACATCACTGGAAAACCAGCGATGTTCCCTGCAAAACGGCGATTTCCCCCCTATCTCTGGAATTTTTATCGCCCTGGAGTAACGCGTTGTTAATAGTGCGTTACCAGGGTGAGAAGTTCCAGAGATAGACGCCGATAAATAACAAAGAGCTAAGCGCGCTTTGCGTTTATTTATCGCCGTCCTTGTAGATATGCCCCTTAATCTGTTGTTTTAAAGAATTTTTGTTTTTAAAAGGTCCCTTTACTCCCGTCGCTGCTCTCACCCTTCCACTACCCTCCAACACAAACGCAGCGTTTCCCTTAATCAGATGGCAAATAAGCATATATACTCTAAATTTATTGAAATGTAATGCTTTGTAGTAATTTAGCGGAATACTTTACTTGAATGCGGGGCATTAATCACAAAATCGTTTTGCAAATGTAAGGGCTCTGTCATTTCATTGATAATGTGCACATTTGCACCCACTAACATTGGTTTCTGGCTTGTGCTTGTTTGAACTTCTTGTCATATTTATTCGTGCTTGTTTTGTTGCCTTGACCATGACGTCCATGGGGCTTGCTTGTGAGACAAGGGTGTTAAGTACTGTCGTTTTGTCAGTCTATATGCAAATACGGCGCCCGTGACAGAGCTGAAGCTGTTCTCTGTCGCTGTTACGGAGTTTAAAAACAGCTGCAACGCTCCAGCCCCACAGTCTTTCCCAAGGGCAGCTTTCTCAATGCAAACAGAAGGTGTCTCAATGCGAGCGGTCAGGACAGTTCGCGACCACCTGCGTTGAGAAATCTGGCTGCCCGCATTGAGACTTCTCTCCCGGAGTTGGATTTTCCTCCCCTCAGCTCGTCAAGTTTACGTTGGTGAGCACGAGCGAGGAAAACATGCAGGTTTTTGAGAACTCAGCGTGCTCCATGGAGCGCGGAGTGTGCAAAACTCTGCAAACTCTCGGTGAAAAGGTTGCCACCCAGGACTAGCTCTGACATACCGGGGAATACAGCTTGGTGCCAACTATACAGATCTAATATTAATTAACTAACTTAAGGATCCAATATCAATTAACTGGATATATAGATTGATATGCTTGGTGGGTACTTTTTTTTAATGGGAAAATCCACGATAAAACAAAATTCACGACAATGTTAGAACTTCCAAGTATGAGCATTAAGGGAAATACCGAGAACTGGCGCAGCTCACGGTAATTGTAAGCTGCGCTGCTTCCCAGATAGTCTACTGGGTTCACAGAAGCATGGCTGGGCGCATAATGGCCCAGGAGCTTTTATGACTTTCTTAGGGAACTCGTTCCTGCTCGGGCAGCTAGTGTGCGGACTCTCCTCCATTTTGGGAGTGCTATGCAGGCTTTTTAAAGGCTGAAGTTCCTCGCATGGTGCGCAGCCTTCACATTTAAATTAAATGTAATGCATTTGAAAAGCGATGCATATAACAACAAACCAATTCTGTCACTGTTTATGCCTCCTAACTCTGAGTCGGAAGTCGCTTTGACGTTAAGGACCTTGTTTAACTTTTACTTCCGGTTCAGAGTGCTTTGTTCCTTTGCTTCATTGAACCAGTTCTTTAAGCTAAGTCATGACTTCAGTGTTACCGACCTTGTTTCAATGCGAAAGCAACCCTACCGACAAGTTGACAACTACTGTGTTAGAAGGAAAGTTAAATGATTTGCCCAGACTCACACAGTGGTGAGGCTATCGCTAAATCTTGTACATGGTTCTTGAGTTCAAAGACTTGCAAGAGGTTTCACAATTGGGATGCGGCATCACATAGTAACCTGGTGTTAGTGGTTAGACTGTTGGCTTATCTCCTCGCCAGCATGTGTTGATTGATAGCAGGGACGCCCCTAACACCAATGCGGTATCAGCTCACAGCAGCTTTCTGTTCATGCTGCTGCTCGAGGGGATGTTTTTACGTATATTAGTTTGTTTGTGTTCAGATCCATTCGTCGCAGCCTGCCTGAGGATGTTATGAGTATTCCAGCACTGAAAGGCCTACATTGGCAAGTGTCAAACCCTTTGCGCAAATTTCATTTTTTATTACTTGTTTAAAATTTAACTGAATGCAGTTTAAGGATTCTGTTACAGGACCGGAGGCTTCGTATTATGCTTCTCTTCCTATTTATTGCTACTCACAGCAGCCAATGAAAACTTGTATTGTATAAACAGAAAACTACATTACCCATGATGCATATATTACATCACATCCTGCAATGCTAATCCACCCAGGCCAAAATATTCTTCCTTGTGGGATGTCTCATAGTTCTTTCCTTATTTAATCAATGGCCCAATAACAATATCCTGACAAGGAAACAACTATCATCCAAACTGGCCATGCTGTTATGTCTGGCGGCTTGTAGACGCTCTTCAGACGTCAAGGCTCTAGATATTACAGGTGGAGTATTTACTCCTGAAGGAGTTTCTTTTAATGTATGTATGTATTAAATTCTTATTGAGTGCAACTGTCACCCCAAGGGTATCCTGGCGCTGGACCATAGGTGAGTCATCAGATCAAATACACTACATTACTTTGGAAAGAGATAGGTCTTCAGCTCTTTTTTAAAGGAGGGGAATTCTTGCTTACTCCTTAGCAACAGAGGGAGAGTATTCCACAGCTTAGCTGCTGTAAAACCAAAGGCACGACCACCCATCCTCACTCTAACGAATTTAGGGACTATGGTCAAAAAAGCCGAGGAGGATCTTAAGGGTCTAGCAGCCTGGTACCACGAGAAGAGGTGTTGAAGTGGCAGCGGTCCCAACCCATGCAGCGCTCTGAACACAATACAGGCAGCTTTAAAGAGAATACGCTGCTGAACAGGCAGCAAATGGAGGTCAGACAGAGCTTCTGAAGATGATGCAGAGCGAGGTCGGTCTAAAGCCAGTTTGGCCGCCATGTTTTGAACCCTCTGCAGCCTACCTACTAAAGACTTAGGTGCCCCCAGAAGTAGTGCGTTACAGTAGTCTAACCTACTGAGTATAGTACTGCGCACCACCTCTATTCGAGCCTGTGGGGGGAGCAACGGCAAGATTTTACGTAGGGCTCGAAGCAGGCCCATGCACGTAGCTATAGTCTTATTCACCGAGGCATTTAGTTGCAGCCCAGGCTCAAACACAATCCCCAGGTTACGGCCCGACTCCGCCGCTGTCACCGTACCTAAGATAGAGGCTGGCCAGAAACCTTCTGGTAACGTACGGGAGGGCTGATCCAATGAGCAATGAAGCACTTCAGTCTTTGCCCCATTGAATTGGAGTGAGTTGAGTCGGAGCCATTCTGCTGTTTCCAACATACACTGATGGAAAGTGTCCCTAGAAACCGCCTCCTTTCCCTCAAAAGAAAAAATCAGTTGTGTATCATCGGCATAATTGATAACCGAGATGCCGAAGGATTTTATCAAACTGATTAGGGGCCGGAGGTATAGGTTAAAGAGGATCGGGCTGATCGCAGACCCCTGTGGCACACCCTGCTTCACCTGACGTGTGTCTGACCGAAAAGGTGGTAATGCAACTGCTTGCTGCCTATTTTCCAGGTAAGATTCAAGCCAGCCCAGCGCCAGACCACCCACGCCTGCCCCCTTGAGGCGATCCAGCAGGACAGCGTGATCCACCGTGTCGAACGCGGCCGACATGTCCAGCAGCACCAAAAATGCTGCCTTACCCATATCGACACGCGTTCGCAGATCGTCAAGCACGGTGATCAGGGCGGTCTCGGTCCCATGCGCCGGCCTGAAACCAAACTGGACAGCATCCAAACAAGCGTTGGATTCCAGAAAGTTTGATAAAGTTCTTGTAACCAACTTCTCTAGAATTTTTATAGGGAATGGAAGCAGCGATATGGGTCTATAGCTGGCAGGACAAAGCGGGTCCAGAGAGGCCTTTTTTAGCAACGGTGTCACAATTGCAAGCTTCCAGCTATCAGGAACCGTGGCTGAAGTCAAAGACTGACAGCAGATGGTATACAACGGAGGTAGCAACTCTATCTGAAAGGCCTTCCATTAACTATGTGGCAGGGGGTCCAGTGGGGAACCCGACGACACACCATTAGCCACTATGCAGAATTCCTCCAAGGAAGGGGTAGGAAAACAAGATAATAGCTGTTGTTCCCCCTTAACCTCCTCGACACCTAAAGGGTGAGGAGGTTTCCGTGGGGAGGACTCCATCAGGGCCACGTGGCTCGGAGTCGAGAGGCCACTCAAGATGAGTCTGATTTTTTCCTCAAATGCAGAGGCCAAAGAATCACACAGCTCCTGAGATGGTGTGGTAGATGGGGCTGCAGAAGCCGGATTTGCCAAGTTGTTAACCAGCTTAAAAACGGTCTGAGATTTATTAGTGGCTTTAGTCAAAGAGTCTTCCAGAAACTTCGCCTTAGCCAACTTTAGATGGTCTTTATATTCCCGCAGGGCCTGTCTGTATTGTGCACGATCTGAGTCTGCGTACCCTCTCCTCCAAGCACGCTCCGCCTGTTTACAGCGGAGTTTCTGTTGGCTGAGATCACTGGTGAACCAAGCATTGGTTCTCCGAGGCTTGTTCTTCACCCTTTTTAAAGGGATCAGTACATCCAGTGATGTTACAATCTGTTTACACAGGGTAGTGTAGCTTTTATCCACCGTTTCCTGCACCTCAAAGGTTGTAGGCAACAGAGAAGGTAAATTTGACCCCCTTAGTAGACGGGACCACTGCCTGCTAAATTTATACCCAGCCGAGCTGTCACTGCGCTGCACTCCAGCCACAAAAATAGACATGAGGATCAGAGCATGATCAGTCCAGCATTGATCCAGGACTTCATTAATGGCAACCAATTTTTTATCAGCAAAGACCAGGTCCAAAATGTTCCCCTTCACATGTGTGGGACATTGCACAAGCTGTTCCAGCTGTATGTTGTTGCATGCTTGGCAAATTTCTCTGTAGGCTAGATCTTGTGGGCCTAATGGTCGTAAATTAAAATCACCCAGCACTATAAAGTTGGAATGTGAACATCACGTCTTTGGACTAAAACTATGTCACGCAGCGTAGAATATCATGCCTTTCCTGATAATGCTAAGCTTTGTGTGGTTCAATGTCTTAAGGCCTACGAAGAATGTACCAGGTCTATTCGGCCTGATGGCGTGGTGCAATTGTTGATTGCCTTGCAGAAACCTTACAAACCTGTCACTGCGGCTACTATAGCCAGATGGTTAAAACATGTTATGCAGGAAGCAGGTATTAATACTCAAGTCTTTGGTGCACATTCTGTTCGAGGCGCCATGGCCTCTAAAACATTCATGTTGGGTTCTACTGTTCAAGATATCATGCGTTCTGCAGATTGGTCTTCTGAGTCAACATTTAAACAGTTTTATTACAAGCCGGTGGGTGATATTTCCTCTGTGGTCTTCAATCAGCGTTAAACTAGCATAATACGAAGCCTCCGGTCCTGTAATAGAATAAACAAGCATTGGCATAGCCAATAGGTCTCGCTTTTGGGACCTTATAATTATTAAGTTATGTAGCACAATATCCATGGTGCAACAACATCAACTGTTGCATGGATAAACACTTATAAGGTCCCAAAGGCGAGACCTATTGGCTATGCCAATGCTTGTTATGTTTTGAGTCTTAAAATGTCTCCTAGTGAGGAACTTACTTAATAAATAAATAGGGCCATATTTATGGCCATGTTATGCAGTGCAAGGCAGCAAGTCGCCTTGCAGCACTGCATGACTGGGAAAGAGCAGGAACACTCCCTGTCAATACGGTACATTTCTACCTTTTTCCTTGCTCTGCCGCATATTTGGCTGCCTTGTGCTAATGCAGGCCCCCTTGCACCAGGATGCAAGGGTGCCTGCGTTGTAAGGATGATTGTACCTCTTTCTATGTATGCTGCAGAATGCAGCACACAGAGAAAGAGGAAAAAAACAAGAAGAAATACAAATATTTCTCCTCGTTATGCCTCACCTGGGGTGGCGTAGGTTTTTGGTGCATTCCCAGATCTACCACTTCTGGTTAATCTGGGAATGCATAAAATTCCATG
The DNA here is from genome assembly GCF_964204655.1 of Triturus cristatus. Taxonomy (NCBI): domain Eukaryota; kingdom Metazoa; phylum Chordata; class Amphibia; order Caudata; family Salamandridae; genus Triturus; species Triturus cristatus. The sequence goes on from NC_140590.1 coordinate 1,843,441,203, forward strand.
GATGTTGCATGGGTACACCCACACAACACCCATGGAAATGCGTCCCTGGTGCACAGTACTGCAAAACAGCTATTTGTGCTGCGCTGCATTACTCAAGATTTAAGAAGCCACTCTGGGCCACGCTATGTGACCTTGCATGACTACATAAATCTAATTTTTAAGTTGTGTCGCTCCGGCACCACATTGTATGGTGCAAGAGTGACACAAAGGGGCTCACAAATATGCCCCATAGTGTACAAAGCCACCTTGAATGGCACTTTTCTAATGGCTCTTTAGTGTGAACAGTACACACCTGGACCAGTAGACAAGTTGTAAAACATAGCTAGTATCAACGTAATAAAAGAGGCACATCTTTTATTACAAGAAGGGTTTACATGTAGGTTTGCTTCTTTGGAGTACAGCACAGTATATTGGTTTGCACAATTCATTTATACTGGAAGGGTAATAATAATTCATATTTGTAAAGCGCGAAAATATCACCCCTTAAGGTTTCAAGGCGCTGGGAGCTGCCAGGGAGATTAAGTGAGCTATTGCCCAGTCACATGATGCTGAGTTGAGCTGTCGCCAGGGATCAATTCGTGAGCCATATTCAGCTGCTTTGGCCGCTACGCCACACTTCTCCCTCTAAAAGTATTAGCAATATTGCTTTATTGTGCTGCCATATGAAACAAGATCACCAATTGGTTATGATTATCATTTTGAAATAAATCTGCTGAATTTTCAGAGCTTGTTCGCAGTAGGATGTCTGAAAATAGTACAGTGTCAGGCATGACTGGGCACAAACATTTCCCTGGATGCCAATCTCAAAAACCAAAATTAGGAAACTGACATTAAAGTTATTGATGTATGCTTTCCAGGTATTTAACTATCATTTTGGCGAATTCTTGATGAGCAAAGTTAAAAATGAATTTAAAGAGAATCCCAGCTAAGCACTCTTCATTTTTCTACGGGTATTCTTGAGGCGTTACGTGCTTAGGGGCAATTAAACATCTAGTTCGTATTTTCACCACACCTCTATACAGAACAGCTCTCCAAGATCTCGGTATTTTGCTGAATGTTTTCCTGCTTGACTCTTTCATTTTATTTGGAATTAAATAATTCAATGATCTGCAGTTTAACAGATGATCTTTCCAGATATTTTCTCATGCGTGTGAAATAGTATGCGTGGGTCTGTAAATGAATTGATAATTCGTTTAATAAATGAGTCTCTTTGAGTTGCAAATTACCTTAACTGAATTTACCAATCCCATTTGCGTTGCGCCTCGTGGACAGCTGACCCCTAACAGACAGTGGCGTTTAGCACCGAGGTCAAAGGTTGCCGTTCAGTCAGGCAGCTTCTTTGTGGACATCAACAAGCCAGTCGCGCGCCTAAAACAGGATTCAGCATGCGCCCCTGTTTGACTCCTCTGAAGAACTCACGCTGTTCCTTGGGTGTCTCTGAGCAGGAACAAGAGTTCTCTGTGTCCGGGCCCGCTCGCTGCTGGTTAGAGACCCGCGCGACCCGTTGTGTCTGGCATTCAGAGCAGGCAGCCGGCTGGCATCGATGCAATTAGCTGAGTGACAAGGGCATGCGCCTCTGTCTGATGGAGAATAGAGCCATGCCCATGCGACACAGGCGGACCCGGGATGTCACTGTTAGCTTTTGAGCAAAAAACCTATGATCCCTCTCCAGACGACGCACAAATATAGGAAGACGAAGTAGGGTTACCTTGGCTGTGGCTCACAGAGTAGAAGAGAACACAAAAACACAAATAGAAAAATGCACAAACAATGGGGCACAGAGCCAAGCTGGAACGGTGTGCGATATTGTGTAAGTCGGTGGCTAGACCCCGAGTACTGTGACCTGTGGCACATTGTAAATGAAGTGATGATTCAGTTTCCTAGTAACAGAGCACAGTTTGGGTGATCACTGATCTACTGGCACAAAGCAATACAGAACAAGCATTGGCCGCGCGGCCGTGAAAGTAACGGCCGCTCGGCCGTGAAAGCGAAAGTAATAGCGATCGCGATCAAAGCGAAAGTGATCGCGATCAAAGCGAAAGTGATCGCGATCGCTAGGCCGGGACGCGCTGTGTGGCAAGCACGCGAGCAGTGATTGGCGGCTGCGTGCGTTCACGCTCGCGTGCACTCAAGCTTTAGGCTACAGGCAGTACTTTAAAAATCCCAAATACAAAATGTCTCTCCGAGCCAGCACAAGTGCTGGGGCTCAGCGAGACCTAAAAATTAGCTAGCATTCGCGCCAAGGATTATCCCACCCGGTTACATTACAGTATTGTAATTATTACCCACCCGTTTGCATTTATATTCTGATTACGCAGAGGTTACGGGTTGTTCTCTCTCCCTTTTTTCAGGGTCTGAAAAGAAGATGGATTAGGTGTAATCCTGGTTGAAGATTACGTTAATCCCAGCTGGCCTGGTTCTTCCACGTTGGAAGCTGTTATTGGACTTTGGTTATATTATTGGACTTTAATGTTCGGAGCAAAGAAAGAGGACAGGTTCCGGTGTTTGTGGCTCTTATGGGGCATTGCAGGGTGTGATGTAATATATGCATCATGGGAAATGTAGTTTTCTGTTTATACAATACAAGTTTTCATTGGCTGCTGTGAGTAGCAATAAATAGAAAGAGAAGCATAATCCTCGCCTCCGTGTCCTTAATAGAATTGAAAATTCTTGGCGCGAATGCAAGCTAATTTTTTATTCTCTAACTACTTGGAATATGTCAGTCCTTCCTCCTGCTGAGATTGTGTTAGCGTGTTCCTTGTAGAGACCCTCTTGCAATCTGCAAGTCACAAGTTCCAATCACCCACAGCAGCCATCAAATGCCAAATGAATTGTATGTATTGTGTTTGTTATACATGTTCATTAATAATGAAATTACACATAACCTACAGAAGCAACAGACAAGGTGGTCAGGTTGGTGGTCTTTTTTAGGGCAAGCATCAGTGCGCATGCACTGTCTGCAAGACCTGCTGTAATCACTCATACAGAGTGTAATCCCGCCTGCTGTTGCAATTGGTTGACTCCTGCATCGCTTTTGTTTCCTGGCTCTTTATTTGTTCCTGCGCCGATACATCATTTCCGGTTTCATGCAAGGAGCACTGGTAAATTACAGTTTACTTAAACTTGTAAGCATTGGGTGTTCTCTGGGGACTACTTTTTTCTTTTTGGTTCAGGGCATACTTTACTGCAGCTGCGTCACTTTTCATCTTCCTGCTGACTTTTACATAATACGTGGCGCTTTCACAGAGCATGAGGCAGGTGTTGCCTTTCATTTGTTTTGCATGCCAATTCACGTTAAGAGCACCCCTCCCCCCCACGTTGGGATTTCTTTTGCACGCTGCTTCACGTATCTGCACAACCAGAGCCCTGGACGTTCAAAGAGAGATTAGCTGTGTGATGCTGGCTTACACAGCATCATGCCGAGCTGCCCATTGTCTGCTTCTTAATTGCACTTTCAGAAGTCTGCCACTCACTTTGTAACTCGTGAGAAAACTTTTTGTTCTCTCTAAACAGCAGTGCCCACCACGTGGTAAACAGACTGGCATTCACAGCTAAATCATTTACCGTTTATTTGTATAAAAATCGATTTGTGCCCCGGCGTCTTCTCTGAGTTTCGTCTAACTGCATTGCCGATGCTGTCAGCCCACCAGCTCCTCTTCCTTTTTTTTCCACAAGTGGGTCAGATTTGTCTGAGTATGGAGTAGAGTCAAGAAAACTGGGTTCCAGTCCTGGCTCCGACGCTTGTCTGAACTATGTGATCCTGGGCAAAAAAACTTTTCCGGGATCTTTATTTGGCAAAACCGGGAGAGATGAGAAACTGACTAAACAGACCATAAAGTGCAGTACTCTGCGTGTCATTTATTCTGTGAGGTGGCTCACCGAATAAATGACGCGTAGACTATTTTACATGAGATAGACACTTCACCCTCATCATGGGCACCTTTAAACTGGGCAATAGTAGCATTTGTTGTTTACTGCGCTTAGAAACTGCACAAATATGGCAATAAGTGCTATGTGTTTTAGTATTGCTCTGTTGTTATAATTATTATGATCACTACAAATGTCACCCTGCCCTCACCACACAGAGCAGTTACCTGCATGATGCCGCGTGCACTTTAGTAATGCTCAGTGCTTGTGTGGTTGTATTTTCTGTATTTGTGAAACATCTTTTTACTTGGTTTGTTTGAATCAATTTTATTGCATAGTTAATTAAACTCTAGCTTTACAATTATCTGGCAGGACGAATCACATTGTTATCAGCAATTTAAAATGACACCTCGGAGCAATTCAAACCATAGTATATAAATTATTTGCACAAAAGGTACCTCCCACGGACTTCAATGGTTGAATATGAGAAAAAAGGTAAGAGGCAGGAGCTTAAAAATTCACAAAATATAGGCTAGACCAGCACCTCCTGTTCTAGAGACCTCTGCGTCCCTGCACCAGTGTTGTTTTGAAGTTTAGGCCTTCAGTTTCCACTAGCTGCAAGGATATTTTTGAGGCTGTTTGTTACATTCTGATGCTGTCTTTTGGTAACTGTGGTGGCACCAAATGGAAGATGCCTGAAAATGATTTTTATGAAGCCTCTGCTTTGATTCTTTCTTTCTTTCTTTCTTTCTTTCTTTCTTTCTTTCTTTCTTTCTTTCTTTCTTTCTTTCTTTCTTTCTTTCTTTCTTTCTTTCTTTCTTCAGACATTACCCAGAGGTGTTAGAGTGCTTTAGAAAAGATATAGAACATTACATAAGATTCAATAATTACACTGAACACACTGAACATAAATATAGAACACAGGATGCAAACTGCCTGGAGGAGAGGCGAAGTATGGTACTGTATTGAGGTGGTGGGCTCAGTGCAAAGACTGGGTCCAAGAGATTTGTGAGGAGATGAGAAATTCACTGAATGCCCATATTTTGGTATGCTTGATCTTGAACAGATACATTTCTTTCTCACAAGAAAATGTGTATACTTTTTAGGTTGAGCCTGGGCAGCGCCTGAGCTGCTCTGCGAGGCATGCTGTGTTCGGGTAGGGACTTGAAGCCCCACCCACTCTCTGCCCATAGTTTTCATTGGGCTGTGTCATCGTCCACTGTAAACTGTGGCTGTTCATTGGTTAATAGGCTTAGTAGTCCCTCCTCAGTACTGCCTTGTCAGGTTTTGTAACCTCCCATGGCAACACCCCCTGATACGAATGTTGTTACTCGGTAGGCTCTAATTACAGCCTCTGAGCACTATTTTCTCAAATAGCAGCAGGCAAGACACATTCTCTCCTAACGCTTTAAAAAAAAATGTATAGCACAAATGCATACACAATGCAATAGGCCTTGCATTTGCTAGGGTTTAAGCTATTGGCATTGTACATGACAATGCCTTTTATTTATCTGTTTTAAAAACAACACATAAATAAAAGGCATTGTCATTTACAAAGCCAATAGCTCAAACTCTCGTAAATGCGAGACCTATTGCATTGAAAATGCTTGTTTGCCGTATGTGATGGACACAGAGGGTGGGAGGCCTCCGCCTTTACTCACAGCCATCTCTGGTCCTTGATTTGCGAGCAGCGATAAACTGGCAGAAATGTTTTCTGCTATCCACCGGGTCTTCTTGGAGTGCCACCGAGCCATGTGAAAGAAGCTTAGTAAGTACACCAGGCGTGATACCTAAACATACTCCGGCGTTGAACGGCTGCATTTGGTTGAATATATTGCCTTATTGAGCTAATATTTTTTTGATCTACAAATAATAATATGGCATTTTGCTAAAACTTTAAATATTTCCCAGAGGCGCAAAGAGTACAATTCATATTCATATCTAATAGCATATATATTATGTTATTCATATCCAAAAGCAGAAGATAACTCCCCTCTCGCACTCATAAAAATGGATCTTTATGTTTCAAACCTATATTATCACAGTTCCTGTAAATTGAAAGAACTGCAACATAAGATTATCAAATAAGTATGAGTTACATTTGAAAGTGAGAAATGGAGCAAGTGTTTTTCTTTTGGATTTAAATGTGTTTAAGAAAAGCAGCGTTGTCTCACAATTAACTGTTCAGAAACTGCAGCACAAATTGACTCCACACCATACCTTTCCACGCCACACAATTCCACAGCTAACAATTCCAATCCAACCCACATAATTCCACTCCACACCATATACATCCACTCCACTCCATACCACATGGTTAAAGGACATTGTCATTTACAAAGCCAATAGCGCTAACTCTCGCAAATGCGAGACCTATTGCATTGCGAATGTTTGTTTGTTTTTTTGTGTTGGTGCATTATTTGTGTTTAGCCTATGAATGCAATGAGCACTTGGTTGTCTGGGGCAATATCTTGGCAGTTAAGCATAACACGCACACTACTCTGGTAATAAGCACTAAGCACCTTGAGAGAACAGTCCGATTTGTGGCACGCTACTCTGAGAAATAATCCCAGTGAATGAACCATGTGGGATTATATGATTGAATCCTCACAAAAACAAATTATTAACCCTGGTGCAATTAACTGTGGTGCAATCACTTCATGTGGGGAACGCACAGTGCGACAACCAGCAATGTGCGCATTAACATTGTGGTTTTACATTGAATCTAACAAGTATATAGTGTGATGTAACCGATACTGTCGTGATTTTGAGTCAATTTTTTAGTGCGCTAACCGATTAACAACTACCAAGGCTACACCAGCATGTCCACAGCAACGACTACCATCTTATAGTGGTAGGTGAAATTTTAAAGGGATTGGAGCTGGGAAAGAGTAGTGTTCAAAACCTAATTCGCCTTTGTTATTGCAGGCCATATCTGGAGCAGATTCACTCCATTAGAGAGGGAGAGAGACCACCAAAAGTGGGAGAGCGGTTGCACTCAGGCATATTTAGGCGAGGGAGTAAGAGAGACACCTATTGTTACTTAGCACCATTACTTGTAATTACAGGAACAGCTCCTCAAAAGGACCATCCATGCAACATAGATGCCGACAGAGAGCACGTAGACGTCGTAGCCTCCAACCACTTCTCTCTCTCTTTCTTCATCCCATTCTCCTTTCCCTTAAGGCACCATAGTGCTGACCATGTGGATTGCTTGGGAAGAGCTGTTGGTGTCAGAGAAAGTTGGGAACCAGCGACTCTAAGCTCCATCACGTTCCCACTTGATTAACAAGGTCAGTGCCTGACCCCAAATGTGAAACTTATGGCAGTGCTTTCACATGCTTACATCCAGTTCCTTCTAGATTACAACAGTCAGATTAGTAGGACTCTGACAGGGAGCATTTTCTGCCTTCCTACCCTCTGTTTGTGATGCCATCATTAAACTAACATCCCTATCTTCCCCAAAACTCAACTGGACACCAAACAATGATTATGGACCATAGCTGGATTCCCTAATGTCCTTGGTGCAATTGATTGCAAACATGTGCAATTGGTGCCCCCTTCTACAACATCCCACCTTTACTGAAACCGAAGGCACATATATGCCATCAATGTCCAGGCCGTCATGGATCATCAGGGAATGTACATCAGTGTGCTAGATAAATATCAAGGGAGTGCACATGATGCCTTCATCTTCCACCACAGTATCATCAATGAGCAGTTTCAGAATGGAAGATATAGGAATGCTCAACTCTTTGGTAAGGAAACCATAAATACACTTATTACTAATTAAGAAATTGAATGTGTGATGTAATAGCCATTGCTGTGTTTGCAAATGGATCTTATATTATATGCAGATAGTGAGACTAATGGACTCTAACACTTAGACAAGTATCTCCCATTGTGTCATTCCATCACTAATCCTGCAATTGATTCATGCAAAACTCAACTGTGAGAAGTATTGTGTCATCTCACACTGTGTGAGTAGAGTGAAACACACTTTCTGCACAGGTTAACAAATCAACACAACAATCATGGGATCGACAAGTGAAGCCAATATGAGCAGAAAGGATAAATATTAGCTAATGTGTATGTTCAGTGTTTAATCTAGTCTTAGAAATTTATGAAAGTTACATTAAAATAATGGGGTGTTGAACAAATCATGTTTTCCTAAGTAAATGTGTCACACATGACAGTAAACTTGTATGTTGACCTAAGTATCAGGAACAATAATGGAAGAAGTAGTTGTTAATTCTATTTATGTTTTGCACTGTAGGTGTGGTCTCAATTCATGTGTAAATGTCAAAGCCAGGTTCGTATGTGATGACAACAGTTAAAAGTACACATATGTCTTAGTCATTCTTACAGTCTAGGTCCAACATCCACATAGTTATCAGCCCACATTGACATACTTCATCAATGCGATAGATGAACAGTTTGGTGGCTTAAGTTGTCTACATTTCCTGAATCTCAGTCCATCAATGTCAAACTCGTACAGTCAATCAATATTCTGTCAAACATTTCATACAGAAGTAAATAAGTGTTAGAATAGGGAACCTCTGGTTGGCACAGGTAGGTACTTGTGACAAGCAGTGGTCCCTTCTTCTATTCAGGGCGAGAGAGTTACCCCTTCAGAACAACCCCTGCTCACCCTATAGGTAGTGTGGCGCGAGCAGTCAGGGCTAAACTTCAGGGCGCTGGCGGTTAAGCATTTACAATCACACACAGTAAATCACAACGATCCCCCACAAACGGACACCAGGCGTAAGTTGTATCAAAAATACGGATGCTTTATATAAAAGATTCTTGGTTACGCAGGCATGTACAAGACCATAAATAACGGTTGCGAAATGGAAGCCACAAGATGATAATTAGGCACTGTTCTTGTCTTTGGTAACTTATTCTATCACGAGCGCTTCACAGGGCTCGGTTGAGTCGGTCCAGTCACGATGATGCGCAGTGCACCCGGGGTACAGTGATACGGGGAAATCAGAACGTTGCGGACCCCGAGTCCGATAGAGAGTTCACTGTACCTGGGAACGTGCGATGTGCTTGGACGAGTCTTCGGGGGAGATGCAGGTTCTGCACCTCGCGGGTCTCCGGATCAAGAATTCAGCGGGCGGCTCTCGGTAGACAGGTGCGGCCCAGGGCCTCCGACACGGACTGTGCGGGAGGTCACTGCGGAGGGCGGCACGGTCAGACTCAGGCTGGGAGGTGAAGCGGGGCGGCCGGATACGTTACGACGTACGGGCGACCGTCCGAGGCTGGATTTCACTTCCCAACTAGAAATCCGGCGGGAGGGCGAGAGGGCACCAAGCGCGCTCCAGTAGCAGGCAGGTGACAGGGAAGCGGGACGGCCAGACTCGATGGGTCCAGAGCGACTCAGGTAGAGCGGGGCTCTCGGCGAGTGGAGGCGGCCAGGCTTCTGGGTGTCACGGCCCTAGGAGGGATGCGAAGGTGCGCAGAGCACTCCGGTGGGAGAAAGCACACGGCTCGAATTCTCAGACGAGCGGAGACACGGTGAACCCACTGGTCCTGGGGTTCAGTTCAGGGGGCAAGCTCTTCTTCCAAGCCCTTGGAGATAGTTGAAAAACAAAGTGTAAAGTCTCTTTCAGTCTTTTCCTCTCCTTCCTCAGCAAGGCACCTACTGCAGGCCAATCCCCCAGGTCAGGGAAAGGTACTCCTCCTTCAGCTTCTTCCAGGTCCTTCTAGTCGGGCAGAGTTCCTTCGTGGTTCAATCTGGATCTGATTTCTTAGGAGCCAGGCTCCTACTTTAATACAGTGATTCTTTTGTTCTTTAGCGCCAGGGGGCCTGGGCCTGGCTCAGTCCAGTTTTGGAGCACTCTGTTGTGGTGACTCGGCTCTTTCCTTTCAGCAGCAGGGCAGAGACATCAGCCGCTCCACAGGGGGCGGAGCCGGCTTTGTGGTGGCAGAGCACAGGTCTATTCAAGAGTCAGGGTGTACTCCTCCCACCCATCCTGGTGTAATCTTTCTACCCACCACCTGGCAGCCAACCTGTCTCCTGGAATCCCCCAGCCCTGCTCCTGTACTGTTGCTAGGCAGAACACACACCCACCGCAGAGGCGGACTGAGATGGTCAGGCACGCAAAGGCTAACTTTCTAAAAGTAGCATTTGCAAACCCAGGATATTAAAATAACCTTTACTAAAAGATGTATTTTATTATCCCGAGTTCAGGCATACTAAACATGACTTTCTACCATGCTCTCTGAGTCCACAGCGTGTAGCGATACCAGCAGCCCATTCTGGCCTATGAAGAGCAGGTAGCCTTCAATAGTGAAAAACGAAAATGGCTGTAATTCACTACTAAGACATGCCACACACATCAGGGCATGTCCTACCTTATGCCTACAATGCACCCTGTGCTTGGGCCTACCAGAGGGGTGACTAACATGTAGTTAAGGGAAGGTTTAGGGACTGGCAAGCGGGGACACTTGCTCAGTCAGCGCGACGGTACCAGACCGCGCGCAGGTTCTGCAGTGGCAGATCCTAGACACATTTTACCCCGCTGCTTCGGTGGGTGGCACAATCAGTGCTGCAAGCCCACTAGCAGCATTTGGATATACAAGCCCTTGGCACCCCTGGTGCACTCTACTAGGGACTGACAGTAGACCAAATATGCCAAACGTGGAAGTCAATTCACATAATACATTTTACCATAGGGAGCACTTGCACTGTGGCACTGGATGGCAGTGACACAGTGCCCTGAGCAGCTAACACCAACACAAAAACACATTGAGGCACAGACAAAAATGGAAGGGTGACCCACGCCAATGGTGCCAGGTCTAACACGTGTCCCCACCAGCTGAAAAGTGGGGAGAACTACCCTACCCCAGGGAGTTCTTCATCACTAAGGCGGAAAAACCTGGACAGACCGTCAGCATTGGCGTGATCTGTGCCAGGGCGATGCTCCACCGTAAAGTCCATACCCTGTAGGGAGATGGACCACCTCAACAGTTTTGGGTTCTCACCCCTCATTTGCATCAACCATCTGAGGGGCCTGTGGTCGGTCTGAACCCGGAAGTGAGACCCAAACAAGTAGGGTCTTTGCTTCTTCAGCGCCCAGACCACAGCAAATGCTTCTCGTTCTATCGCACTCCACCTTTGTTCCCGGGGAAGTAGCCTCCTGCTAATAAAGGCTACTGGTTGGTCAAAGCCCTCCTCAGTGATCTGGGAGAGAACAGCCCCTACACCATGCTCTGATGCATCCGTCTGCACCAGGAACTCTTTGGAGAAGTCAGGAGCCAAGAGCACGGGCGCCGTGCACATGGCAGTTTTCAGGGTGTCGAAGGCTTTCTGACAGGTGTCAGTCCATATCACTTTTCTGGGCTGCTTCTTCGAAGTCAGCTCTGTCAAGGGGGCAACGATGCTGCCATACCCCTTGACAAACCTCCTGTAGTACCCGGTGAGTCCTAAAAAGGCCCTCACCTCCGTCTGGGTCTTTGGGGGCTCCCAAGCCAGGATGGTTTCAACTTTGGGTTGGAGGGGCGCCACCTGGCCGCTCCCCACTTGGTGTCCCAAGTACACCACTGAACCCTGCCCGATCTGACACTTGCTTGCCTTGATCGTGAGGCCTGCCTTGCGCAGCGCCATCAACACTTCCCAGAGATGTTGCAGGTGTTCTTTCCATGTGCCGCTGAACACTGCGATGTCATCCAGGTATGCAGCGCTGAACTCGGTCAGCCCAGCCAACACCTGGTTGACCAACCTCTGGAAGGTGGCAGGGGCATTCTTCATCCCAAAGGGCATCACCCGGAACTGGTAATGCCCATCTGGTGTAGAGAATGCGGACCTCTCTTTGGCCCCATCAGTTAAGGCGATCTGCCAGTACCCAGACGTTAAATGAAACGTGCTGAGGTACCGTGCAGCCCCTAACCGATCGATGAGCTCATCAGCTCTGGGATGGGGTGCGCATCAGTCTTCGTGACTGAGTTGAGTCCTCGGTAGTCCACACAGAACCGGAGTTCGGGCGTGGCACCCGGCGCTGCAGCCTTTGGGACCAAGACCACTGGGCTGGCCCAAGGACTGCTGGAGGACTCAACCACCCCTAGAGCAAGCATCTTTGAGACCTCCTCTTTGATGCAGGCTCTGACCCGGTCAGTACCCGGTAGGCTTTGTGCTTCACAGGTAAGCTGTCTCCTGTATCCACATCATGGACGCACCAATTTGTGATACCAGGAACCAGGGAGAACAGGTCAGGAAACTGCCCCAGCAGCTGGCGGCAACCACCCTGTTGCTCAGGGGTCAGGGTGGGTGAGAGGTTAACTCCATCCACTGACCCGTCTCGCTCTGAGGCTACCAAGAGGTCAGGAAGAGGCTCGTACTCCTCTTCCGTCCCATCATCGGTGGCCAAGAGCATGCCCACTTCGGACCTCTCCAAGTGGGGCTTCAGTCGATTGACATGTAGGACCCTTAAGGGGTTCCTAGGAGACCGCAAGTTCACCAAGTAGGTGACAGAACTCTTGCGCTCCACAATCTCAAAGGGTCCTGTCCACTTGTCCTGGAGTGCACAAGGCTCCACAGGGGCCAGGACCCACACTTTTTGACCAGGTTGAAGCTCAACCAGAGTGGTATTCTGGTCGTACCACCGCTTCATTTCCTCCTGGTTGGCTTCCAGGTTTGCCTCAGCAAGTTGCCTGAAACGCCTAGTCTGGTTCCGGAAAGCCAGCATGTAACTGTATACATTCTGGGGAGGTTTCCTGGGAGATTGCTCCCAGCCTTCCTTGACCAGACTAAGAGGTCCTCGTACTGGGTGGCCGTACAAAAGCTCAAAGGGACTGAACCCTAGAGACTTTTGTGGCACCTCGCGGTACGCAAAGAGAAGGCATGGTAAGAGGACGTCCCACTTACGCCTCATGGGATCCTCGAGACCCATAATCATGCCCTTCAGGGTTCGGTTGAAGCGCTCAACCAACCCGTTTCCTTGGGGATGGTAAGGAGTGGTGAACTTGTAGGTCACACCACACTCTTGCAAAAGGGACTTCATATATTTCGATATGAAGTTGGTCCCCCTGTCAGACACCACCTCTAGAGGGAATCCTACTCGTGAGAAAATTCCCATCAGTGCCCGTCCCACCACGGGGGCCGTCACTGTCCTCAGAGGGATGGCTTCAGGGTACCGGGTGGCATGGTCCACCAAGACCAGGATAAACCTGTTGCCCATGGCTGTCTTGGGGTCCAGTGGCCCCACAATGTCAATCCCCACTCGCTGGAATGGGGTACTGACCACAGGGAAAGGTTGGAGTGGAGCTCTCAGCTTCCTCCCACTCTTGCCACTTGCCTGGCAAGTCTGGCATGTCCTGCAGTGAGTGTCAGAACTCCTGCGCATTTGGGGCCAATAAAAGTGGGTGACAAGCCTTTCAAAGGTCTTGTCCTGCCCCAATTGTCCTGCTAACGGTACGTCGTGAGCCAGCCCCAGTAGGAAGGCTCTGAACTTCTGGGGTACCACCAGCGCACGGGCTGACCCAGGTTCAGCAACCTTAGGCTCTGAGTATAGGAGGTCGTTCTCCCAGTAGATCAAGTGAGTTCCGGACTGATCACCATTGGCCTGGGCTGCAGCCTGCTGCCGCATACCCTCTAGAGAGGGGCACTCTTTCTGCTCCCTGCAGAATTCCTCCCTGGTGGGGCCTCCTTCTTGCTGCCAATGGGTCAGCTCAGGCAGGTCCCCCAGTTCGGCTATCTGTTCCCCGGTAGGCTCCAGGGCATCCCCCTCAAGGTCTGCTTCCTCCTGGGCCATGGGAACTTCAGGAGCCGGTCTCCCGTGCCTCCCTCGCCCTCTCTCTAAGGCCGGTTCCTGGGCCTCTCCCTCATGCTCCAGGGTTCCTTCAACACCCCTACTGGCTGCCATTGACCGGGTGGTCACGCACGCCCAATCAGGTAAGCCCACCATCCGCAGGTGAGTTGTCTTCTCCACCTTTTCCCAAGGGGAGCTCTCCAAATCGTTACCTAGGAGACAATCAACAGGCATGGCCTCTCTCACAGCCACTTGCAGAGTACCAGAGACCCCCCCACTCAAAGGGAACCTGAGCCATCGGACACTGACTCTCTGTGTTGTCGGCGTTGACAACACGGCAGAATGCGTGTGGGACAACCTGCTCTTGAGACACCAGGTGTTGCTTGACAGCAGTCACACTGGCTCCTGTATCTCTAAGAGCCCCCACCCTCTTGCCATTTATGGTCACCCACTGCCCATACTTTTGAGTATTGGGGGGCAGTTGGGCCTCAGCGACCATCTCACTGTCTCCTAATGAGACTAGGGTCATCTGTACGGGATCCCCCGCCCCTTGGACATCTATCTCCCTCCCAAAGGCTACACTATTCACCTGCTTGGGGGGTGGAGCACCAGGGGGTGCTGGTTTACCATACAGGGGGCACTTGGGGTCCACGGAAATGTGCCCCAGGTTGTTACACTTGTAACATCTGAGGGGCCCTCTTTGAACAGGGTTACCTGTCGGGGCCCCGGTCTGCTTCGGGGGTGGGGGTGGCTGAGAACCTTTCCCTTGGTTCCCTTGGAAATTACTTTGGGGCCCTCTGTAGAACTCCCTCTGTTTACCCTTGTCCCCCCCACTCTTCTGCTGGGGACCCTGAACACCTTTGGCGGGGCCTCCCACGGGACCCTTGTGGACCCTGGTGCTGATCCAGCGGTCCGCCTCCTCAGCAAGCTTCCTAGGGTTAGTCAGCTTGCTATCGATCAGGTGCTGGCGTAGCTCAGGAAAACAATTATCCGACAAGTGCTCCCATGCAATTAAATCAAACAGCCCTTGGTAATCATTCACTTTGCTACCCTTCACCCAACCATCCAGCGCTCTGCAAAAAAAGGTCACATATTCTACATAAGTGGTATCAGGTTTCTTGGTGCAATCCCTAAATCTCTGTCTGTACAATTCAGGAGTTAACCCATACCTTGTCATAAGAGCCTCCTTCATGTGTGGATAGGATGTCTTGACCTCCGAGGGGAGATCCAGCAGTGTGTCCCGCCCTTCACTCAGGAACCTTCCCCACAACCCCGCTCCCCAATCTTTCTCAGGGACCCGGTGGGAGGACATGGCTACTTCATAGGCCCTGAACCACTGCCCAATATCATCCTGCTTATAATATTCTTTGACTACATCTTTAGGAATGTGCACCCTTGACTCTGTTGAATTGCTGCCACCAGAGGGTGAGTTGTCCAAACTCCTGGCCTTGAGATCCAACTCCCTCATTTTTACTTCATGCTCCATGGCCAGCTTTTGCCTTTCCATCTCCATTCGCAGTTTTGCCATCTCCACCTCATGTGCTCGTGCAGCACTCCTGTCGGCCATCTCCTCTGGCGACAGGCCTCTGCTAGGCTCACAAACACCTTCGGGGGGTATCACCTCCCGTGCATTCTCTGGGAACTTTGATTCGCGCCAGGCTCTCAGCGCTGTCACGTACTGATCCTTGGTGGTTAGTCCACTTTGCTTAATTCTGTACTTGGAGAGATATCCCTTCAAGACATCATTGGTGCACTTCCTCAGTGCGTCTTGCTCCCAATCGATGTCATCAACTCCAGAGAATATAGAGGACGCTCCGCCTCCACCGACTGAGCTAGGCATGGTTTCTTAAAGTGGAGATTCTTCTTTAGCAACAACTGTCAATCAATCTGTGGCTGTGTTATAGGTCTGCTCTACGTGGTGATCAATAATTCACTGTATGTAAATCATAAATGCAAATTCGAAATCCTCACCGCTGCCACCAATGTTAGAATGGGGAACCTCTGGTTGGCACAGGTAGGTACTTGTGACAAGCAGTGGTCCCTTCTTCTATTCAGGGCGAGAGAGTTACCCCTTCAGAACAACCCCTGCTCACCCTATAGGTAGTGTGGCGCGAGCAGTCAGGGCTAAACTTCAGGGCGCTGGCGGTTAAGCATTTACAATCACACACAGTAAATCACAACGATCCCCCACAAACGGACACCAGGCGTAAGTTGTATCAAAAATACGGATGCTTTATATAAAAGATTCTTGGTTACGCAGGCATGTACAAGACCATAAATAACGGTTGCGAAATGGAAGCCACAAGATGATAATTAGGCACTGTTCTTGTCTTTGGTAACTTATTCGATCACGAGCGCTTCACAGGGCTCAGTTGAGTCGGTCCAGTCACGATGATGCGCAGTGCACCCGGGGTACAGTGATACGGGGAAATCAGAACGTTGCGGACCCCGAGTCCGATAGAGAGTTCACTGTACCTGGGAACGTGCGATGTGCTTGGACGAGTCTTCGGGGGAGATGCAGGTTCTGCACCTCGCGGGTCTCCGGATCAAGAATTCAGCGGGCGGCTCTCGGTAGACAGGTGCGGCCCAGGGCCTCCGACACGGACTGTGCGGGAGGTCACTGCGGAGGGCAGCACGGTCAGACTCAGGCTGGGAGGTGAAGCGGGGCGGCCGGATACGTTACGACGTACGGGCGACCGTCCGAGGCTGGATTTCACTTCCCAACTAGAAATCCGGCGGGAGGGCGAGAGGGCACCAAGCGCGCTCCAGTAGCAGGCAGGTGACAGGGAAGCGGGACGGCCAGACTCGATGGGTCCAGAGCGACTCAGGTAGAGCGGGGCTCTCGGCGAGTGGAGGCGGGCAGGCTTCTGGGTGTCACGGCCCTAGGAGGGATGCAAAGGTGCGCAGAGCACTCCGGCGGGAGAAAGCACACGGCTCGAGTTCTCAGACGAGCGGATACACGGTGAACCCACTGGTCCTGGGGTTCAGTTCAGGGGGCATGCTCTTCTTCCAAGCCCTTGGAGATAGTTGAAAAACAAAGTGTAAAGTCTCTTTCAGTCTTTTCCTCTCCTTCCTCAGCAAGGCACCTACTGCAGGCCAATCCCCCAGGTCAGGGAAAGGTACTCCTCCTTCAGCTTCTTCCAGGTCCTTCTAGTCGGGCAGAGTTCCTTCGTGGTTCAATCTGGATCTGATTTCTTAGGAGCCAGGCTCCTACTTTTATACAGTGATTCTTTTGTTCTTTAGCGCCAGGGGGCCTGGGCCTGGCTCAGTCCAGTTTTGGAGCACTCTGTTGTGGTGACTCGGCTCTTTCCTTTCAGCAGCAGGGCAGAGACATCAGCCGCTCCACAGGGGGCGGAGCCGGCTTTGTGGTGGCAGAGCACAGGTCTATTCAAGAGTCAGGGTGTACTCCTCCCACCCATCCTGGTGTAATCTTTCTACCCACCACCTGGCAGCCAACCTGTCTCCTGGAATCCCCCAGCCCTGCTCCTGTACTGTTGCTAGGCAGAACACACACCCACCGCAGAGGCGGACTGAGATGGTCAGGCACGCAAAGGCTAACTTTCTAAAAGTAGCATTTGCAAACCCAGGATATTAAAATAACCTTTACTAAAAGATGTATTTTATTATCCCGAGTTCAGGCATACTAAACATGACTTTCTACCATGCACTCTGAGTCCACTGGGGTCACAGCGTGTAGCGATCCCAGCAGCCCATTCTGGCCTATGGAGAGCAGGTAGCCTTCAATAGTGAAAAACGAAAATGGCTGTAATTCACTACTAAGACATGCCACACACATCAGGGCATGTCCTACCTTATGCCTACAATGCACCCTGCGCTTGGGCCTACCAGAGGGGTGACTAACATGTAGTTAAGGGAAGGTTTAGGGACTGGCAAGCGGGGACACTTGCTCAGTCAGCGCGACGGTACCAGACCGCGCGCAGGTTCTGCAGTGGCAGATCCTAGACACATTTTACCCCGCTGCTTCGGTGGGTGGCACAATCAGTGCTGCAAGCCCACTAGCAGCATTTGGATATACAAGCCCTTGGCACCCCTGGTGCACTCTACTAGGGACTGACAGTAGACCAAATATGCCAAACGTGGAAGTCAATTCACATAATACATTTTACCATAGGGAGCACTTGCACTGTGGCACTGGATGGCAGTGACACAGTGCCCTGAGCAGCTAACACCAACACAAAAACACATTGAGGCACAGACAAAAATGGAAGGGTGACCCACGCCAATGGTGCCAGGTCTAACAATAAGCATATAATGAACTGCAACCAGGGTAATGTATAGGGGTGGGCGAAATTTGCGAAATCCACTTTCGCAAATTATTGCGAAAATGTTAAAAATGATCGCAAACACGCGGAAATATCGCGAAGATGCGGAAGTTTTTTCCCGCATGTTCGCGAGATTTTCTGCATGGTTGCGGCTCGCCAACTTACCCATGTGGTTGCTCGCGGGCGCGGCCATCTTGTTTTCAGTTGTCTTGCGGTGCATGATCGTGAGAAGAAAGACGTGATCGTGCGACGCATGACGTCACTGCGGGCGCGAACTGCCGCGAGACAGCGCAAATGGCTAAAAACAATGCAACATCTCATGGAGAACGCGACCGGATCAAGAAAACTTGTCGGCGAACGCAGGCATTCAGGTAAGGCGATCGCGCGCGAGAATGTATTATTTTACAGTGCGAGCAAGAAACAAATTATCGCCAAGCTGCGGAATGCGGAAATTTTGACATTTTCGCGCATTCCGCGGAACGCGAAAATGTCAAATTATCGCAGTTTCCGCGAACGGAACGAAATTTTAGCCCAGGCCTAGTAATGTATCACTGAGTACTCGGGATCCCAAACTCAGAACTCTCTTGCCACATCAATGATGTCATAATTAAGGCACATAAGTACTGAATCACCTACAAGGCAAAAGCGGATATGTGAAATCCTAAAGTGTTGTGTATAGATCTCTAGTAGAAAGTTACTTGTATCTACATTAGTTTCTGCCAAATAAAAACGGCCGACATTGCCATACCTGTGTGTCAATCTAGGTTTACCATGACACCTTGCCACACAAAAAGTGTTAACTGTTGGTTGACAAAAAATATATAACTATCTATGTCAAATGTTATAAATAACCCTGGGCGTAGTTCATGAAGTAGCGCTACGCATAGCTACGCAAAGTGCACTTCGCACTACGCGAGCTACGCGTAGCACTTCGCAAACTGCGTAGTACTCTGTTCGCACTGTGCAAGATGTCGTTTTCAATGATTGCACAGTGCGGACAAGCATCAAGCACTGTGCAATCATTGAAAACGGCATCTTGCACAGTGCGAGCTGTAGTTTTCTGCCGCGCGAGTAGATTTTTACTCGAGCGGCAGCTGTCTCAACGCGGACTGGTAGTTTCTCACCGCGAGCGGTCGCGAGCATACGCGGCCACTCGCAATGAGAAACCTGACCTCCCCGCGTTGAGAATCTCGCCGGGAGGTTTATTTTCCACGCTCGCGATCGCCAACTTGATGTTGCTGATCGCGAACGAGGAAAAAGTCTCCCCGGAATGTCATTTTGCTTGCTCGCGGTCGCCAACTTGATGTTGAGGACCGCGAGCAAGCAAAAAATGACCGCTGCACTACGCAACGCTACGCTACCTGTGTTTGCACTGTGCTACGTGCAATTCGCGTAGTGCGAAGTAGTGCAAACTTCGCAAACTACGCGAGCGTAGCGTGGTGATTTGCCCAAGCTTAGTTGTAAATTCACTACTTGTACTAAGGATGTGGCCATGTTAAATTTAGTGAACAAATCGAAGGCTGTGCTAATGTCATGTAGGCAAGCAAGGACATCAGAGGTGACAAAAGGACACATGTATATGTGTGTGCCAAACATGTTGGCACTATCACAAGTTACCTAGCACTGACTGTATGCCAGAGAATCTTATTATAAGTTTGTAACTTTACACATATAGTGAGTGCACATAGCACAGAGATAATAAAAACATTTCAAAATACTTATAGTAGTAATCTACTGCCTAAACATGTCAGGCAACATGTAGAAGTGTCATATGTATCAGGACATGGACAATATTTGCAATGATACATAGAACTTGAGGATACATGTGTACACCAATGGTCAACAGTATCTAACACATAATGGTCAACTCTCTAAGAAATGTGTATGAGTTTGCCAGCATACATATTACACATGTAAACTTATGCCTCAGTAACAATATGCAAAATCATTTACTGTTGTATTTTTGTACTTTCAACTGACCAAAGATATGGGTTGCAGCCATCGATATAACACGGCACACACCAAGACGAGGAATGTTGTGGAGAGGACTTTTGGTGTTCTAAAGTCCACCTTCAGATGCCTGGATATATCAGGCTGAAGACAGTTGTTCTCACCCCCTATGGTGCAAAAAATATTCCTCGCCTGTGCTATATTGCACAACGTCTTTGTAAAAACAAATCTCCCGTGGGACTACGAGACACTAAATACAGATAAACTTGACAAGGATGAAGACAATGAAGGAGAGATCCAGTACACAATGGCTGGTTGGCGGAGACATGACCAGATTGTGGCCAATTTGATTAATTAAACAATATTATGGTAATTCAGACAGAAAAAATGTTAATCAGTCAAATAAGCTTTATTCGGCTTACAGAAGCCATAAAAGCACAAGTTAAAAAATAAATACCAATAAAAATGAAACTTAAGAATATTAAAAACACAAAGACTTAAAAAACACACACACACCTGTACAAAAGCAACCAAATACATTTGTTAGTACATTATTTCTTAGTCTCAGCGCACAATGCACAATATTGACCAAGGCAACACAAAGTTCCAAATTAGACAGTTTTTCATAAACATAAGTGCCTCTCCAGAATTGGGATCAGAAAACACTTCCGAGAAAGGGAGTATAAGTGACAGGAGAGAATAAAGTGCATGGTGCTTTCTTTAGAGAGGTTTTATCACAAGGACAACTTGGCATAATGCTGTTCCAGTCAACCTCCCTGGGGAAGGCCACTAGTAAATGTAGGGTGTTAAAACAAAACCTAGTCATATAAAATCTTGCATTTGATTTACAAATTGATGTTAGATAAAATTCAAATCCTGGTGATGTTTTAATCGAGTTGTAATTAGTACTACTAACCAGTTTATCAAAATTTGCCTGGGAAAAAAGGCCTGACATTCTCCAATTACCGCTTTCACCTCGCCCATTACATCCAGCTTAATGTTTGATGAATTGGAAAATAGCTCAGGGAAGCCTAAACCCCTAAAGCTCTCCTTAATAAAAGTAATCCACAGGATCGCCTGGGCGTGATCATGTGAAAAACAACTTCCAATGTATCTTTTGGGGATCAAATTTGATCCTGTCCTCTATAAGAGGCAAACCAAGCTCAGAATGGCACATAAATAAAGGAGTCGATTGAGGGACTGCTCAAAGTCAGTGTAAAAGTCTGTAAATGATCCGCACCCATGTATTCCCAAACTCTGGCGCCGTAGGTAGCTACAGCAATACACTTACTTTGATATATGCTAATCATTTCTTGCACCGGCTTGTTCCCTAGTTGCATGCGAAAGTAAAGACTGATTCTGCGACTCTAGGCATTGCATTGTCCTGCTGTTAAAAAGAGTGTGCCAACATAAACGTTGGTCCATGGCAATACCCACGACCCTACCAATAAAAATGATGTTTTAGGGTGATACACATAGCAGAAGATTTGGTTCAATTATCTTTTAGGTCAAGCTTCCCCATACAATTGTTAAAAGCATCTAAAAGTCCTTGTAACCTGTTAGCAGTTCTGGACATTAAAAATGTATCATCAGCATACAGTAAAACAGGGAGGGTACCAGATTACACCACAGGCATTTCCTTTACTGCTTTACTTAACTGCAGATCCAGATCAGTAATATAGATTAAAAATAATAAAGGGGCTATCATGCACCCCCGCTGACCCCCTGCGAGGACTTGATAGCAGAGGGAAGTTCGCCCTCAGGACCATACCTCACCCTGATCAGAAAGTCCCAATGGATCCTCTGCAATAAACCAATGATAGCCCGATCAATATCCATCCAACTATAATGCCCCACAACTTGGACCTGTTGACCAAGTCAAAGGTAGACAAGAGATCCATAAACGCTAGGTGAAGGAACCCTATCCGTTCTTGAACATACTTGCTTGTGACCAGCTGAAGGTTCAGGCTTTGTTCCACAGTGACCACTCTGGGGCGAAACCCAAACTGTACCTTAGAGATAGCCTGGTTTTCCTCCAGCCAGCCCTCCAGTCTAGTGGCAATAATTCTGTCAACAATTTTGAGAGAACTATCTAAGAGGGAAATTGGATGATAACAGTAAGGTGAGTGTCTGTTCCCTTTCTTGAAAATGGGGACAACCACTGCTTCTTTCCAAAACAGAAAATATGTCAACTTTTCAACCTAAAAATAATTTTTGGAACTCATTCATTGTGTTGTGTGTATGTGAAAGTCATTCACATCTTCTAAACTAGATGTAGGCTTCAACATGTAACAATAATGTTGTCTGAGCTGTTGATCAGCATGGAGCTATAACCCCCCCAAAATTACAAATTCAAAGCAGCAATAAAATGTGCTGCAGTGTACTGCATGAAAGGGAAAGGGCAGGATTGCCACCAGTGGCAGCAGGCATGGATCGGGGATGGCGGGGCGGGTGGGAGGAAGGAGGTGTAAGGAAAGAAGAAAAAAACCTTACCTCCTCGACGTGTCTCTCCCACGTCATCTCTCCTCTGTGTCGGGACAAACAGGAAGCACCCAAGCTTCCAGGCTCCCCTGAGCCAATCACAATGCTGTAAGCAGCAATGTGCTTGGTCGGTGGGACGTGAGCAGAGCAGTCCCACCCTGCAAAGCTTCCACAGCAGGGAAAAATAATATGATAATAACATCAAGTTATTATCATTTTGTATTTATTTTATTTCACTGCTGCAAAGCAGTGGTCCATTCCTGTCCTCACGCACTTAAGCAATGCAGTGCAGCACAGCTAGCGGTCTCGCTATGTTCTGAAGCAGCAAAGTGTATTCCATATGGTACTCAGTAAATGATGGAACTGACATAAAAATGTCAGTATCTGAGGCAAACCCCTCATTGTAGTGTCACACAAATGAACGAGCATGCAACATGGCAGCACGATGCAGGAATACATTTTGTCGCAGATACCATCACAGATCACAAGTGACAGTTGTCATAAACGAACACCTAGTCTCAGGTGTAGGTGTTAAACTACCATTTGTAAAGAAGGCATAAGTATAAATGTGGGGATCCACAAAATACTACACATATCACACCTTTCCTGGGCATATTGATATAAGTACCACATCTGGCCACAGTTGAAAAAATACACATTTACCATGTTTTGCACAACAATCAAGGAGGCTTAAAGGCCTGGAACTGAACACTATAAACAGATGAAGTTGGAATGTGTGGCATTAGCCAAAAAAGTAAGACAAAGGAGACATTTGCCAACCATCACCTCACCTCAAGAATACAGAGATGGTAAAAGTGTGAAGCACCCATGTCAAAAGTCAAGCACAAATGTATGTGTACATACACAATCTCTTTGAATATGGTAAAATGGAGAGGTTGGATATGGAATTACCCCTTCATGGTAAGAGTAGTGTAACCCTGCCCCAAATGTACAACTGCATAGTTGTGTGGATCACCAACTCTGGTATATACCCAAAGGGAAACAGGGAATAAGCATGTGTGCCATGACATAGGCCTGTGCCAAGGAATGCAGTCTGCTTGAACCAGGATGGCCACACTAACATCTGGGCTCACAATAGATGTACGCTACTGCCTTTGCCACGATTAGGACGGAGCTAAAGTGGGGATGGCAGCATGTAGTGTAGTGAACAGTAGTAGTGTAATTTACCTATCAGCCATGCTTCACAGCAGTGAGGCCTACTGGCTCAGACACCTCTGCAAATGTTCTGTTGCTTTGTGATGCACTCATTCCTGCACAACATCAGGTTGATCAGGAAATGTGAGCATGGCAAAACTATGTGCAGAATGTATGTGCCTGTGCAAGACACACACAACACATAGGTTGAAATGTTAAACAGTGTGCAGATGGGTAATGTGTGTGTGCTGTTACTTTGTGAATTACGTGGCACACTCTAATACAGTTCAAAGGCAGTGGTGTAGGTTAACAAGTATTGTCATGCAGTGCAACAGTTCTCCTTGCTACACTGCACTGCATGACAGGGAAAGTGCTGTAGTATAAATAATATAATATGGCACTTTCCAGCTGTTTCCCCTGCGCTGGTGCTGTTTTGACTGCCTAGCGCCATTGTAGACATCCTTGCACCATGATGCAAGGGTGCTTTTTTTTAATGAAGGAATTTTTTTTGTGCATGAAGGGGCACCTTCTAGCAAATAACAAATCCTGAGAGGCATACACCTCGGCTACTTATACTGCAGAATGGAATAAATAACCTTTAGCACTCCTTGATACACCTCTCCAGGGAAGGTGTATCTTTCTGGGCTAATACCAGGTTTACCAGGTCTGGTAAGTCTGGAAATGTGTCTAAATGCATAGGAGTTGCATGGGAACACCCAAGACACTGCAATGGAATGCCTCCCTAGTGCACAGTAAGGCATTGCATCAATTTGTGATGCAATGCTTCAATTGAGATTGATGATGCCACTTAGGGCCTCGCAATATCATATTTGACTTGGGTTCTGCATGTACCACGTTATGTGGTGAAATTGCCATGCTACTAAGGTCGTACATATACCCCAGAGTGCAGAAGTGGCTGTGCTGTTATTCTGCCTACCTTTGTGCGTAACATTTGGCTGCCTGGTAAAAACATGAGAATTATTGCAATCACACCAGATGGAGTTTGACAGTTCAGCAATCCTGCCAATTGGGTGGGACATACACTGGAGTGTGGTGGAGCAGGCCTTTCTCAGTGCTTCCCTAAGTGGGTGTTGCATCTGCAACAATTCACAAGGAAGGGGTCTTGACACATTGCAGTTAACACGAGATTGGACAAATTATGACATCAAAATGAGTAGGGTACATGCTCCAGGATCAATCCTTGCATGCACATCTGACTGTGGCAGACATTCAGGTGTGTGCCCTGGTAATTTATGTGAAAAACGATGTGTGACCATTGCGCTCTGGATCTCTGCCATGCTGTGCCACCATGCTGTCTGCTTGGCCCCTAGCTGGGTGATAAGGACTGCACATACATCCCTTGAACCAGACTGACTCCAAGGGCAACCTGCCTGACCTCTGGCATTAAGTCTCAGGTACATGAAAGACATCCTTCCACCTTGCTTTAGCACCTGGACAATGGCATCTGTCACTCTAAGCTGCCAAGTGTTGCCACCCCAGCCCTGGACCAATGGAATAGGGCTGAAAGTGTTTGAACAAGCAGAAGCCACACTTCTACTGTACATCCCACATATCGGCCCTGTTGCGTGGGTCAGAACCTGCGCAGTGGCCCTGTTGCGCGGGTCTGTACCCACACTTCGCACCAGGTGTGCTGGTCGGAACCGGCGCATCCCTGCCATTGAGTGGAACTGACTGTACTCCAGACGTGCTACGGCTCAGTGCATTCATCATGCAGTGTCCATTTGCATAGCAATGGGTAAGAAAAAATGATGGAAATTTCGGAAAAGTGCTAGACACACCCAGGAAATTACATAATGGGTGTAGCAGGCTGTATACTAGGAAGTGTGAAACTTTGTTTCCCTTTCAATTACAGTCTGTTAGTTTGTGCTGAGTTTTGGGGGTGGTTTGAGAGTGTCTGCTGGTTTTGAGAGAATTTTGGTCTTGTTGGTGTCTGGTCTGTCCTTGTCTTGTGTAAATTGTGTACCTTTTGTGTATTTGTGTTGTATATTGCATTTGTTTTTGTCATTGAATTGTTGGGTGTTCATCTGTTTAGGGGTTGCATATATTAGTGGTAGGCATTATTTTAAGGGGTTTTTGTTTGGGATGTAGTGGGTTTAGGAGGATGTGGATCATGTTGGGAAAGGGTGAGGGTAAGAATTCCAGTGAGGGAGAGGTTGATGGCCTCATATAGCTTCTAACTCATTACTTGCCAAACATGCTGGCATATGGGGTAGGGTCAGCCACGGCTACACCCTAAAGGACCAAAAGGATCACTGGGAGAGGGTGCGTTGGCAAATGTGTCAGGTAATCAGAATTGAGCACACCATCTCCCGGCTCAGACATTGCTGGTCTGATATCATGGCACATGAGGTGGATCTGGTGGACATCCTAGGATTGGACATTGGCGGCCCGTAGGTATGTTTGTATGTACCATCTGCATCTATTAACGTTACACTATCATTTAAGCAAAGGTTTAAACATGAAAGGGGAAAAAAGTTTGATTGTGGTGGTTTGATTCTGCAGTATGCAAATTTCTTCAAATGTGTGCCTCGGAGTGGGTCCATAAATCTAAGACAGGGTGGAGTTCGCGGAGTTCTGCTAAGCGGAACTCGGCGAAGTCTCACAAAAACTCTGCCACGCTACACAGAGTTCCTCAACCGGTGAAGTGAGCTTGGTGATGCCTGTTTGCGTTGATATTCAGTTCAGGGTGTTTTTCCTGCACTGGGAAATCAACTTATATGGCACCAGGCGCAGTGCTAGAGGGCGCTGCTTCTTTTCTACCGCTCGAGTAGATTTTCTACTCAAGCTGCAACTTTCTCAATGTAAACAGAAGGTTTCTCAATGGGAGCAATCGTGACCACCTGCGACCGCCCGCATTGAGAAATCCAACTGCCCACCTTGAGAAATCTCGCTGGGAAGTGGATGTTTCTCACCCACGCTCGCCAACTTGCTGTTAGGGAGCGCGAGTGTGGAAAAAAACTCCGCTCTGAGAACGGAGTGGAGTGCACCGTCCAGGCTTACATAAATCCAGAGTAATATAATGCAGGGGCAATTGCTGTACTGCGATATGCTGTCCCAGGGGGCTATTCTATGAGTTGTGGGTGTTTTTTTACATTGAACACGCATTGATTTAAGAGTATTCCCTGATTTTCCATACATGATTGACCAGGTAATGATTAAAACATTTGACAAACCTACACAGGTGATGGCTAAATCGATGTTCTATGTCCATATATCTTACACATTTTATGTGTGCTGCATTGTGCAGCACATGTAGACAGCTGAAAATGCCTCTGGCAATTTGTTATGGGAAGGACAGTGGCCTTTCCAGTACAAAACAATACAAAGCTGCTGACAAGGCATGCACCCTCACCATTTTGCAAGAAAGCATGCATTGCCACTAGTTAGCACTAGCCCCAGGAAAAGTCTGATATGGTCTATACAATGTTACATACACTGTATACCTGTCCTTTCCCATCCTAGGACTACGTTGGCTTGCCTAGGACCAATGGATTCCCCTTGAGCCATGGTGCAAGCGGGCCTGAGATGTTGATGCCCAGCTGTATAGAAGACATCTTATTTAGCCAATTCTCCCATAGATAGTGACTAGCTGCACACTGTATTCATACAATGTATACATATGTATGTTAAGTGTGTTGAATATATGAAATCACTGGGATGTCTTAACATTTATAATGGAATTTAGACCATATGTAGCTTCACTATTAACAATGCAATGTTCAAATTGTTGGCTTGTAGGTGGACATGTCCATATCATCTGGGGAGAAGATGACACCTTGCAGAATACCAGTGCAACCCGTAAGTGTAAAGAGCACATGGTTGTAGCTCTGTAAGGTCTGTGTGTGATCCATGATAGTTGTAACATTGTGATGTGTATGGGGATGTATCCATCACCTGAAAACAAATTACAGTCAGTGCTCCAACACCGGCGCTTAATATGAGCCAGTTGGGTCCGTTGATCGGCACCGGCACTTAGTTGTCAGCACTGGCACTTATGACACTTTGCCATGTGGTGCTGATGTTTGTCTGATTTAGAGTGTGCACAACAACAGTGTTTTGCTAATTCAATATAGTTAAAAATGCCTACTACCTGCCTCCCATGCTAATCTTATAGCTTTGGGGGCCTGGAATAGTCTGAATTGGTACTGCCATGGGTAGCGCTAGCAGGGGCAATGGGTGGTGTAGGCTGCAGTGACCTCCTGATGAGGGCCTTGGCACTTATTTTTTTTTACTAATTAAGCATTGGCATTACTTGTCATCTCAACATTTAGTTATCCAATGTTAATCAAATATTGAAACGCTGGTCAATTCCCAATTTGAATTTATTGAATCATCAATGTTATAAAATCCTCAAATGTAAGAGCTCATATCAATCCATGTCAAGACAATGTAAAGACTTAGGCAGAGCATGCTTGCACAGTCCCAATTAATTTCTGGCAAGCAAGGCCCTTCATCAGGGGAAATTGCACCACAGAATCATGCACAAATGGGTACTAGCATCTTCTTCGGCCTACTTTTTATCCTTCTTTGCCCCGTCATCAGTTGCCAGGCATCTCCCTCATTCTCCTGAAGAGATGAACCATTTAGCGACTTTCTTTTATGAAAGAATCACGACTATTCAGGATTCCTTCTCAAGGGGGTCTCCAGATGATTATGCAGACTAATTAGCCCCTGCTGCAGAGCTTCCCTGAGGAGACATTCCTGCTCTCCTCCAGTTTCCTCAACTGCAACCTAAAGTATCCCTAGATATCATCAAGGGTCTTAATTTGGTATCCTCTGCTGACCGTGTCCAGCAAAATTACTGGCTTTGGTGGCCACAGTCTTAAATCCTGTGGTAAATATGGTACTTAATACCTCTTTAGCTGCTGGCCATATGCCTTCTATTTGGAAACATGCTAAAATTCCTCCACTACTTAAGAAGTCCTCTGCTGACCCCAAAGTGTTAGCAAACTACAGACCCATATCACTACTGCCGTCTTTCTCTAAGGTTCTGGAGAAATATGTGAATACAGTCATTTCGGACTGTGCTGAAAAAATAAACTTTTGCCAATCTGACTTCTGGGCTAACTATAGTACTAAAACCGCTCTGCTGGAGGTCTTGGAACATGTTAAGGAGAAGCTTGATCGGGGGTTAAAGCCATTGTAATTTTATTAGACCTGCCAGCAGCATTTGATACTGTACCTTATGACAGGCTCCTGGATAGGCTGCAAGAACTTGGAATAGGTTGCTCTGCCTTAGAATGCCTCACTTTCTTCCTAAAGGACAGAAGTCGGGAAGTTTGGGCTCCTCTTTTTGTGGCCTCCATCCCCAGTCTGGAAGTGGGGGTTCCGCAGGTCTCTATATTGAGACCCACTCTTTTCAATTTATACATGTCCCTTTGGCACCACTGGCAAAAGAATGTAGGGCAAAAGTAATTTCATATGCAGACGATACACAGCTTCTTTTCACCTGCGATAGGGGAGCGGACTTTGAGGGTGAGAAGATTAGAACTTGCCTCACTAGGGTGTTTAAGTGGCTAAGGAGGAATCAATTGAAATGTAATCCAGAGAAGTTTGAAATTATCTTTTTGGCTCCCTTCTTTCTGAAGAGTGGAGACACTGGTGGCCTGAGGATATGTCTCTTCCTCTCTCTGCACAAAATATTGTAAAAAATCTGGGCATGATGATGGATGGTACTCTCTCAATGAGATCCCAAGTCCTGTCGGTAGTAGGCACCTGCTTCGGCCTTCTGCGTATGCTGAGGAAACTTCTTCCCCTTCTACCATTAGATTACAGAAATACCGTCATCCAGGCATTGGTCACTTCCAGACTAGATTATGCTAATGTTCTGTACCTAGGCCTTCTTGAGTGTCTTCTCAATCATTTACAGGTGGCCCAAAATGCAGCCGCTAGAATGGTACTTATGCTTAAGCCCAGGACTCATTTATCCCTGCACCTCAAGGCATTACACTGGCTGAAAGTAAAAATGAGGAATAGGTTTAAGTCTCTGGTGCTGTTCTTCAAGGCCCTGCATGGTAGTGGTGCAGTGTATCTCGGAAGCAGACTAACCCAATATGCACCATCAAGAACCTTGAGGTCATCCTCTTTGGGCCTGGCTCCCATTCCTAGATTGTTGGACCTGTCAGCCCTAGGGTGGTCTCCCCTTCCATTTTTGTATCGGGCCTCATTTTTTCCACCCTCATTTTTATGTTGGACTAGGTCTCCGGGCACCTTTTCATTGCCAATCAGTGTTAAGGTGCAGGTGCTTCCTTCTCCCAAGATGGCTGGCACAGGCCCCTGCGACTGCAGAGTGGTCTTTCATAGTAGCACCCTAGCTGCCAGGAGCTGGCTGGAACCCCACAACAATGTTGCGACTCCAGCCCGCCTTTTTGTCCCATAGGTAGAGTGGGGAAGCTCCTGGAATGTGCTGGAACCTTCTAGAAGGGAGGTGTGGTTTTTCTTTTGCCGCCTTGGCTAGAGGTCACCTGACCTAGGGCTACTTAAGGGACGGGAGGGAAACTTTTGTGGTGAGTTCGCCATTGGGGTGAAGCAGAGCTGGAAGAATCCATCAGGAGAGTAGGCGGTAGCCCCTTAGCGAGGGACTTATGCCTCTGAGAGTGACAGGATTTAGGTGCTGGCTCTTAAGTGAGTGAGGGACCCTGTGAAACCCACTGATCTTGCCCAGCAGTAGGAGGACCCAGAGACTCTCTACCAGCCTGACTAGGAAGGATCTAGTCGCCCTCTCCATTCCTAACCCCCTGTAACAGAACCCCTTAAGGGCGCCAGATACATCTGCGCCAATAAGACTTCCCCTAACAGCTGAAACCTATTCACCAAGCACTGAGACTGCGTGTCCAGATTGAACTCTGAAACCTATTCACCAAGCACTGAGACTGCGTATCCAGATTGAACTCTGAAACCTATTCACCAAGCACTGAGACTGCGTGACCAGACTGACCCCTGAACCCTGATGCAAAGCTGACTGGAGAACCACCGGGGATCGACCAGGTATTAGCGCTGTGACCCCTGCGCTTCCTGCCCTGGTCTGGGACCCCCGGCAGCGTGCTCCGCTGAGCACAGAACCCCATCCTTAATTTGAGCCCCCCCCTGTGACGGCGACGCCAGCGCGCTCACCGCTGTGACCTGGAGGCCTGGAGAAGTGCCCTGCCGTGTCACGAGGCCCGCGGAGAAGCCCGGGGCCCCGTCGCTGCCATCGCAGCTGCGTGAGGAGGTGTGCAAGGCCGGGGCCGAGTTCCCCCATCATCGTGAGAGCGGACGCCTGCTGACGCCGAGATCGAGGTAAGCCCGGAGGCTGAAATCGCCCCCGGTGCGCCCCCTGCGGGTTGGGAGCCACACCGCACCCTTAGCCGGGATTCCTCTCCGTGGGATTCCACCCCCCTGTCTTCACGACGGAAGAGACCCCGCCGAGGGATCCTTCCCGTGTGCCCCCTCGAGCGATACTGAAGCGTGGTGCCCAACGAACTGCACCGGAGCTCCCCGCTGGAAGCTCCGTTTCAAAGTACTGAGTGTCGTTGATTACGAGTGGCGCTTGATGCTATGTGCTCCGTTTCAAAGTACTGAGTGTCGTTGATAACGAGTGGCGCTTGATGCTATGTGCTCCGTTTCAAAGTACTGAGTGTCATTGATTACGAGTGGCACTTTATGCTATATGCTCCGTTTCAAAGTACTGAGTGTCATTGATTACGAGTGGCGCTCTATGTTATACGCTCCGCTCCAAGGTACTGAGAGTCATAAATTACGAGTGGCGCTTTGTGTTTACATGCCCTGCCTTAAAGTGTTACGTGCTATCAAGTCAGAGTAGCGCGCTGTTATTCATGAGCCAGGTCAAAGTGTTACGTGCTATCAAGTCCGAGTAGCGCGCTGTTATTCATGAGCCAGGTTGAAGTGTTACGTGCTATCAAGTCCGAGTAGCGCGCTGTTATTCCTGTGCCATATTGATGTGTTAAACGCTATTGATTACGAGTAGCGCTCTGTTATTTATATTCCCTAATACAGTGCTATGTGCCAGAGATCACGAGTAGCTCTCCATGCTAGGTGCCCCGTTCTGAGGTCGTCACCGGGTAACGCGCCCCACGCGCGTGTGCAGCTACGTGAGTGGTAGTTGTGCCCCAGGCAGTACTGTCATTTCATAAATTGCATATGTGGTAGAAACAGCCTGTATAGCTCATGACCGATATGTACATCGCTAGCTATTGTATTATTCGCATATGAAATGTACTGCTACCTCATGAACTGCATTTAACGTGACCTACTTGGATAAACTTGAGTATTTACATAATTCCTACAGTGTGGCATCACTTATTGTGTGTGTTCCTCGTCGCATGTGAGGTGCGTGTTGTATGGTTGCTTTACACACAGACCTTTGGTGGCCCGACCGCTCGTGTCACGTTACCGCCCCATAGGGCCTGGAAACCTCAGGTCCAACATTTTGTTGGCGAGCGGTGGGATCCTTAGGAGCTGTGACCATACAGCACCCTTCTGTAAGCCAGAGGGCGCCACAATTAAACGCCTAATTGTTCCAGAGCTCTGAAACAATTGATTGCTGCATTTTTTTATTTCCACTGTCCAGGTTGAGAGTACAGAAAGCCTGGTTAGCTGAGAACTGTTACCTATACCCTAAGAAATTTTCTCCTTAGTGTCTAGGTCCCCAACTGCCAGAATGGAATTCCGGTTAGCTGACCTCGAGGGGTACTCAGTGAAGCAACTAAGGGAGTTCAGGCAGGGGATGGGGGTGCCTTGGGTACGGAAGGCCAAAGGACCGGAACTCCGCACCGCCATTAGGGCATGGGTAGAGGCCCACCCAGACGGGAGAGGGGATGAGGGACAGGAGGCACCAGATGCACCTGAGGAGGAGAGCGCCCAAGAAGTGACCGACATATTGAATGTAGATGTGTCTGAAAATGTGCTCCCAGGGAGACGTTCTGGGGCCAGTAGTAGGACAGGGTCGAGGAGGAGCGCGTCCCCAGAGGAGTACGAGGACTGGAGGGAAGAGAGGCAGTTAAGGTGGGAGCTGGCCAAGTTAGAACAAGATAAAGAAATGGAAAGGGCCAGATTGGAACATGAGAAAGAAAGGGAAAACAAGAGATGGGCAATGGAGGAAAAGAAGCTGGCGCACGAGCTTCAGCTAAAAGAGCTGGAGTTACGCGCCCTCCAAGTGAACATGTCCAATAAGGACAATGGTGGCAGCATACCTAAGGAACCTCAAGAGCCAAAGTTCTACCTACCTAGAGAGGTAATTGCCAATTACACAGTGGGGGACGACATCATGAAATGGTTGGAGGCATACGAGGTAGCCTTTAACGGCCCATGGGGTACCCGAGAGTAATTGGGGAGGTGGTTTATACCGGTATATACCTCCCAATGTTAGGGACACCCTGTTATATTTGGCCAAGGCGGATCAGGTAAGGTATGCCCCCATGAAAGAGGCCTTGTTAAAGA
Source organism: Triturus cristatus (assembly GCF_964204655.1). Taxonomy (NCBI): domain Eukaryota; kingdom Metazoa; phylum Chordata; class Amphibia; order Caudata; family Salamandridae; genus Triturus; species Triturus cristatus. Next base: position 1,843,474,150 of record NC_140590.1, read on the forward strand.
AGTTTGGTCTCAACCCCGAGAGGTACAGGCAAAAGTTTCGTGGCATCCATAAGCTGTCCACACAGACATGGGTAGATTTTTTCGACTATGCGAGGAAGGCACTAGACGGTTGGGTGCCTGGCAGCGAGGTGCAGGACTACCAAGGGTTGTACGATCTTTTTTTAAGGGAGCACCTCTTGGATAAGAGCTTTCCGGAGCTGCGCCAACATCTGGTGGACCGCAAGTTAATGGATCCCCGTGAGCTTGCGGAGGAGGCAGATATTTGGGTGAGCACCCGGGTGTCTCACAAGGGCCCCGGGGGAGATGGCTCGAAAGGCGGACAGGGTTTCCCCCAGAAGAAAGAGGGGGGAGATAAAAAGGTGGAGTTCTCGAAAGGTCCCCAAAATAAGTTTGGGAAGGGAGTAGGAACCCCACCCCCGTCCAATTCCACAAAACCCACTTACTCTGACAGGAGTCAGCAGCCTAGGATTGTGCGGTGTTACGAGTGTGGGGAGATTGGACACTACAGGGGAGATCCCAAGTGTCGCAAGCGACCACCAGCCCCAATGGGTGGGAAAAGTCCCGGGGTGAGTAGTATAGCGCTTGGGGTGGAGCTGCCCTTAGATAGGGAAGGGGAGTGGACAGGCCTGATGCTGGTTTCACTCGGGGATAGAGAGGTGGTCCCCGTAGTGTCCCTGCCCCCGAACACTGCTAAATATCAGCAGAGGGTGAGAATTAATGGGGAGGAGGTGGAAGCTCTGAGAGACACAGGGGCCAGCATGACCACTGTCGTGCGGCGGCTGGTGTCCCCAGACCGAGTAGTCCCCGAGGAGTTCCATCCGGCCGTATTGGCTGACGGCAGTATGAGTCACTATCCAGTGGCTTGTGTTCCATTTGAGTGGGGAGGAGTCAGAGGCCTACTGAGAGTTGCTGTGAGCCCTGCCTTGCCTGTGGGGTGTTTGCTAGGGAACGACCTGGAGCACACCAAGTGGAAAGATGTCGAGTTTCACGCTCACACCGAGATGCTGGGATTACCAGGGTGGACTTGCGTGAGCACGCGGTCCATGGCTGCCCGGCATGGAACTCACCCTGGGTTGGAGCCTGGAATCATGGCCCAACCCAAAGCCCAACGTGGAAGGAAGAAGGTGGTAGAGGACATGCCTCGTAAGATGGATGGGGAGGCGGCAGAGGTGCCCCCGGAGTCCGCGGAGGTAGATGTCGTTCCTGTGGAGGACTTGCCGACCCTTGCTGACTGGCATGTGGAAGGAGGGCCTACCCGGGAAGAATTTTGTCAGGCACAAAGGGCGTGCCCCACGCTTGAAGGCATGCAGCGGCAGGCCGAAGCCCAAGTGGCCAGTCAGGAACTGGGAGGTTATCACGTGTATTGGGAGGATGGTCTCCTATACAGTGAGCCCAGGGTGCCGGTACATGGATCTTCGAGGGCCATAGTGGTCCCCCAATGTTACCGGCCTTTCTGCTGGAGTTAGCGCACGAGATACCCTTGGCCGGACACCTGGGTCAGGACAAAACCTTTGCACGGTTGGTCCCCCATTTTTATTGGCCCAGGATGAGGATTGCATCAGACACCTTTTGCAAGACCTGCAAGTCTTGTCAGGCTAGTGGCAAGACGGGGACTAAGTTGAAGGTCCCGTTGGAACCGCTCCCCGTGGTCGGGACCCTTTTTGAGAGGGTCGGATCGATATTGTTGGGCCATTGGACCCTCCGACCGCAGCGGGACACCGGTTCATCTTGGTTTTGGTGGACCATGCCACAAGGTACCCAGAGGCTATTCCTCTGAGGACCATCACTGCACCGGTGGTGGCGCGGGCACTGTTGGGGATTTTTACCCGAGTGGGATTCCCCAAGGTCATGGTGTCGGACAGGGGCACCAATTTCATGTCGGCCTACATGCAGGCCATGTGGAAGGAGTGTGGGGTGACCTACCGGTTCTCCACCCCTTACCATCCCCAGACTAACGGACTTGTAGAGCGCTTCAATAAGACATTGAAGGGGATGATCCGAAGCCTACCAGAGGGCTTGAGGCATAAATGGGACGTCCTCCTCCCCTGCTTGTTATTCTCCTATCGGGAGGTACCGCAGAAGGGAGTCGGGTTCAGCCCGTTTGAATTGCTCTATGGCCATCCCGTTCGGGGGCCCCTCAGTTTAGTGAAAGAGGGGTGGGAGAAGACTTCACAGAAGCTTTCCCGTGACATTGTCAGCTACATGCTGGCGTTCCGCAGCCAGATGGCCAAGCTGTGGAAGGCAGCCACAGAGAACCTGGAGGCTAGCCAGACCGTGATGAAGGAGTGGTATGACCGCAACGCTCGGACGGTTGAGTTAGACGTGGGACAGAAGGTGTGGGTTATGGAACCTGGGAGCTTTGTGCCCTCCAGGACCGGTGGACTGGCACGTTCGACATTGTGGAGCGGCGAGGCCAGACCACGTACGTTGTGGATATGAAAACCCCCCGTCAGCCCCTCAGGGTGCTCCACGTCAACCGCCTGAAGCCGCACCATGACCGATCAGAGCTTGCTCTCCTTATGGTGACGGATGGGAGCGAGGAGGAAGAGAGTGAAGCTCTTCCTGACCTTCTTGCGGTACAAGAGAAGGATGGTTCGGTGGAAGGTGTAGTCCTCTCCCCATCCTTGACCCCAGAGCAACAGAGGGACTGTCGCCATGTCCTGGGACAGTTCGCCTCGTTGTTCTCCCTCACGCCTGGAATCACTCATCTGTGTACCCATGATGTGGACACAGGGGACAGCCCCCCGGTGAAGAACAAGTCTTACCGGCTCTCTGACCGAGTGAAGGATAGCATCCAGCGTGAGGTGGCAAAGATGCTGGAGCTGGGGGTGATAGAACCTTCCAGCAGCCCGTGGGCTAGTCCAGTGGTGTTGGTGCCGAAAGCGGCCCCACCGGGTACGACACCGGAACTTCGGTTCTGTGTGGACTACCAAGGGTTGAACTCTGTCACGAAGACAGATGCTCACCCCATCCCACGTGCAGACGAGCTGGTGGACCAGCTGGGAGCAGCCCGGTACCTCAGCACCATTGACCTGACATCCAGATATTGGCAGATTGCCATGGCCGATGGAGCAAGGGAGAAGACAGCGTTCTCCACCCCGAGGGCCACTACCAGTTTCGAGTGATGCCCTTTGGGCTCAAAAATGCTCCGGCCACATTCCAGCGGTTAGTGAATCAGGTACTATCTGGCCTGGAGTCCTTCTCAGCGGCCTACCTGGATGACATAGCTGTCTTCAGTGGCACCTGGGAGGACCATCTGCAACACCTCCAGGAGGTATTGCAGGCGCTGCAACGTGCTGGCTTAACCATTAAAGCCAGCAAGTGCCAGATTGGACAGGGATCTGTCGTGTACCGGGGACACCTGGTGGGCGGAGGTAAGGTGCAACCCCTCCAGGCCAAAATAGAGACCATCTTGACTTGGGAGCCCCCCAAGACCCAAACAGACGTCCGAGCTTTCCTCGGCCTCACTGGGTATTACCGCCGGTTCATCAAGGGATATGGTACCATCGTAGCCCCCTTGACGGAATTGACCTCAAAGAAGCAACCACGCAAGGTCATATGGACAGCTGCATGCCAAGAAGCCTTTGACACGCTGAAACAGGCGATGTGTACCGCTCCAGTACTAGCAACACCCGATTTCAGCAAGGAATTTATTGTTCAGACAGATGCCTCAGAGCACAGCATAGGTGCGGTGCTCTCACAACTCAATGCCGAGGGCCAAGATCAACCTGTAGCCTTCATATCCAGGAGACTCATCCCTCGGGAACGGCGATGGAGTACCATTGAGAGAGAAGCCTTCGCGGTGGTCTGGGCACTGAAGAAGTTGAGGCCATACCTCTTAGGCACTCACTTCCTTATCCAGACCGACCACCGCCCTCTTCGCTGGCTCATGCAGATGAGAGGCGAAAACCCCAAGTTGTTAAGGTGGTCCATTTCCCTACAGGGGATGGATTTTCGGGTGGAACACCGGCCCGGAGTTGACCACGCCAATGCTGACAGTCTCTCCAGGTTTTTCCGCCTTAGTGACGAGAACTCCCTAGAGGTTAGGTAGCTCTCCCCTCTTTCGGCTGGGGGGGACGCATGTTGGACCTGTCAGCCCTAGGGTGGTCTCTCCTTCCATTTTTGTATCGGGCCTCATTTTTTCCACCCTCATTTTTATGTTGGACTAGGTCTCCGGGCACCTTTTCATTGCCAATCAGTGTTAAGGTGCAGGTGCTCCCTTCTCCCAAGATGGCTGCCACAGGCCCCTGCTACTGCAGAGTGGTCTTTCATAGTAGCACCCTATCTGCCAGGAGCTGGCTGGAACCCCACAACAATGTTGCGACTCCAGCCCGCCTTTTTGTCCCATAGGTAGAGTGGGGAAGTTCCTGGAATGTGCTGGAAACTTCTAGAAGGGAGGTGTGGTTTTTCTTTTGCCGCCTTGGCTAGAGGTCACCTGACCTAGGGCTACTTAAGAGAGGGAGGGAAACTGTTGTGGTGAGTTGGCCATTGGGGTGAAGCAGAGCTGGAAGAATCCACCAGGAGTGTAGGCGGTAGGGCCTAGCCAGGGACTTATGCCTCTGAGACTGACAGGATTTAGGTGCTGCCTCTTAAGTGAGTGAGGGACCCTGTGAAACCCACCGATCTTGCCCAGCAGTAGGAGGACCCAGAGACTCTCTGCCAGCTTGACTAGGAAGGATCTAGTCGCCCTCTCCATTCCTAACCCCCTGTAACAGAACCCCTTAAGGGCGCCAGATACATCTGCGCCAATAAGGCTTCACCTAACAGCTGAAACCTATTCACCAAGCACTGAGACTGCATGTCCAGATTGAACTCTGAAACCTATTCACCAAGCACTGAGACTGCGTGTCCAGATTGAACTCTGAAACCTATTCACCAAGCACTGAGACCGCGTGACCAGACTGACCCCTGATGCAAAGCTGACTGGAGAACCACTGGGGATCGACCAGGTATTAGCGCTGTGACCCCTGCGCTTCCTGCCCTGGTCTGGGACCCCCGGCAGCGTGCTCCGCTGAGCACAGAACCCCATCCTTAATTTGAGCCCCCCCCCCCTGTGACGGCGACGCCAGCGCGCTCACCGCTGTGGCCTGGAGGCCTGGAGAAGTGCCCTGCCGTGTCACGAGGCCCGCGGAGAAGCCCGGGGCCCCGTCGCTGCCGTCGCAGCTGCGTGAGGAGGTGTGCAAGGCCGGGGCCGAGGTAAGCCCGGAGGCTGAAATCGCCCCCGGTGCGCCCCCTGCGGGTTGGGAGCCACACCGCACCCTTAGCCGGGATTCCTCTCCGTGGGATTCCACCCCCCTGTCTTCACGACAGAAGAGACCCCGCCGAGGGATCCTTCCCGTGTGCCCCCTCGAGCGATACTGAAGCGTGGTGCCCAACGAACTGCACCGGAGCTCCCCGCTGGAAGCTCCGTTTCAAAGTACTGAGTGTCGTTGATTACGAGTGGCGCTTGATGCTATGTGCTCCGTTTCAAAGTACTGAGTGTCGTTGATAACGAGTGGCGCTTGATGCTATGTGCTCCGTTTCAAAGTACTGAGTGTCATTGATTACGAGTGGCACTTTATGCTATATGCTCCGTTTCAAAGTACTGAGTGTCATTGATTACGAGTGGCGCTCTATGTTATACGCTCCGCTGCAAGGTACTGAGAGTCATCAATTACGAGCGGCGCTTTGTGTTTACATGCCCTGCCTTAAAGTGTTACGTGCTATCAAGTCCGAGTAGCGCGCTGTTATTCATGAGCCAGGTCAAAGTGTTACGTGCTATCAAGTCCGAGGAGCGCGCTGTTATTCATGAGCCAGGTTGAAGTGTTACGTGCTATCAAGTCCGAGTAGCGCGCTGTTATTCATGAGCCAGGTCAAAGTGTTACGTGCTATCAAGTCCGAGTAGCGCGCTGTTATTCATGAGCCAGGTTGAAGTGTTACGTGCTATCAAGTCCGAGTAGCGCGGTTATTCCTGTGCCATATTGATGTGTTAAACGCTATTGATTACGAGTAGCGCTCTGTTATTTATATTGCCTAATACAGTGCTATGTGCCAGAGATCACGAGTAGCTCTCCATGCTAGGTGCCCCGTTCTGAGGTCGTCACCGGGTAACGCGCCCCACGCGCGTGTGCAGCTACGTGAGTGGTAGTTGTGCCCCAGGCAGTACTGTCATTTCATAAATTGCATATGTGGTAGAAACAGCCTGTATAGCTCATGACCGATATGTACATCGCTAGCTATTGTATTATTCGCATATGAAATGTACTGCTACCTCATGAACTTCATTTAACGTGACCTACTTGGATAAACTTGAGTATTTACATAATTCCTACAGTGTGGCGTCACTTATTGTGTGTGTTCCTCGTCGCATGTGAGGTGCGTGTTGTATGGTTGCTTTACACACAGACCTTTGGTGGCCCGACCGCTCGTGTCACGTTACCGCCCCATAGGGCCTGGAAACCCCAGGTCCAACATAGATATACTGTGCCCGATCTGGAGGCAGTTGTGGGAAGCCTAAGCCTGGAACCTTCTTCTGATGAATCTCAGAACTGTGACTGACCTAGCCATTTTTAAGAAATTGCTTAAAACCCGGTTATTCCGTAACTGACCTAGCCATTTTTAAGATGCTGCTTAAAGCCTGGTATTCTGCATCCAGGGGCGTCTGCCGGATAGACGGAGGCTATTAGCGCCGGGACACTCTTGTTGAGTAGCTGGGCGCTCTATAAATGCACTCATTCATTCAATGTGGGACACTTAACCTAGTGTCCAGTGTTTCCACCATGATATGCTCACTCAGATCTACTCCCTTCAGACAGTCCATTAAGTTATGGCAAACTAAAGTCACTTTTGCCATGCTGTCCAGCATTGTCACTGCCCATTTCCCGTTCAGAAGCAGTGTCCTTAAGATCCAGGACATGCCTGACCTTAAGTCAGGCTACCTTCTTCTTTTTGCATTGAGGCTTGCAAGGATTGGGTTTATCATTTTTAATGATGTAGTCAGATGAGCATTGTGAGACCTTCTTCGGTTTCACATGCTCCTCTGATCTGCACTCTGACCATCCACCTCTCGCTGAGCACTTTTGCCATTACTCCTGGAAGGAACGAGACAAACGTGAATCAATCTTCTGATACCTGTCAGGTGGTGTACTATTATCATCCTTTCTGAGATTATAATATTTTTCAATGACTTCCTGTTGAGGAGAACCACCCTGTGATTTAATTTTGTCTTTGTTTTTCTTATTGTCCCACTTCTTCTTTGTTGTAATATTGGGTGCTTGCTTACAGTTATCCTTTTCAGATTTACTCTTTAATTGTGGTCACCAGGTCTGGCTCCCAAATTATCTCCACCCAGCGTAGCACAGGTTTCTTTGATAATTTTTGGTAATTCGCACTCCTGTTGTGCTAGGGTAAAATCCCTTAGGCATATAGCCAACACTGCTGCTTCACTCAATATAATAACGGATACCGGAAAATTGCCCATCAGTTTTTATCCCTGAGTCCAGGGCAGGTGCTGCTCCATACTCATTCTGGATCTGTTTAAGCACATCTGGCCATACAGCCAATGAAGGGGTACAGTGTGTTCTGGTAAATACTGAAGCAAAGACTGTAACAAAAGTTCTGCAGTCTTCCACAGGGTGAGCCATTTTCATCGGTAAGCATATTGTTAATATTCAGTGCTTTTCCTGCGGTCCCATGTGAGAAAACACTGTCTCAAGCTGGTTTGTTTTTTGTGCAATCCAGAATGGAATCTTCTCCCGTCTGATAGGACCCTTACCCATGACTGCATTTAGTGTTTATGGGCTGATGCCCGTTGCAGCCAATTGTGGTTGTGCAGCTTGAGCAGTCCAAGCATGGTTAAGTGTTAGAGTCCACATAATGAACGGTGTCAAACATCTTATATGGTTACTAAATGTTTGTAAGGTGTCTGCACCTGTGCTGCTGATAAATTATCTATATTAGGACACAGTGTGTATCCAGCTAAGATTGCCCGCGTCACTCCCTCATTGCTAAGGGGACTGATTCTAGCATTGTTATCTGCCGCCGGGAATGTAACCCAAGAATACAACACCTCTGCCCTATATGCTTTAGGAGCCTCAACCACAAAAGTGACATCTCCACCTCTAGGTGTGGGACCATGTTGTAATAGTTTCTGAGTTACTGCATGTCTGCAGTTCTCAGCAATGTTGAGTGCTGAAGCTCCTTTGTCTCAAGACATTATTGTAAATGAATTACAGAGAGGGTTACACAATGTGAATAGATCCTTTGAAAAGTTCAGGCTTCAACAATTTATAGTCAATACATAAGATTTACCTACTCTGCTGAGGAGGATTGTCCCTACCAGCACAGACGTCGCAGGTTAGAGGTAAGTAGGGGTCCCTGAGAATCCACAAGATCATGCAATCCATTAAATAAGAACCCATTCTACCAATGTTGGCAGTGCCATGTCAGATACTTTCCACTTTCCAGTAGGAACTGCATGTTTATTGGGCAACATAAACTTCAGGATGCTGCCAAACTGATTCCGTGCACCCCCTCAGGATATGTTGACCTAGAGACCAGCTAGCTCACAGTGCCACCATAAGTGCCCTTAAACCTAGACAGGTAGCACAAGACTTGAGCAACCAGAGAACTTAACAACCCTGACTCCCCCAGAAATTGTGGTAACAGATCTAGAACCCTTTCGCTCAGTCACTTGTGCTCTCTCTCAGAGAAATATACAAAGAATACACAGAGGACCGTTTTCAATATTTATTGAACCAGTGTGATTCTTGTAAAGAATACATGTGCTGCAATGATCAATAGACAAAAGCAGCTGAAAGTAATTAGTAGTACAAGGACAGTGACCAAAATAAATAGTTCCACCATCTTGCTAAAACAAAGTATCTATGCAGGCATATAAAACAATATATAGCTACAGTGTACTCCTACTATGCATTCCCTAACCTGCATGCCTAGGGTGTGTGTATTTGTTCTGCCAAGAATCCCCTAACTGGATGATCCAAACCCCATTACCTGATTGGAAAGTATTTAGGTCTATACTTGGTCACTGGTTGGACATCCTTTCTTGTAGAATGATCAACTAGCAGCTGGGCTGAGACTTCAGTGTGTAGTGAGCTCGCAATGACAGCAAGTGCCCCTCTGCCTCAACCCAGAAATGCTTTTTTATTTATAACAAAAAGCATCCTCACCCAGTGAGACCTTATTCAGGCTGCCATTGTTTCTGATCTATCGGTGTATGTGCGCTCAATAAATTAATTTAACATAACATAACATTTGATAGCGATGTCATGGCATGGACGAAAAACAATCATATTTGCACATTGTATGTTCAGACCTTGTACGGAATGTTCAAAGTGTCGTGTTAGTGTTCTGACAAAGTGGAATTTGAAAGCAATGTAGTTTCATAGAAACTAATCCTGCACTGTCATACACACAAATGTGTGCCAAAAGTAATTGTGTGAAGGAGAAGGCAAGTTAGGAAAATGTACGTATGTAAAAATGGCAGCTTTTATAATCAGGCACAACTTCAAAAATACTTATCATAGATATCTACTGTGTAAACATGTCAGACAGCATGTAGATGTGTCCTATGTATCAGGACTTGGTCAATATTTGCAATAACACATAGAATTTGAAGATACATGTGTAAATCAATGGTCAACAGTATCTATCACAGATTTGTCAAAACTGTGCGAAATGTGTATGAGTTTGCCTGCATACATAACACACATGTACAGCTATTTCTGAGCAACAACCTGCAAAATCATTTAATTTAATTTTTGGACTTTCAGGTGACTAAGGATATGGGTGCAGGCGTGGGTCATGACCCCATTTACCCATCCCCAGATGAAGGATGAATAAAGATATAACACAGCACACACCAAGACGAGGAATGTTGTGGAGAGGACTTTTGGTGTTCTAAAGTCCAGGTTCAGGTAGCTGTATATTTAAGGCAGAAGACTGTTGTACTTCCCTCCTATGGTGTGCAGATTAATCCTGTTGGTGCTATATTGCACAACATCTGTGTAAAAACAAATGTCTCATGGGACTACGATCCACTAAATGCAAAGGAACTGGATGAGGGTGAAGACAATGGAGAGATCCATTACACAATGATCGGTCAGGGGAGACATGACCAGATTGTGGCCAATTATTTAAATTAAACTGTATCACCTGATGGTAATTCTGACAGAAAATATGTCAATTTATAAACACATTTTGGAACTCATTCATTGTGTTGTGTGTATGTAAAAATCTAGTCACTCACATCTTCTCAACTAGATTTTGGCCTCAACAAGTAACAATCATGTTGTCTGAGCTGTTGATCCCCATGATCCATAAACCCCAAAAATAAAACAATCAAAGCAACAAGCCATTGTGATGCCATGTACTGCATGAAAGGGACAGGTCAGGATCGCCACATATCTACTTAGTAATGGTCCATTTCTTCCCTCACACACTTAAGCAGTGCAGTGCAGAACAGCTAGCAGTCTCGCAGTGTTTTGCAGTCGCAAAGTGTGTTTTATATGGTACTCAGTGAATGATGGATGTCACATCTTCTAAAATGTCAGTAACTGAGGCAATTACCATTCAGCCCTGGCTCACTGCACTGAGGTCTACTGGTTCACACACCTCTTCAACTGCCCAACATCAGGTTGTTCAGGAAATCTGAGCATGACAAACCCATGTGCAGAATGCATGTGTCTGTGCAAGACATATACAACACATAGGTTGCAATGTTAAACAGTGTGCACATGGGTGATGTGTATGTGCTGCTACTTTGAGTTTTACGTGGCACACTCTACTACAGTTCGAAGGTATTGTAGAATTAAACAGTAGTTTAGATTAACAAGTATTGTTACGCAGTGCAATAAATTAACTTGCTGCACTGCATTGCGTAACAGGGAAGGGGCAGGAATAAGCTGTATTTAAAATAAAATGGCACATTGCAGCTTTTTCCCGTGTTGCTTCTGTTTTGGCTGTCTAGCGCCAATGCAGACATCCTTGCACCATGGTGTAGAGGTGCTTGTTTTGCATGCAGGATTGCTTTTTGTGCATGAGGGGGCACCTTCCAGCAAATAACAAATCCTGAGTGGCGTATTCCTTGAGCTGCGTGTGCTGCAGGATGCAGCACACATTGAAAGTGGACGACACAGGGTTAACTAATGTTTACACTCCTAATTATGCTTCTCCTGGGAAGGTGTATCTTTTTGGACCAATACCAGGTTTACCAGGTATTTTAAGTCCGAAAATGCATCTAAATCCATAAGAGTTGCATGGGAACACCCAAGTCATGGCGAAGAGTAAGGCAATGAAGCAATTTGTGATGCCATGCCTCAATTGAGATTTAAGAAGCTACTCGGTACAATGCAAGGTGGCCTTGAGCGGCTTTACCAATATGATGTTTGTTTGTGTACCACATGTACCACGTTGTGTGGCGCAAGTACCATTCAACTGGGGTTATATATACACCCCTGACTGAAGAAGTGTCTGTACTGTTATATTACATGGAGGACCAGGCCTAGTTTTGTGCGTAACAAATGACTGCCTGGTAAAAACATGAGGATTATTGAAATCACACCAGTTTGACAGTTCAGCAATCCTGCAAGTTGGGTGGAACACACATTGGAGTGTAGTGGAGCCAACCTGTCTCCATGCTTCCCTAAGTGTTTGATGCATCCGTGACACATCACAGGGAAGGGATGTTGACACATTGCAGTTAATGAGAGATTGGACTGATTATGGAATCAAAATGAGTGGGGCATAGGACCCAGTGTCAATTGTTACCTGCTCATATGACTGTGGGGGACATCCAGGTGTATACCCTGGTATGTATGGAAAAATTGATGTGTGAGGATTCCGCTCTAGTTTCCTACCTGCTGGTCCCCGGGCTGGGTGATAAGGACAGCACATGCATCCCTTGAACCCAGACTGACTCCAAGGGAAATCTGCCTGGCCTCCTGTTATTAAGTCTCAGGTACATTAAAGACTTACTTCCAGCCTGCTTCAGCACCTGCACACTGCAATCTGTCACTCTGAACTGCCAAGTGGTGCCTGCCAGGCCTGGACCAATGGAATTGGGCCTAAGGTGCTTGGACAAGCAGAAGCCATGTTAAGTGTGTTAAATATATGAAATCACTGGTTTGTCTTAGTATTTATTATCAAATTCAGACCGTATGTAGCTGCACTATTGACAATGCAATGTTCACATCTTTGTCTTGTAGGCAAAATTGTCCCATTCGCTTGGGGAGAAGTTGACACCTTCAGGATCCCAGTGCAATTAGTAAGTGTAAAGACTACATGGTTGTAGCTATGTAAGGTCTGTGTGTGATCCATAATAGTTGTAAGATTGTGATGTGTATGGGGATGTACCCATCAACTGCAAAAAATTTTAGTCAGTTTGCCAACACCAGTACTGAATTTGAGCCGGTGTTTTCGGGTGCTTTGCACTTATGACAGTCTGCCACATGGTGGTGATGTTTGTCTGATTTAGAGCGAGCACAACCACATTGTTTTGCTAATTCAATATAGTTAAAAATGACTAATACCTGCCTCCCATGCTTCTCTTATAGCTTTAGGGGCCTTGAATAGTCTGAATCATCACACTTGTAGGAGTGTGATGGTTAATAGATGGTTATGTACCATCATTGGTAGGGCTAGCAGGGGCAATGGGTGGTGTAGACTTAAGTAGCCTCCTGATGAGGGACCTGGCACTTATTCTTTTACACATTAAGCACCGGCATTACATGTCATCTCAACATTTAGGCAACGTACTTTTACAGGTACTAAAAATCTGGGGCTTTGACATTGGTGGGATGATTATGTTTTACTCGATTCTATTATGCACTTGATCTTGGGAACCTAGGACCTGAATGCACTTAGGCTAGGTCACAAATCAGTCACTGTTTTTGCACTCCCACTACTTTGCAACTTTACATATTAATTTCCCAAAGTTACTGATTTACTAATCAGCACCAGCCAAGATGCCCTTGTGCAGACATCTGCAAAAATTCCTTTCTCATGAAAATTCATCACTGCGAGTCTCTCTGAGACTTTCTGCAAACAGATGCAAATGCTGGAATTAAGGCCTGTAAGAGCCTGGACTGCTGTGTGTCCCTCCCAATAGCCAAAGATTGAATTCTCAAGGTAGACCCTTTTGCTTGGGGACAGATTCTATTTTGAAAATGTATTACTACTACTTTCGGGCCTTAGTAACTGAACAGTATCTTATGACTGCACTTACCGTAGCACATCACTGAAGGACGTGGCCCTCTAGGGCCACGTGGGTACTTATGACCACCTGCTATGCCTTTCCAAATGAAGAGTCGGTCAGACAGTTGAGAATACAAACAAGCATTTATTACCGTTACACTGCAGAGGAGCCCGTCATAACCTGCACCTTGAGATGGCTGGCGAGGGACTGACTCCCCAACATTCACTAATAGAAGATAAACTCTTCAGGACACTTCGGCAACACCTCTAGTGGAAAAGTACCAGTCTGAGCCGGGCACGAACAAAGGGGGCACAGAGAGATGAGCTAACACCTGCCAGATTGGCATGCCATTAGCGACCCAAGGCCACTGTGCAAAGTCTCAGTGCCTCCTAACGTGGGAGCAGAGCTACATGTATACAATGTAATGCAGAGCAAAATAATCTTACTGTTAGCAAGTCGAGTTGCAGCCTTGATCATGAACAGAAAATATAATGAAATGCAATGTTCTGCTGAGGCAAGCGATTCTGAATTCTAAGGTATAACATGAGCACTACATAGGCAGTCTTATTAGAATTGCGAAATAAAAAATGTAGTCACACTGGCTAACTAAAGCTTACATGCTGCAAGGATAACTCAGTGGGTTGTATACAAACGTGGCGACGGCTACAAACTTAGCATATAATGCTAACTAAATATGGCATAGAGTAAGAATAACAAAGCTAGGGGATTTTCAGACTAACATAAACACGTTGCATAGTGACTTGCCAAGAGAGGGGGGTGTCCATCACATGCCGCGTCCTTTGCAATTGGTGTGAGACCCAGAGTTTGCTTTGAGATTCTAAAAGACAATTCCAACTCCCAATATACTCAGTGTTTTCTTGTAAAAAATGGTGTGATTCTATGAAACACAATTTTCGCAATTGCAAAATTGCTTAAAAAGGTGTGTAGATCTGGAGCCGTATTACTCACAGGGTACAAATTCCTGGTTTGCTCTACAGCGCACCTTTGAAAAGGTGCCTTAGGGGCAAACAGGGAAAGTGTGCCCTATCACTGTGAGTGTGCTGCCTTGGGGGGCTGGTAATGTACGTCTGTTCTGGGGCAGCGCAGTTGAGTGAAATAAGGAGAGACTGTTCAAAAAACTACTCTGTGTTTCAAAGTACAGGTGGCATTCCACCTTGCTGTGACACATTTTCATTGCTGCTTTGGCATTGTGCTGGGTCTATAATACGGCACGAGCACTGAGGCAAATACATTTCTTTATTTGCATGGGACCATGCCCCATGCAAATGAGGAAATGCCCTCCTGATATCTGTATTACAGAAGGGGCTTCTTATTAATAAAAATAAGTGTTTCCAAAGGCAAGAAGGTGGGAGCTAATGACAGAATGATTGGCTTCTTCAGTTCAGATGTTAGCCAGGACGTTTCGACTTTACTAAAATTATGTGTGTTACATAGTATAGTTATAATGGTTTTTAGCCAGGCTTCCTCCATCAGTCTGTTGTTGCTTCATTCACATTTTGTTTCCAGACACTCCCACATGCATCATGGGGCGATGGGTCAGTCCACTTCAGCTATTGGCTGTCTTCACTGTGAGATACTTCATGCTGCCCTTCATAAGAGGTGCACCCACACACACAGTATTTCCCTTCAGTAACAGTGACTTTGAGGTAATTCATGTTTTTTTAGACTATATATTTCTGTCTTTAGCCAAGTCAGTGAATTTAGGGCCTGTCATCTTCCCTAACAATAAAGTTTAGTAAAAAACATTGAGAGTACAAAATAAGAATGATCAAAAGAAAAAGGTTGGTGGTCAATGCCAGATGTATTGGCTTTGCCTTTGCTTGTTTACTTTGTATCTGCGGTGGGATTTATCTAACATTCTTCCAAGAAAACCTTCCTTTTTATTCAAAAGCAGCAATATCCTGCAATCTCAATATTTTCGGAGTGTTTTTGAGCTTTCCAATATTACACATTTATTTCTCTCTGGCTGCAAGCTACACACCTCTGCATAGGTCTATTTCCTACACTCGAGTGTGAAGGAACAGCAGCACTTTAGTGTCCTCGGGTGTCGGGCGACTTGTAAATAGAAATCCTTTCCTAAAGCTCCATCGTCTGTCAGCTTTTCTCAGAAGAACTTTGGTAAAAAGTAGACTTTCATCTGTGGATGATTCTTGAAGGATCTCTGTCATATAACTGGCAAGGTCAAATGTAGTAAACACTATATGATGATGGACGGAAGGCAGAAACTCTTCAGACACTCACCCACAGTCACGATTAGATCTGGGTTAACTCCATCATCATTCTGCTGCTCACTTCGGTACCCCAGTATAGACCCAGCCATATGCATTTTATCGACCAATGGCAAAATGGAAAACAGACTAGACGCGCTGGGATTACACACCAATGTTGTTACTTTCTACTAGTGCTTAATGTGTGATAAAATAACTGCCAGGGCTCTTGTCAGGAGGCCACTGGAACTTGCACCACCCCTTGCCCCTGCCATTGATTCCAATGACAGTACCAACAGAACCTAACCCTCACACTCCTAGAAGTGTGACAATTCAGACCATTCAAGACCCCTGAAGCTATAAGTATGACTCGGGAAGCAGGTATTAGTCATTTTTAATGTATATTGAATTAACAAACTGGTGTTGTGCTCATCTCTAAATCAGGCATTAAGCCCCTCCATGTGGCAGACTGTCATTAGCGCCAGTGTTGACAATTAAGTGCCTGTACCGAGCACTGGCAACCACAGGCTCAAATTAAGCACTGATTTATGTGTCGCCCTCTGAATGAAAGACCTCAAGCAGGCGGTGTGAAGGGGCTCCAGGTGACACAGCCACGTCATGAAACATGGCCACGTATAATAAAATCACGTGCGGCAGAGACTCTCACCTGGAGGCAGACCTGGCGCAGAAATCTGGTGCTGCACAGGACGAGAACTCACGAAGAACATCTTCGAGGCAGGAGACGACTGCCAAGACAGCTCCCCTCTTACTGTCCCGCTGACCTTGAGTCAGCCGCACTCGTCATCTCTGTGCCATTGGGTAAGGAACACGTCCCTTGAGCCACAAGTTCCGTTTGCAGCTGCAAAACCATCCTGATGAAAAGTTTACTGATTCAAATTACCATCATTTTTAAGTCTCCATCAAAGGTTTGTGTGTTGTAGCACACTCCCTTTAGACCCACTTGTTTCTGGGGTTTCACATTGTTTGCATCACATACTTGCTGTACTGCATGTTGCAGTTTCCTCTTTCTTTGGGGGGCACATATGAGGGTTGCATATTCATATCAGGACCACAAAGCTAAGATGCTGCTTTCACTTTCCAATTAATCATTTATTTTTACCCGACCTGGTATTCTTCTTTCTCTCCCTGTCCATATCCTTAGGATGTCCATCTCCACTACAGTGTGCCTCCCCTTATCGCCTCATTCAATGTTGTGTCTGTTTTTCTTCTACCCATGAGTAATGCCTGAACTCTTGGGTCCAGATGTACTATTCTTTAATACAGGACACCCCTGCACCACTAAGATTGGGTGCATTTGTTCTCTCCCTTAGCGCCAGCATATGTTTTGCAGCCATGTACCAAAGCACACGCCCTTGCTCCATAGTGCAAGCGTGTGCGCATCTCTGAAGCACAGGTTTTGTACTGAGCGAGGTCCCTGTCACTGCAAAAATTAGTCTTTGATGCTTTTCCGAATGCAGCACACATTCAAAGTTAGAAAAATGAGGACAAATGAAAGCATTTCTCCTCATTACGCCTGCCTTGAGGATGCAATGTTCATATATAGGGACTTGCGTCAAAGCCCTTGGGAATGCCAATGCCCACCCATGGATCACCCACTATACGCACAGTAATTCAAGGCAGCACCTAGCACAATTTTGATTTACTTTGGAATATCATCCAACGCAAAACTTGATTTGTGCTAAAGAGTAAATTCCATCCTAACACTTTGTGCCCTATTGCGTCACACAAGTGATGCGAATCCAGTGCAAAGCATTCGTAAACTGCTCCCTTTTTTTTGTTTCACTTCTCAGCCCCTTTTTGGTGTCTGTTCCATTTTCCCTACTGTTTGCAGGGCCGGCAATAGGGCAGTGCGACTAGTGCAGCCGCACTGGGCGTTGACCTGGGAAGGAGGCACTTACCTTACAATTTAAAAACACTTTCTCCACAGATCCTTATGCCTCCAGCTTTCAGGCATCAGTAAATATGTCAACATATCTTTTGTGATTAATGTTCCTGTTAACCTCTTCAGTGCCCATGACGAGCTGGACTCGTCATGGGCCGCGGTTGCGCTGTGCCCATGACGAGTCCAGCTCGTCATAAACCCCGCCCGCTAATGTAACGGCCGGCACAGGGCGGGGAAAGGGCGTGGTACTGAAGGGGTTAAAGAGATCAGAGTTTTGTGTAGTGGCATAAATGTGTACAGAGGGTTAATATGCCTGCTGCAAAGAACAGATCTGAATTGTAGGTGGCTTGCTGAGTGGAATACTGCATTTGTCACAGAGATCCTTTTGTTACCACAAAACATAATCTACATCCCTAGTACAGAACAGTGATTGTTATGAACTGTCATGAAAGAGCTGCATGCAAAAGGCATTAAATAGGTTAGGATGTTAGGTTTTTCCCCAGGCTTCTATCACTTATTCCTAATGTTGCTAAAAAGGGTTTGTTTGGTTACATATACATTCTTATTAGGAAAGTCAGCCTTTGCAAGTGTTTTAAAATGAATTAAATGGATGTGAGAGAGGGGCTATGGAGCGATAGGGGGCACTTTTTCCAAGTGGTAGTGAGGGAATCCGAGGGGGAGTCACCAAAAATGAGTGTCGCACCGCCACCTGGTGAACACCTGTGATGGACTGTATCTTGCCTCTAGAAAACAGACTGTGAAAAATGTCTCTACTTTTCTCAGACCAATCTATGAAAAACCGTCTCCCACAACAAGCAATCAAAACATACAAATGTTTTGCTAATCTTACCTTTGCCACAACCTTGATAACATGAATGTTCTCTGTAATAGCATGGCAACTTATTTGTTTTGTTCGAGGCATGCATATTGCTAATACCCATATAAAAGACAAACGTGTTCAGTAGTCATTGCCTCTAACATTTTCTGCCTCTCTTTCTTCCTATTGCCTCTTTAAAATCTTTATTTTTGAGAGTGTAAATAATAGGGTTACACATCGGGATCACTCCACTGTAGACCAATGAGAAGATTTTGCTCTGACTCACTGAATATGTTGAAGCTGGTCTTATGTACACAAATATGAGGAGTCCATAGTATAAAATCACCACTGTGAGATGGGAGGCACAAGTGGAGAAGGCCTTGTGCCTTCCAGTGGTTGTTTGGATTTTCAGGATGGTTAAGAGAATTTTGATGTATGATGCAAGAATTACAATTCCAGATGATATCACATTTACAACACCCACAATAAAAGTAATTTGATCAATGACAAGGGTGCTGGTGCAGGAAAGCTTCAGAAGGGCAGGATAGTCACAGAAGAAGTGGTTGATTTCACAAGACTTACAAAAGGAAAATGTTGATATGATGAGAGTGTGAAATATTGGCTCCAGGAAGCCAAGAATCCAACATCCAGTGGCCAATTGGAGACAAACTGGCTTACTCATGGTCATTGTGTAGTGTAAAGGGTTGCAGATGGCCACATAGCGATCAAATGACATGACGACCAGTAGAAAAAACTCAGTTGCAATCATGGCTATGAAAAAGTAGATCTGCTGCAGGCACTGCCCGAGAGTGATACGTACGTTAGAAAGAAAGAAGCTGGCCAGCATTTTTGGGTAGGTAATTGAAGTGTAGCAGATGTCCACAAAAGAAAGATTAGAGAGGAAGAAGTACATTGGTTTATGGAGTTGTGAGTCAGTGTAAATGACTGTCATGACTAGAAGATTCCCTACAAAGGCTCCCAGGTAAATAAGAAGAAAGACAACAAAGAGGGGGACCCGCACGTCTGGAAGATCCGAAAAGCCAACAAGAATAAATTCAGTCCAAGATGTCATATTTCCATCTTCCATTTCTGAAGAGATGCTGATTAAATCCATGCGGATGATTGGCTAGAAGAAATAAAAAAGTCCATTATTGGAAACAGCATTAATTTCCAGGGATAGAATTGTGAAGTTGGAATCATACAAACAGACAAATGTCAATACTGGAAGGAGGTGTGTGCAAATTATCCCATTCATTTTTGTATTCTTTGATTGCAATATTATGATTAGTCAGTTTGTAAAAATCCCGCAATAAATATTTCATTCTATAAAACAAACGTCCAAACATTAAAAGTGCAAACACTTTTGTTAACAGATTGCTCTTTCAAATTTCAGTTTAAACTGCCTGATAAATACAATCACTTTTACAGGCCTTTGATTGTACGCAATAATCAGTATTCCTATATAAATGTATTAATCACTCATAATTAAATATTCTGAGCATCAGACAATGTTAATAACTGATTTTAACATTCCCAATTCCAACATTTACTGTTTTCAGCCCTACTCTGTCTATGTCTTATTTTAATGGAACTGTAGGAAAGCACACTCAGCGGGCAGTGATAGCGCCCTCCAGACAGACATGGTCTAAAGTAGGTGAGACATAACAGAGGAGCTGCCTCCAGCAGGCTAACCAGTGAAGGCTAGACTTGGCATTTGCTCCCTGCAGAATGTCTTGTCTGCCAAATTGCGGGAGGAACTCCTCCAAAAATGTCAGCAGGCAAGTCCAGTGTGCATGGGCAATCTTCATGTCTGAACATTTAATCTGTACAATATGACCATAGATACGGTGATAGCCTTTCTACAAAAGGAAAACATAAGGCCTGATTAAGAGTTTGGTGGATGGTAAACTCTGTTGCAAACACAACGTGGTACACTGCATGCCAAACCCTCTGTCTGCCTGCTTCATTTACACATTGGTGGACCACAGGTTTTCCAGTGTCAGGGGTCCCCTTAGCCTCGATCGACAGAAAACTCTCTCCAACTTCCCTACATCAGCTGTCAGAGGAAGGATATTGCACCACCTGCCCTTTTCAGAGTGGATAGTTTAATGAAAAATAAAAACTCTTAAAAAGGTCAGTGAATGGCCGTTAAATTCAAAAGTGGCCATGCACCACATTGTTTGTACAATGCAAGGAACTGACTTGACAGCAGTTCCTTTCAATGTACAGAGGTGAACGCTGGGCCGGCCGCATCTATACGTTTGGTGGATGAAAGTCCGTCAGGGTGGCAGAGGTAATGTCCTCTTTCATCCTAGAGATGGAGTACCATCCACTTAACCCTGAGTTTCCATCATCATCCATTGGCATTAGCAGAAACTTTACAAGACTATCCGCAATCCCATGGTGGGAAGCGACAACTACTTTTAGTGAGAAGATTGTGCCAGCATGGCAAAGAATAAAAAAGAATTTAAAATTCCACTAGGTTAGTGGAACACTAAATATGCATGGGCACAAATGCAAACATAAAATGTGGCCTCACCCATTCCCAATTGTGTAATAAAAGGCAGCTGTAATGGGGGGGGTAGTGAGCCCCTCACAACCCTGGGCCCAGTGCCAAGGCATCTACTGCTTTAATGATAGTAATGCCCATGACCAGTGAAGCAGAGGATTTACACCACACTGGCACACACGTAAACTGTAGTCGAAACTTTAAGGTGGTCATTAAGGCTCTCGAAGCCAGGACCTCTGATCACCAAGGCTTTGGAGGCTCCTTTGACAGAAATGAGAGTTTGCAGAGTGGACACTTAAATGGTCAACTCTGCAAACTTCTTTTTTTTCTTCAATACAAAAAATTGCCTTGATGTACAAAGAGTTTTCCCCCTGCACTGGCGGTCCCTTCGACATTTTCCCTGCAGCCATCTGCCTTGACTCGCATGATGGCAGTAGGCTGGTAAAGTGAGTGAGAGTTGTTCCCCCTTAAATATAGTGAGACACCAGTCGCTGTGACCTGGCAGTCCTTTGGCAGATGGTCAGCAAGGTTAGAGGTTCACACTGGTTGAGCCAGTATAATTGTTCAAGAGTACACCTGGGACATCCCCTGATTCAAAAGTGAGAGAGGAAGCTAAACACTAACTCTAAAACTAAGGCCCTAAAAAACGTCCTCATATTCCAGTCTACGATTAGAATTCACACAAGTAATGTAGATAATGCCACTTTTTGTGAGCTCCACTTTGACTTTAGTCAATGGCTTGGATCTTACACGTTGCTAGGATGAATTATTGTGAGCTCAAACTGGAATACAAAACAAAGGACCTCTGAACAAGATGGCCTAATTTGTAAAATATTAAGTGCAGGTGCTCCAATTTTCCCCGGAGGCCACGCCCACTTTCCTGGCACTGTCCACCTCTACTGGCTCCACCCATTTCCTTTATTGATTCCACCCACATCTACAAGCCTCAACACATCATAGTCGCTCCTCACATCTTGAGTTCCGCAAGAAGCTGAAGACATGGCTCTTCACATAAGCACCTTGGGGACCTCACATATACATACCTGCCTAAGTGCCTGGATACCTTCTCGGGAGATTAGTATTTCTACAAATCAATATAACTTAACATAATGTAACATATGGGAAGCCTATGATAAAAACTTAAAAGTGAACTCAAATTGCAGAATGTGTATAAATCTCAAAATGCAGCTTCAGAAAAGGTCATTAGAGGACTTGAGGCAGCTTTGGAAATTAAAAAGAATGTGCTTGTACTGTGCAGTTTAGAAGGAAGGGGTGAAGGAAGGAATACATTAAAGAAGGCAGCAACAAATGCAGGCAGGAAGGGGAGTACTAGAGTGAGGATATATATGAGCAATGGATGAAAGAAGGAGGGAATAAGAAAATAATGTGAAAGGAAGAAATAAGGAATAGAGGGATAAAGGAAGTGAATGATGTGAGATGGATGAAAAGAAAGAAAGGAAAGGCGCAAGATAAGCATAAGGAATGGTTGATGATAAGAAAGGAAGAAATTAAAGAAGAGGTGAAGGAAGGAGCAGGAAAACAAAGTAAGGAAAGAATGGAGTAGGAAGGATTAAATGCACCCAGGGAGGAAGCATGGGGAATGAATGAGGGTGTAAGGAAGCAAGAATGGAATGAGGGTGTAAGGAAGCAAGAATGGAATGTCTTGTCTGCCAAATTGCGGGAGCAACTCCTCCAAAAATGTCAGCAGGCAAGTCCAGTGTGCATGGGCAATCTTCATGTCTGAACATTTAATCTGTACAATATGACCATAGATACGGTGATAGCCTTTCTACAAAAGGAAAACATAAGGCCTGATTAAGAGTTTGGTGGATGGTAAACTCTGTTGCAAACACAACGTGGTACCCTGCATGCCAAACCCTCTGTCTGCCTGCTTCATTTACACATTGGTGGACCACAGGTTTTCCAGTGTCAGGGGTCCCCTTAGCCTCGATCGACAGAAAACTCTCTCCAACTTCCCTACATCAGCTGTCAGAGGAAGGATATTGCACCACCTGCCCTTTTCAGAGTGGATAGTTTAATGAAAAATAAAAACTCTTAAAAAGGTCAGTGAATGGCCGTTAAATTCAAAAGTGGCCATGCACCACATTGTTTGTACAATGCAAGGAACTGACTTGACAGCAGTTCCTTTCAATGTACAGAGGTGAACGCTGGGCCGGCCGCATCTATACGTTTGGTGGATGAAAGTCCGTCAGGGTGGCAGAGGCAATGTCCTCTTTCATCCTAGAGATGGAGTACCATCCACTTAACCCTGAGTTTCCATCATCATCCATTGGCATTAGCAGAAACTTTACAAGACTATCCGCAATCCCATGGTGGGAAGCGACAACTACTTTTAGTGAGAAGATTGTGCCACCATGGCAAAGAATAAAAAAGAATTTAAAATTCCACTAGGTTAGTGGAACACTAAATATGCATGGGCACAAATGCAAACATAAAATGTGGCCTCACCCATTCCCAATTGTGTAATAAAAGGCAGCTGTAATGGGGGGGGTAGTGAGCCCCTCACAACCCTGGGCCCAGTGCCAAGGCATCTACTGCTTTAATGATAGTAATGCCCATGACCAGTGAAGCAGAGGATTTACACCACACTGGCACACACGTAAACTGTAGTCGAAACTTTAAGGTGGTCATTAAGGCTCTCGAAGCCAGGACCTCTGATCACCAAGGCTTTGGAGGCTCCTTTGACAGAAATGAGAGTTTGCTGAGTGGACACTTAAATGGTCAACTCTGCAAACTTCTTTTTTTTCTTCAATACAAAAAATTGCCTTGATGTACAAAGAGTTTTCCCCCTGCACTGGCGGTCCCTTCGACATTTTCCCTGCAGCCATCTTGCTTGACTCGCAGGTTGGCAGTAGGCTGGTAAAGTGAGTGAGAGTTGTTCCCCCTTAAATAGGGTGAGACACCAGTCGCTGTGACCTGGCAGTCCTTTGGCAGATGGTCAGCAAGGTTAGAGGTTCACACTGGTTGAGCCAGTATAATTGTTCAAGAGTACACCTGGGACATCCCCTGATTCAAAAGTGAGAGAGGAAGCTAAACACTAACTCTAAATCTAAGGCCCTAAAAAACGTCCTCATATTCCAGTCTACGATTAGAATTCACACAAGTAATGTAGATAATGCCACTTTTTGTGAGCTCCACTTTGACTTTAGTCAATGGCTTGGATCTTACACGTTGCTAGGATGAATTATTGTGAGCTCAAACTGGAATACAAAACAAAGGACCTCTGAACAAGATGGCTTAATTTGTAAAATATTAAGTGCAGGTGCTCCAATTTTCCCCGGAGGCCACGCCCACTTTCCTGGCACCGCTCACTTCAACTGGCTCCACCCATTTCCTTTATTGATTCCACCCACATCTACAAGCCTCAACACATCATAGTCGCTCCTCACATCTTGAGTTCCGCAAGAAGCTGAAGACCTGGCTCTTCACATAAGCACCTTGGGGACCTCACATATACATACCTGCCCAAGTGCCTGGATACCCTCTCGGGTGATTAGTATTTCTACAAATCAATATTACTTAACATAATGTAACATATGGGAAGCCTGTGATAACAACTTAAAAGTGAACTCAAATTGCAGAATGTGTATAAATCTCAAAATGCAGCTTCAGAAAAGGTCATTAGAGGACTTGAGGCAGCTTTGGAAATTAAAAAGAATGTGCTTGTACTGTGCAGTTTAGAAGGAAGGGGTGAAGGAAGGAATACATTAAAGAAGGCAGCAACAAATGCAGGCAGGAAGGGGAGTACTAGAGTGAGGATATATATGAGCAATGGATGAAAGAAGGAGGGAATAAGAAAACAATGTGAAAGGAAGAAATAAGGAATAGAGGGATAAAGGAAGTGAATGATGTGAGATGGATGAAAAGAAAGAAAGGAAAGGCGCAAGATAAGCATAATGAATGGTTGATGATAAGAAAGGAAGAAATTAAAGAAGAGGTGAAGGAAGGAGCAGGAAAACAAAGTAAGGAAAGAATGGAGTAGGAAGGATTAAATGCACCCAGGGAGGAAGCATGGGGAATAAATGAGGGTGTAAGGAAGCAAGAATGGAATGAGGGTGTAAGGAAGCAAGAAGCAAGAGGGGAATGGAGGCATGGTTGGGGGTGCTGAGGAAGAGAAAAAGGGAAAAGAAAAAGATGGGACGAAGGAAAGAAAGGAGGTCAGGGGAATGAATATGAGTACGAAAAGTACTGGGTCAAAGAGGAACAGAGAGAATAATGACAGTATAATATTGCATAGAAATTGAAAAACATAAGATTGAAATACATTTGTGTCCTTAACATACCATGTATGTTTGTAAAGCACACCAGGGGGCCTTTACATTGAATTTAAAATGTTGTTAACCAGCTCAATGGCACACATTTTATCGATCTCAGAAATATGAAAGACTGAGTTGCCGCCCCAAGATTTAAATTTATGACCCTGAGAACAAACACAGATTCCTGGAGTGCATATGAAGACATGTGCAAGGAGGAAAAACATAAAAGGGAGAGTAAGGAAGGAGGAGAGGTCTGATAGATACGGTAGACAAAGAATGTGAAGAGAAGAGAGGAAAGCAGAGATAGGGAGTGCAAGACTGGAGTGGAACATTATGGCAATGAAAAAAGAAAAGAGGAAAAAGTGAAGAAGAGCAGACAGCAGTAGATGTGTGAAAAGAAAGTGGAAGGGAAAGATGAGAAGGTGAAAAATGAAAAGCAGTTAATGAGGGGAACTGGGATTAAGGGGAAATATGGCCGTCGTGCAGAAAGTGATAGAAAAATGGAGAGAAGGGAAGGAGTATGGTGTGAAGGGGAGGAAGAAAAGCAGATACTGAGTTAGAGCAAGAAAAGAGTATACAACTGCCTCATTAAATATAAAGTCATCAATTATGTTAAGGTGAGGGGTGACAAGGCTGTATCATTCTGGGCCTGTCTCATCAATGCACAGCTGTTCTGTCCAAGACACACAGCAGCGATTTAGGACATCATATCACTGAGTGGCAAGCTTGGGGGCCTGCCATTTGTGCACGCACTGTGAAAGCCCGTGCCATTGTTAGTTCTAAGGCCTAGTTCTTTCACAGGGTATATGAACATGGTGCTCCCTCCCACCTCCTTGAGCTAGGTGCATGCGCCGCCAAAAGAGATTTTCGGGCGCATGGAGCGCTAAAACCGGCACTGCCAACACGTTCACTTACAAACTCGTTAATTCAACCACTCACATTGACTTAAGTATAGAAAAATACATCCCAGATTAACTGACTCCATGTGAAGCAAGAAACAATGTCATATTTTCTAAATTACGCTTCCTTTTACAATTTTTCCTCTTCAGGCATGTTTGCACAGGTCTGCCTGTATAGTGTATTCTAAACATTCTACATTTTAACAAGTGTGCACCAAATTCTTTGCACAACATGAATGACTCTTTGGTCCTCAAGAGGCAACAGGAGTGGAAGAATGAAAGTCATGCATGACTCTTTCAATTTAGTTCCTAAATGATAATTCTTTATTCAAAAGTTAACCCTTTCCATCCTATAATAAGCCAATTACATACAGTGTAGTGGGTCAGGGTGGCATTTTACCATAAGTAGATTTAATTAAGGAGACAGACGATGTTTTCCGCAGCATACTATTACTCATTTTGCGTTTTGACACTTTAATCAACAGACACTTATGTACGAGCCAGTCAGTTTCAGCTGTTGTGTTCATTCATCTAGTAACTGAACTTAGGGTAAACCCATGGTTGCATCCTTAATGTATTAAAAAATAAAAAAAGATGAAAAGTGAGCCCATTGCTATATGCTAATGTGCCAAACATAGCTTAAATTAACAAAACTGGAACGTGATTACGCTCCTATGCCAGACGCACAGCGTAATTCGTGAATGTTCATAAACATACCATAGCCTTGTTCATTTTTAACAGTTTTGTTTCATTTGATCCAGTGTCTTTTTTCATTCATTGCTCACTCCATTCACATGTAAGGTTATATGTTTTCCCATTTCTTCTCGTGCAACAGCTATGCCGATCTAGGCCTTTCTCTAGGGCACGCAGAAATACATAGTTCATCCATGGCAGTATTATCATGTTCTACCCAATGCATTTCGGCCTCCAATAGCCCTTCTTCAGGGGGAACTATAAAGTTTAAAAAATTACCTTTCTTTTTTTGTTCAGACCAATATCCGTCAAAATTAGTTTTAAACGCATTACGCTATGTGTAAACTCCAACCATATTTTAGACAACACCTTTTCATTGATCTACATTTGCCCCCTCAAGAACATGTTTAAACTCGTGCAAATTGTGCCCATAAAATCATATTTAGAAATGCTCCCAAAGCGTACCCTCCTTCTATCTTCTACATCTGTGTTCACATGCACCCTGTGAGTGCTTGGCCCATGCGATCACACCCATTGTGTTCACAATCAGCTGATTAAAAACGGACTCGAGAGTAATGAAAACAAAAATGAACTGAGTTTTCTTGTGTACCTGGTTTCTCCATCTCACAGTGCATTAACTCCAACCGCTTTCCACATCTTCTGTGTGAAAGTGCTCAATTTGCATCTACCACGTGATCCTCCCCTTTGTAGCTCATGCAGCATGATCACACACTACTATTACCCTACAAATTAACCAAATGTTTCTACCTGCCCGTTCAGGTCCATGTGCTCTCAAGAAAAATAAAAGTCCCATAAATCATTACATCCTACCCCTCTGCGAAACTACCTACACCTACTAATTAACCTCTGGCTTCTAACACATTCAAGAACTTGTGTATTCAGAAATACCAGTCCCATTAAATCACATGGCTCGCCCTCCCAACAACCAGTTAATATTGACGATTTCCACATTTTTGGTTATACAACATAGCAATTTTTTTTCAATTAAGATGTTCTACATAGCATTGATCATTTGTTGATGAAAAAACATTTTTATACATCCAATGATTATAAGCAATGACAGTCTGTTAGTCCATAACTCTAAATGTGAATTACCACTTGTGGACGTGATGTTACCAAATCACCTTACATGTGACATCATGTTGTTTATTCTGCTTAAACTTTCCTGGGTGCAAACGATCGACGAGGCAGTTATAATTACACCAGCCAAACATTCCAGTTTTGTTGATTTCATACATGTGTGTTACAGGGGCAGAGCACGCAAGCCCAGGCTGCATGCAAATGTCAAATTAGTTTCAAGTAACTTAAAATAAATTAATTAGAATGGTGTGCATCAACTTTGTTTGGATAAACATACCCTAAAGGCATAGAAATAAGCTTTCAACGTTAAGCCAGCAAAAGAAATATTTTAGGCACGGACCAACACAAACTGATAGACTAATGAGGGCAGAGCCGCAAGTGCACACCATGAGCACTTCTAATGCAGAATTAGAAACAGATCCAAGCCAGTGCTGATATAAATGCATGCTACGCACTCTTTTTCAATTTCTGAAAGGCAGGACAGCAAAATAAATCTAGGAAGGATTTCCTTTTCATAGCATGCTGCTAAATGTTAGCAAAACGACGAGACTCAAAAAAAGAAACCTCTGGTACCCTTCCTACAGATTTTACAAGGCAATAAGTCTGAAGCCAGACCCTCGGTCAGCACGGGAGACGGGGGAATAATAAAACATGCCTTAATTTTGGAGCTGCTCTTGTGGCCTTCATGAACCAAGTAAAATCTATGAAAATGATACCTGTATTGACAGCGGGCGCTCGAACATACTCACTACTGCTGGACGTTGTGCTACTGTGAAACGTTTATTGGCGGTCCTGCACACTTCCAGACTGCCTGGCCCCAAGCCATTCTCCAACGGTCCGGAAATAAACCAAGTTTCAGTGAAAGGCAGGCGCGACGTGACATCACTCACGTGATGACGACGCTTCTTCAATATGCCTGGACTAGGGTGGGACTGCCGAGGACATAGCAGGCAGCCACAGAAGGAGGGCAGGAATTTATTTTTAATAATTACCGGGCCAGGAGGAAAATTGTATAGACCCGGCCCGGTAAAATAAGTGCCAGTGCTGAGCACCGGAAAGCACCGGCACAAATTAAGCAGTGATTAGAGAATGCAAGGGGAAAAGAGGGTACTGGCTTAGGGTGAGGCAGGAGAAACTGGGAGGAAGAAAGACAGGTTCAATGGGACTGTTGATGGATGTGTGCAACTGGGCTGCAAGGTATGCTGAGAAATTCAGAGGATTAAGAATGAGAGGATGTCATGCAAAGTGGGAAAGGAGTGAGGGTAAAATACACCTAGAAAAGTGTAGAATGGAAGGTGCTGATGAACTGCTGCTATAAGAGGTGAATATGTAGCTTTTTTCCTAAAAGGAAACGAAGCAAAGAACTTGTCGATCCTGGACTGGAATGAGAATTACAGACGTTTAGTCTGACCATCTTGTATAATCCCCCACAGGTTCAGACCTTCTTCATTTTCGTTGAGTAAGATACTGCAGTAGACATCAAAAGGTTGTCCTCCGCACTTAAAAGGTTAATCAGAAGAGTATTCTTCAAAAATTAAATACTGAATAGAATGGCGTTATAATGGGCATTTTACAGCACAGCGATCAAATAAATTCACTGACTCATTAGGCTTTACAGATAATACTGAGAAGCCACTCATTAACCCTTTAAGTGCGCTCGTCGGCCAACGGCCGTCGCGAGCACTACCTCGGTAGTGCTGCGCACGTCCGTTTGCTGACGCGGCCCCGCCCGCTCAGTGGAACGCCCCGCACCGCAGCAGTAAGGCGTTAAATATTCCAATGCTCTCTTGTTGTTGAAAATAAGTAATGCTTCTCAAATGTAATGGGCCATCTCCCAATACCTCTACCCTGAGAAGCATCAAACTCCTTGTTTGAATTAAAAACCCAGTCTTTGTTGCGTTTTCCCTTCTTTACAGCATACAAGGAAATAGGGAAAATTGAGGAGAAATTTACATATTTATCCTCATTACATATCACCTCAGGAGGCGTATGGATTTGGTGCTTCCCCAGGTTTACTTGGGCGTTGCATGGGAAAACCCACCACAATGATCATGGAACGGCTCGAAGGAGCAGAGTAAGGTGATGCAGGGGTTTGTGCTTACTCATGATTTACGCTTGGCTTTGTGTGGCTCCATAAATCTTTATGAGACCTCTGTGTCACGCATGTACAACTTTAGGTGGTGCAAAAGTGACACAGGGCTCTAATAAAAAAGCCCCTTTATGTTCTGTAGTATATTTACTCACACTACCAGATGACAATCGACAGTTGCAGTGAGAGTTCCAAGGAAGCAGAAATGTCCTGACCATAGTCTCATTGCCCACTGATGCTGGTGTCAGGCTGTAGGCATTGAGGCTGGTGGAGCCTACACAGCCATCTCTAGAAACATCAAACTGGATATAGTGAGAAACTTAGCTATAGAAGATCATCCTTTATGCAGAAAATGAAGAAACTGAGGGGCAGATTTGCTAACACAAAAGTGCCGTAAAATAGCGCAAAGT
Organism: Triturus cristatus; assembly: GCF_964204655.1. Lineage (NCBI taxonomy): Eukaryota > Metazoa > Chordata > Amphibia > Caudata > Salamandridae > Triturus > Triturus cristatus. The sequence goes on from NC_140590.1 coordinate 1,843,504,268, forward strand.
GTAGAATCTGGATTTACTTTCCAGCACAATTTACACTGTAAAGTACCTTTACATTTCTATGCTACTACCCATGGCTTTCAATGACATGCCCTATCTATTAACATTTATAAGACAGGGCTGTGCACAACAAATAATGCGTCTTTGAGGCTGGCATAAACCTTTCTCCAAACTTTTCAAACTTGCATGTGTGCTACAGTGTGCAGCACACACACAATGTTTAAATTTGTCAACTATTTCTTGACTGTTATTTTGTTCTGTACGGGTACCCTTTCAGTACAAAACCTATGCCAGAACTCAGACAGACACCTCTGCAGTATGGTGCAAAGGTGTTTAAGGGTGGCACTAGTTAGCTTGCTTGTGCACCAGCCCTGGGGATGACAGCATCAGCACCATATCTTAGTAGATAAAGCGCTGCCTTGCTCTCTGCTCCTCGCACCACACCAAACACACCAACCAACTTGCATAGAAATTTTGTAAATCTGCCTGTGAGTGGCTTCATTTCTCTAGAAAAAGGGGTTGCAAATATTATTTGTTTTGCAGGTTTATACAGCATGGATTTGGCCCAAGGACATTAGATCACTTTACAAGAGCCCAGATCAGCCTAGCTACCTATCTTTTAGGAACAGAAAGCCTAAGTCATTTACCCAGAGACACATGATGTCATGGAGTCTGAATTCTACCCTGGTTCGCCAATTGAAAATAGGATGTTCTATCCTCTAGTCTGTAGCTCCCGCCCCACTCACAACTGTACCTTTCATACTGAAGACCTGTAGCTGCAGAAAAGCTGGAATCCATGTGGGTTGTCACCACCAGGGCTGCTGAGGAGGGTCCGACCTGCACTACTATAGCCAGAGACTGGTCCACTTGCTTTAGGTTTTTAGTACCATCTAAAAGAGATATGATTTTGACTTGAATTGTTCATATCTCCATCTGAAAAATGGCACTGTGAAGGATTGCCTAGAGGAATTCACATTCAGTAAAAGGCACATTCACACTGTTCAAAAATTATTACAAATTCTTGCAGCACAAGCACCTTAGTCAGGAGGTGGCACCCAGCTCCACTTCTTGTAATCAGGCTTAACTCTGCATTGGAAGAAGAGAGGAGATATATTCCTCGCAGGCTTAAGGAAACCACAGTTCGCCCTGGAGTCTTGAAGCAACAAGAACTCAGTAAATGAAGTTGGAGGTGCAGAATTCCCTCTCTGCAGGTGCGACCTGTGCTCCCTCGTACTCACCTGTTTATATTGACTCAGTGGACACATTACATCTATGAGGGCTCTTCAGAGACATGGTCCCTGGAGCAGGGACTGACACACATCCAGCAATCTGCTGCTGCTACAGAACTTACCAGATGGAAATAATGTAGGTTGTTGTTGCCAATTAGCATGATTTGCTCCTCTAATCTAGAAGTTCCTAAATTAAGGAACAGTCACTTATAAAGTTTGAGTAGTTTGATGAGTAACCAAAATCACTGCATGTCAACAGACAGATGATGTCCATCAAAGCCCTAGGAAGACTGCCAACGAGCCTATCATGCTTGATTTATTCACAGGTGTGAAACAATCAGTGTTAACTATTGCACGTAGGGATTATGCCAATGCATGGGTGTGCAACTATAGGAAGGTGACATCCTTCGAGTGCTCAGAAGATTGACCCCTTGCCTGTCATTTCCACTCATGTGTGACATTTGGGACTGCCGTCAAGTGTTATTTGTTCCTGATGTACACATGACTGTAAAAAAATGGGCAATAACGTGTCCAAATTGTTAATCGTCTCCTTTATCAAACCCTTTAACTGCTTTTTGCTAGAACCTGGTGATAAGCACCCAGACAAACTCGGGAGTAACAATGTGTGTTCCTCTCTGAATGGGTGCTAGTGTTACAATGGGTGCAAATCCTTTTGAGTCATTGTGAACACTAGCGCATGAGAAAAAGTGAACCTAATAGTCATCTAATTATTTTGGGACATTTAAAACATTACCTTTACTACTCCAAGATTGTATTTGAATGCCTGTGATTACCATGCATATGGGCTCATGGCATTGACGCTCCCTGTGATCACAACTCTGGATACGATTTTTCCCTGTGGCCCTCTATCATTTGTATGTCCCGCTCATTGTTCTAGAGGGATGTCACACTGCACCCCATGTGCCTCATTGTGATGATGTGACCCTAGGCTAATAAATTGTACTTCTGTGTCCATATTCTCAACCCCTTCTCCAGGAAAATAAAATAAAAAAAGGATATCCAGAATTTGTACAGCGAGGCAAATCACCCGTGAGGGTCTCAAGGCATGGACTTGTAGGCATGGGAAGATTATTTGCCAAGAATCACAGGATGTTTAGCTGACGCCGGAACTCAGACCTGATTCTCCCAGCTCCAAAGTCGGCAGCTCTGGCTGTTACGTCACACCCACCCTGGCATCCCACTCAATAAATCAGGATTGTTAATGTGCGGCTAATCACCCAATAGGGTATCCAGGTGCTTGCAGGTCCCGGAGGCTTATTCAAACTGCCAGGCCTTGAGGGCTGCTTGTAATTCCAGAAGTGAGGTGATAGTCCAGAGTTGGGTGGGGAGGTTGTTCCAGCTCTTTGCTGCAATTGTGGAGTATGAGCATCCTCCACTTCTCCTTCTATAGATGCAGGGAGTATAAGATAGTGAGAGGGGGTGGAGAATAGTCTTTCCGATGGTTGGTGGAATTTCAGGCAGTAGCTAATGTAGGTGGATCCTTGGTTGTGTGGAGCCTTGTCTGCGAGGGTCAGCAGCTTGAATTGGCATCTCTTTTGTACGGGGATCCAGTGAAGGTGCCCAAGGTGGGGCGTGATGTGCGTAAATTGGAGAGGGCCAAGGATAAGTCTAGCTGAGGTTTTCTGTATGTTCTGAAGTCTCTGTAGGAGGTGTGTCATGATTCCAACATAGAGGGCATTGCCGTAGTCCAGTCAGCTGGTGATGAGGTTGTTTGGTATGATGTGTCTTGTGTGCAAGGGTAGCCACATGAAAATCTTTCATAGCATGCGTGTCATGGTGTGTCTCGTGTTGTTGCGGTTCACCCATGCTCAGAGGGGTCAACCTCTCGACAGCCCCAAGTCCAGAATATAGAGATTTACACATACTGTTGGGATGGTCAAGCGGGGAAGGAAAGGGTAGGAACTGCAGGGAGGGAGATCTGAGAATGACAATAAAGAGTAAAAAACAATCTTGTTCCTCTAATCTTCATGTAACAACCTCATTAGATGCTAAGTGTAGGAGAATACAAAACGTGGGTAAAAGCTACCTGTGAAGGAACAGAAGCTACCCTATACCAACACAAATGCTGTCATGGAGAAAGAACAACATGGAGATTATGTGTAAATACTTTTAGAAAGCACTCCCAAGCACTATGAACAATAGGAAACACCTAGACAGCCTCACCTACCCAGTTCGGCATGTTGGAATAACTCAAATGTACACGAGGCGACTGACTTCCTGGTCACCCCCTACTGACCTCCCCTGTAAGGAACATATAAGAATACACAAAAGAAAGGCCACTGTTATAGCTCTTTTCTCTTGGAACAACTCCTGGTTCAGAGACTGCAGAGTCTTTTAGAAATGATCACAGCAAAAGTTTCCAGTGTGTGTAATTAGTTTACCAATATGAAAGTAACAATAATCACAATTGGGAGTTATTTTACTCCACAATCGTATCTGCATAAGAGTACGAAGAGAGCTTTGGGCTAATCTTTTCTCCAAGCCTGAAAAGCGCGATGTAGAATGACAGCTCAGATTTAAAGGTGGGAGATCAGTTCCTCCCAGGTATTTGCATGATACAAAATAACAAAAGGTCTCCTCTGCATGAGTCCTAATGAACTAAGACTCGCCAACAGAGGAGATTGAAAACACATTCTTTCCCTTTTACATGAGAGATAAGGCGTAAAGTAGTGTTGGATGAACATTATGGATTATCACAATTTTCTCCCCTGCATGAGACTGTCACCATGCCTGTCTTACCAAGGGGAAAAATTAACAAAATGTAACTCAATACCCAACACGATCACACTTCTTCTGAATGAACAAAGGTTGATGCAATGAGCACCCTTACCTGAACATCCACAGCCACAAACGTCCACAAAATATTCAGCAGTTCCGTGGATGTGTCCCCCTGCTATATTCCATTTTCCTGATGGCACGCTCAAGACCGGGTGATACATCAGGAATGTGAAGGATGATGGGAAACAGAGTTCTTCCAACCCAAAGTGCTTTTCTTACTCCAACTCCCACTGCCGGCTATCAGTGTACACCAAGACGATGCACCCTGACAGTACAACCTCTCCTCAGAGAACACTGACAGGTACATGGTTTGTCCGGGAACCTCTTATGGAATGCCGCCACGAGAAGTGATGCATGCATGGCAGCTGATGGGTCCCAGGAGTTCTCTTCAGGACCATACCCCTTCCAAGACACAAGCTACCACAATCTTTGTCTAGTGATTTTGTAATCAAGTATTCCCTTTACTTCAAATTCCCTATCCTGATTCACTCGTTGTTTCTTGACCGGACAATGGGATGGTTTCAAAAGAGAGACATAGAATACAGGATGTAGTTGGAAATTTGCTAGTAAACTCAACTTCACTGCCACAGGGTTTACATGGTTCAATACTTTATAAGGACCTATGTATTCAGAATTAAACACACTATGTTTCTTGAACCGTATATTTCCTGTGGAGAGCCAAACCAAGTCTCCTTTCTTATACAATGGGTTAGGTCTCCGGTGTATATCTGCCTGCCTCTTTTACAGTTCTATTACATGCTGAAGGTGTTTTTGTGTATCTTTCAAGGTCTTTTGAATATGGATCAATCTTGTATGTCCCTCTGGAAGTTTTTGACTGTGACTGGGAGATAAGAAAGGCTGAAACAAGGGTGGAAATCCTAAGAACTATAATACAGAGCTGTTTCGTAGAACTGTGAGTGGCACTTTGTATGTGACTTCTGCTTACCATAACCATTCCACCCATGCCTCGGTATTACTGTCAATGTAACATCTCAGGAACTGTTTGAGCGTTTGATTTAGTCGTTCCGTCTGACCATCAGTTTGCGGATGGAATCTGTTAGACAGCGCAGAAGATATCTATAACTCAGAACACCACACATTCCAAAACTTTGCTGTGAATAGTGTGTGTCACGATCTGATACTATCACATGTGGTAGACCATGCAACCTGATCACATTCACTAGCAGTAATTTTGCTAACTCTCCTGCACAAGTGATCTGTTTGCAAGCAATGAAATGTCCCATTTTTGTTAAATATTAATGACCACTAGGATAACTGTATATGCCAACTATAAAATCCACAGAGAATCCACAGAGAATCTTTACCATGGGTTCTCGGGAGTTAGAAATGGTTGTTAGAGACCTTGAGATTTGCTTTTATCAGCCTTCATTTGAGCACAGATGGGACAGCTTTTTACCCATGATATGACGTCCTGTCATAGAGATGGCCACCAAAACTGTCCCAAGATTTTTTCAGTTATCTTCTCCATACCGTAATGACCTGCACAGGGGAGTGTATGACACCACTGAAACGCTTGTCTCAATTCCTTGGTAGGAATTAAAACCTGTTTTCCTTTCACCGGAATGCCTTGTTGCAAATGTCACTCAGGATGTTGTTTTAACCAATCTTTCCAGGTGAATGTATGTGTTCCCCGAATCACCTTTCTTAGAAAATTGTCGGTTTGTGTCACACAAAGGACCTTGTGTGGTTTGATGATCGTCCTTTCTTGAACTGCTTTCAGTTTTGTTTGAGTTTCTTGACACGTTAAAGCGTCTGCTTTCCTGTTTTCTCTGCCAGGTCGGAAGGTTACGACAAAATGGTACTCGGCAAAAAACAGCATCCATCAAAGATGACTCGGAGTTAACTGATTGGCTGACTTCAGGAACTGTCAATTGCGATGATCAGTGTAAACGGTCACTCTGTGTTTGACCCCCATCAACCAGTGTCTCTATTCCAAAAAGGCCTCTTTAATGGCTAATTAGCTCCTTTTCGGCTATGGTTCATTCTGTTCAGCGCTATTCAATTTTCTGGACATGAAAGCTATAGGATGCAATTGGCCTGTTGCATGCCTTTAGGACAATACTGCTTCTACTGCAACTTCCGAGGCATCTGCTTCCACTATAAACAATTTTTCTGGATTAGCATGAGCCAATACAGGGGCTGAAGAAAATGCCCTCTTGAGAGATTCAAAGGCGGTTTGTGCTTCTTCAGTCTACTGGAATGGAGTCTTCTTTCACAACAATCTATTAATAGGTGCCGCCGTATTCGAGAACCGGTTGGTGAACCGCCTATAAAAATTGGAAAGCCTAAAAAACATTGAATGTCTTTGATGTTTTGAGGATGTGGTCACTGAAATTGACATTATTTTCCTCTCAGCCATTACTTGTCCTGAAGGGGTAAGCATGACTCCCAAAAAATTCCACTGTGGTAACATGAAATTCACATTTGCTGATCTTGCAAAAAAGATGGTGCTTCTGTAGAGTCTGCCGAGTAAGACTCATGTGTTCCGTATGTTCTCCTGTGTTGGACGGAAAAACAAGCATGTCATCAATGTAGACGACCACAAAACAATCCAGGTACTATCTGAGAACATCATTCAGGAAAAACTTAAAGGCTGCGGGGGCATTACAGAGGCCAAAATACAGAATTAGATATTCGTATAATCCGTACCAGGTTTTGAAGGCAGTCTTCCATTCATCACCTTCACGCATATGCACCAAATGGTATGCCCCTCTGAGATCAAGTTTAGTATAAATCAATCACCACCCCCTTCACTTGTTCCAATACAGGTATCAAAGGAAGCGAGTATTGATTCTTGATAGTTCTTAGGTTTCTGTTTGCTTGTGGTATGAAGAATAATGGAGAAGCAGCAGGAGACCTGGAGTGACAAATAAACCCCAAGGAGAGATATGTGTCAATGTATTGTAGCAGATGTTCATTTTCTGGCTCAGCAAGGGTGTAAATTCTGCTACAAGGAACCACAGATCCAGGGATAAGATCAATCCGGCAATTGTATATCCTGTGTGGAGGTAACTCTTTTGCCATACTGTTGCAAAAGATATCTGCGAACTTCTGGTAACAGGTATTCAAGACCACTTCTTTTTCCAAGGTGGTAGCTATGTGATGTTGCAATGCTAAAGGCTTTGAAGGGATAGTTGGTGTTCATATGCAGTGCTCTCTGCAATAGTCGGACTCCATCTTCAACACCTTTTTTGGCCATTCAATCGTAGGGTTATGTTACTGTAGCCAAGATAGGCCCAAGATCACTCCATACATTGGTGCCTGTATAATCTTAAACGATAACTGTTCACAATGGTCTTCCTTGTACCATATCTCGTAATCTTCTGTTGCATAACAAATGGGTCCTGCTCCAAATGCTTGCCATCTACAGCTAAAACTTTCTCAGGAGTGGCTTTGGGTATCAGTGTCACGCCCAGTCTTTGGGCTTCTATCTCATCCAAGAAGCAACATGTGGCTCCTGAACCAACCATTGCCTTGATCTTCTTAGGGTCTTAAATAACTTGGATTTCCATAAGGATGAAGAAGTGTTCTTGTCCAAAGGTAGAGTCTTGTTTCACTGAAGGGATCACACGAATGCTTGAGGGCTCCCCTTCACTACACCTCAAGGGACTAAGGGCCATATGTAGGTAGACTGTGTTTTGCGATTCTCTAATTGCAATTTTTAAGGAATCGCAATTAGAGAATAGCAAAATGCAATGTAGGTAGGATTAGCAATTTTTTTTGCGAATCCCACCCATTCCTTATTTGCGATTCTCTAATTGAGAATCGCAAATAAGGAATACCTTGCCATGCATTCCTATGGGCTAAAAGGCCCATAGGAATGAATAGGAAGACATTCTCAATTTGCGATTCTCAATTAGAGAATCGCAAATTGAGAATGCAATTTCAAGGTTGCAAGGGTGTCAATAGGACACCCTGTTGCACCCCTGAAATTAGCATGGGTGCACATGTGGTGCACATACATGCCCTAAGGGCATGTGTGTGCACCACATTCCACTTTGAAAAATGCAAAAAACTGCATTATTACAAGAAATCGCAAATTACCACCAACCTGTAGTTGGTGGTAATTTGCGATTCCTTAAGGCCAAATAGCACTTTTTTGGAGCTTCCTACATTGCATTTAAGGAATCGCAAAATTTGCGATTCCTTAAATGCAATTGCAAAATAAGGAATCGCAAATTTAGCGATTCCTTATTTTGCATGCAGATTTGCCTTCCTACATTCCACTTAGCAAATTTGCGATCGCAAACGCCGAAATTCGGCGAATTTCAGCGTTTGCGATCGCAAATTTGCTTTCTACATATGGCCCTAAGTTTTCTGATGTCTTGTCTGCTGTGAGAGTGGCCACTTGACCAAATCTGGGATGACTGTTTCTAGGTTTGATGGGACAGTCCTTTAGATAATGTCCTTTCTTCCCACAGGATAGACATAACCCTTGCCTATGTCTGGTTTCTCTCTGTAGGAGTTAGATATGCTCACACAGTTCAGATCTCCATTGGTTCCGGTGGGGTTGTTCCAATTTCGAGTGTCTTAGGACGTTCATAATACAGTGGGAATCATTATTTTCGTTTGTGGTCTCCTTTGCGTTCTCTCAAAGGATGATCGAACTGCATGGTCAAGTTGATAAGGGGCGTACAAGTCCGAGGCTGAGGATCCACTTGAGCAATGATGTCTTTTAAGCCATCCTTGACCCCCTGGTAGAAGAGAGCAGCTTGCTTTGACTCCGGCCAATCCGTTTAGCTAAATAGGAGATCAGGAAGGCTAATCGGGCTTGATTAGTAGCAAACATCTTTGGTTTACAAGTAAAATGTAACAATACCTGGGTTAGAAACACCTGGACTTTGTTAATGTCCCCATAAAATCTCTCAGGAGGGGCTATAGGGATCTGTGGTGGAACCTCTACCACTATTGGACTAGTAGCGGAGAGTGAAGGTCCACCAACATCAAAAGCGTTTTCCTGCATCCGCTCTACTCTTGCTTGTAAGGCTGCAGTCTCATTGCATGAAACATTCAGCTCCGTTTGCACCAAGGCAAGGGTTACTAGAACATCTTCCAAGGTGGCAATTCCAGAATCAGCCCGACCAGGAGGATAAGTAATTTGTGGCCCGATTATTCTGTTACAGTTCACCTCAGGGTTGTGCCGATGCTCAGAGGGGCCCACCTCTCGAAAGCCCCAAGTCCTGAATATAGAGATTAACACAGACTGTTAGGATGGTCAAGCGGTGTAAGGAAAGGGTAGGAACTGCAGGGAGGTAGGGAGATCTCAGTATGACAATAAAGAGTAATAAACAATCTTGTTCCTCTAATCTTCTAGTAAAGACCTCATTAGATGCTAAGTGTAGGAGTATACAAGATGTGTGTAATAGCTATCTGTAAAGGAAAAAAGCTACCCTTTACCAGGAGAGATGAGAGGGTGTTTTCAGGATACCGACAACAAACACTGTCATGGAGAAAGAAAAACATGGAGATCATGTGTAAATACTTTTCTAAAGCAATCCGAAGCACTATGAACAATAGAAAACACCTAGACCGCCTCACCTACCAAGTACGGCATCTTAGAAGAACTCAAAAGTGCACGAGGCGACTGACTGCCTGGTCACCCCCTACTGACCTCCCATATAAGAAAACACAAAAGAAAGGCCACTGTTATAGATATTTTCTCTTGGAACAACTCCTGGTTCAAACAGACTGCAAAGTCTTTTTGAAATGATCACAGCAAAGGTGTGTAAATGGTTTACCAATACGAAAGTAACAATAATCATGGTTGGGAGTTCCTTTACTCCACAATCGTCTATGCATGAGAGTACAAAGAGAGTTTAGGGCTAATCTCTTCTCCAAGCCTGCAAAGCTCGTTGTAGAATGACCACTCAGATTTGAAGGTGAGAGATCAGTTCCTCCCAGGTATTTGCATGATACAAAACTACAAAAGATCTGCTACGCATGAGTCCTAACGAACTAAGACTCACCAAGGGAGGAGATTGAAAATACATCCTTTCCCTTTCACATGAAAAATAAGGCATAAAGTAGTGTTTGATGAATATTATGGATTTTCACAATTTTTTCCCCGTATGAGACCGTCACCAGGCCTGTGACGCCAAAGGGGGAAAATGAACAAAATGCAACTTCATACCCAACATGATCATACTTCTTTGGAAAGGACAAACGTTGGTGCAATGAGCACCCTTACCAAACCTCGACCTCCTCTCGAGCATCCACAAAATAATTGGCATTTCCGTGGATGTATCCTCTTGCTATACTCCGTTTTCCTGACAGCACTCTCAAGACCGCGTGATGCGTCAGGAACTGGATGATAGGAAACAGAGTTCTTCCAGCCCGAAGTGCTTTTCTTACTCCGACTCCTGCTGTTGGCTATCAGTGTACTTGGAGACGATGCCCCTGACACATGTTTAGAGTTAGAAATTTGAAGACCTTATGTAGCATTCGCAATGTGAGGAAGCAGGCGGGGAGACAGCGATGATCTGTGATTTCATGGTTGACAATGATGATTCTGAATTTTCTGGTGTGGTCAGAGTGAGTGGGTGCAGGTCCTGGGTCTGATGGCTACCGGGAGTCATTCCATGTTTTGCTGCTGTTGCCAAAGATCAGTACTTCCATCTTGTCTAAGTTCATTTGCAGGCAGCTTTCTTCATCCAGTCGGCAATGCTTGTCATGCATCTGTGGAAGTTGGTTCCGGTGGAGGAGGGGTCGTCGGTGAGTTAGAGGATGAGCTGGGTGTCGCCTGCATAGGAAATTATGTTGAGACCATGGAATCTAATGATGTTGGCCAGCAAGGTCATATATTTATTGAAGACGTAGGACTGAGGGATGAACCCTGGGGAACACTGTAAGTGTTCTTGGGTTCAGAGGTGAAAGGTGCAAGGTGGATCCTCTGGGTTCTTTCGATGAGGAAGGAAGTGATCAATCTGAGCGCGTCCCCTTGGAGGCCGATGTGATGAAGTCTTTCGATCATCGTTTGGTGGGATACAGTGTCAAAGACTGAGAGCATCAAGTAGCTTGTTGTGCTCCAGGTGTGTTATGTGTTGCTTGTTGATGATCTCTTTCAGTATCTTGAATAGAAATTAGAGCAGGGAGATTGGCTGGTAGTTTTGGAGGTCGATAGGGTTAACAGAGAATTTTTTGAGAAGTGGTCTGACTTCAGCATATTTCAGGCATCAGAAAAAGTTGTGGTGATGCTAGAGGTGTTGATCAGGGTAATGAGTTCCTGGCTGATACTTTAGTTTCCAAGGTTGAAAATGTGGTGTGGGATTGGGTCTGTGGAAGCTCCTGACTTAAGTTGATGGATTTCATGGTGAAGGGGGTGTCCTGGGTGGAAAGAAGTCCCCAGGTGCTCAGTCTGTGGTTCGGGTCAGTTGCCATGGTGGCATATCTGTTGAGATAGCCCCTAGGTGTTGGGTTGTGGTTTGAAGCTTCTGTATATGGTTGTAATTTTTTGGAAGAAGTCAGCAAGGTTGCTGCGCAGTTCCTGTGAGAGTGTGATGTTTTTGCTGGCAGCCGATTTTTAGAATTCTTCAATGATGTTGAAAAGTTCCTTGGTGTTGTTGGTGCTGGTTGCGATGAGCGCGTCTAGAACTGAATTCTTTGTTGCCCTCAGCAGGTGATGATAGAGATTGAGGGAGGTCTTGAAGGCTGCCCTGTCGGAAGTGTTCTTGTTGGGTGACTAGCTCCTCTCCAGCTGTTCGCTGTCTTGTTTCGCTGTTCTGAATACTTGGGTGTAGTAGCTCGCCTTCTTTAGAGGACTTTCTCTGGGTGTTGCTCTTGATGGGGACGATGCTGTTAGTGCAATTGGCGAACTAGGTGTTGACGTTTTTATCTGCCTGTTTAAGGTTGGTGACGGTAGCAGGGTTGGAGGTGTTGAGGGTATCCGTCCAGCTGGCCGCTGAGATTTTACTCCACAACCAGTGGGAGGCGCTGGTTGTCTTGGGGGTGTCTGTTCAGGGGCTGGAGATGCTGAAGTGTAAAATGTAAATTGATACTTGTATAGCGCACTACTCACACGCAAGGGTCTCAAGGCGCTTGTACGAATACCGCTGTGGAACCCATCCTGGCTTTCCCTGTGAGGCGTCCACTCCTGGGCACCCCCAAGGTGGAGGCTAGGCATCCTTAGCATTGTGGGGGCCGTTGTGGAGATTAAGCAAGCTATTGCCCAGAGTTGCAGAGTGGGACTCCATGATTGGAATGGCACAGAGGCGAGAATTATCAGGTCCGTGGAATTTTTGAGCCCAAGACCCGCCTAGGCGGGGAATTGAACCCTGGTCCCGGGCTAGACCTCTGCATCAGGGTCTGCCACTCTAATCATTGAGCCACACTTCTCCAGTGGACGATGGAGTGATCCGTCTATGTGAGTTCTGTGGTATGGCTGTATTTGACACAGTTGTTGGAGGTGAAATCAGGTCCAGCTTGTGTCCTGCAGTGTATATAGGGTTGTGGACGATCTGGGTTGATTTGAGGCTGCTTATACTATTGAGGAGGTGTGCGGTACTGACGTAGTTGGGGTTGTAATGTGGAAATTTAGGTCGCCGAGGAAGATGTAGTTCTTGGAGTCGAAGAATAGAGACTGAATGAAGTCTGTGATGGTGTTGCAGAAGCTGGAGCACAGGCCTTGAGGTCGGTGTGTGAGTGTGCCTATGATGGTTGTCTTGTCATTAATGTGGAGCTTAAAGCTGAGATGTTATATGGGGTGGTGGTGTTGTCAGTGGTGGTGGTGCATTGCATGGTCTCTTTGTGGATGATGGTTGCTCCTCCTACTGGATTGTTGGTGTGGTCCTGGTGAGTGATTTTATATCCATGGTGGGATCAATGTGGCAATTTCTGGGGTGGATGTGGAGTTGAGCCAGGTCTCACTGAGGAAGATGATGTGCAAGGGCAGTGATGAGGTCCCATAATTCGGTGGAATGCTTGCATAGGGAGTGTGTGTTGAGAAGGGAGCATGCGAGTTGGTATTTTTGTTCAGGTGGTATCTGTGGTGTGTTTGGGTGGGGCTGGTCAGTGGGCTAGTGTGTGTACTGCGACAGGTGAAGTGGCAATGAGGGCAGGTGTGCAGTCCTTCCGTGGGTCGGTGTGGTGGCAGTGTTTGTTCCTTTGTCGAGGGTGTAGAGCTCGTCCATGAGGTATCATCAGGGGCGGAAGGGCCAGGGGTTGTGGTGTTGGGTGTGGTTGAGGAACGAATGGGCAGAGACGAGCTTGCCTTTGGTGCATCAGAAGTGTGCCTGCGCTACAGCCTGCATTAAGTAGGTCTTGGGATGGACTGAGCTTCTGTTGGCGAGTGGTGAAACCCGGGCAGGAAAAGCCAGGCAGGAAAAACCCGCACAGCGGCAGTGTCACAGGATTACTCTGAATTAAGCAGGAACTGGAGGCCACAGGCAGGTGGCAGGCCTGACTCTTTCTTCTATATTCTCAAATTGCCCTAGCTTATCTTCCATTTCTATAGTGGGGACCCTTGAAGTATAACAACTCCAAGTCTTAGGCCCTAATTATGAGCAGATAGTAATTGGTGTGAGAGGAACTTTCACACATGTGTGATAAATACCATCCGTTTAGGAGTTTTAGGGGAACAACATGCAGACTTTAATGCTTACCAGAAAATACTAAGCATTTTCCCCCTCTAAATATTGACAAGTTTGACCTGCTGATATTTATCACAAAAGTAATTACTGTGATATGTCCAGTAACAGCAGTTACCTCACATATAGCAATTAACAACACCCCTCATAATAAGGGCAATAGTGTTCTATCCTCACTGTTCCTGAGATTGTGTCTCTCTCTTCTTCAGCTGACCTGGTCTAAATATTTTCTCACTTCCTAGGTTTTCCCTCATCCTCACAGCATTCTGTCCCATTTACCTTGTTCTCAGCCGCTTGGCCAATTTCTTCCTTCATCATCTTTGACACTAGTGAGTTTCCATAGTAGTCAGCATCATCCTTCTGCCACATTCTGTGGTCCCACTTTTGACTCCCTGCAATTGAATTGACCTGTTGGTGTATGAAGAAAGAATATAAAAGCTGTATGTGTAGTCCATGGTAATTTAACACTTAGGACACTCTTGCTCAATGATCTGTGATGACCTCTCTTTTTTTTTTAATTTACACTTGCCTAATTCAAATGATTTAGTGAATTTCCTAAAATGATGCAATTACACCACTTTACATAATTACCAGCCATTGAAACATGGCATTCATAGTAAATGTTTGCAACAAACACATGTGAACAACTGAACATGTGCCATTGTTGTTAGTGGTGCTTTTTATAAATGCGCTATATTATAACACAAAATGACGGATTTGCTTTTCACATAATGTTGTGCACTTTTGCCAACATTTCTTGTAATTATAGGAAAGTAAATTACACAAACTTTGCACACCACCAGAAACCACCCACTCTTCAGGTGAAAAGAAAAACCTTGAGAAGGCACAGTTAGTATCTGTCCACAATGAGGATACCAGCTAGAACATGTCATTGCTAAATTCGGAGACCTTTAAAGTCCTCCTGTCAAACTCCTTTCATTAGACCAGTTACAGATTAACTTTACAACTATTTTCACTTTTCTTTGTGTGGTGTAGTATACAAAAAGCAATTTCTTACCAATGGATAGATGAACCTTGCTTAGTGCTATCAACATGGGTAGCTCTGTATCCAATAATTTCCTATGGTCTTGTAAATACAGCAGTTGACCTATCCTGCTGCCTGGTGTGGACTTAGTTTACCTCAGAGAGTTAAGTAATGTGAGTGAAGGTGATTAATTTATTTTATTTTTGCCGGCACCCCCTGCGTCTTACAGGGGCCCCACAGGTTAGACCAGTTGGTAGCATTTGACACTATTCAAGATGCTAGGTTGCTCACTGGCTTTCAAGAGATTGGCATTAGGGACAATGCCTGGAAGTGAATAAAATCCTTCCTGGAATAAAGGCGTCACAGAGTTTGGCTACCTCCTTACTCGTCAGGCAGTCAAAATGTCTCTGTAGGGGTTCCGCATAGTTCGGCCCTTAACCCCTCAATGTTTAACATCTATATGTCTCTCCTTACTGATTTAGTGGAATCTTTGAGGGCTAAAATAATATTGTATGCCAATGATGCACAGATGATCTTTTCCTTTGATAAGGGAGTACCAATCTCTGTGGTTTTTCGCTGGATGACCTAAAATCAACAGAAGTGCAATATCGCATAGACTGAGGCTCTCAGGTTAGGACACAACTTTGATCGCAAATTTCTTTCCACAAGCAAATCAAGTTGATGATTAGCGTTTGATTTGGCTTCTTGCGTATGATGAAAACATTTTTTGCATTTCCTTTCGGTTCCAATTAGGAGTACAGTGATTCTGGCAAATGTCCAGGCTGGACCATGCCAATGGTTTATATGTCGGTCGGCCACAGGAAATTACAGACTGTGCAGAATGCGACCGCCAGGCTTGCCCTCATGTCTTCCTAGATGAGAGCATGCCACCCAACATCTGCGTACTTTGTTCTGGCTTCCTGTAAACAAGTCAACTTTATTCAAGACCTCTCTGTTAACATACATAACACTGTATATCTTGGGCCCTGTCTACTCATCCTCCAGGATCTCTTATTATAATTCTGTGAGAGCCTTGTGTTCCACCAATAACCATTTGGCCATGATTCCAAGGGTTCGTCTTGTTTAAATAGGTGGATGTTTCTTCTTCTTTTTGGGGCCAGTGGGCTGGAACAATCTTCCTTTAGAACTGCACCAGATAGACAAGGAACGAAGTTTTAGGAAAAAGAACAAGACATGGTTTTATGTTCAGAAGCCAGCTTCTATTTTCTTACATGTGTGCATCGCCGCAAAGCACCGGGACAATTTTTGAGTAGCCTTGCGCTCAGTAAATCCCTGTACTTAAACATAAATATGCATTCTAGTGCAACATCAATTATTTATTAATTACTTGATTTTTGCCTGCCCTCTACCTCCCATAAGGACTCATCCACTTCACATAGGGGCCCCACGGGCCCTTTAAGGTAAGGCACCTTAGAGTCCTCTGCTAAGTGCTTCTGCTTGTGCTGAGTGCTAAACTATACAAGAAGCAAAGAACATCGACCAAAAGTAGAGGGTTCCTGCCAAGAAAGTTGCCTGTCAGGAGAAGAAGTATGTTGTTATTATCAAGCACTCATCCTTTTTCTGGCAATGCAACATACCTGCTGCACCCTCCTTTGTGCAGGAAGAGGCTCACCTCTGACTCAACCGCACCATCACCAAAATCAAAGCCTAAGGGGCTGATTCACAGAACTAACTTAAGACAAAGTCCTAAACTTACTACTTTTGGTATTCACAGAAGTTAGGATTTTGTCTTAAGTATGTCTTAAGTCTGTCTTAAGTCTGTCTTAAGTCTGTCTTAAGTTTGTCTTAAGACAAACTTAAGACAATATCCTAACTTCTGTGAATACCAAAAGTAGTAAGTTTAGGATTTTGTTTTAAGTTAGTTGTGTGAATCGGGCCCTATGTGTGTTAGTGCTGTAGGCATGAAGAGCAGTGAGCCTGAAAACATGTGTCTCATTCCCTGTCAGAATAATCAACAACAGGAACCACCGCATTCAATACATGATCTTCCAGAAATTAGAGTAGTGTGTTGAGTCTGCTGAAGAGAAGGATTGGGTGTGACTGCTCTTCCGTTAGATGCATTAGCTTAACAATCTCTGGCAATGAAAAGAGACAGCACTTCCCTATCTTCTCCAAGCCCCCATCCGGTGATCTTGACAAATATTGCACCCCAGTTGCGACCAACAAGGAAAGGTAAGATAAAGGAAGGTTTCCAAAAGCCTTTGAAGAGAGAGACATGATAATGGGCAAGTTACTGGTAGTAGGCAGAGTGGCCCATTTGCCAGCTTGCATAAACCAAAATCCAACAGAAGTGTAAGCTACATATTATTAGCAATTTCTCATCTAAGAGTTGTTTTCAAATCAAAAATCCATGATTTAGTTAAATGAAGAATGGTGAACACAAGCTCGGCACACATCACCTTTTAACGTGACATCCAACAAACAGTGGATGTACAGGGAGGACTTCCATGTCCACAGGAGAAGCGGCATAGGAGCACTGCCAGGATTCAAGTGAATTTAGAGTGACTCAGACAGGTGTAGTGGTGAAAGGGTGCTGTTGAGGCAGGTAAAGTGATTTTGCAGGATTACAAAAATGAATGTATTTTGTTTAAAATCATGGATAAAATGTAAAGTTTACTTGATTTTAAGAGCTGAGGCAGTGCTCTAGCTGTTGGGGAGGAGGGGTGACAGGGGGGGGACTGGGCATGCACAGCACACCATGTTTTCATCAGGCTGGGGTGCACCGTATACCTAACTTGTAGTTTTACACTTTATACAGCACAAGAGTTTTGCAATTTTTTTAAAAGGTTGTTGTGGTGTTTTTACGGCAGAGGGACACTGAAGCAAAATATTTAAAGTGGATGTATGTTTAAAATTAGGGAAACAAAGTCTGTAATGCATGTAGCATTCAATGGCTTATGTTGTATGCTCAGATTTACCTTGCATAGTTTATTTATGAATCTCAGGATCAGACAGTCCCAAACATCATTTTTACATTGCAATTTTTTTTAAATTTCACACTCTTTTTTTATCTGTTTGTATGTCCATATACAAATACCACCCACATACATATGTACATAACCCAGTCTGATGTCATGCTGCTCCCATTTTGACTAACATTGATTTAGACCCTAGTGGCCATCACACCAGACCACCAGGTGCACTGGACAAGCATTTGGCTTGTGATGCTTGAATGATGCTCTGGCCAAATGTAAATGTCCAGCAAGGTGGAACAAGATCTCTGTGGAGTTGCTGTTGTGGCAACGCCTCTGAGGATACTGGACTTTGTCACTTTGTCACCTTGCTCGAAACAGTTTTTCACTTTTCAAGACACCGCACCCAAAAGTGGGAGGTTATTGCCTCAATACAAACAATAATGGCATTGAAGACCATAGAGGGTTTACCAGAGCTAAATACTATGCTCATACAACTTCATTGCTCTTACCACTTGTCAAGTGTGCTGTAAAGTGCAGCACACATAGAAACTTTGAAAAACTTAGTGAAAAATGTATTTTCTCCTACTTTGCACCTGCCTCAAGAAAGTATATTGTTTGGTGCAAAGCACTGTCTACAAGTGTTACTAGGTATGTATTTGAGTCAAAAACCATGGGTGGTAGAACAGGATCATCCATGTACCACAATAGGCATAGCCCCTTAATCCCCTTGATGCAAGGTAATGCGACGCAGCACAAAATGAAATTTGCACTACTTTTAGACAAAATTTCTGTCAAAAAAGAGTTTTGCGCTGGAAAGTAAATAGTGGTTCAAGAGATTGCACCTATTTTCATCACTTTTTGTGTCTTTAGACATGAACAAAGGCTTGATAAATCTGCCCCTATGTGTATAACTGTCTGGTTTTGTCGATTATCATAAGAATAGCAACCTCTTGGTAGTCTGCTCCACTTTAAAGAGAAGCCAACTGTAGTCCAGTTGAGAAAATCGAAAAAATTATCTACGAAGGTTATTTGAAATTGAGATTTCAAAGAATTTAAAGAACTTTTTATAGCTAGGGCTGCCAGACAGTGCAAGCTGCGTGGTTGCAAAATAACTCTTATCAGCCTACCAAGAACTTACAGAAGGCATAAAGCTGCCCATTCTTACCATTGGTTGATCTTACTGTCACTCATGTTTGCTTGCTTATTATATGCTTGCCTTCTATATTGTGTGAATTGCTCCCCTGGAACACCCCTATCCCCTTTACTTGTGACCTTCCACTGATCACTTTTAGGGAACTACTTGTATATTTGTGCTTAAGCACTCCATGAGAATGCATGTGTTTTCCAGCTTTCTTCCCCATGTGTTTTTCTCCAACTGGCTTTCTATGATGCTTTCTCTAATTTGTGTGATTTTCTTCTCATTCCACACAAATCATAACCTGGGCTCACTTATCTGGTACCCCCCTTAACTATCCAGCAACCTTATTTTTTTCATGTTTGCTTCCAGCACTTTATAAATAAAAAGTATTTCACACTACTTCATTCACATTTTTTTTACTTGCTTCGTGAGTTTAAAAAAGGAAATTGTAACCCTGTGATGTGCATGTGTCAGAACCAGCAGCCACATCATCAGTGTTTGTTTTATTTTTTTTTATTTATGGTATAGAGCATCAGCAGTTTTACAAATCCTGTACTTCATGGATAAAAAGGGAGAGCCAACAGGACTCCGCCATGAGCCCTTAAAAGCTTGTTCAGTACTATTAAAGGTGGCTGGAAACTGAAGTGTCATAACAGACTATTTCACGCTTTGAACAAAGCGCATTTACCACTAATTGAAGACTGTGGTTTTCGCACATTTTTAAGTAGCACACTTTTTACCAATCTGAGCCAGTAGTGAAAAGATAAATAAAAAAGCCTTTCACATTCATGCATTATTGACTTCCACACTGTATGCTTTTGCAAATGTTGGAATTTTGTACCTTGGGGTATTGGAGAGGAAACTGCATGTTTATTGAATATCTAGAAAGGCTAAGCAGTGCCCGCTTTAGCACTGGTGTCGCCTGGTGTTTTTAGTGCCCCCTAATGACCCCTTTTTCCATGAGTTCCCTCACTACCACCTTACAGCAGGGCCCCTCATCGCCCCATTGGCCCTCTCTGACATAGATTTCATATTTAGCTGATAGACACACAAGGAACTCTGCCGCATGTGTCTTTAAAACCACATGTTTCTTTAAATACAGCACCCCCCTATGTGAGTGCCCAGTGCAGCTGCACCGGTTGCACCGCCCTAATGCCGACCCTGGTGCTAATCATTTTAAATCCTCTTAAGGTGTTTATTCTATATGTCTTTGTACCTCCCACACATGCTCAGGTCACATTTCACAATTCATATCTCCAAGAGTATTTGGTGTGACTGGCAGCTAAGTTGATCATGTTAAATACCATACCATACACAGGTGCCCAGAGTGGATTTGACTATGGGAAGGAGCCATTCATCAGGTGGTGGGGATGGCACACATAACAGGCGTTCATAAATGCCACGCATATTAAAGCTGTTGGAGTATTGGACACTGAAAAAAGACCACTCTGCATGACTTTCAGTCAATTGTAAAATTCTGGACCTAACTAGAACTTACACTGTGATCACATGATGATCACAGACTCATTTTCTGGCAATTGCATTGCTTGTTTACCTCATGCTGTATGCAGAATGATACTGTACATACCTTCTAGTGGAATGCTTTCTAATTTCACATACTCAGAAGTTCAACAAAAACGGTTGGAATGGATGTTCTTACTAACTAAATGTACTTGAATAGCGTGGAATGAAGCACATGGACTCCTGACTGATTCCAATTAAAAGATGCAAACACAAGTGCCAATATAAACTATTGATATAGGTGACTCAGCCGTTTTAGACACTAAGGGGCCTATTAGGATGGCGGGTGGACGTAGCGGTGCTGAGACCGGCCGGCAGTGGTGCGGGTGTCCCTCACCTACAATTAGGATGCCACCGCCACGGTGGCGGTGGCATCACCCATCCTCTTCATTGTGGTGGGCGGTGCACACAGCACCGTCCGCCACAATGCTTTGCGTGCACAATGTGCATTTGCATGCACAACGTGGCAGGCACTGCGCGGTGCCTGCCACTTTGTCCATGCAAATGCTGGGTGGTACCATAGGTACCCCCCATGTGCCCCCCCACCCCCCGCAACGGGCCCCCAGCTGTGGATTCCTCATGCCTTTCCCGCCACGGAAAGGCTGCTTCCCGCTCCCATTGTAATATGGATGGCGGTGTCTAGCAGACACCGCCACCATATGCAACCCTTTTCCTCCCGGTCGACTAGTCGACCGGGCAGACAAGCAGTGGGCGGTCTTCCCGTCCGCCGCAGTACCCCCCACCATCATGATATGGTGAGGGGGAAATGGGAGGCAGGCAGGGGATTATGTCGGGCAGATCGCCACCGCCATGCGGGCGGTGGCGATCCGCCCGACATACTAATAGACCCCTTAGCTACATTCTAACTAATTTCTTTTTAGTCTCTTTTGTAAAGCCAACACATTGCAGATGATTCTAATATCAATGGGTAGTTGCTTCTATTTTCTCAGAGCTCGGCAGGAAGATGCTTTTTTTAAAGACTTACTTTTTGCTTTTTCATATCTCTTGTTAGAAGCTAGAATTTACTCAAATGTCTCTATCACTTCCTGAGCTGTTTAGTTTGCATTTTCCGGCAGCTGGGGTGTCCAAAACAATTGTTAATAGGCTGTTTTTGCAAATTTTGTGAATAAGCATTGTGAGATGTTGGTCAGTGGTTCGACTCAGCAATTTAGTAAACTGATCCAGATGGAGAGATATGTTGGGCATCAAAGTGGGTTGCTTTATACAACTCATCTTGAATTTTTGAGCTTGCACTAACAAGAAGACAGGAGAGTGGCTAATTTTTGTATCTCCTGCATGGTTTAGCCTATCAGCCACAATGGCTGGAACATCCTTTACAGAACCTGAGGATGCTGGGATCTTAGTAGTCACCAGACGGACCCTCAATTAAGACAGCCACTGGGTAGCCAAAACCTGATCAGTAATTTCCAAACACAGATCGGATGGGGCTTCTGTTTGGACCTAGCTGTAGAACACTTTGGTCAAGAATTTGCTCTCTTGGTCATGGCTAGCTGCGGGTTATCAATTGAAAGGTCAGAGTTGATTTTTGGCAGCCTCTAGTCCCTAACAGCCCGCCCTTCAACTCAAGAGTTCTTGAGCTTGTTGGCAATATTCTTAATAGAAATTATTTATTTATATATTGTCCTATTCACCCTGTGAGAATGACATAGGAGAATTTTTTTAAAGAGCTTACGTTTCTCAGTGACAATGGTTTTCTGTGTGAATCATTCTTCTGCTTTCAAATATTACACAAAATTGCTTAATGCAAAATTTCACAACTTTTGCATAATGCACACATTTCTGAGCACTGTTGATGCTCTTTGGGCAATAAGAACATAAAAATAACCCTTTGAAGCAGCACAGGGTCAACAACCACTGGTGTGCTGTCTTTTTGAAGATGTGGACAAAATGTGAAATTGAATTTGTCCAGAAGTGGCTATTTCATTGGTTTGTTTAGAGCATAATTATGGGACTTAGGGCATATTTACTAGAGAAGTGGCTGAGCGTGGCGTTAGCCTCCTTGGCTTTGCACCACGCTCTGCCACTTCTGAAATTCTGAGTTGCACTATATTTACAACAATATGGTGCAGCCCTGCATTTCCCCCAGCGCTGGTGCTAAATTTAGCAGCCTAGCTCCAACGCAGGCACCCTTGCACCATAGTGCAAGGGTGTCTGCCTTGAGAGGAAGATTGTTTATGTGCTGGAACATGTCTCTTCCGACACATAAACAATCTTTAAATGGCATTTTGAAACTTCTATGTGTGCTGCTTAACATTTTTTTTTGATTGATTTTTTATGTGCAGAATGGCACACCTTCCTGTACATAAATAATCAAAGGCCGTTTGCTGTTTCTATGTGTGCTGCACAACGCAGCACACATGGAAACAGCAAAAACGAGGAGAAATGAAGCATTTCTCCTCATTGTGCCAGGGTAAGATCAGGTTTTCCCTGGTCTTAATTTTGGCGCTGCCTCCTATTTACGCCATCCTTGTAAATAGAATACGGGTGGGCGGAATTTGCGAAATTAACTTTCGCAATTTATCGCGAAAACCCTAAAAATCTCCGCAAACACGCCGGAAATATCACGAAGACGCGGACGTTTTTTTCCCGACTGTTCGCAGTATTTTTTGCGTGATAGCGGGTCGCAAACTTACCCATGCGGTTGCTCATGGGCGCGGCCCTCTTATTTTCACTTGTCCCGCCCTCTCGCGATTCCTACTTCCTGTTCCGGGTCGCGCAATGCATGTTCGCGCCCGTTCGCGGTCGAAATTTCCTGTTCGCGACTGCTTTTACTTGATCGCGTTGCTTTTTGCTTGCTCGGGGAGAAAATATCGCGCGAACGTGCGCACGTGGTCGCAATGGGCGCGGCCATCTTGTTTTTCACTCTATTGCATGGTTCTGGGGCCTGTTTTTCAATCCTCTCCAAATCTTTTCAATCCTTGGATTAATCCCACTTCTTTTTGATCTTTCTTATTTATTATTTATCTTACTATTTTCCATCTTCTATATTTTTGGTTTTTGTCTCCTTTTTTTGTTTTTTAGCTACTTTTTCTCTTTCTATTTCCTGCTATTATTTATTTCCTTTACTTCTTTAATTTCATTACCTTTTCTTACCCCAGAACCATGTCTAAGGGTAGGGCTGGTGGATGACGCAGCCAGAGCCGCGACCGCCTTCCTTGCGGAAGGCGGCGCCCACAAGGGGTGCAGGCACAGGCCTTATTTGGGCAGCGCCACCTCCCCTCAACCCTGGCAGCAGGTGGCAGGCCAGGGTCCGGGTACGGCCTCCAGGAGCGTCGGCAGCGGTGGGGGATGGTTCGCCGGGCAGTGTCGCGCTTCTCTGGGGTCCGGTGCACCCAGGCGCAGCTGACGCACCGGTGGTCCGACATCCTGGACCATGAGCAGGACCTGCTGGACCTGCTAGGAGTGGAGGTCCCGGGGCTTGGTGAGTACCTATTTAATTATTACAACTTTGTGTCTGTTCTTCTGCTCTGTGTTATATATTGCGAATATCTTTTTTTCTTCCAACCAGCTAGAATGTTGCTGCTTACATTCCAGGTTAATTACGTTTAAAAGTCTTCTGTGATTATGACACAGGTGCTCTTCTGCGCTACTACTAATCTTACTTGTTTGCAACTTTGCGTTTGCGCTTGCTTTGCGTGATTCTTTACAAGTTTATTTTAGAGAAATTAAGTTACGTAATGCTACAGTGACTCTAGTCCACTCCTTACTTTGTCCTGTCACTAATAGATAGGGGCGGATTGATACTTAGGTTTAGGTACTTTGTATGAGCTTCTAATTTGTTAGTGGTATGCGTGATGCCCCCTCAGTTACGTGACGTGCTGCTAGTACGGCAGTCTTTATTTGAACCTTTTCTAGTTTGTTCAATGAGTGGTGGTAATTGGCTTAGCACTAGCAGAACATCAGCATCAATCAATCAACCCAAAATTTGCTGTATTCAAAAAATGTAGTCATGTGTCCTCCATGATTTGACCATATGCATTGTTGAGGAATACAGTGGAAATGCATACTTAATGTACAATTGGCATGCCTGGAATAGGTGGGCTAGGCTGGGTGGTACGTCGTACTTAGGCTCAGTTGTAACTTAGTATTCTGGAATCAGAATGGAAGACTGGATTACTGTTGATAAATGGTAACTTAAGTAGTCCATGTGCGAATCCCCCGATATTACTTGTTGACCAGATGAGATCGGTCAATTTAGTTATTGCAATTGTTGTTTACATAAGTGTTTTTTGACCGTTGTTGAAAAATATTGTATTTGTTTGACACCATCCATCAATGTTTGTCTCTTTCTTATATCTTTCCTGTTCATCATTCAGCACCCAGGGGCAGACAGATAGGGAGTGGGGGTACGGCGGGACAACAGTCCGAACAGCACCAGGAGGACACCAATGAGGGCTCCTCTGCTGGCCCCAGTAAGTCTTCTTGTTTTTAATAATATTTCTTATTCCATAACTTTTACTGCCCCATATTTTTCACGAACTATTGTTTGTTTCCAAATGCTATTTTTTTACCAACAATTATCCTTTGATCTGTACGGTTTCAAAAATCTTATCCCTGCCTCCGCTATGATGACTCTCAGTACTACTACTACTACTAATACTATCAGTCTGTCTGTACTGTAGTAGCTAGTCTTGCCCAGTTGGCCAGTGGCACTCTTTATGTGAAAGGTTGTAATATAAAGCTCATATTCACCAGTAGCCATTGAGTCCAATCCTTTGGGTCGTCGTCTTGTACTACTTCTACTCTTATTGATTTTGAGTCTTTGTTAATCTTGAGGCTTTGAAAATTCACAGCAACAAAAGCCCAACCAGATTTATTACTATTTTGATATGATAGCCTATAGGACATACTACTACTGTTGTAGGGATCTTGCACATACACAGACATTTGCACCAGAAAATAGGATGTTGGTGATGGTAGGTTGGACCTTCCTCACACACCTCAATCAGAAATTCAGCACCCACCACAATTCGACTGCTCAACTATAGTACTGTCTTGTCATAACTATTAGGTCTCTGAACCCTCCCCCCAAGATACCCAACAAGTAGACAACCCAGAACATAACACACCCAACCTCTCAGTCGTGGAAGCAATGCACATGCACACCCTTACTTTAATTTGCTCACTCGTGTAAGTTAGTCCACACCAAATACCACCAAGTCTATGTAAGTTCAAAATGTTTATTTTGAATTGAGAACGAAGCTCTGTACATTGTTTTATTATAAAATGCAGCACCAACCAGAAAATCATTAACATTAAAACAATATACATTGTTACACTTATACAGTTGGGAATTAAATCATGATAACTGAACAGTGGTGGAAGGCAGAACCACCATCCCCTAGGAATTTAGTGTATATAAATTTATAAATGAAGATGTGAGTGAAGGGACCCCTCACCTTAGAAGAACCTAGTACTGGTAGTTGTTGCATCATTCAGAAGCTCTGGTTCGTAAAAGGGAATCTTCCGTCTGTAATGCGAAAAATGAAATACTGTGCGTTAGTATATTGCAACTTGCAAGCATTTCTCAGCCGTGCCAAAAAGTGTAACATTTATGGATAAGCAATATGGACTAACAGTACACCAGTACTTCCTAAAAAAGTGGCTTGTTAATGTTTTTGTTGACCGCTTGTACGCAGCGCGTAGACTAGACAGTAGCAGTGTGAGGCAGGTCATGTGGGCTCAAAGGTGTCTTATACAAGAAGCTGCAAGGTAACGTCACATGTGCAAAAATAAAAGACACAAAGATAAAATGGTAGCATGGCTAGGGCTAATTAAGCAAAGGCTACAATGATCAAATATAACTAGTAGTGTCTACTCTACTACTACCTGATTTGTACTAGTGATGTATGTTAGTATTAACTCATTTTTCAACCTTGCTACTGATCAATAGGGGGAGGTGTATATGACGCCGAATAAATGTGTAATGTTTTCTAGGCGCACTACCGACCACCATTGCCGGGGCCAGCGAAGGCGACGCGGAGGGCGAGGATGCGTCAGTTGCTGCAGATAGCAACGGAGCGGTAGGGGGAGTGGCAGCACCATTGGCGGGCGGTGGTAAGTTAGATTCATAATCCTTAACTATTGTTGAACTTGACAGTACACTCACTGCAAGGGTGTACTGTATGTATATGTATACTGTACAGTTGCGACTTAGGGCCCCATTAGGATGGCGGCCGTATTGCCCCCGCCGGGCCGGCGGTATTCACTGCCGACACCGCAGGGGCAAACCTCCCGCCATCCCTGTAGAAAATATTCAGACCCCCCACATTTCGACCAGGCGGAAAAGGGTTCAATATGGCGGTAGTGTCTCTCTGAACACACCGCCAGCCATATAATCTGCATTTTGGAATGCCTTTGCGTTGCAGCATTGCCGTCCGCCACGGAAAGGCATGCAGACATTGCAGAGTATGCTTGGGGGCCCCCATGGAGGGTACTACCTACCTATGCTATGGTACCCCCCCTGCCTTTCAAAGCAAAACGTGACAGGCTCCGTGCGGGGCCCGTCATGTTGTGCTAGAAAAGCAGCACAACATGTATTTTTAGCATTGCTTTCGGCAACGCCAACCAGAATGTAAAAAAAACAGGATGCGCCCGCCACTGTGCCGCGGGACCCCCACCCTTTTTAGCGTGAGGATGGCGGGCGGACAAAGTCCGCCCGCCATCAGATGTCGTAAGTAAGTATGAGTTGTTGGGGACGTTTGAAGAGTGAACTAGAAGACTAGAATTCCCTTTAATTGGCATAGGAGCGGGAGTATTGAGTAACCAATGGCCTCATCTATCTGATTTCAACTCCGCTTTGAAAGTTTTATGGAGAAGAGCACCTGGTGCACTCACTGTTCAACTAAAAAGTGAAAGACGGGTGGAAGGAAGAAGGACGGGCGAGATTTAAAATGTTATGTACTACTGTGCTTTATAGACAGTGCTACTCTACCATGCCACTATGTGTATAAATAATTAACTTGTCTTACTGTTTTTCTAAGAGTATATTTTACAATTGTCTTGTTTTTTTCTTTTTGATACACAGCTACTCCGAAACTAAATCGGAAGGAGTTGGCCGACAAAGCACGGCACCGGAAGCTGGAGGCAATCCAGCAGGAATACCAGCGGCTGGTGGTCGTAGCCGAGGAGGAGACTGCGGCAGCAATTCTTCAAGCCTCCTCCAGTGCCCCGGGCCCCAGCCACCGCCCTCCAGCGGTACAGCGCCACCGTCTGGCGGCTGCCCGCCGCCACCGTAGTGCCATCTCTGGTGCCCCCCCCACTGTGGCTGCAACTGCCGCGCACTCAGACGCCGCGTCGCCCGTTTAGAGGGCCAGATGCGTGTCCTCCTTGAGTCCCGCCCCACACCTTAGTCCCTGTCATCTTGTTCTGACCCTTTTTTAATTCTTGTTTGGGTGGGTGGGTGGGAACTTGTTTGGGCGTTACAGACTTTTTCTCTTATGGACATTGGTTGGGGTTATGGAGGGGGGTGGGTCAGCTTTTGTGGGTTTACTTTATTTGTGTTAGGGTAAATTAAATATATTTTTCTATGTTACATGCAATGTTGTTAATGGTTTGTAGGTGGGGTAACTGTTTTACATCACACTGTTTCCTTGCTGGTGCATGGCCGCCCATAGCCTGTGTTTGATTTAAATAATTGGCTGACTGTATAAGACACAAACAGATAGATGCGACACATCTCACTCATTGACTTGTCCTTCTAGTACTTTCAGTCTGTAGTCTAGGCATTCTTTATCTGGACTGGTGTGTGAAAATGAAATCATTGACAACATGTCCATTATTAATTCTGCCTCCCCCAAACTTCTCTCTTACCGGTGCTTGATGTTTATGTCCAACTGTGGCACAGCAATGGCTGCATGGTGAAGATGGTTTCCTTTTTCATACATGCCATGATTGGGGTGGTGGTGGTGGTAGTATAGTAGTAGTAGTAGAAACTGGCAGGGTGGCAGCATTTGCAAAAAAAGAAAAGGATACAGTCAATCGCCTTTCAGAGACTGTTAGAGGAGTAGTAGAATGAAGTACAGTACAGAACTTACCGAGCAACAATAATATGCTCAAATTTTTGACAACAAAACATAATGGTGGTTGGGATAGCCTACTAGACAGAGTTACAAACTATAGTTGTGTCGAGTCACTTGACTAGGCCTACAGCCTAACAGTTAGTGCTGTATATGAGGAATGACAACAAACAAATCCAATCAATGGCGGCAATTCATGCTGAGGTATATGTTCCTTTGTTAAATAAAATAACCTCTGAAATATCCTACTCATGGATGGGCAACTGGGCAAGCAAAAGAAGATCATCGCTCTGCCTTGAAATTGAAGTAGTGTTGCTTTCGCCACATCCGCCCCAGCAAGTGTGTGATTAAGTATTTGTGTACATTTAATTTAGTCACACCTCGACAATAAGTCACACAGCCCGGGGGAAGAGGGTTAGGGTTTGTTGAATGGATGGGAAGGGGGTTTTTGGGAAAGGTTTGACATAGAAAAACAGTATGCTTGGACAAACAAACGACAATCATTGAAGACTACCATATCCATATGTTAAGGGAGAAAAAGGAAATGCATGCATGATGATGAGATACCCGGATTACATACACTTCTAGTTCTTGTTCTGTTGTTCCGGCCTTAATACTTTTACAGATAGCAAATAGAAATTTTAAATATTGGTAGGGAAGAATCGTAAACACAGAGCAAACCTAATGATGATAATAATAACAACTACAAGAACACACTGTTGTAAAGATTGTATACAAAATATTAATCAAATTATTTAAAAGAAGATTAAAGTGGATACTGTTACTGTGTTATCCTGGTAAAAAATGTGGACTGGATTTGCATCTCGGCATTCCTCTTGCTCCTCTCGTCTATCAATCTTGGGTGTGTCGCCTCGCCACTCGCCACTGGCCGGCTGGAAAAAAAATGTTGATTTATTGGTAAGGTAAGCGTGCATTCTAATGTTTTCCAAAGTATAGGGCAAGGCCCGGCCTGTAATTGTAGATGGAAAACCAAAGGGGATATTGAGAAACAAAGTTAAAACAAATGCACAAGTTATGGTGTAGTGCAACAAGAACACTTTCCGAGGTGGCATGTATGCATCATCTCTACTCCAGTCTGTTTCCAGCATTGACCTTCAACAATAACAGGAGAGAGCAGGCCCACAGTGCTTAGCAGTAGCACATCCTACGTTAAGACTTTAGAGTACTTTTTTTTTTTAAAGAGTTGGACAAACGCAAAGCACATTATCCATTCCAAACATAGCATTTTACAGTTTAAGTTAGTAAAATCAATGCACCGCAGTCATCCCACCGCTACACTCTATTCCACTTCTACACAGACATTTGGGTCTGCTGTGGTTGTTGTTGACGTGTTTACCTTTAGGCTTTTACGTTTTATGCCACTCGTGAAACGTCCTCCTGACTTCATCATCATCTCCGATACTTTTACTGACTGACTGTGAAGCTCGGCCTGCAGTATAAGTAAAATTTTTATTACACAACAAGAGTAGAAATATTACTGACTTGAGTCATTCTTTAGTGTGTACAGAAAGATAGATTACTAGTACACTTTGACTTCACTTTGTGCACAACAAACAAACAACGAAAACACAAAGACCAATCGCTCAGAGTCAGGTGTCCAATGCATAACATTAATTGTCATTACCTGTTCCTTCTCATCTTAAGTTAACGGGCCGTCTATTTCGCCATCATCATGATGGACGGTGCTGTTGTGTCAATCATACTCATTGCACAGATTGAGTGAGTCCCCTTCCTGTATTGAATTAAAAGCAATGTATCACCTAGCTGTAGGAGAAGTACAAATTTAATCTTTGCAAGAAGGGGAAAATTGAATTTACCTTGAGTTAAGTTTAGTGTGTTCTGTAGAAAGTTGATTAGTGGCAGTGCACAATTACATAAATTCATGCACAACAAACACAACAAAATCTAAATCATTTTGTCTGCGACTCTGCTTCCAATGCATGGCATCAATCATTACCTGTTCCATCTTATTTTCAGTTAAGGGCCAGTCTCTCTCGGCTCTGAAAGGAGGATAGCTATAGTAGTCATCTGATTCATGCTCCACTTCTTTTGGAAGGACTAGGAAAGTTTGAATTTGTTGTTGTATCATTTACCATCATCCAATCATCATTCATGAGGGAAATGGAATTGAGCAGGAGATTCAGTATGATGGAGCGGAGGAGATGGATTCGGAGGACTGTACTGTCAAATTGCAGACACCTGAAACTTGTATATTAAATTAGAAGAATAGAAGACGGTGGTAATGGATTTGTTGTGATTCACAAGTTTGTAACCGGAACGACAGACACACAAACAAAGGGGGAAAAAAGGGAGGAAGACAGTAAGTGCAAGCCTAATTGTCAGGGAAGTATAGCTCGTCCTCAAACTCTGGGGGTTCAGCCAGTAGTAGGTAATCATGTGACACAATACTTCCGTCACCTGAGCCGCTGTCCTCATCTTCTTCCATTGCTTCATGTATTGTGTAATTCGGTGGTATGAAGTGCTGATTCATTTTGATCATTGTTAACCTCTCCACGTTTTTTGGCGATAGACTGGTCCTTCTCAATGTTACAATGGAACCAGCAGTACTGAAAACACGTTCGGAAGAGACACTTGCGACAGGGCAAGCCAGATAGCTTATCGCCAGCCTGCTGAGCTGTGGCCATTCAGACCTTTTCCTATACAAGTCAAGTCTAGTCAAAAAGCTTTATTTCGATAAAGATTATCATAAAAGCATATACATACAAACATATAAAAGCAAACAATTCATTGGGAGTACAGTATTTACAAAAGGTCACAATAATTGTAGAAATGCTCTCAATCTAATAGCTTATTGACTGATTAAATAAATTAAATCTAAAATATTAGAATTTGTTAAAAAGTTAAAAAACAAGAATAAAAATACTATAGACAAAATCATCTGCTGGGGCTAATAAGTTTACTTCTAATGTTCCAGGACCAGCCCAGGAATTTCGCCACGGCACAGACTAGCACCAAGCTTGTATCAGATTGTAGGATGCTTAAAGCAGCGCGATAGTTCGAAATGCCCAGAAGGCGACAGGCTGGGCCTAACCATCTCCTTCTTGGATTACTGTACACTGGGCATTCAAACATAATATGAGCAATGCTTTTGACCTTCTCCACCCAGATCAGACAAGTATCAGGTGTCTGGTGGGGAGGCTTCCATTTACTGGTAAACTCTCGAGTTGGAAGAATCTCGAGTCTGAACTGGAGATACAAAGATCTATCCCTAGGTTTTTTAACAAACTCAAGATAAGGCTCGAAGCTAATAAACTGCTTCTGAATGTAAAATGCTTCCGTCAACCTGCCTGCATTGGAGTTGCTAAGGTCCTCATTATCAATCCAGGCCCAATATACTCTTTTGAGATCTGCCTTGCTCACGGGAGCTCCATGATCCCAGGCATCGTTTAAATCAAGTTGTTTTATGGATTTTTTGATGTTGCGGAGCCAGCTTATTTTATGGGAGCCTGCGGTGTTCATGATTTCTCTCAAGCCCTCAGTGTATTTTTCTAGCTCCGGGGTACGCCATAGGCGGGCCCAGAATAACAAAGGACGCAACCTTGCAATATCTTTGATCGAGCGCCTACCCTGATCGCTGAAAAGTGGTTTTAGAGGAGTACCCCTGGGCATTGAGACTAAGTCTCTTATAAATTTGTTCTCGGACAGAGTGATATCTTCAAAATTATCAAAACCCCATAGTTCGGCACCATAAAGGGCCGAACCAACTGCTTTCGCCTGATAGATCATTAATGCGGGAGTGATAGGCTTGCTCCTCGAGGAGCGATGTTCTTTAGCAATCACTCCCGTGGCTCGTTTGAAATTTAGCAGCATCTTGGCAATATGGGGTTTCCAGCTTAAAGTGTCGGAAATTCTAATTCCTAGATAGTCAAAAAATTTGACATATTCTAGGGGGGTTCCGTCAGACATAATAGATACGCTGGGTGATTTATGTGATTTGAAGGAGAGGAGCTTGGTTTTTGATGTATTAATAGCAAAACCTCTCAATGAACAGAACA
Organism: Triturus cristatus; assembly: GCF_964204655.1. Lineage (NCBI taxonomy): Eukaryota > Metazoa > Chordata > Amphibia > Caudata > Salamandridae > Triturus > Triturus cristatus. Next base: position 1,843,536,551 of record NC_140590.1, read on the forward strand.
AATGAAACCTGTCTAGGAGCTTCTGTAGGCCTGCTGGTGTCTTAGAAATCAAAAGGGTGTCATCCGCAAAAAGGAGGGTGGGAACTTTTTCGCCCGCCAGGGCGGGGGCGTCAGCTGGAACATCTTGCAAAAATTTCACCACTCCGTTCACAAACAAGGAGAAGAGGGTGGGCGCCAATACGCAACCCTGGCGGACACCTCTCTTGACTGGGATCTTTTCAGTTTTCTGTGCTTGAGTTCCCCACCGCACCCTTACAAAATTGCCCTCATGCAGTCGGACCAAAAGGTCCAAAAGAGGAGGCGGGAGACCCATTTCCTGGAGGACAGACCAAAGACGGTCACGAGGGACCAGATCAAAGGCGGACCTCAGATCTATAAAGGCCAGATGAAGGCTGCCCTTACCAATCGAGACAACCTTCCAATGTAGCAAAAGCAGCCTAAAGACCTGGTCGATCGTGCTCGTATTCGGTCTGAACCCAGCCTGGAAGTGCAACAAGACACTATGCTCAGTGGCCCAAGACAATATACGCTCCAAAAGCACCCTGCCAACCAATTTCTGGCCAACATCAATAAGACTTATTGGTCGGTAGTTGGCGGGGTCTTCTCAAGAGCCCTTCTTGTATACTGGTACTCCTTCCGCTCCTTTCCATGACTCAGGGATAGAAGACCCCTTGAGAAGAGCGTTAAGTAAGATGGTAAAGTAAGCAGCCCAAGATTTAGGGTCGGAGCGGAACAGGTCACCAGGCAGGCCATCAGGGCCTGGAGCTTTAGCTGGGACCAATCTATTAATGGCAGTCACAACCTCTGCCTCTGTAAACAAATCATAGTTAGCCAAGATGGAATTTGTAGGAGCAATAGGGAAAGGTATACTCAAAGTTTGGTTGTCTTCGCCTGAGTAAAGATTTGAAAAATGAACAAACCATTCTTGGTTTGTAATGTGGTTGGAAATTACATCAGGGTCAGAGCCTCTTGAGTATCTGCACAGGTTCCAAAATGTGGTTCCATCCCTAGCTAGACTAGCAGTTGTTAAAGCTTGCCAATGAGATTCCTCCCAAGCAGACTTTGCTTTGGTGACAGCCTTCCTATAAACAGACCTGGCATGTTTAATAAAGGTACAATCCTTAGTTTTGATAGCAATTATAAGGTCCTTCTTACTTGACCTGCACTCAGAGTTAAACCAAGAACCGGGTGATTTGTGTTTATTGGTTTTAATAATGGAAGAAGATGTAAAAAGTGCTCCGATCAGCTCGGTTGTGGCTACATGTATGGATGTTGCCCTTGAGCTCTGATCAGATTCCTCAAGAGCTTCCCTAAGTTCTGTAGTTTTAGATAACAATATTTCTTTTATAGAAAGAAGTTTTTGTTCATCTAGGGCGATTTTGGGCCATTTCAGAAATCTTTTGCAATTCGATGGAGTTATATCTTTTGTGGGCAGTATAAAACAGGGGTCAGAAATTGGTTGATTTTGTGGCCACGGATTCTTTAACGTTAGGCACAGTGGGTTTTGGTCACTATCGGTCGTTGGGACTATGACCAAGTCCACTGCACAATGCCAGAGTCTACGATCGATTAGGATGTAATCGATTCGAGATGGACTGGAGACTCTATTAAAAGTAAAAGCTGCTTGTAGGTCGGAAGGGAGCCGACCGTTAGCAGCTCTCAGGCCAAATTCCAGAGCCAAAGCATTCAACTGAATTATCACCGGTGTCCATCTTTTCACAGGGGGAACAAGCAAGGAGGGTATCCCCCATCTGGCATCTTCCTCATCAACCTCTAAGATATCTTCAGAGGCAAGGGGCTCGTAAGTACAGTTCAAATCTCCTGCAACCAGAATGAGTGAATTGCATGGGCAAGAAGAAAGCTCTTCTTCTAAGGTGGTGACAATCGGTGATTTAGATCCTCCTTGTGTACCTCTTACATAAATGTTAAAAAGGTCAATAGAGAACCCCCCTTGCAGCCCACTCAAAGTTATATGCATTACGTCCGGAGAAGGACTTTGTACCTCACGGGCTCTACAGGGAAGGGCAACATTTATCCATATTATGAGGCCTCCAGAGGGGCGCCAAGGCCAGTGGATCGGGCAGGAACACAATGGCAGGTATAACCAGATTTGTAGAGAGGTGTTAGGCTCCAAGTCTCTTGGAATATACAGATATCAAAAGTGGAAATAAAATTATTCCAATCTGGCAATGTGAGTTTAGCTTTCAAGCCAGCGATATTCCATGAGATTATTTTATAGTTCGTTAATGGAGCTAGAGATAAGGTATGGTCAGTGTCGAGAGTAGATAAAGTTGGAACTATAAATTGTATCCCGTCTTCTCCCCTGGCCCCATTAGCAATTATAGGAGAGAGTATTTGGGTAGGCGGGCTACAATTGGCAGTCGGGGCTACATAGGGCTCTCTATCAAAGATTGATAGAGTATCTATTGCCGGGATAAGTCAATCATTTTGTTCCAGATTGGATGCGCCCTCAGAACCATGATTTAGCAGTCCCCCCTGCCTCTCCATGCAGTCTTGGCCTGATGAGAAAGAGCGTCTAAATTGAATGGAAGAGGAATCCGGAGAGGAGGATCTAAATTCAAGTGCTATAAGGCCATCAGCTAGGAGATGATTAGCTAGGGTCAGCTCTATTGTGTCAGTAAGGCAATTATCATGTCTGAGTCTACGGGCCCTAAGTAAATCATCTCTTATAAGAGATCGACAGCCTCTAACCTGGCGGATCCAGTGTATGACCTTATTTTTTAGGGATTCTTCATTCTCGTGGGCGGCAGTCGTAGGAACACCCACCATATAAACAATGGGTTGTATACTGGACCTCGGCCTTTGTACTGCAAAAGGTAGAAGAGACGGGGCATCGACTCTTTGTCTATGGGCAGAATGAGGCTGACTAGTGGCAGTATGGGAGTTCGCAATTGAATGAGACTTCGAGTTCGAGTCAATATTGGAGGAAATAGTACGAGCTCTAGTGAGTGGTAAAGGGTTTGATCCATCCTGCAAAAATGAAGATGACGTCTGAGGCACTGCAGAATCGGGGATTGGAAAAAAAGGCATTTTTAGCTTTGGATGGTGAACAGTGGTAGGTAAGGTTATTGGTGGTTGCAATGGTTGACTAGGGAATTTTTTGACTATTAGCAGTAATTCCGTTACTAATGCTTTTAAGTCACTAATTTCAAGCTTCAGGGACATAATAGTTTCCAAGATTGGACCTGTAGCTGTAACAGTGCTTCCTGGTGCTTCGTGATACAACCTATCCCCATTTAGCTGTGACCCCGGTCCAAAACCCTGATCTGTACATGAGGTAGTTGTTACAGGTACATCAAAGCTAACAGTACTGGCAATAGGCTCAGCATATTCATTATCAATGTCAGCTAATGGGTTGAAGCGATTTGAGCAAACAATGACAATAGGGTCAAGAGGTACTGGATTAGTAAGAGGGGCACAAAGGTTTGCTTCTTCAGTGGCTGATATGGGATTGGCACTGTAACTCTGCAACCCTTCCCGTCCTAGAGATTTTTTCCTAAACATTTGGGGAATGGTGACAGAGCTTGGGCAGTGATTAGATGGAGACAATGGGAGTGGAGGTGTGGGAGGTATATCTGGATCCAAAATGGTGGTGCAATCGTCTACTAGAGAGACAATTCGATCTAGCGTTGTAGCAGGCATAGATTTTTTGGTCAACTTTCTGGCCTTGTTCCTTTTGGCCATATTGCCAGTTGAACTAGCCACACCCCCATTAACTTTAGACATCTTTCTTTTACCCATCTTAGTCTTCTCTCCTATACCAATACTGCAATGGGTTTTGATCAATGTACACCTCTGTTGGGTCGTCCAGATAGGCCTAGACCATCCGCTCAATGTTCAGGGTTGCTGCTGGTAAGGTTTCGGGCTCTTTTCTCTGTGCATCAGCACTGTGCTTATTAATGCCTAACTTTACATACCAATCGTGTAATGATTGTACTCCGCATACTGATCCAGTTATTGTTGCTGTGGTCGATAGTGATGGTGAGTATTGTGATCCAAACGCACTGCCCTCAGCCGACGACGTTGCACTTGATCCTGCATGGCCTGCAGCAGTACTTCTTGTGGGTTGATCTTGCGGGCTTTTAATTAGCAGCCGTTCGTTTTCCAACTTACTGGCCGCTTCAGCTATGCAAGTTTTGTAGCGGGCAACATCAATCTCGGAAAAAGCAAAGAATGTCTTCAGTCTAAATTTTGCATGTGGATCCAGAATTGTAGCACGAATGTAATGTTCTTGTGACAAAATTTTATTGTGTATCCTTACATTTTCAGCTAAGCGACGGGATAAGCTCTCCACCAAGTCATGAGCTTCCCTTTTGTCCTCTATACATTTGTATGATTCAGACACATTATTCAGCTGATGCTCTAGCATTTGCAATAATGGGATAGCTTGGCCCATTGTACAGTCCTCCTTGCTGACTTCACGTGTGAAGACCTCAAAAGGACAAAGCATCTCAGTCAGGCATTTAATTAGGCTCCATTGCTCCAGCTCAAGGTTCATGCCTTTAACAGTAGCATCCCCTTTTCTTTTCCAGTCATATTCATGGAGTGACCTGTACTGCTCATACAGACGATCAAGCATGTAATACGTTGAGTTCCAGCGTGTTGCCACCTCCTGGATGAGTGCCTTGACTGGCATTCTATGTTCACGTTGGATGATCCTCAGCTGCTTCCGAGCTTTAAAAGAATGGCTGAAATGAGTGCATGTTCTTCGGCAGATGGCCAGTAAATTGCTGACTATGGGTTCTTTTTTCAGAAAGTCTTGAACTATAATGTTTATGCAGTGTGCCAAACACGGAACCCTGAAATAGGAACCAAGTGCCATGGCCTTGAGTACATTACTGCCATTGTCTGTGGCAACAAAACCAATACCAAGCCCTCTTGGCCGCAGCCATTCAAAAACCTTGCTGCAAAACTCGTGTAAAATGTTTTCAGCCGTATGAGATTTCTCCATGGCGAACATGGCTACAGTTGCATGTTTCCAAGTACCTTCAAAAATCGCAGCTGTGTCAACAGCACCTCGTGCAGATAGCTTATCTCTAACCCCCACAAAAGAGATCCAGTGTGCAGTGATGCACATGTAATCTGTGGCTTGGCAACTGGTCCACATGTCTGTTGTCAGGTGGATATTGTGAACAGCACTCTGCTGCAAAGCTTGTCCAACCAATTCCAGCACATCATGATGTAGTGCCGGAACAGCAATTCTTGCGAAATATGACCGGCTGGGAACCTTCCATTTAGGGCAGATGGCAGACACAAATTCAAGGAAACCCACCCCTTCCACAAATTAAAAAGGAAGAAGGTCCAGCGCTAACATTTTAGCCAGCTTCGCATTGTACAACCGTGCCGTTGGGTGGTTGCGTTGGAACTGCCCCTCCAACCTAAACATGCTCTCAATGGTAGGCTGGATTACTTTCCTTTGTGGTACTGTTTTCATTAACCCACTTAGGCTCAACGACACAGATTGTCTCATTGAGGTACTCGGTCGCCTTGGTGTCTCAGCCTGACTCAGAGTATGGCTCTTACTGCGGTGCCACTCTGATGTTACTGAGGAGGATGTGGGCAATACCACTGCACTACTGGGGACAGGGCTAGAAATGCCTCCCTCTTCTTCACCTTCCACCACAATAATATCGCTCCCTGATTCTTCCTGACCAACTTCAATTGGTTGAGTTTTTCTACTTTCTTTTAACTGAAGTAGGTGATTCTCCCACACGATAGTGTGGTGTATTCTGAGATGACTTGCTTGTCCTCCGGTACCTTAGTTTGTACCAAGCTTACCACGCCGAACACCTTGACGACAAATTGAGCATATAGCAACGTTCTCCTCCTTGGTGCTAACAGAAAAAAAGTCCCAAACTGGGGAGGAAAACTTTCTGGCACTGCTGGATGTGCCACTTTCAATACCAGATTAACTGGATGGTGTGCTTGAAATGTGACCCTGTGCACCTAGACTGTGACTTTTACTACCACTACCTACTGAGATGGTTGAGCTGGATGTAGGTCCCTGCCGGGCCTCGGAAAATATGGCAGCTGGAGGTAGTGGTGGTGTAAGCTGTGTTGGTGATATCCGTGCAACATCCCGCTCAGTAGCAGCCTTTCTGGATAGGGTGAGAATGTTGGTCTCCAATCCCTTTGGGGCGGGAGTAATGTTCTTCTGGGACCTTCCTTTTCAGAAGCATTGTCTTGTGGCATATATCACTCTCAGACTGAGCTGGTGGGACCCAAGTGGCATCACGATCATCAGAAGCGGGGCTTGAAGAAGAAGATGATGGACTAAGCCTCCTTTTCCTTGCTGGTGGTCTGGAAGACAATAGATCTTCTGAAACAGTGGTTTGACTTTGCTCGACTTTGTCTGCAGGAAGCTCGATTTCCTGAAATGCCCCTACGTCAGGAGCAACAACTACTATGGTGGGCTGTTGCGGCTGCTGCTGTTCTTGTTGCGGCTGCTGCTGTTCTTGTTGCAGCTGCTGCTGTTCTTGTTGCGGCTGCTGCTGTTCTTGTTGTGGCTGCACACTTATCTGCTGAGTTTGCGCCTGCGTTGAACTTGATTATGTACTACTTTGTGGTAATGACATTTCTTCAACATCGCTGCTCGTTAGTAGACTGGCTACCTCTGCGACACTAAATCCCTTGGGCCTAGGTTGGTGTGGTTGGACCGCTGTGCTGCTCCCAGCTTGGTTCCCGGACAACGCTGCTGCAGGGGTAACTTTTTGGGTGCCAAAAAAAACATTGGCCGGAACACCACCAGTCGTGGTTAATGGCACTTCTTTTCTGTTCCTTCTTCTCACTGCCAACTTTCTTGGTTCTGGACTTGGTAACTTTCTTTGGGGCCATCTTCTTCAGATGTCAGGCAGGATGCAGATGCACAACAAGTTCTGGTCACAGGTGGACGTGATGCGCAGCAGGACTTCTGTCTGGCTGGCAGTACAACGGGTAGCCGGGTGATGCTGATGACACCTCCTCTTCTGGCTTTTTGTGCACCTAAAAGCAAACAAGCCAGGAGAAGAACATCAGTGAAAGGTTGCATTTGTTGTTGTGGTTCAGTTACTTACTACTGTACTAGTACAAACAAAAAATATAGTCTAGCCATTTATGACTTTTTTTTAACAAGGGCTATGTTATACTTCTGTGTAAAGTCACACACTACACTCTCAGGAAGGATAGGAAAGTTAATCATAACCACCAAAATAAAAATGTAATGGAAGTGGGGTGGACCCTATTTGCCATTAAGTTTTTTGAGCATCTTGGCATCAATGGAGCTGCTGCTGGCAAAGGGGGTGGATGGATGGAAGCAGTTAGCCAAATAGCCAATAGGAAAACCATGCAGGCCTATGGCAAAAGCAGGAAAATAATAACTCCCAGTCTAAACACAAAATAAGGCCACCAGCCACATGGATACTCACAAAACACAAACAAGCAGGGGGCCTGGGAAACACCTGGAGCTGACAAAAGGCCTATAAAAGCCAGGTAAAGGCTGCATGTTAAAGCACGCTGCTCTGCCTTTTTAATGCAACAAAATGGAAATACGAACATTCACAGGCCCCAAAAAGGTCTGCAGGGTGCATGCATTGCACACCAACACACCAGACACATACAACAAAAGCATGTCTTTAAGACAACCAACATCAGAAAGGCCACCCCAAAAAAACACTTCCCCAACTCAATCCAATGCCATCCATGCCCTAAATGATGTCTAAATTAAACAGGCCACACAGAAAACACTTGATTACTAAAGCTGTGGCTACCTGCTCTGATCCTAGTGGATGAAAAAGCAGGCCTGTTGGCAGACAAGGCCAGGCAAGCTTGCAGGCCTAGGCTTCAAAATGGCCACCAGCCACATGGCCAGGCCCAACAACATCAGAAAGGCCACCCCAAAAAAGCACACTTCCCCAACTCAATCCAATGCCATCCATGCCCTAAATGATGTCTAAATTCAACAGACCACACAGAAAACACTTGATTAATAAAGCTGTGGCTACCTGCTCTGATCCTAGTGGATGATAAAGCAGGCCTGTTGGCAGACAAGGCCAGGCAAGCTTGCGGGCCTAGGCTTCAAAATGGCCACCAGCCACATGGCCAGGCCCAACAACATCAGAAAGGCCACCCCAAAAAAAAACACTTCCCCAACTCAATCCAATGCCATCCATGCCCTAAATGATGTCTAAATTCCACAGACCACACAGAAAACACTTGATTAATAAAGCTGTGGCTACCTGCTCTGATCCTATTGGATGAAAAAGCAGGCCTGTTGGCAGACAAGGCCAGGCAAGCTTGCAGGCCTAGGCTTCAAAATGGCCACCAGCCACATGGCCAGGCCCAACAACTTCAGAAAGGCCACCCCAAAAAAACACACTTCCCCAACTCAATCCAATGCCATCCATGCCCTAAATGATGTCTAAATTCAACAGACCACACAGAAAACACTTGATTAATAAAGCTGTGGCTACCTGCTCTGATCCTAGTGGATGAAAAAGCAGGCCTGTTGGCAGACAAGGCCAGGCAAGCTTGCGACCTAGGCTTCAAAATGGCCACCAGCCACATGGCCAGGCCCAACAACATCAGAAAGGTCACCCCAAAAAAACACCCTTCCCCAACTCAATCCAATGCCATCCATGCCCTAAATGATGTCTAAATTCAACAGACCACACAGAAAACACTTGATTAATAAAGCTGTGGCTACCTGCTCTGATCCTAGTGGATGAAAAAGCAGGCCTGTTGGCAGACAAGGCCAGGCAAGCTTGCAGGCCTAGGCTTCAAAATGGCCACCAGCCACATGGCCAGGCCCAACAACTTCAGAAAGGCCACCCCAAAAAAACACACTTCCCCAACTCAATCCAATGCCATCCATGCCCTAAATGATGTTTAAATTCAACAGACCACACAGAAAACACTTGATTAATAAAGCTGTGGCTACCTGCTCTGATCCTAGTGGATGAAAAAGCAGGCCTGTTGGCAGACAAGGCCAGGCAAGCTTGTGGGCCTAGGCTTCAAAATGGCCACCAGCCACATGGCCAGGCCCAACATCAGAAAGGCCACCCCAAAAAAACACACTTCCCCAACTCAATCCAATGCCATGCATGCCCTAAATGATGTCTACATTCAACAGACCACACAGAAAACACTTGATTAATAAACCTGTGGCTACCTGCTCTGATCCTAGTGGATGAAAAAGCAGGCCTGTTGGCAGACAAGGCCAGGCAAGCTTGCGAGCCTAGGCTTCAAAATGGCCACCAGCCACATGGCCAGGCCCAACAACATCAGAAAGGCCACCCCAAAAAAACACACTTCCCCAACTCAATCCAATGCCATCCATGCCCTAAATGATGTCTAAATTCAACAGACCACACAGAAAACACTTGATTAATAAAGCTGTGGCTACCTGCTCTGATCCTAGTGGATGATAAAGCAGGCCTGTTGGCAGACAAGGCCAGACAAGCTTGCAGGCCTAGGCTTCAAAATGGCCACCAGCCACATGGCCAGGCCCAACAACATCAGAAAGGCCACCCCAAAAAAAAACACTTCCCCAACTCAATCCAATGCCATCCATGCCCTAAATGATGTCTAAATTCCACAGACCTCACAGAAAACACTTGATTAATAAAGCTGTGGCTACCTGCTCTGATCCTAGTGGATGAAAAAGCAGGCCTGTTGGCAGACAAGACCAGGCAAGCTTGCGGGCCTAGGCTTCAAAATGGCCACCAGCCACATGGCCAGGCCCAACAACATCAGAAAGGCCACCCCAAAAAAACACACTTCCCCAACTCAATCCAATGCCATCCATGCACTAAATGATGTCTAAATTCAACAGACCACACAGAAAACACTTGATTAATAAAGCTGTGGCTACCTGCTCTGATCCTAGTGGATGAAAAAGCAGGCCTGTTGGCAGACAAGGCCAGGCAAGCTTGCGGGCCTAGGCTTCAAAATGGCCACCAGCCACATGGCCAGGCCCAACAACATCAGAAAGGTCACCCCAAAAAAACACACTTCCCCAACTCAATCCAATGCCATCCATGCCCTAAATGATGTCTAAATTCAACAGACCACACAGAAAACACTTGATTAATAAAGCTGTGGCTACCTGCTCTGATCCTAGTGGATGAAAAAGCAGGCCTGTTGGCAGACAAGGCCAGGCAAGCTTGCAGGCCTAGGCTTCAAAATGGCCACCAGCCACATGGCCAGGCCCAACAACATCAGAAAGGCCACCCCAAAAAAACACACTTCCCCAACTCAATCCAATGCCATCCATGCCCTAAATGATGTTTAAATTCAACAGACCACACAGAAAACACTTGATTAATAAAGCTGTGGCTACCTGCTCTGATCCTAGTGGATGAAAAAGCAGGCCTGTTGGCAGACAAGGCCAGGCAAGCTTGTGGGCCTAGGCTTCAACATGGCCACCAGCCACATGGCCAGGCCCAACATCAGAAAGGCCACCCCAAAAAAACACACTTCCCCAACTCAATCCAATGCCATCCATGCCCTAAATGATCTCTAAATTCAACAGACCACACAGAAAACACTTGATTAATAAAGCTGTGGCTACATGCTCTGATCCTAGTGGATGAAAAAGCAGGCCTGTTGGCAGACAATGCCAGACAAGCTTGCAGGCCTTTGCTTCAAAATGGCCCCCAGCCACATGGCCAGGCCCAACAACATCAGAAAGGCCACCCCAAAAAAGCACACTTCCCCAACTCAATCCAATGCCATCCATGCCCTAAATGATGTCTAAATTCAACAGACCACACAGAAAACACTTGATTAATAAAGCTGTGGCTACCTGCTCTGATCCTAGTGGATGATAAAGCAGGCCTGTTGGCAGACAAGGCCAGGCAAGCTTGCGGGCCTGGGCTTCAAAATGTCCACCAGCCACATGGCCAGGCCCAACAACATCAGAAAGGCCACACCAAAAAAAAACACTTCCCCAACTCAATCCAATGCCATCCATGCCCTAAATGATGTCTAAATTCCACAGACCACACAGAAAACACTTGATTAATAAAGCTGTGGCTACCTGCTCTGATCCTAGTGGATGAAAAAGCAGGCCTGTTGGCAGACAAGACCAGGCAAGCTTGCGGGCCTAGGCTTCAAAATGGCCACCAGCCACATGGCCAGGCCCAACAACATCAGAAAGGCCACCCCAAAAAAACACACTTCCCCAACTCAATCCAATGCCATCCATGCCCTAAATGATGTCTAAATTCAACAGACCACACAGAAAACACTTGATTAATAAAGCTGTGGCTACCTGCTCTGATTCTACTGGATGAAAAAGCAGGCCTGTTGGCAGATAAGGCCAGGCAAGCTTGCAGGCCTAGGCTTCAAAATGGCCACCAGCCACATGGCCAGGCCCAACAACATCAGAAAGGCCACCCCAAAAAAACACACTTCCCCAACTCAATCCAATGCCATCCATGCACTAAATGATGTCTAAATTCAACAGACCACACAGAAAACACTTGATTAATAAAGCTGTGGCTACCTGCTCTGATCCTAGTGGATGAAAAAGCAGGCCTGTTGGCAGACAAGGCCAGGCAAGCTTGCGGGCCTAGGCTTCAAAATGGCCACCAGCCACATGGCCAGGCCCAACAACATCAGAAAGGTCACCCCAAAAAAACACCCTTCCCCAACTCAATCCAATGCCATCCACGCCCTAAATGATGTCTAAATTCAACAGACCACACAGAAAAAACTTGATTAATAAAGCTGTGGCTACCTGCTCTGATCCTAGTGGATGAAAAAGCAGGCCTGTTGGCAGACAAGGCCAGGCAAGCTTGCAGGCCTAGGCTTCAAAATGGCCACCAGCCACATGGCCAGGCCCAACAACATCAGAAAGGCCACCCCAAAAAAACACACTTCCCCAACTCAATCCAATGCCATCCATGCCCTAAATGATGTTTAAATTCAACAGACCACACAGAAAACACTTGATTAATAAAGCTGTGGCTACCTGCTCTGATCCTAGTGGATGAAAAAGCAGGCCTGTTGGCAGACAAGGCCAGGCAAGCTTGTGGGCCTAGGCTTCAACATGGCCACCAGCCACATGGCCAGGCTCAACATCAGAAAGGCCACCACAAAAAAACACACTTCCCCAACTCAATCCAATGCCATGCATGCCCTAAATGATGTCTAAATTCAACAGACCACACAGAAAACACTTGATTAATAAAGCTGTGGCTACCTGCTCTGATCCTAGTGGATGAAAAAGCAGGCCTGTTGGCAGACAAGGCCAGGCAAGCTTGTGGGCCTAGGCTTCAACATGTCCACCAGCCACATGGCCAGGCCCAACATCAGAAAGGCCACCACAAAAAAACACACTTCCCCAACTCAATCCAATGCCATGCATGCCCTAAATGATGTCTAAATTCAACAGACCACACAGAAAACACTTGATTAATAAAGCTGTGGCTACCTGCTCTGATTCTACTGGATGAAAAAGCAGGCCTGTTGGCAGACAAGGCCAGGCAAGCTTGCAGGCCTAGGCTTCAAAATGGCCACCAGCCACATGGCCAGGCCCAACAACATCAGAAAGGCCACCCCAAAAAAACACACTTCCCCAACTCAATCCAATGCCATCCATGCCCTAAATGATGTCTAAATTCAACAGACCACACAGAAAACACTTGATTAATAAAGCTGTGGCTACCTGCTCTGATCCTAGTGGATGAAAAAACAGGCCTGTTGGCAGACAAGGCCAGGCAAGCTTGCGGGCCTAGGCTTCAAAATGGCCACCAGCCACATGGCAAGGCCCAACAGCATCAGAAAGGTCACCCCAAAAAAACACACTTCCCCAACTCAATCCAATGCCATCCATGCCCTAAATGCTGTCTAAATTCAACAGACCACACAGAAAACACTTGATTAATAAAGCTGTGGCTACCTGCTCTGATCCTAGTGGATGAAAAAGCAGGCCTGTTGGCAGACAAGGCCAGGCAAGCTTGCGAGCCTAGGCTTCAAAATGGCCACCAGCCACATGGCCAGGCCCAACAACATCAGAAAGGCCACCCCAAAAAAACACACTTCCCCAACTCAATCCAATGCCATCCATGCCCTAAATGATGTCTAAATTCAACAGACCACACAGAAAACACTTGATTAATAAAGCTGTGGCTACATGCTCTGATCCTAGTGGATGAAAAAGCAGGCCTGTTGGCAGACAAGGCCAGACAAGCTTGCAGGCCTAGGCTTCAAAATGGCCACCAGGCACATGGCCAGGCCCAACAACATCAGAAAGGCCACCCCAAAAAAGCACACTTCCCCAACTCAATCCAATGCCATCCATGCCCTAAATGATGTCTAAATTCAACAGACCACACAGAAAACACTTGATTAATAAAGCTGTGGCTACCTGCTCTGATCCTAGTGGATGATAAAGCAGGCCTGTTGGCAGACAAGGCCAGGCAAGCTTGCGGGCCTAGGCTTCAAAATGGCCACCAGCCACATGGCCAGGCCAAACAACATCAGAAAGGCCACCCCAAAAAAAAACACTTCCCCAACTCAATCCAATGCCATCCATGCCCTAAATGATGTCTAAATTCCACAGACCACACAGAAAACACTTGATTAATAAAGCTGTGGCTACCTGCTCTGATCCTAGTGGATGAAAAAGCAGGCCTGTTTTCAGACAAGACCAGGCAAGCTTGCGGGCCTAGGCATCAAAATGGCCACCAGCCACATGGCCAGGCCCAACAACATCAGAAATGCCACCCCAAAAAAACACACTTCCCCAACTCAATCCAATGCCATCCATGCCCTAAATGATGTCTAAATTCAACAGACCACACAGAAAACACTTGATTAATAAAGCTGTGGCTACATGCTCTGATCCTAGTGGATGAAAAAGCAGGCCTGTTGGCAGACAAGGCCAGACAAGCTTGCAGGCCTAGGCTTCAAAATGGCCACCAGGCACATGGCCAGGCCCAACAACATCAGAAAGGCCACCCCAAAAAAGCACACTTCCCCAACTCAATCCAATGCCATCCATGCCCTAAATGATGTCTAAATTCAACAGACCACACAGAAAACACTTGATTAATAAAGCTGTGGCTACCTGCTCTGATCCTAGTGGATGATAAAGCAGGCCTGTTGGCAGACAAGGCCAGGCAAGCTTGCGGGCCTAGGCTTCAAAATGGCCACCAGCCACATGGCCAGGCCAAACAACATCAGAAAGGCCACCCCAAAAAAAAACACTTCCCCAACTCAATCCAATGCCATCCATGCCCTAAATGATGTCTAAATTCCACAGACCACACAGAAAACACTTGATTAATAAAGCTGTGGCTACCTGCTCTGATCCTAGTGGATGAAAAAGCAGGCCTGTTTTCAGACAAGACCAGGCAAGCTTGCGGGCCTAGGCATCAAAATGGCCACCAGCCACATGGCCAGGCCCAACAACATCAGAAATGCCACCCCAAAAAAACACACTTCCCCAACTCAATCCAATGCCATCCATGCCCTAAATGATGTCTAAATTCAACAGACCACACAGAAAACACTTGATTAATAAAGCTGTGGCTACCTGCTCTGATTCTACTGGATGAAAAAGCAGGCCTGTTGGCAGACAAGGCCAGGCAAGGTTGCAGGCCTAGGCTTCAAAATGGCCACCAGCCAAATGGCCAGGCCCAACAACATCAGAAAGGCCACCCCAAAAAAAACACTTCCCCAACTCAATCCAATGCCATCCATGCCCTAAATGATGTCTAAATTCAACAGACCACACAGAAAACACTTGATTAATAAAGCTGTGGCTACCTGCTCTGATCCTAGTGGATGAAAAAGCAGGCCTGTTGGCAGACAAGGCCAGGCAAGCTTGCGACCTAGGCTTCAAAATGGCCACCAGCCACATGGCCAGGCCCAACAACATCAGAAAGGTCACCCCAAGAAAACACACTTCCCCAACTCAATCCAATGCCATCCATGCCCTAAATGATGTCTAAATTCAACAGACCACACAGAAAACACTTGATTAATAAAGCTGTGGCTACCTGCTCTGATCCTAGTGGATGAAAAAGCAGGCCTGTTGGCAGACAAGGCCAGGCAAGCTTGTGGGCCTAGGCTTCAACATGGCCACCAGCCACATGGCAAGGGCCCAACATCAGAAAGGCCACCACAAAAAAACACACTTCCCCAACTCAATCCAATGCCATGCATGCCCTAAATGATGTCTAAATTCAACAGACCACACAGAAAACACTTGATTAATAAACCTGTGGCTATCTGCTCTGATCCTAGTGGATGAAAAAGCAGGCCTGTTGGCAGACAAGGCCAGGCAAGCTTGCGAGCCTAGGCTTCAAAATGGCCACCAGCCACATGGCCAGGCCCAACAACATCAGAAAGGCCACCCCAAAAAAACACACTTCCCCAACTCAATCCAATGCCATCCATGCCCTAAATGATCTCTAAATTCAACAGACCACACAGAAAACACTTGATTAATAAAGCTGTGGCTACATGCTCTGATCCTAGTGGATGAAAAAGCAGGCCTGTTGGCAGACAAGGCCAGACAAGCTTGCAGGCCTTTGCTTCAAAATGGCCACCAGCCACATGGCCAGGCCCAACAACATCAGAAAGGCCACCCCAAAAAAGCACACTTCCCCAACTCAATCCAATGCCATCCATGCCCTAAATGATGTCTAAATTCAACAGACCACACAGAAAACAGTTGATTAATAAAGCTGTGGCTACCTGCTCTGATCCTAGTGGATGATAAAGCAGGCCTGTTGGCAGACAAGGCCAAGCAAGCTTGCGGGCCTGGGCTTGAAAATGTCCACCAGCCACATGGCCAGGCCCAACAACATCAGAAAGGCCACACCAAAAAAAAACACTTCCCCAACTCAATCCAATGCCATCCATGCCCTAAATGATGTCTAAATTCCACAGACCACACAGAAAACACTTGATTAATAAAGCTGTGGCTACCTGCTCTGATCCTAGTGGATGAAAAAGCAGGCCTGTTGGCAGACAAGACCAGGCAAGCTTGCGGGCCTAGGCTTCAAAATGGCCACCAGCCACATGGCCAGGCCCAACAACATCAGAAAGGCCACCCCAAAAAAACACACTTCCCCAACTCAATCCAATGCCATCCATGCCCTAAATGATGTCTAAATTCAACAGACCACACAGAAAACACTTGATTAATAAAGCTGTGGCTACCTGCTCTGATTCTACTGGAGGAAAAAGCAGGCCTGTTGGCAGATAAGGCCAGGCAAGCTTGCAGGCCTAGGCTTCAAAATGGCCACCAGCCACATGGCCAGGCCCAACAACATCAGAAAGGCCACCCCAAAAAAACACACTTCCCCAACTCAATCCAATGCCATCCATGCACTAAATGATGTCTAAATTCAACAGACCACACAGAAAACACTTGATTAATAAAGCTGTGGCTACCTGCTCTGATCCTAGTGGATGAAAAAGCAGGCCTGTTGGCAGACAAGGCCAGGCAAGCTTGCGGGCCTAGGCTTCAAAATGGCCACCAGCCACATGGCCAGGCCCAACAACATCAGAAAGGTCACCCCAAAAAAACACCCTTCCCCAACTCAATCCAATGCCATCCACGCCCTAAATGATGTCTAAATTCAACAGACCACACAGAAAACACTTGATTAATAAAGCTGTGGCTACCTGCTCTGATCCTAGTGGATGAAAAAGCAGGCCTGTTGGCAGACAAGGCCAGGCAAGCTTGCAGGCCTAGGCTTCAAAATGGCCACCAGCCACATGGCCAGGCCCAACAACATCAGAAAGGCCACCCCAAAAAAACACACTTCCCCAACTCAATCCAATGCCATCCATGCCCTAAATGATGTTTAAATTCAACAGACCACACAGAAAACACTTGATTAATAAAGCTGTGGCTACCTGCTCTGATCCTAGTGGATGAAAAAGCAGGCCTGTTGGCAGACAAGGCCAGGCAAGCTTGTGGGCCTAGGCTTCAACATGGCCACCAGCCACATGGCCAGGCCCAACATCAGAAAGGCCACCACAAAAAAACACACTTCCCCAACTCAATCCAATGCCATGCATGCCCTAAATGATGTCTAAATTCAACAGACCACACAGAAAACACTTGATTAATAAAGCTGTGGCTACCTGCTCTGATCCTAGTGGATGAAAAAGCAGGCCTGTTGGCAGACAAGGCCAGGCAAGCTTGTGGGCCTAGGCTTCAACATGTCCACCAGCCACATGGCCAGGCCCAACATCAGAAAGGCCACCACAAAAAAACACACTTCCCCAACTCAATCCAATGCCATGCATGCCCTAAATGATGTCTAAATTCAACAGACCACACAGAAAACACTTGATTAATAAAGCTGTGGCTACCTGCTCTGATTCTACTGGATGAAAAAGCAGGCCTGTTGGCAGACAAGGCCAGGCAAGCTTGCAGGCCTAGGCTTCAAAATGGCCACCAGCCACATGGCCAGGCCCAACAACATCAGAAAGGCCACCCCAAAAAAACACACTTCCCCAACTCAATCCAATGCCATCCATGCCCTAAATGATGTCTAAATTCAACAGACCACACAGAAAACACTTGATTAATAAAGCTGTGGCTACCTGCTCTGATCCTAGTGGATGAAAAAACAGGCCTGTTGGCAGACAAGGCCAGGCAAGCTTGCGGGCCTAGGCTTCAAAATGGCCACCAGCCACATGGCAAGGCCCAACAGCATCAGAAAGGTCACCCCAAAAAAACACACTTCCCCAACTCAATCCAATGCCATCCATGCCCTAAATGCTGTCTAAATTCAACAGACCACACAGAAAACACTTGATTAATAAAGCTGTGGCTACCTGCTCTGATCCTAGTGGATGAAAAAGCAGGCCTGTTGGCAGACAAGGCCAGGCAAGCTTGCGAGCCTAGGCTTCAAAATGGCCACCAGCCACATGGCCAGGCCCAACAACATCAGAAAGGCCACCCCAAAAAAACACACTTCCCCAACTCAATCCAATGCCATCCATGCCCTAAATGATGTCTAAATTCAACAGACCACACAGAAAACACTTGATTAATAAAGCTGTGGCTACATGCTCTGATCCTAGTGGATGAAAAAGCAGGCCTGTTGGCAGACAAGGCCAGACAAGCTTGCAGGCCTAGGCTTCAAAATGGCCACCAGGCACATGGCCAGGCCCAACAACATCAGAAAGGCCACCCCAAAAAAGCACACTTCCCCAACTCAATCCAATGCCATCCATGCCCTAAATGATGTCTAAATTCAACAGACCACACAGAAAACACTTGATTAATAAAGCTGTGGCTACCTGCTCTGATCCTAGTGGATGATAAAGCAGGCCTGTTGGCAGACAAGGCCAGGCAAGCTTGCAGGCCTAGGCTTCAAAATGGCCACCAGCCACATGGCCAGGCCCAACAACATCAGAAAGGCCACCCCAAAAAAAAACACTTCCCCAACTCAATCCAATGCCATCCATGCCCTAAATGATGTCTAAATTCCACAGACCACACAGAAAACACTTGATTAATAAAGCTGTGGCTACCTGCTCTGATCCTAGTGGATGAAAAAGCAGGCCTGTTGGCAGACAAGACCAGGCAAGCTTGCGGGCCTAGGCATCAAAATGGCCACCAGCCACATGGCCAGGCCCAACAACATCAGAAATGCCACCCCAAAAAAACACACTTCCCCAACTCAATCCAATGCCATCCATGCCCTAAATGATGTCTAAATTCAACAGACCACACAGAAAACACTTGATTACTAAAGCTGTGGCTACCTGCTCTGATTCTACTGGATGAAAAAGCAGGCCTGTTGGCAGACAAGGCCAGGCAAGGTTGCAGGCCTAGGCTTCAAAATGGCCACCAGCCAAATGGCCAGGCCCAACAACATCAGAAAGGCCACCCCAAAAAAAAACACTTCCCCAACTCAATCCAATGCCATCCATGCCCTAAATGATGTCTAAATTCAACAGACCACACAGAAAACCCTTGATTAATAAAGCTGTGGCTACCTGCTCTGATCCTAGTGGATGAAAAAGCAGGCCTGTTGGCAGACAAGGCCAGGCAAGCTTGCGACCTAGGCTTCAAAATGGCCACCAGCCACATGGCCAGGCCCAACAACATCAGAAAGGTCACCCCAAAAAAACACACTTCCCCAACTCAATCCAATGCCATCCATGCCCTAAATGATGTCTAAATTCAACAGACCACACAGAAAACACTTGATTAATAAAGCTGTGGCTACCTGCTCTGATCCTAGTGGATGAAAAAGCAGGCCTGTTGGCAGACAAGGCCAGGCAAGCTTGCAGGCCTAGGCTTCAAAATGGCCACCAGCCACATGGCCAGGCCTAACAACTTCAGAAAGGCCACCCCAAAAAAACACACTTCCCCAACTCAATCCAATGCCATCCATGCCCTAAATGATGTCTAAATTCAACAGACCACACAGAAAACACTTGATTATTAAAGCTGTGGCTACATGCTCTGATCCTAGTGGATGAAAAAGCAGGCCTGTTGGCAGACAAGGCCAGACACGCTTGCAGGCCTAGGCTTCAAAATGGCCACCAGGCACATGGCCAGGCCCAACAACATCAGAAAGGCCACCCCAAAAAAGCACACTTCCCCAACTCAATCCAATGCCATCCATGCCCTAAATGATGTCTAAATTCAACAGACCACACAGAAAACACTTGATTAATAAAGCTGTGGCTACCTGCTCTGATCCTAGTGGATGATAAAGCAGGCCTGTTGGCAGACAAGGCCAGGCAAGCTTGCGGGCCTAGGCTTCAAAATGGCCACCAGCCACATGGCCAGGCCCAACAACATCAGAAAGGCCACCCCAAAAAAAAACACTTCCCCAACTCAATCCAATGCCATCCATGCCCTAAATGATGTCTAAATTCCACAGACCACACAGAAAACACTTGATTAATAAAGCTGTGGCTACCTGCTCTGATCCTAGTGGATGAAAAAGCAGGCCTGTTGGCAGACAAGACCAGGCAAGCTTGCGGGCCTAGGCATCAAAATGGCCACCAGCCACATGGCCAGGCCCAACAACATCAGAAATGCCACCCCAAAAAAACACACTTCCCCAACTCAATCCAATGCCATCCATGCCCTAAATGATGTCTAAATTCAACAGACCACACAGAAAACACTTGATTAATAAAGCTGTGGCTACCTGCTCTGATTCTACTGGATGAAAAAGCAGGCCTGTTGGCAGACAAGGCCAGGCAAGGTTGCAGGCCTAGGCTTCAAAATGGCCACCAGCCAAATGGCCAGGCCCAACAACATCAGAAAGGCCACCCCAAAAAAAAACACTTCCCCAACTCAATCCAATGCCATCCATGCCCTAAATGATGTCTAAATTCAACAGACCACACAGAAAACACTTGATTAATAAAGCTGTGGCTACCTGCTCTGATCCTAGTGGATGAAAAAGCAGGCCTGTTGGCAGACAAGGCCAGGCAAGCTTGCGACCTAGGCTTCAAAATGGCCACCAGCCACATGGCCAGGCCCAACAACATCAGAAATGTCACCCCAAAAAAACACACTTCCCCAACTCAATCCAATGCCATCCATGCCCTAAATGATGTCTAAATTCAACAGACCACACAGAAAACACTTGATTAATAAAGCTGTGGCTACCTGCTCTGATCCTAGTGGATGAAAAAGCAGGCCTGTTGGCAGACAAGGCCAGGCAAGCTTGCAGGCCTAGGCTTCAAAATGGCCACCAGCCACATGGCCAGGCCCAACAACTTCAGAAAGGCCACCCCAAAAAAACACACTTCCCCAACTCAATCCAATGCCATCCATGCCCTAAATGATGTTTAAATTCAACAGACCACACAGAAAACACTTGATTAATAAAGCTGTGGCTACCTGCTCTGATCCTAGTGGATGAAAAAGCAGGCCTGTTGGCAGACAAGGCCAGGCAAGCTTGTGGGCCTAGGCTTCAAAATGGCCACCAGCCACATGACCAGGCCCAACATCAGAAAGGCCACCCCAAAAAAACACACTTCCCCAACTCAATCCAATGCCATGCATGCCCTAAATGATGTCTACATTCAACAGACCACACAGAAAACACTTGATTAATAAGCCTGTGGCTACCTGCTCTGATCCTAGTGGATGAAAAAGCAGGCCTGTTGGCAGACAAGGCCAGGCAAGCTTGCGAGCCTAGGCTTCAAAATGGCCACCAGCCACATGGCCAGGCCCAACAACATCAGAAAGGCCACCCCAACACACTTCCCCAATTCAATCCAATGCCATCCATGCCCTAAATGATGTCTAAATTCAACAGACCACACAGAAAACACTTGATTAATAAAGCTGTGGCTACATGCTCTGATCCTAGTGGATGAAAAAGCAGGCATGTTGGCAGACAAGGCCAGACAAGCTTGCAGGCCTAGGCTTCAAAATGGCCACCAGCCACATGGCCAGGCCCAACATCATCAGAAAGGCCACCCCAAAAAAAAACACTTCCCCAACTCAATCCAATGCCATCCATGCCCTAAATGATGTCTAAATTCCACAGACCACACAGAAAACACTTGATTAATAAAGCTGTGGCTCCCTGCTCTGATCCTAGTGGATGAAAAAGCAGGCCTGTTGGCAGACAAGACCAGGCAAGCTTGCGGGCCTAGGCTTCAAAATGGCCACCAGCCACATGGCCAGGCCCAACAACATCAGAAAGGCCACCCCAAAAAAACACACTTCCCCAACTCAATCCAATGCCATCCATGCACTAAATGATGTCTAAATTCAACAGACCACACAGAAAACACTTGATTAATAAAGCTGTGGCTACCTGATCTGATCCTAGTGGATGAAAAAGCAGGCCTGTTGGCAGACAAGGCCAGGCAAGCTTGCAGGCCTAGGCTTCAAAATGGCCACCAGCCACATGGCCAGGCCCAACAACATCAGAAAGGTCACCCCAAAAAAACACACTTCCCCAACTCAATCCAATGCCATCCACGCCCTAAATGATGTCTAAATTCAACAGACCACACAGAAAACACTTGATTAATAAAGCTGTGGCTACCTGCTCTGATCCTAGTGGATGAAAAAGCAGGCCTGTTGGCAGCAAAGGCCAGGCAAGCTTGCAGGCCTAGGCTTCAAAATGGCCACCAGCCACATGGCCAGGCCCAACAACATCAGAAAGGCCACCCCAAAAAAACACACTTCCCCAACTCAATCCAATGCCATCCATGCCCTAAATGATGTTTAAATTCAACAGACCACACAGAAAACACTTGATTAATAAAGCTGTGGCTACCTGCTCTGATCCTAGTGGATGAAAAAGCAGGCCTGTTGGCACACAAGGCCAGGCAAGCTTGTGGGCCTAGGCTTCAACATGGCCACCAGCCACATGGCCAGGCCCAACATCAGAAAGGCCACCACAAAAAAACACACTTCCCCAACTCAATCCAATGCCATGCATGCCCTAAATGATGTCTAAATTAAACAGACCACACAGAAAACACTTGATTAATAAACCCGTGGCTATCTGCTCTGATCCTAGTGGATGAAAAAGCAGGCCTGTTGGCAGACAAGGCCAGGCAAGCTTGCGAGCCTAGGCTTCAAAATGGCCACCAGCCACATGGCCAGGCCCAACAACATCAGAAAGGCCACCCCAAAGAAACACACTTCCCCAACTCAATCCAATGCCATCCATGCCCTAAATGATCTCTAAATTCAACAGACCACACAGAAAACACTTGATTAATAAAGCTGTGGCTACATGCTCTGATCCTAGTGGATGAAAAAGCAGGCCTGTTGGCAGACAAGGCCAGACAAGCTTGCAGGCCTTTGCTTCAAAATGGCCACCAGCCACATGGCCAGGCCCAACAACATCAGAAAGGCCACCCCAAAAAAGCACACTTCCACAACTCAATCCAATGCCATCCATGCCCTAAATGATGTCTAAATTCAACAGACCACACAGAAAACACTTGATTAATAAAGCTGTGGCTACCTGCTCTGATCCTAGTGGATGATAAAGCAGGCCTGTTGGCAGACAAGGCCAGGCAAGCTTGCGGGCCTAGGCTTCAAAATGTCCACCAGCCACATGGCCAGGCACAACAACATCAGAAAGGCCACACCAAAAAAAAACACTTCCCCAACTCAATCCAATGCCATCCATGCCCTAAATGATGTCTAAATTCAACAGACCACACAGAAAACACTTGATTAATAAAGCTGTGGCTACCTGCTCTGATCCTAGTGGATGAAAAAGCAGGCCTGTTGGCAGACAAGACCAGGCAAGCTTGCGGGCCTAGGCTTCAAAATGGCCACCAGCCACATGGCCAGGCCCAACAACATCAGAAAGGCCACCCCAAAAAAACACACTTCCCCAACTCAATCCAATGCCATCCATGCCCTAAATGATGTCTAAATTCAACAGACCACACAGAAAACACTTGATTAATAAAGCTGTGGCTGCCCGCTCTGATTCTACTGGATGAAAAAGCAGGCCTGTTGGCAGATAAGGCCAGGCAAGCTTGCAGGCCTAGGCTTCAAAATGGCCACCAGCCACATGGCCAGGCCCAACAACATCAGAAAGGCCACCCCAAAAAAACACACTTCCCCAACTCAATCCAATGCCATCCATGCCCTAAATGATGTCTAAATTCAACAGACCACACAGAAAACACTTGATTAATAAAGCTGTGGCTACCTGCTCTGATCCTAGTGGATGAAAAAGCAGGCCTGTTGGCAGACAAGACCAGGCAAGCTTGCGGGCCTAGGCTTCAAAATGGCCACCAGCCACATGGCCAGGCCCAACAACATCAGAAAGGCCACCCCAAAAAAACACACTTCCCCAACTCAATCCAATGCCATCCATGCCCTAAATGATGTCTAAATTCAACAGACCACACAGAAAACACTTGATTAATAAAGCTGTGGCTGCCTGCTCTGATTCTACTGGATGAAAAAGCAGGCCTGTTGGCAGATAAGGCCAGGCAAGCTTGCAGGCCTAGGCTTCAAAATGGCCACCAGCCACATGGCCAGGCCCAACAACATCAGAAAGGCCACCCCAAAAAAACACACTTCCCCAACTCAATCCAATGCCATCCATGCACTAAATGATGTCTAAATTCAACAGACCACACAGAAAACACTTGATTAATAAAGCTGTGGCTACCTGCTCTGATCCTAGTGGATGAAAAAGCAGGCCTGTTGGCAGACAAGGCCAGGCAAGCTTGCAGGCCTAGGCTTCAAAATGGCCACCAGCCACATGGCCAGGCCCAACAACATCAGAAAGGCCACCCCAAAAAAACACACTTCCCCAACTCAATCCAATGCCATCCATGCCCTAAATGATGTTTAAATTCAACAGACCACACAGAAAACACTTGATTAATAAAGCTGTGGCTACCTGCTCTGATCCTAGTGGATGAAAAAGCAGGCCTGTTGGCAGACAAGGCCAGGCAAGCTTGTGGGCCTAGGCTTCAACATGGCCACCAGCCACATGGCCAGGCCCAACATCAGAAAGGCCACCACAAAAAAACACACTTCCCCAACTCAATCCTATGCCATGCATGCCCTAAATGATGTCTAAATTCAACAGACCACACAGAAAACACTTAATTAATAAAGCTGTGGCTACCTGCTCTGATCCTAGTGGATGAAAAAGCAGGCCTGTTGGCAGACAAGGCCAGGCAAGCTTGTGGGCCTAGGCTTCAACATGGCCACCAGCCACATGGCCAGGCCCAACATCAGAAAGGCCACCACAAAAAAACACACTTCCCCAACTCAATCCAATGCCATGCATGCCCTAAATGATGTCTAAATTCAACAGACCACACAGAAAACACTTGATTAATAAAGCTGTGGCTACCTGCTCTGATTCTACTGGATGAAAAAGCAGGCCTGTTGGCAGACAAGGCCAGGCAAGCTTGCAGGCCTAGGCTTCAAAATGGCCACCAGCCACATGGCCAGGCCCAACAACATCAGAAAGGCCACCCCAAAAAAACACACTTCCCCAACTCAATCCAATGCCATCCATGCCCTAAATGATGTCTAAATTCAACAGACCACACAGAAAACACTTGATTAATAAAGCTGTGGCTACCTGCTCTGATCCTAGTGGATGAAAAAACAGGCCTGTTGGCAGACAAGGCCAGGCAAGCTTGCAGGCCTAGGCTTCAAAATGGCCACCAGCCACATGGCCAGGCCCAACAACATCAGAAAGGTCACCCCAAAAAAACACACTTCCCCAACTCAATCCAATGCCATCCATGCCCTAAATGATATCTAAATTCAACAGACCACACAGAAAACACTTGATTAATAAAGCTGTGGCTACCTGCTCTGATCCTAGTGGATGAAAAAGCAGGCCTGTTGGCAGACAAGGCCAGGCAAGCTTGCAGGCCTAGGCTTCAAAATGGCCACCAGCCACATGGCCAGGCCCAACAACATCAGAAAGGTCACCCCAAAAAAACACACTTCCCCAACTCAATCCAATGCCATCCACGCCCTAAATGATGTCTAAATTCAACAGACCACACAGAAAACACTTGATTAATAAAGCTGTGGCTACCTGCTCTGATCCTAGTGGATGAAAAAGCAGGCCTGTTGGCAGACAAGGCCAGGCAAGCTTGCAGGCCTAGGCTTCAAAATGGCCACCAGCCACATGGCCAGGCCCAACAACATCAGAAAGGCCACCCCAAAAAAACACACTTCCCCAACTCAATCCAATGCCATCCATGCCCTAAATGATGTTTAAATTCAACAGACCACACAGAAAACACTTGATTAATAAAGCTGTGGCTACCTGCTCTGATCCTAGTGGATGAAAAAGCAGGCCTGTTGGCAGACAAGGCCAGGCAAGCGTGTGGGCCTAGGCTTCAACATGGCCACCAGCCACATGGCCAGGCCCAACATCAGAAAGGCCACCACAAAAAAACACACTTCCCCAACTCAATCCAATGCCATGCATGCCCTAAATGATGTCTAAATTCAACAGACCACACAGAAAACACTTGATTAATAAACCTGTGGCTATCTGCTCTGATCCTAGTGGATGAAAAAGCAGGCCTGTTGGCAGACAAGGCCAGGCAAGCTTGCGAGCCTAGGCTTCAAAATGGCCACCAGCCACATGGCCAGGCCCAACAACATCAGAAAGGCCACCCCAAAAAAACACACTTCCCCAACTCAATCCAATGCCATCCATGCCCTAAATGATGTCTAAATTCAACAGACCACACAGAAAACACTTGATTAATAAAGCTGTGGCTACCTGCTCTGATCCTAGTGGATGAAAAAGCAGGCCTGTTGGCAGACAAGACCAGGCAAGCTTGCGGGCCTAGGCTTCAAAATGGCCACCAGCCACATGGCCAGGCCCAACAACATCAGAAAGGCCACCCCAAAAAAACACACTTCCCCAACTCAATCCAATGCCATCCATGCCCTAAATGATGTCTAAATTCAACAGACCACACAGAAAACACTTGATTAATAAAGCTGTGGCTACCTGCTCTGATCCTAGTGGATGAAAAAGCAGGCCTGTTGGCAGACAAGGCCAGGCAAGCTTGCAGGCCTAGGCTTCAAAATGGCCACCAGCCACATGGCCAGGCCCAACAACATCAGAAAGGTCACCCCAAAAAAACACACTTCCCCAACTCAATCCAATGCCATCCACGCCCTAAATGATGTCTAAATTCAACAGACCACACAGAAAACACTTGATTAATAAAGCTGTGGCTCCCTGCTCTGATCCTAGTGGATGAAAAAGCAGGCCTGTTGGCAGACAAGGCCAGGCAAGCTTGCAGGCCTAGGCTTCAAAATGGCCACCAGCCACATGGCCAGGCCCAACAACATCAGAAAGGCCACCCCAAAAAAACACACTTCCCCAACTCAATCCAATGCCATCCATGCCCTAAATGATGTCTAAATTCAACAGACCACACAGAAAACACTTGATTAATAAAGCTGTGGCTACCTGCTCTGATCCTAGTGGATGAAAAAGCAGGCCTGTTGGCAGACAAGGCCAGGCAAGCTTGTGGGCCTAGGCTTCAACATGGCCACCAGCCACATGGCCAGGCCCAACATCAGAAAGGCCACCACAAAAAAACACACTTCCCCAACTCAATCCAATGCCATGCATGCCCTAAATGATGTCTAAATTCAACAGACCACACAGAAAACACTTGATTAATAAACCTGTGGCTATCTGCTCTGATCCTAGTGGATGAAAAAGCAGGCCTGTTGGCAGACAAGGCCAGGCAAGCTTGCGAGCCTAGGCTTCAAAATGGCCACCAGCCACATGGCCAGGCCCAACAACATCAGAAAGGCCACCCCAAAAAAACACACTTCCCCAACTCAATCCAATGCCATCCATGCCCTAAATGATCTCTAAATTCAACAGACCACACAGAAAACACTTGATTAATAAAGCTGTGGCTACATGCTCTGATCCTAGTGGATGAAAAAGCAGGCCTGTTGGCAGACAAGGCCAGACAAGCTTGCAGGCCTTTGCTTCAAAATGGCCACCAGCCACATGGCCAGGCCCAACAACATCAGAAAGGCCACCCCAAAAAAGCACACTTCCCCAACTCAATCCAATGCCATCCATGCCCTAAATGATGTCTAAATTCAACAGACCACACAGAAAACACTTGATTAATAAAGCTGTGGCTACCTGCTCTGATCCTAGTGGATGATAAAGCAGGCCTGTTGGCAGACAAGGCCAGGCAAGCTTGCGGGCCTAGGCTTCAAAATGTCCACCAGCCACATGGCCAGGCACAACAACATCAGAAAGGTCACACCAAAATAAAACACTTCCCCAACTCAATCCAATGCCATCAATGCCCTAAATGATGTCTAAATTCCACAGACCACACAGAAAACACTTGATTAATAAAGCTGTGGCTACCTGCTCTGATCCTAGTGGATGAAAAAGCAGGCCTGTTGGCAGACAAGGCCAGGCAAGCTTGCAGGCCTAGGCTTCAAAATGGCCACCAGCCACATGGCCAGGCCCAACAACATCAGAAAGGCCACCCCAAAAAAACACACTTCCCCAACTCAATCCAATGCCATCCATGCCCTAAATGATGTTTAAATTCAACAGACCACACAGAAAACACTTGATTAATAAAGCTGTGGCTACCTGCTCTGATCCTAGTGGATGAAAAAGCAGGCCTGTTGGCAGACAAGGCCAGGCAAGCGTGTGGGCCTAGGCTTCAACATGGCCACCAGCCACATGGCCAGGCCCAACATCAGAAAGGCCACCACAAAAAAACACACTTCCCCAACTCAATCCAATGCCATGCATGCTCTAAATGATGTCTAAATTCAACAGACCACACAGAAAACACTTGATTAATAAACCTGTGGCTATCTGCTCTGATCCTAGTGGATGAAAAAGCAGGCCTGTTGGCAGACAAGGCCAGGCAAGCTTGCGAGCCTAGGCTTCAAAATGGCCACCAGCCACATGGCCAGGCCCAACAACATCAGAAAGGCCACCCCAAAAAAACACACTTCCCCAACTCAATCCAATGCCATCCATGCCCTAAATGATGTCTAAATTCAACAGACCACACAGAAAACACTTGATTAATAAAGCTGTGGCTACCTGCTCTGATCCTAGTGGATGAAAAAGCAGGCCTGTTGGCAGACAAGACCAGGCAAGCTTGCGGGCCTAGGCTTCAAAATGGCCACCAGCCACATGGCCAGGCCCAACAACATCAGAAAGGCCACCCCAAAAAAACACACTTCCCCAACTCAATCCAATGCCATCCATGCCCTAAATGATGTCTAAATTCAACAGACCACACAGAAAACACTTGATTAATAAAGCTGTGGCTACCTGCTCTGATCCTAGTGGATGAAAAAGCAGGCCTGTTGGCAGACAAGGCCAGGCAAGCTTGCAGGCCTAGGCTTCAAAATGGCCACCAGCCACATGGCCAGGCCCAACAACATCAGAAAGGTCACCCCAAAAAAACACACTTCCCCAACTCAATCCAATGCCATCCACGCCCTAAATGATGTCTAAATTCAACAGACCACACAGAAAACACTTGATTAATAAAGCTGTGGCTACCTGCTCTGATCCTAGTGGATGAAAAAGCAGGCCTGTTGGCAGACAAGGCCAGGCAAGCTTGCAGGCCTAGGCTTCAAAATGGCCACCAGCCACATGGCCAGGCCCAACAACATCAGAAAGGTCACCCCAAAGAAACACACTTCCCCAACTCAATCCAATGCCATCCATGCCCTAAATGATATCTAAATTCAACAGACCACACAGAAAACACTTGATTAATAAAGCTGTGGCTACCTGCTCTGATCCTAGTGGATGAAAAAGCAGGCCTGTTGGCAGACAAGGCCAGGCAAGCTTGCAGGCCTAGGCTTCAAAATGGCCACCAGCCACATGGCCAGGCCCAAAAACATCAGAAAGGTCACCCCAAAAAAACACACTTCCCCAACTCAATCCAATGCCATCCACGCCCTAAATGATGTCTAAATTCAACAGACCACACAGAAAACACTTGATTAATAAAGCTGTGGCTACCTGCTCTGATCCTAGTGGATGAAAAAGCAGGCCTGTTGGCAGACAAGGCCAGGCAAGCTTGCAGGCCTAGGCTTCAAAATGGCCACCAGCCACATGGCCAGGCCCAACAACATCAGAAAGGCCACCCCAAAAAAACACACTTCCCCAACTCAATCCAATGCCATCCATGCCCTAAATGATGTTTAAATTCAACAGACCACACAGAAAACACTTGATTAATAAAGCTGTGGCTACCTGCTCTGATCCTAGTGGATGAAAAAGCAGGCCTGTTGGCAGACAAGGCCAGGCAAGCGTGTGGGCCTAGGCTTCAACATGGCCACCAGCCACATGGCCAGGCCCAACATCAGAAAGGCCACCACAAAAAAACACACTTCCCCAACTCAATCCAATGCCATGCATGCCCTAAATGATGTCTAAATTCAACAGACCACACAGAAAACACTTGATTAATAAACCTGTGGCTATCTGCTCTGATCCTAGTGGATGAAAAAGCAGGCCTGTTGGCAGACAAGGCCAGGCAAGCTTGCGAGCCTAGGCTTCAAAATGGCCACCAGCCACATGGCCAGGCCCAACAACATCAGAAAGGCCACCCCAAAAAAACACACTTCCCCAACTCAATCCAATGCCATCCATGCCCTAAATGATGTCTAAATTCAACAGACCACACAGAAAACACTTGATTAATAAAGCTGTGGCTACCTGCTCTGATCCTAGTGGATGAAAAAGCAGGCCTGTTGGCAGACAAGACCAGGCAAGCTTGCGGGCCTAGGCTTCAAAATGGCCACCAGCCACATGGCCAGGCCCAACAACATCAGAAAGGCCACCCCAAAAAAACACACTTCCCCAACTCAATCCAATGCCATCCATGCCCTAAATGATGTCTAAATTCAACAGACCACACAGAAAACACTTGATTAATAAAGCTGTGGCTACCTGCTCTGATCCTAGTGGATGAAAAAGCAGGCCTGTTGGCAGACAAGGCCAGGCAAGCTTGCAGGCCTAGGCTTCAAAATGGCCACCAGCCACATGGCCAGGCCCAACAACATCAGAAAGGTCACCCCAAAAAAACACACTTCCCCAACTCAATCCAATGCCATCCACGCCCTAAATGATGTCTAAATTCAACAGACCACACAGAAAACACTTGATTAATAAAGCTGTGGCTACCTGCTCTGATCCTAGTGGATGAAAAAGCAGGCCTGTTGGCAGACAAGGCCAGGCAAGCTTGCAGGCCTAGGCTTCAAAATGGCCACCAGCCACATGGCCAGGCCCAACAACATCAGAAAGGCCACCCCAAAAAAACACACTTCCCCAACTCAATCCAATGCCATCCATGCCCTAAATGATGTCTAAATTCAACAGACCACACAGAAAACACTTGATTAATAAAGCTGTGGCTACCTGCTCTGATCCTAGTGGATGAAAAAGCAGGCCTGTTGGCAGACAAGGCCAGGCAAGCTTGTGGGCCTAGGCTTCAACATGGCCACCAGCCACATGGCCAGGCCCAACATCAGAAAGGCCACCACAAAAAAACACACTTCCCCAACTCAATCCAATGCCATGCATGCCCTAAATGATGTCTAAATTCAACAGACCACACAGAAAACACTTGATTAATAAAGCTGTGGCTACCTGCTCTGATCCTAGTGGATGAAAAAGCAGGCCTGTTGGCAGACAAGGCCAGGCAAGCGTGTGGGCCTAGGCTTCAACATGGCCACCAGCCACATGGCCAGGCCCAACATCAGAAAGGCCACCACAAAAAAACACACTTCCCCAACTCAATCCAATGCCATGCATGCCCTAAATGATGTCTAAATTCAACAGACCACACAGAAAACACTTGATTAATAAACCTGTGGCTATCTGCTCTGATCCTAGTGGATGAAAAAGCAGGCCTGTTGGCAGACAAGGCCAGGCAAGCTTGCGAGCCTAGGCTTCAAAATGGCCACCAGCCACATGGCCAGGCCCAACAACATCAGAAAGGCCACCCCAAAAAAACACACTTCCCCAACTCAATCCAATGCCATCCATGCCCTAAATGATGTCTAAATTCAACAGACCACACAGAAAACACTTGATTAATAAAGCTGTGGCTACCTGCTCTGATCCTAGTGGATGAAAAAGCAGGCCTGTTGGCAGACAAGACCAGGCAAGCTTGCGGGCCTAGGCTTCAAAATGGCCACCAGCCACATGGCCAGGCCCAACAACATCAGAAAGGCCACCCCAAAAAAACACACTTCCCCAACTCAATCCAATGCCATCCATGCCCTAAATGATGTCTAAATTCAACAGACCACACAGAAAACACTTGATTAATAAAGCTGTGGCTACCTGCTCTGATCCTAGTGGATGAAAAAGCAGGCCTGTTGGCAGACAAGGCCAGGCAAGCTTGCAGGCCTAGGCTTCAAAATGGCCACCAGCCACATGGCCAGGCCCAACAACATCAGAAAGGCCACCCCAAAAAAACACACTTCCCCAACTCAATCCAATGCCATCCATGCCCTAAATGATGTCTAAATTCAACAGACCACACAGAAAACACTTGATTAATAAAGCTGTGGCTACCTGCTCTGATCCTAGTGGATGAAAAAGCAGGCCTGTTGGCAGACAAGGCCAGGCAAGCTTGTGGGCCTAGGCTTCAACATGGCCACCAGCCACATGGCCAGGCCCAACATCAGAAAGGCCACCACAAAAAACACACTTCCCCAACTCAATCCAATGCCATGCATGCCCTAAATGATGTCTAAATTCAACAGACCACACAGAAAACACTTGATTAATAAACCTGTGGCTATCTGCTCTGATCCTAGTGGATGAAAAAGCAGGCCTGTTGGCAGACAAGGCCAGGCAAGCTTGCGAGCCTAGGCTTCAAAATGGCCACCAGCCACATGGCCAGGCCCAACAACATCAGAAAGGCCACCCCAAAAAAACACACTTCCCCAACTCAATCCAATGCCATCCATGCCCTAAATGATCTCTAAATTCAACAGACCACACAGAAAACACTTGATTAATAAAGCTGTGGCTACATGCTCTGATCCTAGTGGATGAAAAAGCAGGCCTGTTGGCAGACAAGGCCAGACAAGCTTGCAGGCCTTTGCTTCAAAATGGCCACCAGCCACATGGCCAGGCCCAACAACATCAGAAAGGCCACCCCAAAAAAGCACACTTCCCCAACTCAATCCAATGCCATCCATGCCCTAAATGATGTCTAAATTCAACAGACCACACAGAAAACACTTGATTAATAAAGCTGTGGCTACCTGCTCTGATCCTAGTGGATGATAAAGCAGGCCTGTTGGCAGACAAGGCCAGGCAAGCTTGCGGGCCTAGGCTTCAAAATGTCCACCAGCCACATGGCCAGGCACAACAACATCAGAAAGGTCACACCAAAAAAAAACACTTCCCCAACTCAATCCAATGCCATCCATGCCCTAAATGATGTCTAAATTCCACAGACCACACAGAAAACACTTGATTAATAAAGCTGTGGCTACCTGCTCTGATCCTAGTGGATGAAAAAGCAGGCCTGTTGGCAGACAAGGCCAGGCAAGCTTGCAGGCCTAGGCTTCAAAATGGCCACCAGCCACATGGCCAGGCCCAACAACATCAGAAAGGCCACCCCAAAAAAACACACTTCCCCAACTCAATCCAATGCCATCCATGCCCTAAATGATGTTTAAATTCAACAGACCACACAGAAAACACTTGATTAATAAAGCTGTGGCTACCTGCTCTGATCCTAGTGGATGAAAAAGCAGGCCTGTTGGCAGACAAGGCCAGGCAAGCGTGTGGGCCTAGGCTTCAACATGGCCACCAGCCACATGGCCAGGCCCAACATCAGAAAGGCCACCACAAAAAAACACACTTCCCCAACTCAATCCAATGCCATGCATGCCCTAAATGATGTCTAAATTCAACAGACCACACAGAAAACACTTGATTAATAAACCTGTGGCTATCTGCTCTGATCCTAGTGGATGAAAAAGCAGGCCTGTTGGCAGACAAGGCCAGGCAAGCTTGCGAGCCTAGGCTTCAAAATGGCCACCAGCCACATGGCCAGGCCCAACAACATCAGAAAGGCCACCCCAAAAAAACACACTTCCCCAACTCAATCCAATGCCATCCATGCCCTAAATGATGTCTAAATTCAACAGACCACACAGAAAACACTTGATTAATAAAGCTGTGGCTACCTGCTCTGATCCTAGTGGATGAAAAAGCAGGCCTGTTGGCAGACAAGACCAGGCAAGCTTGCGGGCCTAGGCTTCAAAATGGCCACCAGCCACATGGCCAGGCCCAACAACATCAGAAAGGTCACCCCAAAAAAACACACTTCCCCAACTCAATCCAATGCCATCCACGCCCTAAATGATGTCTAAATTCAACAGACCACACAGAAAACACTTGATTAATAAAGCTGTGGCTACCTGCTCTGATCCTAGTGGATGAAAAAGCAGGCCTGTTGGCAGACAAGGCCAGGCAAGCTTGCAGGCCTAGGCTTCAAAATGGCCACCAGCCACATGGCCAGGCCCAACAACATCAGAAAGGCCACCCCAAAAAAACACACTTCCCCAACTCAATCCAATGCCATCCATGCCCTAAATGATGTCTAAATTCAACAGACCACACAGAAAACACTTGATTAATAAAGCTGTGGCTACCTGCTCTGATCCTAGTGGATGAAAAAGCAGGCCTGTTGGCAGACAAGGCCAGGCAAGCTTGTGGGCCTAGGCTTCAACATGGCCACCAGCCACATGGCCAGGCCCAACATCAGAAAGGCCACCACAAAAAAACACACTTCCCCAACTCAATCCAATGCCATGCATGCCCTAAATGATGTCTAAATTCAACAGACCACACAGAAAACACTTGATTAATAAAGCTGTGGCTACCTGCTCTGATCCTAGTGGATGAAAAAGCAGGCCTGTTGGCAGACAAGGCCAGGCAAGCGTGTGGGCCTAGGCTTCAACATGGCCACCAGCCACATGGCCAGGCCCAACATCAGAAAGGCCACCACAAAAAAACACACTTCCCCAACTCAATCCAATGCCATGCATGCCCTAAATGATGTCTAAATTCAACAGACCACACAGAAAACACTTGATTAATAAACCTGTGGCTATCTGCTCTGATCCTAGTGGATGAAAAAGCAGGCCTGTTGGCAGACAAGGCCAGGCAAGCTTGCGAGCCTAGGCTTCAAAATGGCCACCAGCCACATGGCCAGGCCCAACAACATCAGAAAGGCCACCCCAAAAAAACACACTTCCCCAACTCAATCCAATGCCATCCATGCCCTAAATGATGTCTAAATTCAACAGACCACACAGAAAACACTTGATTAATAAAGCTGTGGCTACCTGCTCTGATCCTAGTGGATGAAAAAGCAGGCCTGTTGGCAGACAAGGCCAGGCAAGCTTGTGGGCCTAGGCTTCAACATGGCCACCAGCCACATGGCCAGGCCCAACATCAGAAAGGCCACCACAAAAAAACACACTTCCCCAACTCAATCCAATGCCATGCATGCCCTAAATGATGTCTAAATTCAACAGACCACACAGAAAACACTTGATTAATAAACCTGTGGCTATCTGCTCTGATCCTAGTGGATGAAAAAGCAGGCCTGTTG
Organism: Triturus cristatus; assembly: GCF_964204655.1. Taxonomy (NCBI): domain Eukaryota; kingdom Metazoa; phylum Chordata; class Amphibia; order Caudata; family Salamandridae; genus Triturus; species Triturus cristatus. The sequence continues at coordinate 1,843,571,657 of NC_140590.1, forward strand.
GCAGACAAGGCCAGGCAAGCTTGCGAGCCTAGGCTTCAAAATGGCCACCAGCCACATGGCCAGGCCCAACAACATCAGAAAGGCCACCCCAAAAAAACACACTTCCCCAACTCAATCCAATGCCATCCATGCCCTAAATGATCTCTAAATTCAACAGACCACACAGAAAACACTTGATTAATAAAGCTGTGGCTACATGCTCTGATCCTAGTGGATGAAAAAGCAGGCCTGTTGGCAGACAAGGCCAGACAAGCTTGCAGGCCTTTGCTTCAAAATGGCCACCAGCCACATGGCCAGGCCCAACAACATCAGAAAGGCCACCCCAAAAAAGCACACTTCCCCAACTCAATCCAATGCCATCCATGCCCTAAATGATGTCTAAATTCAACAGACCACACAGAAAACACTTGATTAATAAAGCTGTGGCTACCTGCTCTGATCCTAGTGGATGATAAAGCAGGCCTGTTGGCAGACAAGGCCAGGCAAGCTTGCGGGCCTAGGCTTCAAAATGTCCACCAGCCACATGGCCAGGCACAACAACATCAGAAAGGTCACACCAAAAAAAAACACTTCCCCAACTCAATCCAATGCCATCCATGCCCTAAATGATGTCTAAATTCCACAGACCACACAGAAAACACTTGATTAATAAAGCTGTGGCTACCTGCTCTGATCCTAGTGGATGAAAAAGCAGGCCTGTTGGCAGACAAGGCCAGGCAAGCTTGCAGGCCTAGGCTTCAAAATGGCCACCAGCCACATGGCCAGGCCCAACAACATCAGAAAGGCCACCCCAAAAAAACACACTTCCCCAACTCAATCCAATGCCATCCATGCCCTAAATGATGTTTAAATTCAACAGACCACACAGAAAACACTTGATTAATAAAGCTGTGGCTACCTGCTCTGATCCAAGTGGATGAAAAAGCAGGCCTGTTGGCAGACAAGGCCAGGCAAGCGTGTGGGCCTAGGCTTCAACATGGCCACCAGCCACATGGCCAGGCCCAACATCAGAAAGGCCACCACAAAAAAACACACTTCCCCAACTCAATCCAATGCCATGCATGCCCTAAATGATGTCTAAATTCAACAGACCACACAGAAAACACTTGATTAATAAAGCTGTGGCTACCTGCTCTGATCCTAGTGGATGAAAAAGCAGGCCTGTTGGCAGACAAGACCAGGCAAGCTTGCGGGCCTAGGCTTCAAAATGGCCACCAGCCACATGGCCAGGCCCAACAACATCAGAAAGGCCACCCCAAAAAAACACACTTCCCCAACTCAATCCAATGCCATCCATGCCCTAAATGATGTCTAAATTCAACAGACCACACAGAAAACACTTGATTAATAAAGCTGTGGCTACCTGCTCTGATCCTAGTGGATGAAAAAGCAGGCCTGTTGGCAGACAAGGCCAGGCAAGCTTGCAGGCCTAGGCTTCAAAATGGCCACCAGCCACATGGCCAGGCCCAACAACATCAGAAAGGTCACCCCAAAAAAACACACTTCCCCAACTCAATCCAATGCCATCCACGCCCTAAATGATGTCTAAATTCAACAGACCACACAGAAAACACTTGATTAATAAAGCTGTGGCTACCTGCTCTGATCCTAGTGGATGAAAAAGTAGGCCTGTTGGCAGACAAGGCCAGGCAAGCTTGCAGGCCTAGGCTTCAAAATGGCCACCAGCCACATGGCCAGGCCCAACAACATCAGAAAGGCCACCCCAAAAAAACACACTTCCCCAACTCAATCCAATGCCATCCATGCCCTAAATGATGTCTAAATTCAACAGACCACACAGAAAACACTTGATTAATAAAGCTGTGGCTACCTGCTCTGATCCTAGTGGATGAAAAAGCAGGCCTGTTGGCAGACAAGGCCAGGCAAGCTTGTGGGCCTAGGCTTCAACATGGCCACCAGCCACATGGCCAGGCCCAACATCAGAAAGGCCACCACAAAAAACACACTTCCCCAACTCAATCCAATGCCATGCATGCCCTAAATGATGTCTAAATTCAACAGACCACACAGAAAACACTTGATTAATAAACCTGTGGCTATCTGCTCTGATCCTAGTGGATGAAAAAGCAGGCCTGTTGGCAGACAAGGCCAGGCAAGCTTGCGAGCCTAGGCTTCAAAATGGCCACCAGCCACATGGCCAGGCCCAACAACATCAGAAAGGCCACCCCAAAAAAACACACTTCCCCAACTCAATCCAATGCCATCCATGCCCTAAATGATCTCTAAATTCAACAGACCACACAGAAAACACTTGATTAATAAAGCTGTGGCTACATGCTCTGATCCTAGTGGATGAAAAAGCAGGCCTGTTGGCAGACAAGGCCAGACAAGCTTGCAGGCCTTTGCTTCAAAATGGCCACCAGCCACATGGCCAGGCCCAACAACATCAGAAAGGCCACCCCAAAAAAGCACACTTCCCCAACTCAATCCAATGCCATCCATGCCCTAAATGATGTCTAAATTCAACAGACCACACAGAAAACACTTGATTAATAAAGCTGTGGCTACCTGCTCTGATCCTAGTGGATGATAAAGCAGGCCTGTTGGCAGACAAGGCCAGGCAAGCTTGCGGGCCTAGGCTTCAAAATGTCCACCAGCCACATGGCCAGGCACAACAACATCAGAAAGGTCACACCAAAAAAAAACACTTCCCCAACTCAATCCAATGCCATCCATGCCCTAAATGATGTCTAAATTCCACAGACCACACAGAAAACACTTGATTAATAAAGCTGTGGCTACCTGCTCTGATCCTAGTGGATGAAAAAGCAGGCCTGTTGGCAGACAAGGCCAGGCAAGCTTGCAGGCCTAGGCTTCAAAATGGCCACCAGCCACATGGCCAGGCCCAACAACATCAGAAAGGCCACCCCAAAAAAACACACTTCCCCAACTCAATCCAATGCCATCCATGCCCTAAATGATGTTTAAATTCAACAGACCACACAGAAAACACTTGATTAATAAAGCTGTGGCTACCTGCTCTGATCCTAGTGGATGAAAAAGCAGGCCTGTTGGCAGACAAGGCCAGGCAAGCGTGTGGGCCTAGGCTTCAACATGGCCACCAGCCACATGGCCAGGCCCAACATCAGAAAGGCCACCACAAAAAAACACACTTCCCCAACTCAATCCAATGCCATGCATGCCCTAAATGATGTCTAAATTCAACAGACCACACAGAAAACACTTGATTAATAAACCTGTGGCTATCTGCTCTGATCCTAGTGGATGAAAAAGCAGGCCTGTTGGCAGACAAGGCCAGGCAAGCTTGCGAGCCTAGGCTTCAAAATGGCCACCAGCCACATGGCCAGGCCCAACAACATCAGAAAGGCCACCCCAAAAAAACACACTTCCCCAACTCAATCCAATGCCATCCATGCCCTAAATGATGTCTAAATTCAACAGACCACACAGAAAACACTTGATTAATAAAGCTGTGGCTACCTGCTCTGATCCTAGTGGATGAAAAAGCAGGCCTGTTGGCAGACAAGACCAGGCAAGCTTGCGGGCCTAGGCTTCAAAATGGCCACCAGCCACATGGCCAGGCCCAACAACATCAGAAAGGTCACCCCAAAAAAACACACTTCCCCAACTCAATCCAATGCCATCCACGCCCTAAATGATGTCTAAATTCAACAGACCACACAGAAAACACTTGATTAATAAAGCTGTGGCTACCTGCTCTGATCCTAGTGGATGAAAAAGCAGGCCTGTTGGCAGACAAGGCCAGGCAAGCTTGCAGGCCTAGGCTTCAAAATGGCCACCAGCCACATGGCCAGGCCCAACAACATCAGAAAGGCCACCCCAAAAAAACACACTTCCCCAACTCAATCCAATGCCATCCATGCCCTAAATGATGTCTAAATTCAACAGACCACACAGAAAACACTTGATTAATAAAGCTGTGGCTACCTGCTCTGATCCTAGTGGATGAAAAAGCAGGCCTGTTGGCAGACAAGGCCAGGCAAGCTTGTGGGCCTAGGCTTCAACATGGCCACCAGCCACATGGCCAGGCCCAACATCAGAAAGGCCACCACAAAAAAACACACTTCCCCAACTCAATCCAATGCCATGCATGCCCTAAATGATGTCTAAATTCAACAGACCACACAGAAAACACTTGATTAATAAAGCTGTGGCTACCTGCTCTGATCCTAGTGGATGAAAAAGCAGGCCTGTTGGCAGACAAGGCCAGGCAAGCGTGTGGGCCTAGGCTTCAACATGGCCACCAGCCACATGGCCAGGCCCAACATCAGAAAGGCCACCACAAAAAAACACACTTCCCCAACTCAATCCAATGCCATGCATGCCCTAAATGATGTCTAAATTCAACAGACCACACAGAAAACACTTGATTAATAAACCTGTGGCTATCTGCTCTGATCCTAGTGGATGAAAAAGCAGGCCTGTTGGCAGACAAGGCCAGGCAAGCTTGCGAGCCTAGGCTTCAAAATGGCCACCAGCCACATGGCCAGGCCCAACAACATCAGAAAGGCCACCCCAAAAAAACACACTTCCCCAACTCAATCCAATGCCATCCATGCCCTAAATGATGTCTAAATTCAACAGACCACACAGAAAACACTTGATTAATAAAGCTGTGGCTACCTGCTCTGATCCTAGTGGATGAAAAAGCAGGCCTGTTGGCAGACAAGGCCAGGCAAGCTTGTGGGCCTAGGCTTCAACATGGCCACCAGCCACATGGCCAGGCCCAACATCAGAAAGGCCACCACAAAAAAACACACTTCCCCAACTCAATCCAATGCCATGCATGCCCTAAATGATGTCTAAATTCAACAGACCACACAGAAAACACTTGATTAATAAACCTGTGGCTATCTGCTCTGATCCTAGTGGATGAAAAAGCAGGCCTGTTGGCAGACAAGGCCAGGCAAGCTTGCGAGCCTAGGCTTCAAAATGGCCACCAGCCACATGGCCAGGCCCAACAACATCAGAAAGGCCACCCCAAAAAAACACACTTCCCCAACTCAATCCAATGCCATCCATGCCCTAAATGATCTCTAAATTCAACAGACCACACAGAAAACACTTGATTAATAAAGCTGTGGCTACATGCTCTGATCCTAGTGGATGAAAAAGCAGGCCTGTTGGCAGACAAGGCCAGACAAGCTTGCAGGCCTTTGCTTCAAAATGGCCACCAGCCACATGGCCAGGCCCAACAACATCAGAAAGGCCACCCCAAAAAAGCACACTTCCCCAACTCAATCCAATGCCATCCATGCCCTAAATGATGTCTAAATTCAACAGACCACACAGAAAACACTTGATTAATAAAGCTGTGGCTACCTGCTCTGATCCTAGTGGATGATAAAGCAGGCCTGTTGGCAGACAAGGCCAGGCAAGCTTGCGGGCCTAGGCTTCAAAATGTCCACCAGCCACATGGCCAGGCACAACAACATCAGAAAGGTCACACCAAAAAAAAACACTTCCCCAACTCAATCCAATGCCATCCATGCCCTAAATGATGTCTAAATTCCACAGACCACACAGAAAACACTTGATTAATAAAGCTGTGGCTACCTGCTCTGATCCTAGTGGATGAAAAAGCAGGCCTGTTGGCAGACAAGGCCAGGCAAGCTTGCAGGCCTAGGCTTCAAAATGGCCACCAGCCACATGGCCAGGCCCAACAACATCAGAAAGGCCACCCCAAAAAAACACACTTCCCCAACTCAATCCAATGCCATCCATGCCCTAAATGATGTTTAAATTCAACAGACCACACAGAAAACACTTGATTAATAAAGCTGTGGCTACCTGCTCTGATCCAAGTGGATGAAAAAGCAGGCCTGTTGGCAGACAAGGCCAGGCAAGCGTGTGGGCCTAGGCTTCAACATGGCCACCAGCCACATGGCCAGGCCCAACATCAGAAAGGCCACCACAAAAAAACACACTTCCCCAACTCAATCCAATGCCATGCATGCCCTAAATGATGTCTAAATTCAACAGACCACACAGAAAACACTTGATTAATAAACCTGTGGCTATCTGCTCTGATCCTAGTGGATGAAAAAGCAGGCCTGTTGGCAGACAAGGCCAGGCAAGCTTGCGAGCCTAGGCTTCAAAATGGCCACCAGCCACATGGCCAGGCCCAACAACATCAGAAAGGCCACCCCAAAAAAACACACTTCCCCAACTCAATCCAATGCCATCCATGCCCTAAATGATGTCTAAATTCAACAGACCACACAGAAAACACTTGATTAATAAAGCTGTGGCTACCTGCTCTGATCCTAGTGGATGAAAAAGCAGGCCTGTTGGCAGACAAGACCAGGCAAGCTTGCGGGCCTAGGCTTCAAAATGGCCACCAGCCACATGGCCAGGCCCAACAACATCAGAAAGGCCACCCCAAAAAAACACACTTCCCCAACTCAATCCAATGCCATCCATGCCCTAAATGATGTCTAAATTCAACAGACCACACAGAAAACACTTGATTAATAAAGCTGTGGCTACCTGCTCTGATCCTAGTGGATGAAAAAGCAGGCCTGTTGGCAGACAAGGCCAGGCAAGCTTGCAGGCCTAGGCTTCAAAATGGCCACCAGCCACATGGCCAGGCCCAACAACATCAGAAAGGTCACCCCAAAAAAACACACTTCCCCAACTCAATCCAATGCCATCCACGCCCTAAATGATGTCTAAATTCAACAGACCACACAGAAAACACTTGATTAATAAAGCTGTGGCTACCTGCTCTGATCCTAGTGGATGAAAAAGCAGGCCTGTTGGCAGACAAGGCCAGGCAAGCTTGCAGGCCTAGGCTTCAAAATGGCCACCAGCCACATGGCCAGGCCCAACAACATCAGAAAGGCCACCCCAAAAAAACACACTTCCCCAACTCAATCCAATGCCATCCATGCCCTAAATGATGTCTAAATTCAACAGACCACACAGAAAACACTTGATTAATAAAGCTGTGGCTACCTGCTCTGATCCTAGTGGATGAAAAAGCAGGCCTGTTGGCAGACAAGGCCAGGCAAGCTTGTGGGCCTAGGCTTCAACATGGCCACCAGCCACATGGCCAGGCCCAACATCAGAAAGGCCACCACAAAAAAACACACTTCCCCAACTCAATCCAATGCCATGCATGCCCTAAATGATGTCTAAATTCAACAGACCACACAGAAAACACTTGATTAATAAACCTGTGGCTATCTGCTCTGATCCTAGTGGATGAAAAAGCAGGCCTGTTGGCAGACAAGGCCAGGCAAGCTTGCGAGCCTAGGCTTCAAAATGGCCACCAGCCACATGGCCAGGCCCAACAACATCAGAAAGGCCACCCCAAAAAAACACCCTTCCCCAACTCAATCCAATGCCATCCATGCCCTAAATGATCTCTAAATTCAACAGACCACACAGAAAACACTTGATTAATAAAGCTGTGGCTACATGCTCTGATCCTAGTGGATGAAAAAGCAGGCCTGTTGGCAGACAAGGCCAGACAAGCTTGCAGGCCTTTGCTTCAAAATGGCCACCAGCCACATGGCCAGGCCCAACAACATCAGAAAGGCCACCCCAAAAAAGCACACTTCCCCAACTCAATCCAATGCCATCCATGCCCTAAATGATGTCTAAATTCAACAGACCACACAGAAAACACTTGATTAATAAAGCTGTGGCTACCTGCTCTGATCCTAGTGGATGATAAAGCAGGCCTGTTGGCAGACAAGGCCAGGCAAGCTTGCGGGCCTAGGCTTCAAAATGTCCACCAGCCACATGGCCAGGCACAACAACATCAGAAAGGTCACACCAAAAAAAAACACTTCCCCAACTCAATCCAATGCCATCCATGCCCTAAATGATGTCTAAATTCCACAGACCACACAGAAAACTAGGCCTGGGCAAAAATTTCGTTCCGTTCGCGGAAATTGCGATAATTTGACATTTTTGCGTTCCGCGGAGAGCGCGAAAATGTCAAAAATTCCGGTTTCCGCAGCTTGGCGATAATTTGTTTCTTGCTCGCGCTGTAAAATGATACATTCTCGCGCGCGCGCGATCGCCTTACCTGAATCCCTGCGTTCGCCGACAAGTTTTCTTGATCCGGTCGCGTTCTCCATGAGATGTTGTATTGTTTTTAGCCATTTGCGCTGTCTCGCGACAGTTCGCGCCCGCAGTGACGTCATGCGTCGCGCGATCACGTCTTTCTTCTCGCGATCATGCACCGCGAGAACAACTCAAAACAAGATGGCCGCGCCCGCAAGCAACCACATGGGTAAGTTGGCAACCCGCAACCATGCAGAAAATCTCGCGAACATGCCGGAAAAAAACTTCTGCATCTTCGCGATATTTCTGCTTGTTTGCGATAATTTTAAACATTCTCGCGATAATTTGCGAAGGTTAATTCCGCAAATTCCGCCCACCCCTACAGAAAACACTTGATTAATAAAGCTGTGGCTACCTGCTCTGATTCTACTGGATGAAAAAGCAGGCCTGTTGGCAGATAAGGCCAGGCAAGCTTGCAGGCCTAGGCTTCAAAATGGCCACCAGCCACATGGCCAGGCCCAACAACATCAGAAAGGCCACCCCAAAAAAACACACTTCCCCAACTCAATCCAATGCCATCCATGCACTAAATGATGTCTAAATTCAACAGACCACACACAAAACACTTGATTAATAAAGCTGTGGCTACCTGCTCAGATCCTAGTGGATGAAAAAGCAGGCCTGTTGGCAGACAAGGCCAGGCAAGCTTGCGGGCCTAGGCTTCAAAATGGCCACCAGCCACATGGCCAGGCCCAACAACATCAGAAAGGTCACCCCAAAAAAACACACTTCCCCAACTCAATCCAATGCCATCCACGCCCTAAATGATGTCTAAATTCAACAGACCACACAGAAAACACTTGATTAATAAAGCTGTGGCTACCTGCTCTGATCCTAGTGGATGAAAAAGCAGGCCTGTTGGCAGACAAGGCCAGGCAAGCTTGCAGGCCTAGGCTTCAAAATGGCCACCAGCCACATGGCCAGGCCCAACAACATCAGAAAGGCCACCCCAAAAAAACACACTTCCCCAACTCAATCCAATGCCATCCATGCCCTAAATGATGTTTAAATTCAACAGACCACACAGAAAACACTTGATTAATAAAGCTGTGGCTACCTGCTCTGATCCTAGTGGATGAAAAAGCAGGCCTGTTGGCAGACAAGGCCAGGCAAGCGTGTGGGCCTAGGCTTCAACATGGCCACCAGCCACATGGCCAGGCCCAACATCAGAAAGGCCACCACAAAAAAACACACTTCCCCAACTCAATCCAATGCCATGCATGCCCTAAATGATGTCTAAATTCAACAGACCACACGGAAAACACTTGATTAATAAACCTGTGGCTATCTGCTCTGATCCTAGTGGATGAAAAAACAGGCCTGTTGGCAGACAAGGCCAGGCAAGCTTGCGAGCCTAGGCTTCAAAATGGCCACCAGCCACATGGCCAGGCCCAACAACATCAGAAAGGCCACCCCAAAAAAACACACTTCCCCAACTCAATCCAATGCCATCCATGCCCTAAATGATCTCTAAATTCAACAGACCACACAGAAAACACTTGATTAATAAAGCTGTGGCTACCTGCTCTGATCCTAGTGAATGATAATGCAGGCCTGTTGGCAGACAAGCCCAGGCAAGCTTGCGGGCCTAGGCTTCAAAATGTCCACCAGCCACATGGCCAGGCCCAACAACATCAGAAAGGCCACACCAAAAAAAAAACACTTCCCCAACTCAATCCAATGCCATCCATGCCCTAAATGATGTCTAAATTCCACAGACCACACAGAAAACACTTGATTAATAAAGCTGTGGCTACCTGCTCTGATCCTAGTGGATGAAAAAGCAGGCCTGTTGGCAGACAAGACCAGGCAAGCTTGCGGGCCTAGGCTTCAAAATGGCCACCAGCCACATGGCCAGGCCCAACAACATCAGAAAGGCCACCCCAAAAAAACACACTTCCCCAACTCAATCCAATGCCATCCATGCCCTAAATGATGTCTAAATTCAACAGACCACACAGAAAACACTTGATTAATAAAGCTGTGGCTACCTGCTCTGATTCTACTGGATGAAAAAGCAGGCATGTTGGCAGACAAGGCCAGGCAAGCTTGCAGGCCTAGGCTTCAACATGGCCACCAGCCACATGGCCAGGCCCAACATCAGAAAGGCCACCACAAAAAAACACACTTCCCCAACTCAATCCAATGCCATGCATGCCCTAAATGATGTCTAAATTCAACAGACCACACAGAAAACACTTGATTAATAAAGCTGTGGCTACCTGCTCTGATCCTAGTGGATGAAAAAGCAGGCCTGTTGGCAGACAAGACCAGGCAAGCATGCAGGCCTAGGCTTCAAAATGGCCACCAGCCACATGGCCAGGCCCAACAATATCAGAAAGGCCACCCCAAAAAAACACACTTCCCCAACTCAATCCAATGCCATCCATGCCCTAAATGATGTCTAAATTCAACAGACCACACAGAAAACACTTGATTAATAAAGCTGTGGCTACCTGCTCTGATCCTAGTGGATGAAAAAGCAGGCCTGTTGGCAGACAAGACCAGGCAAGCTTGCGGGCCTAGGCTTCAAAATGGCCACCAGCCACATGGCCAGGCCCAACAACATCAGAAAGGCCACCCCAAAAAAACACACTTCCCCAACTCAATCCAATGCCATCCATGCCCTAAATGATGTCTAAATTCAACAGACCACACAGAAAACACTTGATTAATAAAGCTGTGGCTACCTGCTCTGATTCTACTGGATGAAAAAGCAGGCCTGTTGGCAGACAAGGCCAGGCAAGCTTGCAGGCCTAGGCTTCAAAATGGCCACCAGCCACATGGCCAGGCCCAACAACATCAGAAAGGCCACCCCAAAAAAACACACTTCCCCAACTCAATCCAATGCCATCCATGCACTAAATGATGTCTAAATTCAACAGACCACACAGAAAACACTTGATTAATAAAGCTGTGGCTACCTGCTCTGATCCTAGTGGATGAAAAAGCAGGCCTGGTGGCAGACAAGGCCAGGCAAGCTTGCGGGCCTAGGCTTCAAAATGGCCACCAGCCACATGGCCAGGCCCAACATCAGAAAGGTCACCCCAAAAAAACACACTTCCCCAACTCAATCCAATGCCATCCATGCCCTAAATGATGTCTAAATTCAACAGACCACACAGAAAACACTTGATTATTAAAGCTGTGGCTACCTGCTCTGATCCTAGTGGATGAAAAAGCAGGCCTGTTGGCAGACAAGGCCAGGCAAGCTTGCAGGCCTAGGCTTCAAAATGGCCACCAGCCACATGGCCAGGCCCAACAACATCAGAAAGGCCACCCCAAAAAAACACACTTCCCCAACTCAATCCAATGCCATCCATGCCCTAAATGATGTTTAAATTCAACAGACCACACAGAAAACACTTGATTAATAAAGCTGTGGCTACCTGCTCTGATCCTAGTGGATGAAAAAGCAGGCCTGTTGGCAGACAAGGCCAGGCAAGCTTGCGGGCCTAGGCTTCAAAATGGCCACCAGCTACATGGCCAAGCCCAACAACATCAGAAAGGCCACCCCAAAAAGACACACTTCCCCAACTCAATCCAATGCCATCCATGCCCTAAATGATGTCTAAATTCAACAGACCACACAGAAAACACTTGATTAATAAAGCTGTGGCTACCTGCTCTGATCCTAGTGGATGAAAAAGCAGGCCTGTTGGCAGACAAGGCCAGGCAAGCTTGCAGGCCTAGGCTTCACAATGGCCACCAGCCACATGGCCAGGCCCAACAACATCAGAAAGACCACCCCAAAAAAACACACTTCCCCAACTCAATCCAATGCCGTCCATGCCCTTAAATGATGCTTGAAAATGAAATACATTCAAAAAACACTAAAGGAACAGTTGCTTCATCATGCACACACACACACCCATTAGGCCATGCCCATGACTAGCTCGGGCCTACTAGTACTTCCCACAACATTTAAAAAAAAAGGAATAATGATAGTTACCAAAAATAAATTGTAGTTACAAGAACTGCAATGCCCCCAATCAAACAGACACAACAACCACTTACTTGTGAAATATCCAAATTCAAAAATCCTCAAATCCAATTGCAATGATGCAGCAGACAAAAAGAGTGATCTTTCCAGCTCAAAATCCAAAGGCAGTATGAGCAGGAGATGGACAAAGCACTGGGAGGAGCCTGCTGGACAGGAACAGGAAGTTGGAGATTCTGTGTCACTTCCTCCCTCTCCCCACCTTTTTAAAAAAGGGCTCCTTGCACAAAAAAGGACAGCCAAATGTCAATCTGAGGAGTTGTTTTCATCCAAAATCCTCATTTTCAGAAGGTTTCATGCTGCTAGAGCTGATATTCTTCTCCAAATTGAACATTTTACATGTTCGAGTTCTCGAGCTTAACATTACTTCCGCCGGATGTCGAAGGCGTGTCGAAAATGACTTGATCGCGTTCTCTCGCTCCCTGTCGCGTTGGATATGACGTGTTCAGGGTCTCTTTCTCCTTTTCGCGTTCGATTAGACGTGCCCGCGTCCTCACTCTCTCGCTCGTGGTGGATAATGACGTGTTCGAGATCTCAATCTTCTCATACTCTCGCGGTGCATGATCGCGAGAAGAAAGACGTGATCGCGCGACAAATGACGTGTTCGCGCGACATATGACGTTAATGCGGGTGCGAACTGTCGCGAGATAGTGCAAAATGGCTATCAACATCCAACATCTCGTGGAGAACGCGAACGGGTCGGGAAGGCTTGTCAGCGAATGCGGGGATTCAGGTAAGGCGATCGCGCGCACGCGAGAATGTATTTTTTTACAGCGCGAGCAAGAAACAATTTATCGCTAAGCTGCGGAATGCAGAAATTTTGACATTTTCGCGCTTTCCGCGGAACGCGAAAATGCCAAATCATCGCAATTTCCGCGAACGGAACGGAATTTTGGCCCAGGCCTAAAATAGAGGGCATTGTCAAAATGTGTATTGTGGGGGAACGCCCACCATAACAACAATTGCCCTCCCCTTTCACGCTAAGTATAGCATGAAAGGGGCCCTTATTAAGTGGCTTAACGCTTTCTTGTAAAAATAGGGCGAAGAATATATCGCCACAGGAATGTCACTAAAAAAAAGAGACGTTCCTGTGGCGATAGGGGCTTGTAAATATGCCCCTAAGTGCAGTACAGATGCATCACAGGATAACTCGGAAGTGCTACCTGGTGAGACCAATAAACCGCGTAATGCTGCAGAAGGGTCCATGATGTTTCCAAAACAAGGCAGTTGCCTGGGCCTCTGTATAGTGGCCCAGCGATAGATCAACACCTCAAAGCAGGTGAAGCTGTCAGGTTCTAAATAAGTAGACCCACAGAAGGTCCCTGAACACATACGCAGGAGGGGAAGGAGAAACTGCCATTTATTTCAGGGTTCTGGTGGAAACAGGGAAAGGGTGTAAGACAGGTAAAAGCTGGACTGGATCTCACTCTTCAGAAAGGTAATCATCTCAGGCGAAGTATGGCACGACTCTTTCTCAGTGTTGTAGAGACAGCGATGACGTACATTCATATTTCAACAGCGTTAGTAAGACTTACCAGTTGTGGATGCTGCTTTGCTGAGCCTTAAGTAGACCTTGGTCCAAATTTACAAAGGCATTGCATTGAGTTTACATTGCTTTTCTAATACAAACCATAGGCAAAGTGTTCAGGTTAGATTTAAACTTCATCGCTAATCACTATTTAACCCAAAGTAAAGCAAAGTTGCACTGCCTTGCATTACTTTGCAGCAAGGGGATATTTCAAGGGTGGTGCTTGGGTGTTCCCATGCAACCACCCTTGGGTTTTGATGGAAACCCCTATCTACAAAGAAATGTGGAAAGAGATTAGCACCAAAATCCTGAGCCTTCCCCAGGCAGACATAATAAGCAGAAATGTTTTCATTTATACTCACTTTACCCCTTGTCTTGTGTGCTGCATTGTACAGCTCACAAACAAAATTGGAAAAGCATTAAAACAATGTTTTTATACTGGAAGAAACCCCTTCCAGTACAAAAATCATGCTTCAGATAAATCACACACTTTGGCACAAGGGGGTCTGCGTTGGCGCATGGCTGCCTAAAGTGAGCCAGCATAGGGGAAGAACAGAACAGTGCTGCATTTTAGTAGGGCATGCAGGTTCTGCTCTCTCCCATTGACGCAACACTGCATAGCACCCTTACTTGATAACCTGCGTTGCATGACTTCCTTGTCAATCTGGGCCCTGCGTTCCAGCTGATGGCCTATGCCACTGCAAACTCACCAGTCAGAAGGTAGGAGGCAAGTGACAGAGGAAGCACTCAACTACAGCAACAAGGAGTAAGAGAGACCTACTGAGAATAACAGAGGGAGCCAAATGGAGGAAAGTATGAAATATGAGGGGCAGGAAACAAATGTAAACTTCTAAGAAAGACAAGAGCTCCAACAACTCATGACATGTTCTCATGCAAAGACTGTGCCATGAAAGATTTTAAGTAGGGCTCTGCTTTGCTACCCGGAAGTGGTCCAAACTTGAAAAGTGAGTAACTGTCTGGCGCTAGTAGTCTAGTGTCCCAGTCATCTTCAGTTTCTACTGCCTCAGTCTCCAAACCCCATTAACCATATGACTGAATGTAAGCCTGATCCAAGCCTATATTCTGACTCATGCAGGTAGAGGTATTAAAAACCACAGAGACATTTTATGGATTAATTTTATTATGAATTATACAGCATTATATAGATGACTATGTCACTTCAAACCTTTAAAATATGCTATTAATGGAAAATGCTATTGAAACTATTTACTGTGATTTTTTGTCAAATAATCGTATAAACACAATAAGACTCATTTGAGTTTTTCCTAGGTTGAAGTACCAGTGGTTCTCAGAGATACGTATAGGTGAACATTTTGGGGGAGAAATTAAATTGATTTAAATTAAAATAGCTCCTCTTCTCAGCATGATACAGAAACAACGGAGTGCATTTTTTCTTCAAAACTTTGCATACGAATAAAAAAAATTCTATGTTAATTTAGTGAGTGATATTGTGTTGTCCGAAAGGTCTGTTAGATCCAAGCTATGATATAGAGGTATAGGATTAACTTACCCTAAACGAGCATTACACTTTCTCCAAGGTATATATCAGTCCCACAATGCAATTTTCAAAAATATAATCAACTTTAGGATCTTGAACAAAATGTATTTTTTTCAGCAGAATTATGGCACACATGGGAAGGTGGCAATCTTTTAATCCACTTCTCTTTGATGAAATCTCTTTTTTTCTTTTTTGTCCTCATTCACCAACTGCAAGCAAAAATTTACATTCAAGCCCCAATTTGACCTAGGCTCCCTGGGCTGATGTTTTTGCCTATGCATTAGACCAACCAGGCCAGCTTCTTTCGTACGAGGCTCGGTGTAATCATCGGACCAATGAGATCTTAAACCAACCTCAGTTCCTTGCCCCAAAGGATCAATGGTGACCAAATGTTATTGTCCTGATTGTCCAGCATACCCTGATCGAGTCTTGCTATACCCAATGCTGCGCCCAACCAACTCTCATAGGACGGTGGTCTAGGATCCTTCCATAGTTTACAGATCTCTCTGCGGGCAATCAATATCAAACTAAAAAATAATCCCACTTGCTTCGTAGAGAGCTGCCTCACAAGATCGTTGTCCAGCCCAAAAATTACTCGAGCTAAGTTGATATGCAGTTTAGTTTTAAAAACACCTTGCATGGAACTTTCCAAATTATGCCAAAAATCCCTCACCCGTGTACAATCATAGAAGATATGCATATCATCGGCCTCAGCCAAGTCACATCTAGGACACCTAGGAGGAGGGGAAGAGACAAATTTTGCTATCTTCTTGGGTGTATAATACAGCCTATTGAGCGCATAAAAATGATTTTTTTTAGAGATGCTGGCTTAACAAACTTATATAGAATTCGGAGATAAAGAGGATATAAATTGGCTGATAGGTTTCCCAGTAACGTAGAGCTCCATACCGAATGAAGGGGAAGAAGCTCTATCTCCTCAGCGTCTAATAAGCACCTATACCACAGTCCAACCTCCTTTCTTCTTGGGTTTACGTTCTGAAGTATAGTCTCGATCTCCCAATTTTCTCCAGTAAGCTCCTACTCCGATGAAAACCAAGAACATAATTGCAAATATTTAAATCTCGAAAAGGAATCCCCTATTTTTGATCTAAGAACCTCCCAAGGAAGGACTCCATCGGGCGAGATGAGATCAGACCAAAACATTAATCCAGCATTTCTGATTGGAGACGCCAAACTATCTTTCAAACATACTGGCAATCCCGGAGAGTCCCAAATTGGGGCAAAATCAGAATATTATTTTATCCCCTATTTCTCTTTAACTTTAAGCCACACTTTGAGTGCAGATTTTAAGACCTTTAGACAGACTTTCTTAAAGAACCTGGGCGCCCGAACTTATAAAAAAAGCCAAGGTCCCCACCCTCCAAGCCAGCCATCACACTCAGGATCTTTCCCTAATTGGTACCGAGAGGACTAGAGAGCAAGGAACGTATATTTTTAAACTGAAAGGCCAAGGAGTAAAAAAACACATCTGGAAGAGCTAAACCACCCTTTAACAATCTTCGTTTTAGCTTCTTCCAGGATAGTCTCGAATTTTTATTAGACCATATAAAACTGCCGATTTTACTTTGGATTTTTCCCAACAGTTTATCTGGGAACACAAGAGGGATTGTACTGAATAAGTAAGTTAATTTAGGCAGTATTACCAACTTAACCAGATTCACACGTCCATATATAGTGAGAGGTAAGTTCTGCGATCTGGAAAAAAGATGATCAATTTCCCTGGCCACTCTCCTCAAGTTTATCATTGGAACACTTCCTAAATCCTGCACTATAGTTATCCCCAGATATATAAACTCCTTACTACTCTTTTCAAGCCAATTCTCAACGCCCCAACACATAACCTCAGTCTTGGATGAGTTGACCAGATACCCAGAGTACTGACCAAATTCCTTCAAAATAGCTTCTACCTTGGGAAGCACCTCCACTGGATTGTTGGTATAAACCATCAAATCATCCGCATAAAGAGCTAGTTTACATTTATAGTCTAAGGCTTGAAAGGGGGGGATTTGTGTATCTCGTCGCAATGTTTGTGCTAGAGGCTCGATATAAATATCGAACAATAGAGGAGAAATGGGACACCCCTGTCGAGTCCCTCTTTTTATACTAAAACTCGATGTCAGCAAACCATTTAAAAGAATAACTGCAGAGGCTCCCTCATAGCACTTAATAAGGGTTTGTATGAATATAGCACCAAAACCCATCATTTTTAATGTTTCCCATAGATAGGCCCAATTAACGCGGTCGAACGCCTTGGCTGCGTCATAAGCCGCCACAGCCAAGGTCTCTGACATTGCCAATGCCAAATCTATACTTCCAATCAACTGTAAGGTTTGCTCTTGGATAAACCTACCCGGGATGAACCCCTTTTGGTCGACATTAATCGATCGGGGAACTATCCTGACCAATCTCCCCGCCAGGATGCTGGTAAAGATCTTATAGTCCGCATTAAGCAGGGAGATTGGCCTATAGGAATCTGCCTTAAGAGGATCCTTTCCTGGCTTCATTACCAGTACTAATGTAGCCTCTTTCCATGAGGGAGGGACCCTACCTTCAAACTTGTAGATATTGTTAAAAAGTTCTAGTAACCTAGGGGCTAGCTCCTCCTGAAGTACCTTATAAATTTCCCCAGGTAGAGCATCCGTGCCAGCAGCCTTATTAATCTTGATTTTCTTAATATAAAGATTAATTTCTTCTATTGTAATGGGATCATCTAACATATTGCGCTCCTCTACTGTCAATGTTGGCAAAGCCTTAGTTTTTAACCACTCTCGAATACTGCTAGGACTAGAAGGTGTTTCCTCACTATAAAGATTAGAAAACACAGAGAGGAGACACCTTTGCATGTCCTCTTGTCTACAAGATGTTTCCCCTGTCTCATTAAATATCAATTTATTAATATTATTTTTTACTCTGTCCGCCTTCACCTTCCATGCCAGAATAGCACCAGCCTTTTCTCCATATTCATAATTGTCCATATAATGGACCATCCATTGGTCTTTTATTTTTTGATCTAACTTGCCTCTATATTGTGATCGGAGAAGCTCCAGATCGCTAAGGGTTTGTGCCAAACTTTCAGTTTGACAACTCAACCTTATTCTTTCCAAATTAGATATTTCTTTTTCCAGATTTTTGAAAACGAGCGCCTCTTCTTTATTCTTAGCACAGATCAGACTGTGTAACATACCTCGGATATGGGCCTTAAACGCGTCCCATAGATAATCTTATGACGTCGAGCCCATATTATCCGAAAAAAAGTTAGTAGTAGATGTTTTGACGGCAGAGATTACTTCCTGGTTAGATAGAATTGCCCTTTTTAAGGTCCACCTAGGTGTGGAGATAATCTTAGACTTATTTCCTAGGTATGAGAATGCTATGGGGGCATGGTCAGATAAAATACATGGAAGGATTATAATGTCCTCTAAATTTACCAGCCCCAATCTATCCATAAGGATATAGTCATTCCTAGAGGAGTGATTATGTTTTTTGCTAAAAAAGGTAAAACCTGGTTCTCCCTCCTTTTTTGCCTTCCAAACATCTATCAATCCCAGCTCATGCATCATATTAGTCATTGCCCTGCGCATACGTGGGGCAGCCACATAGTGACTACAATTGGACCTATCCTGTACAGGATTGAGAAGAACATTAAAATCTCTTCCGATTGGGGAACAGCCATTACAACGCGGTTTTTACCACGCAGTGCAGTTACATCGCATGCGTTACAACGCATGCGATGTTACAACGCTATGCCATTACAACGCAAGTCTGTACATCGACTTGCGCTAGATGGCGTGCTAACATTACAAATAGTGTAGTTTACTATCCCAACACCTTCCCTACTGTTAAGTGGACTGGAGTTGGAATAGTAAATTACACTTTTTTAATGTTAGCACGCCATCTAGCGCAAGTCGATGTAAAGACTTGCGTTGGAATGGCATAGCGTTGTAACATCGCATGCGTTGTAACGCATGCGATGTAACTGCACAGGTGAGTCTCTTGTAAGAGACACACTTGGGCGGAAGATTGCTCCAGGTAAGACATTATCAGCCTTTGTCTACGTGGGCACCGTAGTCCATTGACATTCCAAGAGATAAACCTTATCTTAGCGGTCATCATATCTGTCTTTCAACACCCCCTCCTTGATTTGCCATCCCCAGGGGCCCTCGTTCTTTAAAAGATAAGAAAAGATGAAAAGAGGACTT
The DNA here is from genome assembly GCF_964204655.1 of Triturus cristatus. NCBI lineage: Eukaryota > Metazoa > Chordata > Amphibia > Caudata > Salamandridae > Triturus > Triturus cristatus. The sequence continues at coordinate 1,843,591,003 of NC_140590.1, forward strand.
ATTTTTAATTTTTTTCCCACTGCTAACCCACCCGTGCATTCCTTCCCCCCCACCCATCCGTGAGAACCACTCACCCACTACTCCCTGGGGAACCCTCCCTATTCCTCTGGGCCTAAGCCATTAGCGGGGTCACCTGGTGTGTGCCTTAACCAATTATAAATTAACCAGAAAAAACAGCCAAAAAAATACTCATAAAAAACTATAATTTCAGCATTATCTTATACATATATCAATCCCTCTTTTTTTTTTTTTTTAATCCGAGTTTGTCCACTCCCCTCCGCTCCTTCTACACTCTATCCATTCAAAAATGTAATCAATAATTAGAATAAGTTTCCAGATCTTTATTTCTCACTCTCGTTGCTACTCCCACCTCCTTTACCGATCTTATCTATTAGGGTATCAACTTCTTCTATTTGATTTAAATTATACATGCGGTTATTTCACATGATTCGTAAAGAAGCAGGAAATTTCAGCTGTGTCTTAGCTTCCAAGGAGTTCAAGGTGATCATCCTCTTACCCAATTCCCACTGCCTTTGGACAGTGATATGAGAAACATCGGAGCGAATAAGAAATGAAAATGAGCTGGATGAAGAAGCATACTTCACATGGCCGATTTTTACTGCCAAGGACAATATTTTCTCCTTAATGGCGAACGTGAGAAAGTTTACCAAGATCTTCCTTGGACGCTCTTTTCCAGGTTTCCCCCTGAATGGATCACGATGGACCCTTTGGATATCGGCCATCAAATCCAAATTTTCTCCTGGCAGATCTTTTAAGATTGTAGTTTTTAAAAGAGAAACTACAAAGGTCTTTATATCACTTCCTTCCATATCCTCAGGGACATTCAGAATTTTCAAATTATTTTTCCTAGAGTGATTTTCAAGGCGCTCAATGTCAACCTTCAACTCCCTATTTTGTTGGACCAACTTTTCCAGCACTGCGGAGGAGGAGGACAAAGCCTCCTTGATATTAGGGATCTCTGCCTCAAGAGCGTCCGTCCTAAGTGTAACTTCCTCCACTTTCTGAGCAAGCAATTCACACGAGGTCTGAATAGCTACCTGGTTGGTCTCAGAGATTGTAAATCTCCTACCTATATCTTTTTTAAGACCTAACAGGATTTCAGCTAATGACCCAGGAGCCAATGTTAATGGAGCAGGGGAACTAGTCGATTGGGGGACTGATATGATGGATTTTGAAACCTTTTCTCTGCCCACTAAAGGGGCTCCATCGTCTTCTCCTTGAACATCTTCCTGAGCGTCCGCCAGGTCTTCTAACGCCGAGAAGCTGTTTATTAACTCCACTGAAGAGTGTACTATTAGCTGCCGATCTTGAGGTACGGAGTCCAGCCCTTCTAAGACTACGGGGGAGCTCAGGGAGGGTTGTTCAACAATGCTAGGAAGGGCAGTTATCGGAACGATAGGAACAGCCATATCGATATTCATATCGTTATTTTTATCTCGCCCCTGATCCACTACGATAGTGGAAAGGATCTTATAGTAAGATTTCAATGAGGGCGTTCTCCTCACTCCGGCGCCCCCTCGAGCCTTTTTCCTACCTCTTCCTTTTCCCGAAGGCGTTGCAGCCACGGTCTGACTTTCCTTCCTGGAAATTGCCTTAATTTTTGTTATGGGAGGAGAGATTATAGGGGACTTGGTTGTAACAGAGACAGTACTCAAATCCTTATTGCGCAGAGTATACCTGCTGACCGCCAGCTCCGAAGTAAGTATCCCACCACTGCTACCGCTTCTGCTGCTGCCTCTGCTGCTTCTGGCACTGCTCAGACCTCCACTGGCTTGCTTCTCCATGCAGCTCACCTGAGTCGTGAGGCGGGGAACATGGCAGCTGGAACCTAACGGCCGTAGCGGAGCTCCTGGTGTGTGGCGCTAATAATACTCTGTAGATGGCTAATCTTTTTTATTTGAAGCCTTCTTTTGTATAAATCTCTGCGGTTCCGAGTTTATTTTTAGCTACGGTACCTTTCCTGTGGTTTTCTTTCCTTCCTCGGCGTTCTGGCTGCCCGGGCCCCGACTCGATGGTCTGTGACGTTGCAGAGGGAGTGGTGTCGGAGCCTCCGTGGTTCCACGTTATCGGAGCGGCAAGGCAGTGGAGGCAGAGAGGTCTCCAGCGGGGGCCCAGGCAGACTTCATCAGGGGGAGTGATTCTCTGTCAGCTGAGGAGGCTCTCCAGTTCGAGCGCCGGTGCCGGTGCCATCGAAGGTGGGTTAAGGAGGGCTCTGTGCAGCCTGGAAAGCCCGGATTTGGGTTTGTCTCCCCCTCTGATAAATCGCAGTGAGGCGGTACTGGCCCAGGAGTGGGAGTGGAGTGCGGAGGTTGGACCCCACCTTTCCTTTGGTGAATTAGGGGCATGTTTTGTAGCCGGTATTGAAACTAATTATCTTTGATGAAATCTTAACTTTGCAGTTCACATATCCATTGAAGGACAATGGACATTAGTGGGAATCAGTATTAAGGGGTTAGAAAATATCTTTGGTGAAGAGATTAAGACATACATTTCAGAATATAAACAGAGCTTCCAGTCCCCTAAATTCATGCCTTCACATATTCTGTCAAATTATCACTTGACTGAGAGCTGAACCAAGTAAGCTATCTAACAAAGGCAGGAACATACACATAGTATTAGAAGTAAAAACTCTTAAAGGGCTATTGTCAGCCCACTAGCCGTGTCTAAATTACACTTCCACATTCAGAAATCAGGACATACGATTTATTTGAAAGGGCTATGGATTTTTGAAGTAGACAATGACAAAGGAGAGACTTTATGTGGGTAAATTCTTACTATTTCAGTTGGATCAAATACATGGTGTACACAATATACAATCCAGGGCAGTCTGAGCACACCCTTCCATGATGTATAAAAGGTTTCTCCATGTGCAAAATTATCTTTCAGCGGTGACTTTGGATACAGGTGTATTGTACCAAAATCATTCATTCTTGTAGCAAAATAATGTTTATCCCAGTGCTACGATTTTTCACAACTGGCCTACAAAAGCTTCTCACACATAAGATTTTCGATTTTTTAAATTTCTGTAGGTACATTAGTAGCTTTGAATGTTATTATTTTATTAGGACATGAGAAGTCTCTTTGGTATGGGATAACATTAACAGAGAAACTCTATATATTGCACAGAGATGAGGTGTTCTCCAAACATATACGATAATCTAAATATATTGGTATGTTTCAATAACAGCATTCTATTTTTTAATGAAATAATCAATAAAATACTGTGAAATTTACGCCCAATTATGTTTACTGCTACTAACTGCAGTGTAGCTAACACAAATGTAACTGACGCACTTGGTTTGTAATCAAACTGTATTGTAAAAGCATGCTTTTCTATGCTCCAATAATAATAGAAATATTGAATATAGAAGTTTAGAGAGTTTAATTTCTAAAGTTTAGATCATAAAGTGGATGATGTGTGTTTGTGTGCATGTGTGCGTGGATGTGTGTGTGTGTGTTATGCTGCATTTTCAATTGTGTGTAGTGTAGTCTTTGATGTGAGATGTTATGTGTTGTTCACATTTATTGCTAATGCACCTATTTCTATTATTTGCAATTTTGTTAGTGTGCACATTTGATATCTTTACATTTTTATAATATGATATGTATAGTTGTCTGAAATGTGCACAATTAAATGACCATTGCTTATATACATTTATTTTGTTTATTTTGGATTTCTTTTTACTGGTTTGTCTGGGTGTGTGCATTGTATACAATTATATAACTTTGTATTCCTTTTATTTTTACGTGTAGGAATTTGTGCAAGTAGTGTTATACGCTACTGCCAATGATTTCCGTTTGGTTCCCTTGTAGTATATGTTAGTGGCCATGTGAGGTGTGTGACTTAGTCCAAGTTTTAGTTGGGGTAGATTTGGACATGTCTGGGTATAGTATCACTGAAATGTGGGTGAAACCTTAGTGAATTGCAAGTGACATACACTTTTATTGGTTTGCTTTGTGTTTGCATGCCTCTACCTGAGGAACTTCGATTTCTGATCGCGATCGAATCGACCTGCCATTTTGTGCTCCACCGCCATTTTGTGTTGCCATCACTCAGGCAGCACGGTGAGCAAAGTCTATTCTGCTTTTTCTGCAGCCTGGTGTCGAAATACGTTTCCTGCCTCTGTTTGCAAAGCTGATGTTAGGACTGACCGAGTACACTAATCCCTGTCTGGCTTTTCTAATCCCCGTCTCAACTATCTGTTGATTCACACTATTATTTTCTGACTTTATCTTATCGTCTGGCCTTCACTGTCTTCTGCTAGCATTCTCTCGTTTCACAACTGTCCTCCAATACACACAAACGTACCTCGCCACCTGCAAGTCAGTTTTAGACACATTAATGAATTAACTTGTGGGGAGGGATGACAAACACTGTTGGAGGAGAGGCTTCTTCGAGTTACTCGATATCTTTGTTTTCCAACTCTTTCTATTGGACATGTCTTATTTTCGAACTTTCCTTATTGGTTCTTTGTGTGTGTATTGGGTGTGTTTCTGGTTAATGTATATGTCACCTATGTACTATAAGAGGTTGTGCGCCACAGAGTGAAGTGGCAGTCTCCTGAGAACCTACCTTGTGTACTTCTAGGATAACTGTACTAGCTGCAGCTAATAAAACCTCATCTTCTAACGCCGACAGAGTGTCCCGTGTCTCTGTGTAGCTGAGCAGGTGAATCCAGGAGACTAGGGCGTACCCTGCGCCACCAGACCCAAAAGGTTCTGGTTCTTCAACTGGCGCCCAACGTTGGGCGGCTTCAGTGGTACCGGTTGTGCCTGAAGGTCGTGAGGAACCCCGCAAGAAAATTCCGGAGGGTTCGCGAGCCACATTAAGCGACCCCTGTATGTCGAAAGTGGTCCGAAGGTCTTTTGCAGCACGGTTACTCCTTCCTGACGGCTACTAACGACTGCTGCCCTGACTGCCGCCCTGCCTTGGCCCTTCCTTTGATGATGTATGGTAAGGCAAGACGATAGACGGGCCTCTGTTGGCGGGAGAAGACGTCCTTAGTTAAGCATCTTCGTGGGTCGCGCCCACAATTTTTGTCCTTTGTTTTCTTGGTATTTGTAGTCCTTAGATTCGACTATTGCAATAGCTGAGCCAAGGGTAAGTGCATTTGTGCTGCGTAAACTGAGTTTTTACCCCCTTGAAGTTTGTGAACAGTCCGGTGATATCACGAGATGCCTGGTCTGACTAAGTTTGGAAGAATTTGTTGCTTTGGTTGTAATAGGGATTCCCGACTTGAGGACTCTTGTCCGATTCCTTCGGTTGGAACTCCCACATATGAGCTCTATTCAAAACATGGAATTGGCCCCATTGCCTCTAGCAAGGCATGGACCCGATACACGAAGAAAGATGGTGTTCTTAAATGGCCAGAAAATGGTAGTTTTGATCCTGATGTGCTAGATAATTTAGAAGCAGTTTTATTTAAAAGAAAAGCCCGGCCGTCAATGTTTGACTCTTTCCGCCTTTGGCGTAAGGAAGCCAAACAGAAAGAAATTAAGCAAGCAAAACGAGATAGAAAAGCACAGGGTATGACAATTATACAGGCCGCCCAACAGTTTATAAACGATGAAATTGATAATGCGACTGAAATCTCAGAAAGACAGCATCGTGTGGCGATAGAAAATGCTATCCGGTGTTGCCTGTTTCCCCTACTGATAATAAGAAAGATATAGAAGAAGATCCCCTAATGTCCCATTTATTGAGGTTGCCTCCGCCCTATGCACAAACTGCTAATGCACCTCAGCCGTTACAGCCTGTTCAGGCGCCAGCGGTACCTCCGCCTGTTCCGGCTCTTCCGCATTTGCCTCCTCCAGTATTACCGCCTTTGCCGGTTTTACCGTTAACTTCAACTTCTTTGCCCTCATCTCCTGATATTAGATTTCTCTTGCCTTCTGCTCCTCCTGCAGTCATCGATTCTCCTTCTGTCAGTTCTCCTAATACTTTGTCTCCAATTCTTATGTCTAATTCTCCATCTGTGCGTAAGCGTCTCACAGACACAGTCACTGGTATTCTATCTCCTTTCTTTGAAGCTTTAAATGTGTCTCCGGCTTTTGCTCGAAGACAGTCTCGTAGTCAGTTCCCAGATTTTGAAGAAAGAGCAAGGTTGGACTCTCTTGCACGTAGATGGATCAAAAAGGGTCCTCAATACAGTGTGCTTGATATTATGTCTACCTTTTCACAATGGAATGCGCCTACGCAAAGATATGTTTTTAATGCAATGTGCGATACTCTCATTAAAGAATGGGAAGATGTGAGTTCGAGTCCGATCCCACAAGATCTATTAGATGTTCAGACTGATTTTGATAAAAGACTTATTGTGGGTTCTAAGGTTGAGAAAGCTGTAATGACACTTTTTTCTTATAGATCCTTATTGTCATCTCAGGCTTTCCTTGATTCTGATCCGTCGGTTAAACTGACACTGAAAAATTATCCCATGAGAGAGGTTCCTCCAGTATGGAAGGAAGAGGTTGCGGGAGTAGGTGGTAATGCACCTATCCGTGCTCATTTCCAACGTATATGGGTACATGTCCCTTGGAAGAGATCTGAAGTCTTGGCCCTTAAACAGACTCTACCAGATCCTCGTAAAAACCATGCAGGTTATTATAAGGAATTATCACAGACAGTTGATGCTTGCATTATGAACCTAGCAGACATCGACATGTTGATGGGAAATATAGTCCCACAGACATTATGGGCTAAGATTCGTAGAGAAGATCACGCGCAGGAACTAGGTGCTACTTGGGATGTTATAACTACCACGGATAGAGATCAAGTGGGTGGTGCAAACCCTGATGCTTTCATTTCGGAACTCCCTGGTAGAATCATTACATTAATGAAAACTATGATGCCTGCATTGAGAGTAAATTGGGATAAACTAGCAGCATGCAAACACAAGAAAGATGAGAGTGTCTCTGATTTCTTTACTCGTTTCGAGGAGACATTTATCGACCACAGTGGTCAAGATATGGCTACAGAAGGTGGACAGCGATTATTTGTGGACAAATTTGTATTTAATTTGCTTCCCGAGCTGTCACACAAATTGGAAGATTCAGAAAGCTCATGGGCTGTTTCTTCTTCTGCCCAGATATTGGCCACTGCACAATATTATGAAAACAGAGATAAAGAAGAAAAAGAAAAGCAAGAGAAAAAGACGAAAGAATTAAAAACGAAGGTTCTCTTGCAACAAGCTTATCCTCCACGTTATACTAAGCCTCAATTTCAACAGCCTCCGCAGTTTCAGAGTTTGTATCAAAAGCCTGAGCCATACATTCTGCGACCTTTGTTAGGACCTAATCAATGTGCCTATTGTAGAGAGGAAGGTCATTTTAAGAGTAGTTGTCCGGTTTTAGTGCAGCGCAACGGAGCATTATCAGCTCCACGAGGTCGTGCTGGCCTCCAGTCAGCAAATAGAGGTAGAGGTCGGGGTGTGTTGACTCAAGAACAACGTGCCCTTCCTTCTCCCAATTCCATGAACTACTTTGATCAGAAAAATGTTAGGTCTACACGGTATTACAATGAAGACCATTATATTGAAGGCGAGAATGAAAGTCTTCATGCTAACTAGGACAGCCATGGACAAAGTAAGGGAGTTGTGTCGATCCCAGTAGATCAGAATGGACCTTATGTTAACGTCACTACAATGGGTGTTTCAGAGCCATTTCTTCTAGATACTGGGGCAATGAGAAGTTCTATCATTCATTCTAAACTCCCTGGGGCACCTTTGTCTGGCTTAACAAATGTTTCTGTAGGATTTTCTATGGCGCCCCTGTTCGTAATCCAGTTTCTTGCCCTTTGCCTATTTCAGTTGGCCCTTTCAATTTGGAAGCTTCACTTCTGTTGACGAATGGTCGTGGTGAGAATCTGTTGGGTCTAGACCTATTGAAAAGAATGCATGCTACAATATATTGTTCTCCTTCTGGTGTACACCTTACTTTAGGACAGAAATTGACTTCTCCAATGTATTTGTCCAAAGATCAGTTTCCTCCTGAATTGCTTTCTCTTCCAGCAGCGCTTCGGGCCACGGGTCCGAATGATGTGGGTTGTCTTGAAATTCCACCTTATGTTGTCACTCTCAAGCCCAATGTTGAATTGCCGTGCATCCCGCAGTATAGGATTTCTATTGAAGGTGAAAGAGGGCTTTTTGAAATCATTCATGATTTGATCCAGAAGGGTGTGGTTGAAGAAACAAGAGGTAACGCATGCAATAGTCCTATTCTTCCTGTTCTTAAACGCACTGATCCTTCTCAGCCACCTGTATATCGTTTCGTAATTGATCTGCGGGAGGTAAACAAAATTGTTGTACCACAATTCCCTGTTATTCCAGATATCACTGCTCTGTTGACGATTATACCTTCCACAGCGACTTGGTTCTCTGTTATCGATCTAAAGAATGCCTTCTTTAGTATTCCCATTGCAGAAGAGAGTAGGGACATTTTTGGCTTCTCCATTGGAGGCCGAAGCTTCTGGTTTAAGCGCGCACCTCAGGGCTATTGTGAAAGTCCCTCCATTTACAGCCAAGCTTTAAAATGTAATCTTGATACTTTTCTGCTCTTATCCAATACATGGACGACCTGTTAGTCACTGCTGATTCAGAAGATATTTGCAAAAATGTCACTGTTGCATTATTGCGCCATTTGTTTAATCTGAATCATAAGGTTTCACCTTCCAAATTACAATATGTTTGTCGAGAGGTTACCTACTTGGGTCATCTCCTATCAAAGGAGGGACGGCGATTAACACCAGAACGAATTCAGGCGATTACGCAAATGTCTGTGTCATCCACACAAAGGGAGGTACGTTTCTTTCTGGGTATTACCTCCTACTGTAGGCAATGGATCCCTAACTTCTCTCTAATAGCCAAACCTTTGTTGGCACTCACTTTAAAAGATACGCCTCAGCCTCTTCCTTGGACTGATGAGTGCCAAAAGAGTTTCACTGATTTACATACTGCTCTGTGTTCTGCTCCTGTACTAGGCACCCCTGATTACACTAAGCCTTTTTCGCTCTATGTTCACGAGAGAGAAGGTTGTGCATTGTCGGTTTTAACACAGCAATTTGGAGACAAACAGCGGCCATGTGCCTATTTTTCGGCTACGTTAGATTCTGTAGCTAAAGCATTGCCCAGTTGCCTCAGAGCGACAGCAGCAGCAGCAATTTCTATTCGACAGTCTGCTGGAATAGTGTTGGATAACACTCTCATTGTCATGGTACCACATGCAGTGGATACCTTACTAAACAGAACGAAAACGCAGCATCTTACGAGTGCTCGTCTAACTGGATACGAGCTGACGCTCTTGTCTAGTCATGTACACATTAAACGATGTAATACCCTAAATCCAGCTACTCTGTTTCCCCTTCCGGATGAGAAAAGTGTTGAGGAGCAACATGATTGTTTCTTCCGTACTGAGGAAGAGACAAAAGGAAGAATTGACTTGAAAGACACACCACTTGAGAATCCGGATGGAACTCTATGGGTAGACGGTTCTTGTTTTAAAATGCTTAATGGAGATACAGTTTCAGCCTATGCTGTAACTACTTTACATACAGATGTGGAAACTGCACGCATTAGACACAATTCAGCGCAAGCAGCAGAATTGATAGCATTAACAAGAGCTTGTGTATTGTCAAAGGGGAAGAGAGTGAACGTGTACGCCGACAGTCAGTATGCCTTTGGTGTAGCGTTCAACTTTGGGAGTCTTTGGAAGGAAAGGGGTTTTCTCACTTCACATGGCACCAAAATACAACATGGTCAGTTAGTGACTGATCTTCTTGAATCACTTACTTTACCCACCCAAATAGCAATCGTGAAGTGTAGTGCACACAAAAAGATTACAGATGATGTTGGTCGAGGAAATGCATTTGCAGATGAAATAGCGAAAAAGACAGCGAGAGATGTTACAAGTCGAATGTATGTGGCGGGTCCTGCAAATTGGGTCAGAGAGAGAGGAATGTATGAGGATACAGTGGAAAGTGTAAAAGCGATTCAGAAAGAGGCTTCAGAGAGGGAGTTAAGCAAGTGGAAAGAAAGTACAGGAATGTTGGATGAGATGGGTTGTTGGGTAGAATTATCTGAACACCAAAGTTGGCTGTTACCAGATGCCTATGTACTTCCAGTGGTTACTATGGCACATGGTCCAGCCCACTTAAGTGCAAAAGGTATATGCAAACTTCTGGCTCCAGTGTGGAAAAACGAACAAATCCCAAAATGCACAGACAATGTAGTGAAACATTGTATTATTTGTATAATGTACAATCCGGGAAAGGGAACCCCAACCCCAGCAGGTCACTTTGCCCCTCCAACATATCCATTTGAGGTGTTGCAGATCGATTATATTCATATGGAGCGATGCAACAACCTCAAATACGTTCTGGTGGTAGTATGCACCTTTTCAAGATGGATAGAAGCATACCCTTTAAAGGATAATACAGCCTTATCCACAGCTAAAGTTCTACTAAAATAATTCTTCCCCAGGTTTGGTTTGCCGCGCATTGTCTGGAGTGACAATGGGAGCGAATTTGTTGGCCAAGTAATGCAAAAAGTTTGTGCAGGTCTTGGTATCAAGCAAAAGTTCCATGCAGCAAATCATCCACAGTCAGCGGGTTTAGTAGAATGTTACAAGGGAACCTTAAAATTAAAACTAGCAAAGGTTCAAGCGAGTACAGGACTCAATTGGCCCGATGCTTTGCCATTGGCTCTGCTGTCCACCAGAACTGCAGTACACTCTCGTTTGGGACGTAGCCCTTACGAAGTGGTTTTTGGATGCCCGGCTAATGTATGGGGAGTCCCTCGCCCTAAGAAATACTCAGACTTGCCATATCCAATGTTGATTGACTACCTGCATCATCTTACGACTAAATTGCGTGTTCTCCATCAACAGGTTCAGAGTGCTCTGCCGGAGGCCTCCACAGACCCAGGTCATTCCATCCGACCAGGTGATTGGGTCTGCACCAAGAATTTCCAGAGAACGAGAAATTTGAAACCGAGGTGGACAGAGCCCCGAATGGTTTTGCTAACCACGAGAACAGCAGTTAAAGTCAAAGGAAAGAAAAATTGGATTCACGGTGTGCATTGTAAGAAAGTGCCTTTGCCTTTACCCTACAATCAATGGGTGCGCAGGGGTATTGGTGACTGAAAGTGAGAAGGTTCCATGATGCGTACCTTTCAGTGATGCACACCTAAAAGAAACACTGTCTGAGAAAGAGGACGACGACATTCTTCAAGAAGCAATTCCATCACATCGTCGCTTGTATACGACTAATCCACGAACATTGTTCCAAGATCAAACCACGTCTGGGAAGGAACACTACAATTTAAGACCTAGAACAAAGAACTCTTGAAATTTCTCCCTTGTGTAGTATTCTGTCCCGGTTGCAGGGTCACGGTAGGAGTCTAAATTGCGACCTGAGTAGTGGCAATTGGCCTGCAGGACTTGCAGTGTCATAGGACGGCAGACAATCGTAATTAAGCGATCGAGGAAGATAGCCGTGAGCATCCATTAGAAAGATAGAAACTACACTAGGGAAAAGAGAGAGAAAAGATGAAATAAAGAAAGAATCCTGTAAAATAATGTACAGTCGTTTCAGTATAACCTTATGTATTATTATATTATTGTGTATTGTTTTGGCGTTTATAGGTTGGATTATTTATGTTCTGCAGCAAAAAGTTGTCTCTCCTTCTTCCTCTTCATCTTCTTCAACTGTCTCTCCACATCTCTTTCATACCCTTCCTCAACATGAACTCATTAGAAGAACTGAATATTATAACAATTCCTTTGTCCAATTGTTACATCAACACCAGTTAGTGGTCAATACAACTGACTGTTGGGTGTGTGGACTTATGCCACATACTACAGAGAAAGGAATGCCATATTTAGTTCTCCCATTTTCTTATGAGGGTTCTGCTTGGGCTTATTTTGTCATCTTCTCCAATGCTTATCAAAGCAAATTCAGACGATTCGTTAGTTCGCATGTTAGTGATCCGGATTTTAGTCATAGTTCTTTAATTAAGGGAATGGTAGCTATGGCTAAAATCATGGAAAATAGTAAAATCTCCATTGACGAAAGAAAAGCGTACACTAACTGGAATGTCACCCAATATATGTCTAGTCTTAGTGATAAAGTTAAAAAAGGAAAGTCTTCACCAATTTGGACTATACCACATCAGGGCAATTTCTGCTTACAGATAAACGATCGCTCTTCTGACACTATACAAAGGAATAACTGCTCCTATACGTACATTTATTCCTCTCAAAACTCGCCTCCTCTAGTGCCATCTCAAGGCACATATTTCATATGTTATAATAGAGCTTACACATGGTTACCAACGGGTTTCTCCATTACTTGTTATATAGCTTTCCTTCTTCCCCCTACATACACCGCTTCTGCAAATCATCATCGAAATAGATACGGCAGAGGGATTATTGATTCGAAGGATACAGCAGGACAAGAGGGAGGAGATTTCCTTAAGGGATTTCTTCCTTTTTGGGGTCCAATGGCCAACAGCAGAAATATAAGGCAACTGGTTTGTGTCATAGAGACCACAATAGACATTACTGTAGGAGCCTTAAGTAACATCACGGCAGAACTACAGGCGGACCGTCTTATGACATTACAAAATCGAGTTGCCTTAGATTTTGTTCTTGCCGATCGTGGTGCAGTGTGCAAACTGATCGGGTCAAATTGCTGTATTTTCATACCTAATGACGCTCCGACAGTATACCAAGCTATCTCCAAGTTGCACATAATCTCTGAGTCTATTCATCAGGACGAAGGAGATTGGTCTTTTACGGAGTGGTTTTGGGGACTACTGTCCAAATGGGGTTGGAAAGCATTGACATTTCTTGGAATAATTCTGACCATTATTTTCTCCTGTTGCCTTTGTATGCACTGTGGTCCCGCTATCTGTGACCTATGTGCCACTATGTGCACCCCAAAACCCAAACCACAAGTAACAGAAAACATAAGAATGATGTTACAGCAACAGCTCGATGACCTCATGACTATCGACATTGACTCAGATTAACATGTGTCTATCTTGCCTGAGTTCTGGCAAAAGGAGGGTCTAAGGAACTTCGATTTCTGATCACGATCGAATCGACCCGCCATTTTGTGCTCCACCGCCATTTTGTGTTGCCATCACTCAGGCAGCACGGAGAGCAAAGTCTATTCTGCTTTTTCTGCAGCTGATGTTAGGACAGACCGAGTACACTAATCCCTGTCTGGCTTTTCTAATCCCCGTCTCAACTATCTGTTGATTCACACTATTTCTGACGTTATCTTATCGCCTGGCCTTCACTGTCTTCTGCTAGCATTCTCTCGTTTCACAACTGTCCTCCAATACACACAAACGTATCTCGCCACCTGCAAGTCAGTTGTAGACACATTAATGAATTAACTTGTGGGGAGGGATGACAAACACTGTTGGAGGAGAGGCTTCTTCGAGTTACTCGATATCTTCGTTTTCCAACTCTTTCTATTGGACATGTCTTATTTTCGAACTTTCCTTATTGGTTCTTTGTGTGTGTATTGGGTGTGTTTCTGGTTAATGTATATGTCACCTATGTACTATAAGAGGTTGTGCGCCACAGAGTGAAGTGGCAGTCTCCTGAGAACCTACCTTGTGTACTTCTAGGATAACTGTATTAGCTGCAGCTAATAAAACCTGATCTTCTAACGCCGACAGAGTGTCCCGTGTCTCTGCGTAGCTGAGCAGGTGAATCCAGGAGACTAGCGCGTACCCTGCGCCGCCAGACCCAAAAGGTTCTGGTTCTTCTTCATACCAAGTATCCTTCCTTAATTGTCCATTCTTCCTACCACTTTGTAGTAGATATTTCTAATTTTTAAGAATTTTCACACCTAAATCTTTGGATTATTTATGCAGAGATGTATGCACTCTCAGCAGATAATTCTGCAAATAATAAGTAGGACAGGTGTCTCAATAGTTTAGGCAGATAACTATGTAAATTGCACTTTATAGCATGTTGGGATGTACTAGAGGTATAATGCTACATATGCTTCTAAAGGGCTTTCTGAATCCTGCCTTTGCTGTAGGATTCAACCAGCTATGCCAATGGTGTTATTTAAATATTAAGGGGCAGATTTATTAAAAATTCACAAAATGCAGTGTAGCCACGACATTTGCTGCACTGCGTTGCGTTGCATGTATGGAAGGATTTTCAAGTAATTGCGCTCTTCAGCTGTCTCCAGTACACTTGTAGAAGCCTGTCACCAATGAAGGCATCCTTGCACCGTAATGCAAGGGTGCCTGTATTACAAGCAGGGTAGTGTTTATGCAGGAAGGCACACCTCCCTGCATAAAAACAATCCTAAGAGGTATTTTCCTCTTTCTAATTGTGATGCAGAATGGAAAAGTAATGAGGAGAAATAAACATATGTCTCCCTGTTATGCTGCTCTGTGGTGCTTATACTAATTTTATGCAATTCCAGGTTTATATAATTTAGTAAATCAGGAATTCCTTGAAATCCTTGAGTAGATGCACTGAAAGCCCATGCTCCACTCATGGAATACCTACCACTAAGAAATGTAACACAAGGCAGTGCAAGCCTCTGTGTTGCGCTACATTTCTTTACAAGCCCATGCAAGGCCACAGAAACCAAGCCTTGCAAGACTTTGCATTCCCTGCATCACCTGCACGATGCAAGGATGACACAAGGGCTTAGAAAATATGGACCTAAACATTGCTAAGGATTTTTTTTGTTCTGTTGAAAGAAGCGTGCTCCTGTTCCCAAATTAAGGACCATAAAAGCTATTCACGCTTTCTATCTGGCTGATAACCTAGTCGACTGCAGTTCTCCCATAAGTTGGCTGTCTGCACTGATCTTGGTCAGTGATTATGCTACAAGTGTATTCCTCTCGTGCATTCACTCGTGCATTCCACTCATGCATTAACTCGTGCATTCCACTCATGCATTAACTCGTGCATTCCACTCATGCATTAACTTGTGCATTCCACTCATGCATTAACTCGTGCATTCCATTTGTGGATTCCACTCAAAGTTCCATGACCTTATAAAGGAACACAGCCTTCGGCCTCGATTGTCTATATGTTCATAGAACTCCTCTGTGACATGCAATAGACCTATAATATACAGCATGGGGTAATTTAGTTAGTGCATTCACTTGAATGTTAAACATCTTCTGAGCGGTGAAGTTCTCAGCATCTAAACTCATTTTCAGAAATAACTGTTACCAACACAAAGCTTGGATGTAAACATTAATGCCTGCCACCCTTTGTATGAGGTAGTATAAACTAGCATACTCAAACTGTCATGCAATCATAAATGTGAGAATAAATATAATATTTTATTTAAATCAGAATATCACCTGGTCAAACATCAACCTATAGCATATGTACTTCTAAATTTGCTATAAGTTTATGAATTAAAAAACAGATTTCTTACATTTAAATTGAATTAAACAAATTCACAGTCTTTTACCAAAGTGATTAATTTTTTTATGACTTTCGTTTATAATATAATATTTTAAATGTACACACAATGTCCAAAAGCCATCTATAAGACATGTAAAGGGTCCCTCTGATTTGAAAAGTTGTCACTTTAATTTAAAATGTAGGTCTTCCTTGGGGTGCCTTTAGAGTGGTTTTACTTTAACAACAGCACAGGAAGATGAAAACAAGCTTTCTCTTTGATCTTTACATTTCTCTTATCTCTGCTTCCATCATCTCTTCTCTACTGTGCTGTGCTTGTTTTCTCTCAGTAAGCTGAAGGACATGATTCAATGTTTAAGGCAGATTTATTAATGAGTTAATGTTTTCAGTATTACTTATTGGACATAGGTGTGTGATTTGTAGTGAGTCTTGTGCTCTCAGATCTCTCACATTCAAATGTCCCTGATCCCTCCAGAAGAGTCAACATGTAGCTAAAGGCGTGTGTGGGTAAGGGAGTCCTTGGCTTTCAAGACCTGTATATTGAGGCCTTTTACTTCTCATAACAAAAACACATGTTTACCTTGATTTACAATTTTTATGATAGTTTTCATATGTTGTAAAAGTCACTACAGGTCTTGCAAATTGTGTTTTGTGCACAGCACATTGAAATAATCAGGAGCATATAATTTCATTTTTTCTAAAATTATAGATTTGTGAATACAATTTCTAAATCACTGTTTCAACAGAGAAACCATAATTTACATGATGGTTAGGTTTTACTATTCACATCAAGAATGTAAGCAATTGTACAAAATAACACATAATGAATTTATATGATGAAAATGCCAACAATTACAACAGAAAAAACATTCACAACTAGCAGTTAAAATTCACCATTTATTAATACCTCGGAGTTGCACATTTACACGTACAACCATAACTTGTCTTCTTAATGCCTTCTTTAGGTACTAGGCCAAAACGTTGCTGACATGGTTGAAGAGCTAAACACGTGCAAGTATCCTCCTGTGTGCACTGACAGTGGGAATACTCCATTCTTTCTACACATATCTCATTTACACAAAAGCCCTATTGACAAAGAACACAAAGGTAGGGGTGAAGATTTACATTTTTACCTGTACGAGAAAGTACTTCTTTTTGCATGGTCACCCCCATTTGTTGTGGATTGATGGTCCTGGAAATGCACCAATGGCATGGCCAATTTAAAGGTCACTTGTGGACTGCAACACATGTTGTGCCATCCACAAGGTTGAAAAAGAAAAATAGAAAACATGGCTCCAGGACTGCCTGTGCAGCCTTACTATTCCTGCTTATAAAAGGGCAGGCTACCTTGTCAAAGTATACCTTTTTGAGCAGAAATATCCCTACTTTTAGACATTACGTAAGTTACCCCTAAGTAGGCTTAGTAGCCTACAAGGTAGGCTGCTTAGTATTTAAAAGTGGTACAAGCAAAAATGTATTGTTGCTATGTACCTGGAGTGCGTAGCTCCCAAAAGGTATTTTCACTCCTAGGGGATGTAGCTGTCATATGAGAGAAAGCAAAGTTCTGAAGAAAATCATAACTCTGCCCTATTTGGTTTGGTTTGCGTATAAAAAATCCAATTCAGTAGTGAAATCAGAAATGCAATTAATACATAGGAAAAGTAACTTATAAAAAGTAAAAGTTTGTCTGCAGCTCCTCCAATTGGCTAATTAGCATTATCCTGCCAGCAGCTAGCTGTTGTGCTTCCCCTTATCAAGGTTTGAAACTGCTCCCAGAAAGTAAACAATGGCTTAGGTCTTCTGGAAGATAGACCTGGGTGTGAGGTATGTGACACATATCATTCAACATGGGCAGAACTTCATTAACTTGAAAGGAACTAAAGTGGGGTCTGCCCATTCAAAGTCATAAAGTCATGTGCAAAGGGGGACCTGGATAAGAAATGCCTATTGTTTCCTGGGCTCTCTGTACCAAGCTTGGCACCAGCACAGTAGGAGGGGAAGCTGGTCATACAACCACTTAGGAGGGAATGACTCGTTTTCATAAACACAACCTTGGCTGGTACCTTAGCTACCTCCAAGAGGAGAAAGACGGTGCAATCTTTGATTTTACTTAGAATAGTGCACTGCAGCATAATTTGCAGTAAGACAAACAAGATGTGCTGCAAAACTGAAAAAGTTTGGCACTTGAACTTTTTTCCTCATTAGTTAGGGGGCATCCAGGAGCCACCCCTATTCACAGACTAATGAATCCTATAAAATTGACACCTCACCCACAGCTCATCAGAATACCCTCTGGTCCTGTGGATGAAGTGAAGAAGATTGGATTTGTTGCTTGAGGTCTGTAGGGAGACTGGCAGCATTGGGCCTGCTCCAACTTTGACCTAGCACTGGGAAGTAGACTCCAAGGGTCAGTTGGTTGACCTCCTTTGAGGATACAGGACACAACAAGCTTTAAGAGACCTCTTTCCTGAAGTGCCGAGCTGACTGGTAGCAATGAGAAATGGACTGAACCTTGCTGGTGGGTTCTACTGGCGTGATCTCTGGCCCCTAAGGGCATTCCATGTTGCCCTGGAAGCCATGGAAATAACCAAGTGGAACTGCTTTAGAAACTCTGAAAAGTAGGGTTTTTTTTTTACTTTTAAAACATCAGGTCAGCAGGACCTCACGGGAAAGGTCTCCGTTTCCATTTGTTGGGTACATCTTCAGGCTTGCCGCGCTGGAGGATTTTGATTTAAATAAAAAAAAATGACTTCAAAGATAAAAATCTTGACAGGATGAATGTGCACAAAACATCTGTCTGACGAGAAATGTTAATGTTAGCACTCTGAGCTGTTCCTGATTAAACCAGCTTCAGCAAAACCTCATTCTACAGTTATCTGGCTTTGAGAGAACTTGATTGGATACAGCTTGCAACCTTGCCTCATTGGATGATAATGCCTTCCATTTCAGCGACTAAGTCAGAAGGTAAAATCTTTCACTGGCAGCCCGCTTGGTATATCCGAAATTACAGTCAGCCTGAAATCACTCTTCAGTCCCGGTGACCTATGAGCGGTGACTACTAATTAGTGCCTCACTTCTTTTGCCTTAAATCTTGGAAAATTCACATCTGTGTTTCTCCTTTTTAGATTTTGTACAGTTTGGTATAATGTTCTCTATTTGTATAAATTGGTTGTGGTATTTTTATAGTGTTGTGTTTTGACTTTTTAACTCCTTTGTTACTGTTAAACAATTTACCCATTTCCCAAAATTAAGCTTGCCTGCTCACTGCCATTGCTACCAGGGGGTTAAGCCTGGGTTTGAATTATTAAAACTGTGTTTTTCCTGAAAAGTATGTGATCGTGTTGACTCACATCCACCCGAATTATTATTCCACTTTCTTCCAGCTTCAATGTACTTTTACATTTTTTTCAATACACAAAAATTCCCAGATGTTTGTCTGGAAAGCACCGCCAGGCACAGGTGTCCAGGCATATTGATGAGAATGTCATGATATCTCCTGCTGGCTCCTGTTGTAGTAGTAAATGTCGATTCTCATAGATTTATAGCATAGAGAATAGTGATTTTATTAAAGACAAGGAGGGTAGCATTATGCATAATACTTTTATTCACCACTTCTGAGTGGCACTTTAAAGAACTTTAGAATAGAACCTTAACACCAAACAATTGAAAAGAACACTAATGTTCCATAAAATCCTGACGTCCACCATCTTCTTCCTCTTTTGTTTCTTCTTCTGCAAACTTCCTCTTGAACAAAAATGTAACTTCTTCTTTTAAATACCTCTTGTAACCGCACTGATCCATAAACAAATCTCAATTTCCTGTAAGTAATAAAACAATAACATATTTAACCAAAACTCTATTCCATTACATAACATCCTCCTTCACCATACTGTACCCTACTTATAACATTCTTAAATAAATATACCTCTTAATAACTCTCATCATAAAACACATCTACACTTTCTCCAAACCCAAAATCAGGGTGGTAGAGAGGGCTAATGCTAGCCTCCTTGTCTTTAATAAAACCACGATTCTATATGCAACATATTTATGAGAATCAGCATTTTATGGCAAGATAGGAGGCTATCATTATGCATGTTCAAAGCCAACAAATACTTTTTTTGCAACATGCTCAATAGGTTTGAAATAAAACTTTTTGAAAACCTCAGCATTTGACCAATCTGCAGCTTTTAAAATTGGAGCTAAACTTCCTCCATTCAAATATGCCTTACTAGTCATTTCACCCCTTACAGAATGTGCTGTAAAAACATTCAAGTTCACACCTGCCTCCTTCATAACTGACCTTACCATCTAGCAATAGTTGCTGCAGAAACCGCCTCATAAGGTTTAACATACGAAATCAGCAACTGATCTACATTATCCACTCTAAACTCCAGAACCCTGCTCCCATATTCCTTCAAACACTCGACTATAAAAAGCTTTGAGTATGCATCCGACAATGGATAATAGACTGACCCTGCCAGAGTCTTAGTTCTTCTCCAAATCTCAAACATCAGTCCCTGAGGTTAATAAAACCTAACATCCAAACATAGAAAGCTTGCCAATTTCCACACTAAGTCTCTTACTCCCAGACACCTATTAGCACGCCATCCTTCAAACAACTTAAAAACCAAATTTGGATCCCAAACCGAAACATACTTAGCTTTAGGAGGTCTCTTTAACCTAATACCCTTCATTACTCTACACACCACTGGGCTCTTTCCAATCGATACAACTGGATTTAAGGATGCCCCGCTGAAACCGCCAATCTATAACAATCAATAGTTCTATATGACAGTTCTTTCTCAAACACTTGTGCTAAAACATTTGATACCATCATCTCATCAGCCTCCACAGGATCCTAATCCATTTCCAGGCACCAATGTAACTATACTGACCATGCACCTCTATATCTCTTTTGAGTCCGAGGTGCCCGTGACTCCTTGAGTAAAGCTGAAGCTGTTCCTGAAAGGCCTGAGAATCTTCCAGCTCTCCTGATAGCTTCCAAATTAGAATGTTGAGTGAACCCTCCTCCACCAAAGGATGATCTATCCCTTCCTTTCCAATCAACATTCCACTCTAAGGCCTTATCAAAAACTGCTTCTCCATCACCATCTCCAAAAATGAAGAGAACCAAGCCTGAGAAATCCAAAATAGAGTCAGCAGCATTATCCATGTGAACTGTCTCCGTACCTGTAGCAACCTCCAACTGATATGTCAATCTGGAAGCATGTCCAGGGCACCTAAGTGACTCTGAATCTCCTGAAAAACCTCCCTGTCCAGCAACCAATTGCTGAAATCAATCACATTTCTTGAATACCAATCCACTACCATGTTCTATTACCCTGGTAGATATTAAGCCTGAAGAAAGATTCTGTGTTCTATGCAAAATTCCCAAATGTCCTGCGCAATTTCTGTCAATCTCCTTGATCTGCTTCTGCCTAACTTGTCTATATACAAGACTGTGGTGATCATGTCCATTTTCAGAAGGACGGAATTCCCTTGGAACTGAGACCTAAAACTTTGCAAAGAAAAACTCCCTGCCTTCATTTCCAAATAATTTATATGTTCCATCTGTTCCATCGTGTTCCAAACACCACCTGTTTTCTGATTCAAACATGTTGCTCCTCAACCAAGTTGCTTGCATCTGTTTTCAACACAAAATCAGGTATCGTATCAAAAATTGCTCGCCCATTCCAGGCTTTCAGATTTTTCAAACACCAAACAAATCTCCTCGCTTTTTCCGTCATTGGTACACAATCCCCATACCATACACCAACTGCCAGACCCGGAGTCTTTAAACGTTGCAAAGCTCTGTAATGCAAAAGCCCAGGAAACACAGCTTGTATCATGGAAGATACAAGACCTATAACCCTTGCTAACTCTCTCAAACTCACCATCTGTTTCCTCAATAAAGATTTCACTTTCCAGCTAAATCTTTTTTATCTTCCTTTCTGGTAACAAGAAATGACCTTTGGCTGTATCCACTACAAATCCTAAAAATTATAATGCTTGATTTGGCTCCAAAATAGATTTCTTTATATTTATCAGAAACCGCAAAGATTGCAACAGCTCTTTGACAGTCTTTAAATGTGACCTCAACACTGTCATATTTGTATTCATAATTAGTAGAACGTCTCATTAAACTACCATCCGAATTCCCCTTTCTCTCAAAAAACCAACAACTGATTTCATCACTTTTGTAAAACACCATGGGGCTGAAGTCAACCTGAATGGTAGGCAATCAAAATGATAGACATGTCCTTCCCACCTCAATTGGAGATAT
The DNA here is from genome assembly GCF_964204655.1 of Triturus cristatus. Classification (NCBI taxonomy): domain Eukaryota; kingdom Metazoa; phylum Chordata; class Amphibia; order Caudata; family Salamandridae; genus Triturus; species Triturus cristatus. The sequence continues at coordinate 1,843,612,718 of NC_140590.1, forward strand.
CTATGACTGTATTTTGACATTGGAATTGTGAAATAGGCATCTTTCAGACTTAACTTTACTAACCAATAGAAATCCTGTAAGACATCTCTCTACTGGTGAATGCTCTCCATTTTGAACTGTAAATCACATAATAGTTTAGGTCCCTTAAATGTATCACTGGTCTCTATCCCTTGTCTCTCTTTTCTACAAGAAATAACATTCACGAAACCTAATTGGTCTTCTCCTACTTCCACAATTGCCCCCTTGAGAAGCATACTCTCTATTTCTTCCTTCACTCTGCTTTTTTGCTGTTCGTTAAACCTCAGTTCTCTTGGTTCCTGCATTTGTACTGGCTCTGAATTGAACTCTACTTTGTAACCTGTTACAGCCTCCAACACCCAAGGTTTGCTTGTTACCACCTTCCATTCAGTCACACATATTTGTAATCTACCTCCCACCTTTCCTTGTATAAAACCAGTACAAATCCTCATTATCGTACCTAACTAAAGCTGGAGCAGAGGATTGCCCTCGTCCTCTTGCTGCTCTAGCTCTGACTCCCCTTCCTCTTTGAGGGAACAATCCATATTGACTCCGGGATCCACTTGGGAATCCTCTGTTAGTATTAAACTGGGACCTATAAAAGCTTCAGCTGGGAGGTTGCCCTCTCCTCTCAGCCATGCCATAAAAACTATTTACTCCACTAAAACGTTTCCTCATATTGAGCTGTACTTTATCTAAAGCAGTAAAAGTAGGCATGTACTTCTCCAAGGCCTTGATGGAGCCCTCGCCAAAGAGCAAGCCTTGAGGAACTTCACTTGTTTCCTTTCATGCAAAGTCTCCAAGTTGAAGATTTATGCTAAACAATACTGCCTTTTGGCAATCAGCCCCACATTTGCATTCCCTAGAAAGCAAATTGCTCTCTGGCAGCAGCTCCTTAACAAATTGATATCCACGCTCCTTCCTCCATTTTGAACATTCTTGCAAGAGGACCTAAGGTGTCCAAGAGCTTGCCCTCACATTGCTTTAATGACTTCTCTAGACCCTTTCTTGGATCCTTACCTGACTTGAACATATCAGTAATTAATTCTGGATCCAGATTAGGAGTCAATGAATTCTTTTCTCCAATCACAGGACAGGAACATTCTGCTCTCATAACATAACGTTCACCCTTCTCCAGTGGTCTCCTTAACCAATGCCTAGTATAATCTAACACATGACTAATAGGCCACCAGTCAGATCTTCTGGGTTGAAGTACATCTTTCAGGTCAAATGTTTTTGGTATTAAATCTGTTTTCATTGAAAGAACACCATCAGTGATACAAAAGCTTAGCGCCTACAACCCAGCAGGCCGGCGTGCTATGGCACGGGTATATCAGCAAGGCAAAGCAAAGCAAAAATCAAAGCAGACACTTTCAACTTAAACACAGCATGCCGCTTACAACCCATCCAGGCCGGCTGTATCTGAAAGAATGGGGTCAGGGATATGAACTGTCAAGTAATATCATGAGCAGGCGAGCAAGACAATCGAGATGCAATAAGTCCATGTCCCTGAAGAAATGACCCGCTAAGGTCCATAGGCTCTGGAAGGTGCTCCATGTTTAAACAATAAACTGAGGGGAAAAAAAAAAGTTAAAACAAGAAAGAACCTCAAAAATCCCATCCCACCCCCAACCCTTCTCCTCAGTGAGTTGTGAAGTAAGAAAATGCATGTGCGGCTACTCAAGGGCCTCGGTTCAACAGTGGGGTCTGCATGTTCAGAGGGAAGCAAAGGCTGACATGGCACATTCTTATGGGGTGGTCGCAGTGGTATCCGGAACTAATTTCAGGATACAGAGGTATTGCGGGTAAGTCAGTTCACGAAATTCTGCGGAGAGGATAGTTAAAAAAGGTGCCCATGTTTTGGCATAATCCTTATCTTTCCCCGCTGTAACCATGGAGAGTCTCTTCATCGCTAGCAGATTCCATGTTTGGTGTAACCAGTGTGTGTGATCCGGTATTTTGTCAGATTTCCACCGTGTCAATATCACCCTATGCGCAGTGTTCAGTGCTAGGGCCATCTGCTGCCCCCTAGTCAAGCGCAAGGGGTAGGTTAGTGCATTAGTAAGGCCGAGGAGCATGTAAGCGGGGAGCCGGGGTATGGAAGTGCTGAAAGCCAAGTCGATGTCATCTAAGATTTGTTCCCAGTAACGGGTTAATTTGGGACAGTCTCAAAGTAAGTTTATAAGTGTCCCAGGATTACCGCTCCCCCCAGCAGAGACCGTTGCATTGGGATTGCCACTTGGAGAGCCTTTCAGTGGGTGTAATACCAAAAAGTATCAATTTTAAAAGCTGTCTCGGTGTGGCTCGAGGAGTACGCAGTGTGGTCTGCCTGGTAAAAAATGTCTTCCCACTCCTTGTCCGACAACGCGCGCCCTAGCTACACCTCCCAGCGTTTCTGTCCAGCAGTGCGGGTCCTTAGGGATGCTGTGTTAAGGAAGGAGTAGAGTTCGGAGATAAGGCTCTTATTGTCTTTTTTATTAAGTGTCCCTTTCTTGAAGGGTTTCATGGGCCGAAAAGCCAGGGGACGCGTCCTGGGTGCCGAGATCCAATGGGTCATCTGGGAATGTATATAAATGTCAGTGTCAGGTAAATTGTAATCCGTCTGTAGCTCCTTAAAGGGATGAAGGCCCTGGATGTCATATAAGTGGCCTATGCGCTTACAACCTCCCTCAACCCAATGCGCTGTTGCTTTGCCGGCCATCCCCGGTGGGAAAGCGGGATTTGAGAAAAGCAGAGTCAGGGGAGAAGAGACTGAAGTCAGGTTTGTCCTCTGTGAGACTCTATCCCAAGCAAGCATCGTGGATCGTGTGACTGGTGAGGAGTATTTCTCCATCATAGGACGGTTCCATTCCACTGTGTAACGTATGAGGGATGCAAGATAATACCGAGTAATAGTAAGGAAGGGTAATCCACCATACTTCTTTGCCCGTTAAAGCTGGGTTCTTGACAGTCGCGGTGAGATCGGGCCCCAAACAAATCCCTTGATCGCCCTCTGTATCTGACCGAGGACGTGTGGTGGGGGTTCCAACAGCAGGGTCTGGAACAAAAACAGGGCTCACGGTAAGACGCTTATTTTAATCGTGGATAACCTCCAGAACCACGTCAAAGGTAGGCGACGTCAACGCTAGAGGTCCGCAGGAATCCAAGATAGCAGAGCAGAGTAGTTCACCTCTGCTGTTTTCGACAGGCTCTTATGTAGGGTCAGGCCCAGGCACGAGAGTCCCTTGGACACCCAGTCAAAGGGGATGTAGATCCGGAGAGCTGCTTCTGTGTGGTGGCTGCCGATAAGGTTAAGTACCTGGGATTTCTGCGTATTGATTTTAAAGCCGGAAAGCTAACTGAATATCTGGAGGTCCTGCATGATGGCTGGCAGTGAGGACAGGGGGTGAGCAATTGAAAAGATGAAAAGATGATGTCATCCGTGTATAAGGTAATGAGGTGGTGGTCCAGACCAAATGGGATACCCTGCGTAAGCTCCTCACATTTCGCCCGCCTGGACTTTTTCTCGAAGGCGACTTTAGCAATGAAGGTGCCGCGCACCACCAGCTTCAGTGCCTCCCATACCGAAGTAAGCGAAGTATCTACACCATAATTAGTGGCTATATAGTCCGTGATGCATCTCCTGATGTCAGTAACTGCACCAGGAGATCAGAGCAGGGAATCACGCAGGTACCAGCATGGCGTGGAGGCCGAAGCTACCGGGGGGAAGCTCAATGCCAGGGTAATTTGCGCGTGATCAGAGAGGGACCTTGCTTCAATGGTAGATTGCGTAACCAGGGCCCAGGCAGCTGGAGTAACTAGGAAGTGGTCAAGATGGGCATATGTTTTGTGTGCGGCTGAGTAGTATGAAAAGTCAATCTTGTTTGGGTGCAAGCAGCGCCAAGCATCCCTCATCCCCACCTCCCGCAACCAATCCCCTCCCTTCGCAGATAGAGCGCCGGTATTGCCTGTGCGTGAGCCAGAATGATCTTGGTCCCCATTCATCATTAGATTAAGGCCGCCACCTAGTACAACCGCATGGTCCGGGAAATGCAATACCTCGGCACAAGCCTCCAGCAAAAACTTCTTTGAACGATCGTTAGGAAAGTAGATGGAAGCTACAGTACAAGAAGAGGGCCCTACACGGAGTTGCAGAGCTAGGAGGTGCCCCTTGATATCGGACACCATCCCCAAGATGGAACACCTAAAGTGTTTGGCCACCAGGACGGCCACTCCTCCCCTCTTACTGGCTGTAGAAGACAAAAATTGGTCCTCACTGAGGAGAAAACACACCCAAATCCAGAAAACAAGAGAATTATCAAAAAGGTAACATGACGAAAGTCTGTCAGAGTAAGGAGAGTCCAATGGGATGTGGCCGATACAATCTCCCAACTAAGGGTGGGCGCAGTGCTCCGCTCCGCCCACGAAGTGTGTGTAGTACTGCCCACTTCGCGCTGCACAAAGTAGGCGTAGCTGGGGCAGACTATGCACACCCCGCGGCAGAGCAGAGTTGCCCGCCACCCGCCTCCCTCCCGCCCTCATTTTACAATTACTCAGAAACATTAGATAAAGAAAATTACTTACCTGAGCTCCCGAGAAATGCGCATGCGCGGACGACCTCTGTGAGGAAGAAGCTATCCAGGAAGCAGCAAAATGGAGCCCCAGGACGCGGCAGCTCAGGTAAGTAATTTTCTTTATCTAATGTTTCTGAGTAATTGTAAAATGAGTGCGGGAGGGAGGCGGGCGGCGCCTAGTGGGGCTACGCGAAGTGTGCGGGTGGGCGTAAATTTGTCCCCACTCCGTAATGCTTCACGTAGCCTCACTATGCCCACTACGCCCAGGGCTGGTCCCAACCCAATGTGGGTTCTGAGACGCAGCCGCCTACTTGTAGGGAGGCTGTCCGAGAGGTCCATAGGCAATCCACGCCATCCCCCGGCACCCCCCTGTGTGCCTATTCCGGGGCCATTATTAACACATTCCATGGAGTGGCTGGACGCTCTGACATTTGCAATAGAGTGGCAATGACCGCCTCCCGTTCTCTGTCTTTCGTGGCCTGATCAGGCTTCTTGACGGGAGGCACCCTTACCACTCGCGGTGTCTTAGACTGTTCTCCCTCCTCAGACGGGCCCGCTCCCTCAAGGCCAAGGATCTCCAGCGCGTCGGTGAGTGAGCGAATCTGCAGCAGCTTTCTCCCATACTTAAAAATGAGGCGGAAGGGATGCGCCCATGAGTAAGGGATATTATGCTCACGAAGATGTTTGGTCACCACCTTGAACTCACCACGCTTGAGGAGTGTGGAAGCTGCCAAGCCTTGGAATATGGAAGGATTGTGACCGCGGAACTGTATAGGCCGAGCCTTCTTCACCTTCCGGATGATACGTTCCTAAAGTTGAAAATCATGTACAAACATGAGTATGTCGGGTGGTGGTGCTTTGTTACCGTGGGGGAGCCCCACTCTATGGACTCTGTCCATTTGAATGTCTTCCTCTCCGTTGTCGCCCAAGATGTTGTTGAACAGAGCCCCAATGTAGTCACGGAAGCCGTCCTCTTCTTCTTTCCACGGCACGCCTCTAATCCGCATATTGTTCCAGCTGGATTGATTTTCAAAATCCTGTGCGCGGGACTAAAGATCAATGTTCTGTTCTTGTAGGTGCAGCATATCCTGTTGCAAGTGGTGGAGGTCTTCACCCCTGCCAACGTCATGTTCCTCAAGGGTCGCCACTCTCTCACCGATGTCATCAACATCATGATGCACTTCTTTCAAGTCCACCACGAGTTGGTTCCTGAGGTCCTGGATGTCATCATAAATGCCTTGGTTGCTGGCAAGTCATCACCCTCCATCGCCCCAGGAGCCTTCTCACCCGATGTCGAGGCCTGACCCGGCTGCTTCAGTAGTAGCTTCTTCAGCGGCTTCTCCTTCCTCGCACGTTCCGCCGCCATTGCACGAATCGGCAGCCGCCAGTATCCCGTAGTCCGCTCTAGCTCCAAATGCTGCAGTAAGTGCTATGGTAAGACTGCACAGTTTAACAGGGTCTCATGTCACCGATTATTACTCTTCTGTTGCCTCAGAGTGGAGTGGGGGCCTGGGGGGACCACGCGTGCTATGTGCGATGTGTATCCCGTCTGGAGAGGTCTCACCTCAACCCCTCCCCGGAGGTTGCCAGGCCCAGGGCACTCCATCCTGCCGCAATGGAGCCTGAGAGGCCTCCAGGCAACCCCAGACAATCGTTGGTTGAAGGCTCCTTCACCATGTGGCACTCGGGCCCACACAGTGCTGTGCAGAGTGGCAGGGCAGTCGATGTAGCAGTCCCCACGGGGCGACGTCTCCGAGGGGTCACTGTAATCGCCGGTGCACAGTGTTCCTTTCACTCAAGGACCACTGAATAATCACACTGTCCGCCGAGCTGCAGACCGCTTAGCCTCACTATAGGCCGTCCACACTGACACGGGCCATTTCAATCAGTGCAACCCCTGAGACAGCAAAGCAGGGGAGGCCACGCCCATCAGCCGTGTCCTCACCAGGCGGGACTCAGGAGGCTCCATGCTGATCCCTCCGCCCGGCGAGTCAAAGGATCCCGCTCAGACTGTAGCCGGAGTCAGCACCTCAGGGCCGTTAGCAGCCGGCGGAAGCCGCAGACTGCTCTGTACTCCCCGGCTGACACCGGGCGCTCTGTCGCCCACGGCCCTTACCTGGATCTTCCTTGCTGCCTCCGGCGGCTGCCTGTGACTCTGCGCCACTCGAACACCTCTCGGCGGCGCCTTCTCACATCTTCTCTCCCACCATTGCCACCCATGAGGCTGCCGAGGCCCACACTGTCCTAGCGCTCCAGGGCTGCCACTGCCATATTTACAAGAGCACTATGCATCCCAGGGGATCTCCGCAGTATGTCAGTGCCTCTCTCGATATTTATACGGTTCGATGTCCCCAGGGAACAGGCCATAGAACAAAGCAAAATATCGGCGGTGCCGGAGGGACACGATCCTGCGTCCTATCGCGCCGCCATCTTGGACACGCCTCCCAGGTCAAACAATTTTTGACCAAAATGATCAACCACCATTTTCTCTCCCCTCATCTTGCTCTTCTCACTTCCAAAATCATCCTCCAAATTGTCTTTATAGTTTAAATCTAAAATATATTAATCTAAGTCAGTATTATCTGCAGTGTAATCCTGCCCATCATTGCTGTTGCCATGAACACCCAATCTATGTGAGCTGCTTGGGACTCCATTTCCTTCAGCAGTGTATTCTAAATGCCTTCTTTTGCTTTTACATTTGACTCCTTGGCCTCTTTGAACCCTTTCTTCATTTTCTGACACTGAAAAATATTCCTCCTCATTATTACAAGGTCTCTTCATACCTGACATGACTGTCTTCACAGTCTCTTGAATAAGGTTCTCTGATGTCCTCAGATAAAATATTCTAAACCAAGGTCCTTGACTCTCCAACATTCACCTCTTTCTCTGACATTTTACCCAAATGCTTCCAAATGAAAAAAAAAGAAACTGTTTCCCCTCCTTCACCACAGCTAATCTAATTCCTGTCACCTGCAACTTCCATAATTTGAAACGCTAATGAATTTACGAAGCTCTTCCCCTTACATAAGTAAATCTGACATATTTAATGTATTCTCCTGTCACCCGTACTTAACAACACAGGTCAGACGCACTGGCTGACCCCAAATGGCCAACGGCACTGCTGGCAAGCTGCAAGCTCCCGGTCACGGAGCTCCTGTCTCTAAAATGGCCGGCTGCACAGCACACCAGTCTCGAGCTGCCGCACTCGCATCCAGCCGTCTAATCTCGCACGCCAGGAAATGGTAAGCGCAGACTTGAAAACATACCTACCGTCTGCCATAAATTCCACTTTACTCGCTAAACCCCTTTAAAGATCCTAAATCCCACTTCAGAAACTTGCACTCGCTATGTGTTTTAAACACACATTTACCTGCTATTTCTATTATTTAAAAAAAAAAATGGCATATTAAAACATAGTATACAATAAACACACAAAAATCAACAATGTTTTAGCCCGTAAATTGGACTCCTTTCCACAAATCAAACTTCATGCACACATACCTTGATAAAAACATAATAATTACATATTTAAAAAGTACTTATCTGCCCCCACAGCAAACAAAAGAGCAAGATGATGGCGTACATCAGGATCTTATGAAACATTAATGTACTTTTCAATTGTTTGGTGTTAAGGTTCTATTCTAAAGTTGTTTAAAGTGCTGCTCAGAAGTGAAGATTGAAAGTATTATGCTTAATGATAGGCTCCTGTCTTGCCATAAAATCCATTTACATATGCCAGGAATCTGAATTACTAGCATGCGTAAATAAAGCATAATTAAGAATCAGCTCCTTAATCTCTAGGAATACTATTCTTGCCAATCCATGCCGTTGTAGTCGTCAATATCTATCTACACATAATCTACACATGCATACACACACATGCGCCAAGACACGCACATATAGAAACAGATGTAATTGAGTATATCATTTTATAAAACCACAGGAGAAAGCACATCAACAATGATACAATCAATGAAATTAGTGAATCTTCAAGTTATGGCTCTTTCTCTTCTCCAGTTTGCTTGCGACTGACGTATAGCTTGAACGCTACATTTGATTGAGAGAGCATATTTGTTGAAAATTGTACTTCAGTCTTTCAATAAATAATAATGTATTATGAGACTATGCATTGCTAGTGAGTATAGTTGAGGCATCTTTACTATCGAGAATCCAAGATAAAATTAGATATTCCTTCTTCAATGACATGGTTGGTAATGTTGCAAACCCCATCACCCCTGACATCAGCAGTGCCTTCACTGAACCAACAAACAACTGTTCCTTTCTGCATGCATTTGCTAACAGTGGGTAAAGAAGAAATGTCTCTGTTTTTCTATTCCTTTGTCGGAAATGTTTAAAATAACTTAATCCTAGATTATTGTCAACTTCAATTTTCAAAGCAATATATCTTTTATCAATGTAGCTTGAACTTCCCATCATTAGATGTTTCTTTCTCAATGTCAGATTTTTTTGCTAAAACCTAGGCTTGATGCATGGATAAAGAAATGTAAGATTGTGCAGTTGTGCAAAAAGGTATTCTAGGTCTTTGCTTAATGATATTCTGGACTGCCAGGCTTTGTAAGAGGTAACTTCAATACCTGATTATATGGAGCAGATGTGGCCAGGAAACTCAGTTCTGAAAGTTAACTGAGCAAGTCAAGACTGCTAAATAAAAGTGAGATCTTGATATTGTTATCCAGATAAACCAGAAGAACCCATTAAGAAAGTGTCAAAGGAATTCTAAAAGGATACTGTCAGACATCTTGGATTAAATTCAGGACTAGAAGATCCCCACGTTTTACAGGCTTGAAGTAACTCGATACAGTAGAAACTGAAAGTTGGGTATCCTAAAACTCTTTCCATAGCACATGAGCATTCTTGCATAACGAATAGATCAGGTTCATATCTCTCATTTGTTCACATCCCTCTGGCACAATTTTGGGGCCGTGGATAAATTCCACAAATCCTTGCTGTGATCAAAAACTATCAACAACTTATCTTGCAAACATTTATAAAACGGATATATCTCACAGATGAGGCTATTCTCTGCCATGCAGTTTGCCAAATGTGTTTCTGTAATTTCCTCATAAACTTCTGTTTTCCATTTAAACTTGTGAGTTTGAGAGTCATAAGTGTTGATTCCAAAGCATTATATCCTGGTGGAAAAATATGTTGGAACAATGATGACAAAATGATTGAAAGAATGATGTCTTTTGGGTTGAAACCACTTTGTTCATAGTATGTGTGGTCCATTGGATTATTTGGAAATACTGACATAACTGCTTTTCATGAAGGTCAAATTTACTCTGGGGAGAGCATTGTTGTAAAATTGGCGAAGCGCCATAAATTATCTTGCTTGTGAATCCAAGGTAATAAACACTAGAGTGACCTCTGGATTTTGCAAGATTGTTTTAAGAGAAATAAATATATTGAATTGTCCTATTTACAAATAACCCTTTAACAGTATTAAATTACTATATTTCTACTAAATAGCCTAGCTGAAAATATGTCAATATACTGCTTAGGATGTGGATATTAGGTCTGCTGCTTCCATGGCACATTTTCTTTTATTGCCCTCCTCTAAATCAGAACTCTGGCGTAGCTTTTCATTTGTGAATTGTCATTGTTCCCAAAAATTTCTATATTTTAATGGACCAGTTTTTTTCAACAATGTCCATTTTTTTCTTTCAGCTAACAAAAATACTGTTATTGACTGGCACACTTTTGAACCACAAAATGTTTTAGTGCCCTTTTACCATCTTTTTTCCTTAATATGTAGATCAAAATATTCTACAATGGAATACAAGTTGAGTATAGAACAGAAAACAGCTTGTCTTGGTATTTTTGATGGGACATGGTAAGCAACATGTATGTGCACATGACAGTCCCATAGAATATAATGACAACGATAAGGTGGGAAGCGCAGGTGGAAAAGGTCTTCCATCTTCCAGAGGGGGAGCGAATCCCATTATTGTGGAGATTATGTACATGTACAATGTGAGAGTTAAAAGAAAGGGGACAAATCCAATGAACACTCCCTCGACATTGATGAGAATTTCCTTTACCAGTGTGTCATCACATGAAAGTTTAATAAGAGCTCTCAGATCACAAAAGAAATTATTTATTGTGCTAGAATTAAAGAATGAGAGCCTACACACGAAGACTAGAAATGGCAGAGTGCCAAGTAAACCGAGTGCCCAAGAAATGGCTCCCAACAGGACGCAGACCTTTAGGTCCATGGTCACCATGTATCACAATGAGTTTCAGATTACAACATAGCGGTCATAAGCCATGGCTGCAAGTAGATAAAATTCACCACTTGTGAATGGTGAAACAAAATATAACTGGGTCACACACCCACTGAATGATATCCTGGTGTGCTCTGCTAGGAAGATTGTTAACAACTTTGTTGATGTGACTGAGGTGAAAGAAATGTCAATCAGTGGCAAGTTCATCAAGAGAAAATACATAGGTGAGAATCCGCATATATCACTGATAAAATGGCCAGATTTATAAGCAGAGTACTTATATAAACAATTTTAAACATTACAAAAAATTACTTTTGAAATTGTGAATCCAATTAAAACAAATTCAGCCATGATTGTTTGGTTTTCGTGTCCTTGAAGTGCTGCAGCTATCATATTCTGTAAAGAGAAAGAGATACATTTGAAAATGTTAAATAAATTTTGTAAATGCAGGATGAAATTATGTCTATAAAGGCAGCTGAATTGCACCATGTAATAAACACTCACTGCAATATGTGAATTGCGTTAAACCACACACACAATTTGTTATGTCTATGTAAATCTATTTTAAACATACTCGTTTAAACTCCTCGGTAACCCCAGCCAAGGGAATCAAACAAGCAGTGGCTAAATCAATGGATCCAATCAGCTGCTGAGTGAGCTCCTGTCTCTGCCACTTGGGTTCAAAACTCTTCTGATCTGAATGGACTCGCTGTGGAGTTAGCGACGCCAATCTTCCAACCAAAATGCTTGTGAAAACCTTATAATCTGCATTCAACAGGGATATTGGGTGATACAATTCAGCCTTCCTGGGATCCTTGACCCGTTTTGATGTTAAAACGATCATAGCTTCCTTCCATGATTGAGGAATTTCCGCCTTCCCCTGGTATATTGCATTAAACGGTATCTCCCAATCTCGGCCTACCTCCTCCATTAGAAGCTTATACATCTCTAATGCAATAGCATCTGGACTGGCCACCTTTCCATTCTTGATATGCATCAGGTGCTGCCTAATTTTCTCCTGAGTGAACAGGGCCTCTAAGCCTCAGACCCAGGAGTTCAATGACTCCTAACCATCCTCTAAGCTTATCCAAATCTAGATAAACAACTTCTGAAAACATCCCCCTTCTTTTATACAGATATCAGGAGGGCAGTTCCTCATTTGCATGAGGCCATGGTCCCATGCAAATGAAGAAATCTCTTTGCCTCTGTGCCCGCGCTCTATTATGGACCCGGACAATGCCAAAGCATCAGGAGACGCAATGAAAATGTGTTACAACAAAGTGGCATGCCACCTGCACTGTGAAACATGGAGCAGTTTGTAATCAGCCGTTCCTTATTTCAATTGAATGAGGTGCTCCAGGGCAAACGCACATTCACAGCCCCCCAGGGCAGCGCACTCCGCGTAATATGGCACACTTTTCTTATTTGAGCAAACTAGGAAAGTTTACCCTGTAAGTGAAATAGCAAACATTGTGTTTCACAAGCTAGCAGACTTTTTTAAAAACAAAATAGTGAGTATATTGTGAGTTGGAATTCTCTTTTCGAATCTTAAAAGCAAACTTTAAGACTCACCCCAAATTGTAAAGGAGATTGCATGTGATATGCACCCTTCTCTCTTGGCAAGTCAGTTTGCAATGTGTTTATGCTTTACTACGGTATGTTCAGTCATAAGATACTGTTCGGTTACCAAGACCCGAAAGGTGGTACTAATGCATTTTCAAAATAGAATCTGTCCCCAAGCAACAGCCTCTACCTTGAGAATGATATCTTTGGGCCTTGGTAGGGACACACAGCAGTCCAGGCTCTTACAGGCCTCCATTCCAGCATTTGCATCTATTCGCAGAGGGTATCAAAGAGACTCGTGCCAATTAAATTTTCACAAGCAACACATTTTTGCAGTTGTCTTCATTAAGGGCATCTTGGCTGGTGCTGATTAGTGCATCAGTAACTGTGGAAAATGAATATGTGAAGTTTTGAAGCAATGGGAGTTCAAAAACAGCCTGGTCTAAGTGCATCAGGTCCTAGGATCCCAAGATCAGCTGCATAATAGAATCGAGTAAAACATACTCGTACCACCAATGGCAATGTCCCAGATTTTCAGTACCTGTAAAATTATATGCTGCCTAAATAGCAAGACGACATGTAATGTCAGTGCTTAATTTTTAAAAACATAAGTGCCAGGGCCCTCATCAGGGGTCCACTGCAGCCTACACCACCCATGGCCCCTGCTAGCATTACCTATGACAGTACCTAACCAACTAATACTCATCGCACTCCTACAAGTGTGACAATTCAGATTATTCCAGGCCCCCAAAACTATAGGATTAGTTTGGGAGGCAGGTATTAGTCATTTTAAAGTATATTGAATAAGCAAACAACTGTTGTTGTGCTCACTCTAAATCAGACAAATATCACCACCATGTGGCAGACTGTCATAAGTGACTTTGCTGGCAATTAATTGCCGGTGCAGAGCACCAGAAAGCACCAGCTCAAATTAGGCACTGGTGTTTGCACACTGACTGTAATTTATTTGCAGGTGATTGGTACATCCCCATACAACAGCAATGTACAACCATAATGGATCACACACAGGCCTTACAGAGCTAAAACCATGTACTCTTTACACTTACTGGTTTCATTGGGATCCTGGAAGGTGTCAACATCTCCCCAGGTGAATTGGACATGTCCACCTACAAGACAAAGATTTGAACATTACAATGTAAATAGTGCAGCTACATACGGTCTAAATTCCATTATAAATACTAAAACATTCCAGTGATTTCATATATTCAACACGCTTGACAGACATATGTATACATTGTATGAATATGGTATGCAATTAGTCACATTTGAATGGCAGAACTTGATGGATCAAGCTCAGATATATTTAACATTACATGCATGAAGAATGTGTCAGGCATGTGATGTCTGCTCCACAGCTGGGCATCAACATCTCAGGTACTATTGCACCATGACACAAGGGGAATCCATTGACCCTAGGCAAACTGAAGTAGTCCTGGGATGGGAAATGAGAGGTGTACATGGTATGTAACATTGTAAGAACCATATCAGACATTTCATGGGGCTAGCCACAAAGTGCTGACTAGCGGCAATGCAGGTTACCTTGCAAAATGGTGAGGGTGCATGCCTTGACAGCAGATTTGTATTGTTTTGTACTGGAAGGGCCACTTTCCTACAGATAAACAAATTCTTAGAGGCATTTTGTTCTGTCTACATGTGCTGCACAATTCAGAACACACATGAAAAGTTTAAAATATATGGAGATTGAACATATATTTTCTCCTTCATAATGAGCTTGTTGGAGTGAGTCACAAAGCAGGTGCGCAGGACAGAGGTGAGGGAATATCACTTGCTGTGAGAGCTGATCACCTATCTTGAAGAGTCTAGAAGCCTGCCAACCCTTCAGAAGGGCTGCCTGTCCAGGAGAAGCAAGATGATCAGGACCTCGGTGTAACGGGTGTGCAGTGAGAAGGACTGCTGAGGGGAGCTCTTCACCTTGGTGTCATCAGGCTCCAGATACTCTTACTTAGTATGTGCCACTGGAGCGTCACAAAACGTTGATGCAAGGGGCTCATAAATATGCCCCTAGAAGTACTGCTGAGTGACCTGCGCTGCTGCACATGAAGCTAGTGCATGTGGTGTGACTTAAGCTGTTCTACAAGATGTAATTGACCATGGCTTGAGGTGAGCCATGATCTCCCTCCCAACTAGTAAGGGCCACCTGGAGCCTCATTTGCTGAGAAGAAGCAGGCCTGCATGTGACTGTAGCTATCAAGACCTGCACAGCCCAAGCACATTCACACCATGCTCTGCCAGGGATTCTGAAACCCAGCGTAGTACTGAAATGCCTTTGTTAATCGAGCACAGGCACAACTGCTTAGAATGCCCACCCTGGTTGACTGGCTCACTTACAGCCCAGAAGTGCATGTTGGAAGTGCAGCTGCACTCATCTTCAAAACAAGATAGAGCCATATATGACTGTGCCTAAAATAGGTCTAGATCGCTGTAAAATGCAGAGCTGGAGTTTTCCAGTAATATTTTGGATAACAGAGTATCTCAGGTTAGTTTAAATGCTGTGCAGACTCATTTGAGGGATTGTATGTTACGATGTTCAGTTTTAGATCACCTACAGGAATCTTTACAATACACCATACAGCAAATGCTGCTTGTCATTTTGGAGGAATCTCATTTTAAAAGTCCTGTTGTTGGATAGTCCAAGCAAGGCTCAAGAGGGCAGGCCTTGAAAGAGGGGAGAAACAACTTCATGAGGAATGAACTGTTCTTTGTAAAGTAGGCTGCCTTGTTGGAACTTTGTGGAGTGTAGCATGAACTTTGTGTCACCATGTGATGAGGACATGATCAATCAGGTATGTTGTATATTATCCTTCCCAAGGTGATGCTAAGTAGTTCTCCTTTTGACATAAGAAGCTAACATCAGCAGCATAAATGGAACAATGATGTTGTTGGTGCCCTGAATGCCACTTGTAGTTATTTTCATACGGATATCTCAATGACAGAATTAACCTGGCCATGGTTAACTAGAAGTGTTCCTTCAGACTACACCACCTTTACTAGATCTCAAAGGTAGGTTGGAGTGTGTGCTAAGGTTCTGGGCTGTCAGAGGCTCCCTACTTCCATATTCATTGATTATGCCCACCCCTGAAGATTTTATTGCAGAAGAAGTATATTATGGTCTACCACTGAATAGTAGCACCACTGGTGGTAATTGCAAAAATGTTCACCATTTGGAAAGCGGAGAAATGGCTGAATTTAAATAGATTTTTTATATTGCCATGGCAGAATATTACATTTAAAGCATTGACTCTGTTATCCGAGTCCATGTCCCTACCCCAATTCCTCCTGCCTACCATGATCCAATGTTCCATACTTGCGAACATTTTGAACTTGGTAAGAGGGAGATTTTGAAAACAAACTGGGGTATTGATTTTCCCCTTTGAGTTACATTGAAAAAGAGGAGATTGTAGACAGGAGACAGATCAAATAAAGCCCATTTGAGCTTAAAAACATTGGACGTTTCCTGGCTGAAACGGGTCTGTTGGCATGTATGGTTGTACTACCACTGCGTCTTCCTTCTGCCCACAATGGTCTATTATATTGCCATTATTTGTAATCTTCATGTTGTTCTTATCCAGTTGACCACTTGATTAAATGCTGCACCTAGGGGAGAGGATGTGGTGTTACTTCCAGAGCTGCAGACTTTGCAACTGGGGAACCAGGTTGGAGTTTCTGCTTCAGCTCAACATTCTGTGATTCTGGTCAAATCACTTAATCTCCCCATGTCTACAACCAAAATGAATTTGATCTTGTGTGATGTAACCAATGCTCATGTAAAGCACTCCAATACCTGACAAGTCTGCACTATATAAAACTGCAAATACACAAAAAATAAGTGTTTTGCACACTTCTGTCATTGGGCTACATGTGGGTTACATCTGGGTGATATTTGTGCTGCATTTGGGCTCTTTTGTCTCTGGTGGCCATCTTGGGAGATTTATTTGTTATGAAGTTGCCTAATTTCCTCATTTACTACAGTCTCCTCAGTGGGAAATGCTTTCAGTTTTTTACTTTGATTCCATCAAGAAGGTTTTCTGATATGTCACACATTTGCCATAAATTCTGAATGTTAGCACTCTAGTTGCTCATTAGATCACTGTAGTAAAGCTACTGCTCACCACGGAAGTCTGCTGCTGGTATTAAAAGTGCATGTTTCAGTCTGCATATCAGAATTTTTTTATGAAATCGAAGAGGATTTGAGAAGTCACTCAAAAAGTGCCCTAATTTTTCTTTCTTCAGCACTAATCATAATTTCTATGGCAAAATGAACCCCCTCATTGTGTTCCTTTTTAAATTAAATGTTTTAAGTGTTACCAGTTTATTCCAATCAAGATGGCTTCAGGTGTGCCATACTTTTGTCATAAGTAAGACAGTAAGCGCTCTAGTTGTTCTTAAGAACACTCTGGGACATTCTGTCATTGGGCAATACTTGGGCTACATCTGGGTGATATTTGGCAACATTTGGGCACTTTTTTTCTCTGGTGGCCATCTTGGGAGATTTATTTGTTATGAAGTTTCCTAATTTCATCATTTACTGCAGACTCCTCAGTAGGACATACTTTCAGTTTTTTACTTTGATTCCATCAAGAAGGTATTCTGATATGTCACACATTTGCCATAAATTCTGAATGTTAGCACTCTAGTTGTTCATTAGATCACTGTAGTAAAGCTACTGCTCACCAGGGAAGTCTGCTGCTGGTATTCAAAGTGCATGTTTCAGTCTGCATGTCAGAATGTTTTATGAAATAGAAGAAGATTTGAGAAGTCAAAATGTGCGCTAATTTTTCTTTCTGCAGCACTAATCATAATTTCTATGGAAAAATGAACCCCCTCATTTTGTTCCTTTGTAAATTAAATGTTTTAAGTGTTACCACTTTACTCCAATCAAGATGGCTTCAGGTGTGCCATACTTTTGTCATAAGTAAGACTGTTAGCACTCTAGTTGTTCGTTAGAACACTCTGGGACATTCTGTCATTGGGCTATACTTGGGCTACATATGGGTGATATTTGTGCTACATTTGGGCTCTTTTGTCTCTGGTGGTCATTTTGGGAGACTTATTTGTTATGAAGTTTCCTAACTTACTCTTTTACTACAGTCTCCTCAGTAGGAAATACTTTCAGTTTTTTACGTTGATTCCATCAAGAAGGCATTCAGATGTGTCACACATTTGCCATAAATTCAGAATGTTAGAACTCTAGTTGCTTATTAGATCACTGTAGTAAAGCTACTGCTCACCAGGGAAGTCTGCTGCTGGTATTGAAAATGCATGTTTCAGTCTGCATGTCAGAATTGTTCAATGAAATAGAAGAGGATTTGAGAAGTCACTCAAAATGTGCCCTATTTTTTCTTTCTGCAGCACTAATCATACTTTCTATGGCAAAATGTACCCCCCTCATTTTGTTCCTTTTTAAATTAAATGTTTTAAGAGTTACCACTTTGGCTTCAGGTGTGCAATACGTTTGTCATAAGTAGGACTGTTAGCGCTCTAGTTGTTCTTTAGAACACTCCGGGAAGCTGCAGTAGAACATAAAGGAATCAACTGACAGTCTCTGCCCTTGTTGGATGTACATGTTTTACTGAGAATGTCAGACTTCATTCTCACATGACTGAGAAAGATAATGTGAATTTACAGAAAAGATGCTCACAGTTTAGCTTATAGATCACCTTCTAAATCTCTGTGGGAAAAGCATGAGAAAATAGTTTTCTCTCAAACATGATTCATGATATCACAGCAGAAGGCTTTTTCACATGGTAAAATCACCTTAGAACACACCACAATTCCTAAAATGAGTATGGTACCATCAACAAATGATTTATAATGTAACTAAAGTCTTAAAACCTTCTATTAACTGCAATGCTTTTTAATGAGGTGCAATCATGTATATTGGTCCCAAGATGGCTGCCAACACTTCTTAGATGAAGTACTGATAGCCAATCAGATCTCGCGATGAGATGTGTGGTTAGGCTCCGCCCAGATATATCTATCTTTTCAACTCTAATTTTCTCAGGAACTACTGGACGGATTTACACCATTTAAGCGAAAGGCACGAGTCTGAACTGAGGACTAGCTCTTTGCCAAATTTGGTGTAATTCCGTTCAGCAGTTCGGGCTGTAGCTGCGTCAACAGGTCCTATGGGAAAATGCATGGGGAAAATGTGTTTTGGGACCCCCTTTTTTTCTCGGCCCCCGCTTGACGAATCACGGTGAAATTTTCAGGATAGGAGCGGACCGAAGCAGGCTAAAAGTTTGGAAAATTTCGCGAAGATTTGTCAATCGGCACCAACGGTATTCCAAATAGAATGTTGCGGATTTCCTATGGAAAATAGGTCCTAACTATAACTACCTACTGGCGACTGCCAGTAGGTAATATATATATATATAGAGAGAGAGAGAGCAAAATAGATAGAGTTAGATAGAAAGAGAGATAGAGAGAGAGAGATACAGAGAGAGAGCGAGAGATAGATAGATAGATAGATAGATAGATAGAT
The DNA here is from genome assembly GCF_964204655.1 of Triturus cristatus. NCBI lineage: Eukaryota > Metazoa > Chordata > Amphibia > Caudata > Salamandridae > Triturus > Triturus cristatus. The sequence goes on from NC_140590.1 coordinate 1,843,631,620, forward strand.
AGATAGATAGATAGATAGATAGATAGATAGATAGATAGATAGATAGATAGATAGATAGATAGATAGATAGATAGATAGATAGATAGATAGATAGATAGATAGATAGATAGATAGATAGATAGATAGATAGACAGATAGATAGATAGATATATAGATAGTATGCCTGGACCGGTAGCTCAGTGGACAAATGTGTCTGCTGCAGGGGCCTGTGTTTAATCACATGGTCACAGTTTGTTTTTGTTGCTCTTGCCCTGCCCCCCCTACTGACCCTGCCCTCACCAGTGCCCAACAACACATGAACACATTTTTTTTCCAACAATGTGGAGTTACATGTGAATGCATACTTAGATCTCTGACAAAAGCATATTTTATTTCCTTCTAGTCAATCATTGTTCCAAAAAGGAAGTAGCCCTCGCAGAATTGGAGAACACCTGATGTCTTCAACTAAATTCAATCTAATGTGACTCTTTGTTCTTTCCTAACTTAGGGATTTCTTCTGAATTACCTGGGCAACATTTCAGGAAACCCTCTTGCCATTTCTGTTATTTATTCAGACCCTCATCTTAAAACTTCCATTCAATACTTTCTTTCTAACCTGTCGTTCATAGACATCTGCGACTCTTCCTTTCTCTTTCCAAGTACGCTTGTTGGTTTCTTTCTAGAGAATTTATGACTCACTCTCCAGCAATGCCTGCTGCAATTATACTTTTTTTCAAATATGATGGCAACAGAATTCTTTCTCCTGACCATTCTGCCTTTTGATTGCTATGCTGCCACCTGCCTTCCTGACATATGCAATGATCATGAATAAGCCAGCATGTCTCTACTTGGCCACTGGAGCCTGGATGCTTGAGCTCTTTGAACCATTTCTTCACATTGTCCTCTTGTCAACATTCTCATTTTGTAACACTCATGAAATCAGTCACTTCTTCTGTGACTTTGCTGCCCTGCTAAAATTGTCCTGCACCAGCACCCACTTCCTTGACATAAAATGACTTGTATTGTGTGTGTTACTGTGCTGATATCCTCTTGTGTTATGATCCTCACAGTCACAGCTTAAATCAAAATAATTTCAGCCATCCTAAAAAAACAATCTAAGACAGAAGAACACAAGGCATTCCCAACTTGTGCATCACACCTGACTTTTGTGATGCAGTACTATGGCTGCCTCAAAGAATTCAGTGAGTCAGAGCAAAATAATGTCTGCAGTTCACGCAGGAGTGATCCCAATGTGTGGACGAGTATTCCGGACTGATGTGAGAGACGTTTGCTACGCCAGGAGAAACAAAACGGCCCCACTGTTAGGAAGCCTTATTTATCGAACTACTCGAGTGAACACTTTAGTGACGCTCCGTCATTAATTTGAACCGGGGGTCCCGTGTTGGCCATCACATTTGGAAAGCAAAAGACACACTTGAATCAATTCTGCGCTGATTCACAACAAATTCTGTGTCATTTATGATAGTATTCCAGCCCAATTGACATCAAACCGTGTAACCCGTTGAGCATTGACGCCTGCCTTTGCCGCTTTAGACAGTACGTGCCACACTGCTGCAAATGAAATTCCGATTAAGAACATCCTGTTTGACCTTTTGAACAGTATCCCTACCCAGCACAAGTCCGTTGTCACCATATCCTAAGTGGGCGAGGTCCTGATGAAGGTGGTTTTAATCCATACTACCCCACCGAAACGCGCGTAGACCATGTGCGCCCAAACCCATTAAGAATTGTGTCATCAACATCAACTATTGAAGAGTTCTTTACCATCTTGATACTCCTGACACCCACATTGTATAAGTGTTGTGTATGAATGAAAGTATAGTTGAGTTACGAGTGTATTTATGAGTGCTGGTTGAGTCTTGGCTGAGTAGGATTGTTCTGTATTTTATATTATAGTTATAAAAATTTCTTTTTTCTTTCTAAAAAATTACATGTTTAGCAATTAGGAAATGAAATGTCTGACATCAGTAAATGAATTTATCTGGTGAATAATTGTAAGAAAATTTTAAATCTTGAGAATGAATACTCAAAATAAAATGAATATTTTTATAAAAAACAAAAAGCTGATGCATCAATTGATTCAAATGTAAAATGACTAGGCAACATTAGTATTAGATTACCCATGCACAAGATTCAATCTGAGGAAAAAAAAAATATAGGTCAGAGAGGAGTTACTGTTGTGTTATAGTGATCCCAATGTGTAACCTCATTATTTATTCTCTTGAAAATAAATATATTAAAGATTCCATATAAAGATTTAAGGCCACGCCCTGCTTCTGGAAGCTGCTGCTGTACGAGAACTCACCCCATCAGCGGGATGCTTCTACAGGACCCTGCTGGCTTCTTTGGCCCAACTCTTCCTGCGATCTGAAAAGGAAAACAAAACAACTTTCAGCAAAGAGCTTTCAACAACCTTACCTTGGCAAAAAAGCGCCATACCACCTGCATAGCTTTGCGGAAGCTCACTGGCCATTTCGAACATCGCTCCATCACCTGTCATGCTTGGCAGTTTGCATATGGCGCTCTTACATGCAACGCCTGTAACCTGTAAAACAAAGGAGAAGAGAGTTAGCAATTGCTTTTGTTGTCAAAGACATAGCGTGCTGACATTGTGTGATTGAACTGTTATTTTTAGGCCGAGTCTAGCCAGCAGCGTGCTGCCCGCAAGAACTGTAGTATTCAACAAAATAACTTTATTCACGCCTGCTACTTACAAATGGTTCACTCCTACGTCGCTCTTCTTTGCTACCTCCTAAGTCATTCCCGCTGCCAATATCTACCTTCCGGTCAAGGCTGAGGAGCACAGGCCAAGCACAGACACCTTGCGCTTACTTTCTGTGGGGCACATTTACAAGGGCTTTATCTCCCTTTTTCCCAACGCCTCCCTTTGCATCTCTAATGAGATGCAAAGTGGGCGTCACTGGGCGTACCCCGGATGGACTACCTTGCAAATATCGCTGATGTTCACATCGCAATATTTACAAGGCAGCCCACAGGATTTTAGCACGTTAGTTTTTGGAGAAAACCGCTGTTTTGTCCATAAACTAACGTCTGATAAAATGCAGACTTACCTATCCCTGACATTGGGGTGGATTATGCTGATACGACCCTGTGGGTCGTATCAGGAAGGTAACGCCGTTTTTCAGGGAACATCACTGGAAAACCAGCGATGTTCCCTGCAAAACGGCGATTTCCCCCCTATCTCTGGAATTTTTATCGCCCTGGAGTAACGCGTTGTTAATAGTGCGTTACCAGGGTGAGAAGTTCCAGAGATAGACGCCGATAAATAACAAAGAGCTAAGCGCGCTTTGCGTTTATTTATCGCCGTCCTTGTAGATATGCCCCTTAATCTGTTGTTTTAAAGAATTTTTGTTTTTAAAAGGTCCCTTTACTCCCGTCGCTGCTCTCACCCTTCCACTACCCTCCAACACAAACGCAGCGTTTCCCTTAATCAGATGGCAAATAAGCATATATACTCTAAATTTATTGAAATGTAATGCTTTGTAGTAATTTAGCGGAATACTTTACTTGAATGCGGGGCATTAATCACAAAATCGTTTTGCAAATGTAAGGGCTCTGTCATTTCATTGATAATGTGCACATTTGCACCCACTAACATTGGTTTCTGGCTTGTGCTTGTTTGAACTTCTTGTCATATTTATTCGTGCTTGTTTTGTTGCCTTGACCATGACGTCCATGGGGCTTGCTTGTGAGACAAGGGTGTTAAGTACTGTCGTTTTGTCAGTCTATATGCAAATACGGCGCCCGTGACAGAGCTGAAGCTGTTCTCTGTCGCTGTTACGGAGTTTAAAAACAGCTGCAACGCTCCAGCCCCACAGTCTTTCCCAAGGGCAGCTTTCTCAATGCAAACAGAAGGTGTCTCAATGCGAGCGGTCAGGACAGTTCGCGACCACCTGCGTTGAGAAATCTGGCTGCCCGCATTGAGACTTCTCTCCCGGAGTTGGATTTTCCTCCCCTCAGCTCGTCAAGTTTACGTTGGTGAGCACGAGCGAGGAAAACATGCAGGTTTTTGAGAACTCAGCGTGCTCCATGGAGCGCGGAGTGTGCAAAACTCTGCAAACTCTCGGTGAAAAGGTTGCCACCCAGGACTAGCTCTGACATACCGGGGAATACAGCTTGGTGCCAACTATACAGATCTAATATTAATTAACTAACTTAAGGATCCAATATCAATTAACTGGATATATAGATTGATATGCTTGGTGGGTACTTTTTTTTAATGGGAAAATCCACGATAAAACAAAATTCACGACAATGTTAGAACTTCCAAGTATGAGCATTAAGGGAAATACCGAGAACTGGCGCAGCTCACGGTAATTGTAAGCTGCGCTGCTTCCCAGATAGTCTACTGGGTTCACAGAAGCATGGCTGGGCGCATAATGGCCCAGGAGCTTTTATGACTTTCTTAGGGAACTCGTTCCTGCTCGGGCAGCTAGTGTGCGGACTCTCCTCCATTTTGGGAGTGCTATGCAGGCTTTTTAAAGGCTGAAGTTCCTCGCATGGTGCGCAGCCTTCACATTTAAATTAAATGTAATGCATTTGAAAAGCGATGCATATAACAACAAACCAATTCTGTCACTGTTTATGCCTCCTAACTCTGAGTCGGAAGTCGCTTTGACGTTAAGGACCTTGTTTAACTTTTACTTCCGGTTCAGAGTGCTTTGTTCCTTTGCTTCATTGAACCAGTTCTTTAAGCTAAGTCATGACTTCAGTGTTACCGACCTTGTTTCAATGCGAAAGCAACCCTACCGACAAGTTGACAACTACTGTGTTAGAAGGAAAGTTAAATGATTTGCCCAGACTCACACAGTGGTGAGGCTATCGCTAAATCTTGTACATGGTTCTTGAGTTCAAAGACTTGCAAGAGGTTTCACAATTGGGATGCGGCATCACATAGTAACCTGGTGTTAGTGGTTAGACTGTTGGCTTATCTCCTCGCCAGCATGTGTTGATTGATAGCAGGGACGCCCCTAACACCAATGCGGTATCAGCTCACAGCAGCTTTCTGTTCATGCTGCTGCTCGAGGGGATGTTTTTACGTATATTAGTTTGTTTGTGTTCAGATCCATTCGTCGCAGCCTGCCTGAGGATGTTATGAGTATTCCAGCACTGAAAGGCCTACATTGGCAAGTGTCAAACCCTTTGCGCAAATTTCATTTTTTATTACTTGTTTAAAATTTAACTGAATGCAGTTTAAGGATTCTGTTACAGGACCGGAGGCTTCGTATTATGCTTCTCTTCCTATTTATTGCTACTCACAGCAGCCAATGAAAACTTGTATTGTATAAACAGAAAACTACATTACCCATGATGCATATATTACATCACATCCTGCAATGCCCCATATGAGCCACAAACACCGGAACCTGTCCTCTTTCTTTGCTGCTCACGCAGAAAGTTAAGTTCTCTGATGTTTATCTTGATTTCAATCTTTGCAATGCTTTTATGATACGCTACAGCATACGCTGCTTCATGTTTCTAGAGTTAAGTGTATTGGTTCATCCGCTTTGCTGTGAGATTATGGTGCATGCCCTCGGGGCACTGGGACACTCCCGCTGGGAGCAGTGAATTATTCACATACCAGGCGTCTTGCGGGGCTTGAGCGCTTGGCTTTGGTTGCGCGTGCTCGCGCTTATTACTGCTGATTCTCCAGACGTCCTGCCCGCATTGTGGTTAGCGTGTCTAGCGCTTTGCTTAAATTCGCTGGATGATGGTACCGCTCCACTCACGGCGGTGTTTCACATGCAATGAAGTATAGCGCGAGGCTCCCCTTATCAGCCGATGCGCTTGGAGCCGGTCACTTTCGTTTTTTGTATCGTTTCGATGTGCATAGCCCAATTGGGCTATCTTTTAGTAGGATTGGGCTACGCACGTCGCTACTGCCCGTTTTTCTTTCGTTTTTAGTTATTCCACCGGAGATGTTTACCTCTGAGCATTGTATTACGCCTGGCTGGCTGCAAAAACGATTTGGGCCTGGAGCGAGCACACCTCCTTTGGATATTATTGGCTCTTTTGGCTCCACTACGCCCTGAGGGCTGTAAGAACTGTGATACAGCCTATGCTGAGGAGCTAGGTACCTTTTTCCTTCTGATTTGTGCTGTGGGTTGGCTCCCCCCTCACTCCTCCTTACGATTTGCATGATGAGCAAGTATATTTACAAATTTGGGTCAGCAATGGAAAATTGGGTTCAATATGAGGAGGATGATACCTTATATGAGGAGGAATTGGGTACCCCTTCCATTAAAGAGAATATTGTTGAGGCCCTGGACGCCTCGGTCCAGGAGTCGGTCAACAAGGCCCTGGAGAAAGCAGTTCCGGGAACTGTGCAGCAAGCGCTGGCTACTGCATTGAAACCTATAACCAAGCAACTGGAGAAGTTTGCGAAGCGCCATGGCTTCACTGCCCCAGCTGGGGTTCCTGCAGACGGCTCCCAGCCTAAGCCGTGGCCTCATTCTGCCTCTTACTCATCGCTTCCTCGTCCCGATGCCGACAAAGATAAAGGTCAGGATTCCGATACAGATCCGATACAACTAGTTCTGATACCCCTGACGATTCTCCTCCTAAGAAGAGAATGAAGAAATCCAAACCGATCCCTACTCCATTTACGTTTAACCCTGCTGACATCGTCCATCCCAGATCTTCGGACTGGTTGCCTGCCCCTGAGGTGGCGGCATATTTGCATGAAAATTTACGCAAGAGTTTTGATAAGGAGGTGCGTAACAGATAACGCTCCGAGTGCCCTCGTCCGGACCTCTCGGATAAAGTGTCCGAAACTCCCAAAATTGACTTTTGACCTTTCTCAAGAAGTTCGCGAAGGATCCCAAAAAGGGTATCTATCGCGCCTGGTGAGGGTGCCAGGATAAGCTCTTGGATGTAGTCGGACCTTTGGCCAAGATTCTAGAGATGGCCCTGGAAGCTCAAGAATCGGGGAATACCATAGATTCCCATGTGTTGGCGGGTTGGACCCAACGAGCCATATGTCTTCTAGGTAACGCCAACTGCGCCATTTCCACGTAGCGGTGCAAGTCCATACTCATGCGAATGGACTCTAACCTAACTGAGTTGGCAGGAGCAGAACCTGGACCCCTGGCGGACGGGAACCTTTTTGGCGACCGTTTCGTCAAGGATGTGGCCAAATATGTGGGCACATTCACGACCTTGGATTAGGCGCAGTCAGGAATAAAACGAGTCTTTCAGGCCAGGGTTTTCAACAGGGCCGGACGAGGCCGGGGACTCTTGTTTGGCTGTCAGTATTCACAAGGTCCTCAACGAGGAGACTTTGGTCGAGGCAGGGGAGAGTGGGACTCTACCCGCGGAGGTACCTTCTACCCCACCAGGCAACGCTTCAACAAGTGACGCTTTAATAGAGGATCCTATCGGGGAGGTTTCCAGAACACCGAATCTACAGGTGAGTGCCCCGGATCTATTCCTTCTACCATTGGGGGGACGTACTCAATATTTTTAACACAATTGGGTTCAACTATCGCAGGATGCCTGGGTTTTACAAACAGTTCAGGGTTTCCATCTAGATTTTTTCCAGACTCCCTATCAGGTCCATCGGCCCAGACAGCTTTCTTTTTCCCGACTAGAGTGTGATTTTGTAGATTCCGAAATCGAAGGATTGCTGCAGAAACACGCGATAGCGCCCTGCGACGAGGGCCCTCGCGGTTTCTGCAGCAATATTTTTCAACAATTACATGACTTACAAGCACTTCAAGATGGAGGGCATCCATCTTTTGACGGACCTCTTGAAACAAGGGGATTGGTTGGTCCGGCTGGACCTGAAGGACGCTTACTTGTCCGTCCCCATATTTCGTCCGCACCGTCGATTCCTTCAATTTCAATGGCGGAACCGGTGGTACGAATATTTGGTCCTTCCTTTCGGACTTTCCTCGGCACTGTGGTGCTTCACCAAGGTTCTGAAGCCAGTGATAGCTTATCTCAGGGAACAGGGGGTTCGCATGATTGTCTATCTAGACAACATTCTCATCATGGCGCAGTCTTCAACGTTGGCAGCTCAGCAGTTGCGCATGACCATTCGTATCTCACAGAACCTGGGGTTCGTGATCAATGAACCCAAGTCTGTTCTGTGCCCTACACAAACAATAGATTTTCTGGGGTTCGTCATCAATTCTCAGATGGCTCAACTCAGTCTTCCACGTTCCAAACTTCGAGACATCAAGAAGGAGCTGTGCTCCCTGTTATCCAAACGGATGGTCTCACTCAGGCTGATTGCCTGGATAGTGAGCCGTCTAGCCTCATCCATTCAAGCAATATTTCCGGGACCCCTACATTACAGGGCCCTTCAGAGGCTCAAGATTCAACACTTGCAGAAGGGTCTTTCTTACACAGACTTAGTTCCTCTTTCACAAGAGGTACGGGAAGAGTTTCAGGGGTGGCTTGCCCATGTAGAGGCGTGGAACAGCAGAGCCATTTTCGGCTCACTACCAGAGGTTGTCATAGAATCCGACGCCAGTCGTTGGGGCTTAGGAGCGTGCTGCGGAAATATTTCCACAGGGGGACATTGGTCCCTCGACGAGCTAAACCTCCACATCAATTGCCTAAAACTTCTTGCAGGGTCGTTTGCGATCAGGACACTATCACCCAAACAGGTCTCGTGTTGCATCCTTCTGCGGATGGACAACATCTCGGCGGTTCAATACATCAACAAACTGGGGGGCACGAGGTCCTCAATATTGGTGGAGATAGCGAAGGACTTTTGGCACTATTGCCTGAGTCATCAGATTTCAGTCAAAGCCGAGTACATTCCGGGTCAGTCGAATGTCGTGGCGGATTAGAACTCACGCCATCTCAAAGACTACAGCGACTGGCAGCTCCAACCACAGATGGTTCAGTGGTAGCAGGAGATCTGGGGTCTTTCCGAGATCGACCTGTTTGCCTCCAGACTGAATCGCCAAATGACAAAGTTTTTCAGCTGGAGGCCGGATCCATTAGCTCTGGTGACGGATGCCTTTTCACAGGAATGGACCCCGAGTTTGAATTATGCGTTTCCACCCTTCATTCTTATTCCCCGTGTGTTCACACAGGTGATGCGCCAGAAGGCGGAAGTGATTTTGGTGACGCCCTTGTGGAAGCCGCAGCTTTGGTTCCCGATACTGCTGGAGGCGAGTTGCGACTTCCCCAGGAGGATCCCATGGTCCCCAACGATGCTCCAGGGCCCTCATGGAGAGATGCACCCGATGGTAGTATCGGAGCAGTTGTCCCTGATGGCCTGGAGACTTTCCGGCAACGTTGGCAAATGCCAGGGGTTTTGGAACAAGCTGCAGAATTTATCAGCCAAGCGTGGGCCCCCTCTACCAGGAAACAGTATTCTTCAGCCTGGAGGTGTTGGGTTCGTTGGTGCATGGAACAACACATGGATCCCGTTGGGGCAGACTTACCCTTTGTTGTAAATTTCCTGTCCGAAAAAGCTTCTGAGGGATTGGCATACCGTTCTGTTAACAATTTCCGTTCGGCCATATCGGCGGGTCACGCTCAAGTTGAGGGCAAACCCGTTGGGATGCTTCCTCTAGTATGTAAACTCTTAAAAGGTATTAGAGTAGCTAATCCACCCAGGCCAAAATATTCTTCCTTGTGGGATGTCTCATAGTTCTTTCCTTATTTAATCAATGGCCCAATAACAATATCCTGACAAGGAAACAACTATCATCCAAACTGGCCATGCTGTTATGTCTGGCGGCTTGTAGACGCTCTTCAGACGTCAAGGCTCTAGATATTACAGGTGGAGTATTTACTCCTGAAGGAGTTTCTTTTAATGTATGTATGTATTAAATTCTTATTGAGTGCAACTGTCACCCCAAGGGTATCCTGGCGCTGGACCATAGGTGAGTCATCAGATCAAATACACTACATTACTTTGGAAAGAGATAGGTCTTCAGCTCTTTTTTAAAGGAGGGGAATTCTTGCTTACTCCTTAGCAACAGAGGGAGAGTATTCCACAGCTTAGCTGCTGTAAAACCAAAGGCACGACCACCCATCCTCACTCTAACGAATTTAGGGACTATGGTCAAAAAAGCCGAGGAGGATCTTAAGGGTCTAGCAGCCTGGTACCACGAGAAGAGGTGTTGAAGTGGCAGCGGTCCCAACCCATGCAGCGCTCTGAACACAATACAGGCAGCTTTAAAGAGAATACGCTGCTGAACAGGCAGCAAATGGAGGTCAGACAGAGCTTCTGAAGATGATGCAGAGCGAGGTCGGTCTAAAGCCAGTTTGGCCGCCATGTTTTGAACCCTCTGCAGCCTACCTACTAAAGACTTAGGTGCCCCCAGAAGTAGTGCGTTACAGTAGTCTAACCTACTGAGTATAGTACTGCGCACCACCTCTATTCGAGCCTGTGGGGGGAGCAACGGCAAGATTTTACGTAGGGCTCGAAGCAGGCCCATGCACGTAGCTATAGTCTTATTCACCGAGGCATTTAGTTGCAGCCCAGGCTCAAACACAATCCCCAGGTTACGGCCCGACTCCGCCGCTGTCACCGTACCTAAGATAGAGGCTGGCCAGAAACCTTCTGGTAACGTACGGGAGGGCTGATCCAATGAGCAATGAAGCACTTCAGTCTTTGCCCCATTGAATTGGAGTGAGTTGAGTCGGAGCCATTCTGCTGTTTCCAACATACACTGATGGAAAGTGTCCCTAGAAACCGCCTCCTTTCCCTCAAAAGAAAAAATCAGTTGTGTATCATTGGCATAATTGATAACCGAGATGCCGAAGGATTTTATCAAACTGATTAGGGGCCGGAGGTATAGGTTAAAGAGGATCGGGCTGATCGCAGACCCCTGTGGCACACCCTGCTTCACCTGACGTGTGTCTGACCGAAAAGGTGGTAATGCAACTGCTTGCTGCCTATTTTCCAGGTAAGATTCAAGCCAGCCCAGCGCCAGACCACCCACGCCTGCCCCCTTGAGGCGATCCAGCAGGACAGCGTGATCCACCGTGTCGAACGCGGCCGACATGTCCAGCAGCACCAAAAATGCTGCCTTACCCATATCGACACGCGTTCGCAGATCGTCAAGCACGGTGATCAGGGCGGTCTCGGTCCCATGCGCTGGCCTGAAACCAAACTGGACAGCATCCAAACAAGCGTTGGATTCCAGAAAGTTTGATAAAGTTCTTGTAACCAACTTCTCTAGAATTTTTATAGGGAATGGAAGCAGCGATATGGGTCTATAGCTGGCAGGACAAAGCGGGTCCAGAGAGGCCTTTTTTAGCAACGGTGTCACAATTGCAAGCTTCCAGCTATCAGGAACCGTGGCTGAAGTCAAAGACTGACAGCAGATGGTATACAACGGAGGTAGCAACTCTATCTGAAAGGCCTTCCATATCCTATGTGGCAGGGGGTCCAGTGGGGAACCCGACGACACACCATTAGCCACTATGCAGAATTCCTCCAAGGAAGGGGTAGGAAAACAAGATAATAGCTGTTGTTCCCCCTTAACCTCCTCGACACCTAAAGGGTGAGGAGGTTTCCGTGGGGAGGACTCCATCAGGGCCACGTGGCTCGGAGTCGAGAGGCCACTCAAGATGAGTCTGATTTTTTCCTCAAATGCAGAGGCCAAAGAATCACACAGCTCCTGAGATGGTGTGGTAGATGGGGCTGCAGAAGCCGGATTTGCCAAGTTGTTAACCAGCTTAAAAACGGTCTGAGATTTATTAGTGGCTTTAGTCAAAGAGTCTTCCAGAAACTTCGCCTTAGCCAACTTTAGATGGTCTTTATATTCCCGCAGGGCCTGTCTGTATTGTGCACGATCTGAGTCTGCGTACCCTCTCCTCCAAGCACGCTCCGCCTGTTTACAGCGGAGTTTCTGTTGGCTGAGATCACTGGTGAACCAAGCATTGGTTCTCCGAGGCTTGTTCTTCACCCTTTTTAAAGGGATCAGTACATCCAGTGATGTTACAATCTGTTTACACAGGGTAGTGTAGCTTTTATCCACCGTTTCCTGCACCTCAAAGGTTGTAGGCAACAGAGAAGGTAAATTTGACCCCCTTAGTAGACGGGACCACTGCCTGCTAAATTTATACCCAGCCGAGCTGTCACTGCGCTGCACTCCAGCCACAAAAATAGACATGAGGATCAGAGCATGATCAGTCCAGCATTGATCCAGGACTTCATTAATGGCAACCAATTTTTTATCAGCAAAGACCAGGTCCAAAATGTTCCCCTTCACATGTGTGGGACATTGCACAAGCTGTTCCAGCTGTATGTTGTTGCATGCTTGGCAAATTTCTCTGTAGGCTAGATCTTGTGGGCCTAATGGTCGTAAATTAAAATCACCCAGCACTATAAAGTTGGAATGTGAACATCACGTCTTTGGACTAAAACTATGTCACGCAGCGTAGAATATCATGCCTTTCCTGATAATGCTAAGCTTTGTGTGGTTCAATGTCTTAAGGCCTACGAAGAATGTACCAGGTCTATTCGGCCTGATGGCGTGGTGCAATTGTTGATTGCCTTGCAGAAACCTTACAAACCTGTCACTGCGGCTACTATAGCCAGATGGTTAAAACATGTTATGCAGGAAGCAGGTATTAATACTCAAGTCTTTGGTGCACATTCTGTTCGAGGCGCCATGGCCTCTAAAACATTCATGTTGGGTTCTACTGTTCAAGATATCATGCGTTCTGCAGATTGGTCTTCTGAGTCAACATTTAAACAGTTTTATTACAAGCCGGTGGGTGATATTTCCTCTGTGGTCTTCAATCAGCGTTAAACTAGCATAATACGAAGCCTCCGGTCCTGTAATAGAATAAACAAGCATTGGCATAGCCAATAGGTCTCGCTTTTGGGACCTTATAATTATTAAGTTATGTAGCACAATATCCATGGTGCAACAACATCAACTGTTGCATGGATAAACACTTATAAGGTCCCAAAGGCGAGACCTATTGGCTATGCCAATGCTTGTTATGTTTTGAGTCTTAAAATGTCTCCTAGTGAGGAACTTACTTAATAAATAAATAGGGCCATATTTATGGCCATGTTATGCAGTGCAAGGCAGCAAGTCGCCTTGCAGCACTGCATGACTGGGAAAGAGCAGGAACACTCCCTGTCAATACGGTACATTTCTACCTTTTTCCTTGCTCTGCCGCATATTTGGCTGCCTTGTGCTAATGCAGGCCCCCTTGCACCAGGATGCAAGGGTGCCTGCGTTGTAAGGATGATTGTACCTCTTTCTATGTATGCTGCAGAATGCAGCACACAGAGAAAGAGGAAAAAAACAAGAAGAAATACAAATATTTCTCCTCGTTATGCCTCACCTGGGGTGGCGTAGGTTTTTGGTGCATTCCCAGATCTACCACTTCTGGTTAATCTGGGAATGCATAAAATTCCATGGATGTTGCATGGGTACACCCACACAACACCCATGGAAATGCGTCCCTGGTGCACAGTACTGCAAAACAGCTATTTGTGCTGCGCTGCATTACTCAAGATTTAAGAAGCCACTCTGGGCCACGCTATGTGACCTTGCATGACTACATAAATCTAATTTTTAAGTTGTGTCGCTCCGGCACCACATTGTATGGTGCAAGAGTGACACAAAGGGGCTCACAAATATGCCCCACAGTGTACAAAGCCACCTTGAATGGCACTTTTCTAATGGCTCTTTAGTGTGAACAGTACACACCTGGACCAGTAGACAAGTTGTAAAACATAGCTAGTATCAACGTAATAAAAGAGGCACATCTTTTATTACAAGAAGGGTTTACATGTAGGTTTGCTTCTTTGGAGTACAGCACAGTATATTGGTTTGCACAATTCATTTATACTGGAAGGGTAATAATAATTCATATTTGTAAAGCGCGAAAATATCACCCCTTAAGGTTTCAAGGCGCTGGGAGCTGCCAGGGAGATTAAGTGAGCTATTGCCCAGTCACATGATGCTGAGTTGAGCTGTCGCCAGGGATCAATTCGTGAGCCATATTCAGCTGCTTTGGCCGCTACGCCACACTTCTCCCTCTAAAAGTATTAGCAATATTGCTTTATTGTGCTGCCATATGAAACAAGATCACCAATTGGTTATGATTATCATTTTGAAATAAATCTGCTGAATTTTCAGAGCTTGTTCGCAGTAGGATGTCTGAAAATAGTACAGTGTCAGGCATGACTGGGCACAAACATTTCCCTGGATGCCAATCTCAAAAACCAAAATTAGGAAACTGACATTAAAGTTATTGATGTATGCTTTCCAGGTATTTAACTATCATTTTGGCGAATTCTTGATGAGCAAAGTTAAAAATGAATTTAAAGAGAATCCCAGCTAAGCACTCTTCATTTTTCTACGGGTATTCTTGAGGCGTTACGTGCTTAGGGGCAATTAAACATCTAGTTCGTATTTTCACCACACCTCTATACAGAACAGCTCTCCAAGATCTCGGTATTTTGCTGAATGTTTTCCTGCTTGACTCTTTCATTTTATTTGGAATTAAATAATTCAATGATCTGCAGTTTAACAGATGATCTTTCCAGATATTTTCTCATGCGTGTGAAATAGTATGCGTGGGTCTGTAAATGAATTGATAATTCGTTTAATAAATGAGTCTCTTTGAGTTGCAAATTACCTTAACTGAATTTACCAATCCCATTTGCGTTGCGCCTCGTGGACAGCTGACCCCTAACAGACAGTGGCGTTTAGCACCGAGGTCAAAGGTTGCCGTTCAGTCAGGCAGCTTCTTTGTGGACATCAACAAGCCAGTCGCGCGCCTAAAACAGGATTCAGCATGCGCCCCTGTTTGACTCCTCTGAAGAACTCACGCTGTTCCTTGGGTGTCTCTGAGCAGGAACAAGAGTTCTCTGTGTCCGGGCCCGCTCGCTGCTGGTTAGAGACCCGCGCGACCCGTTGTGTCTGGCATTCAGAGCAGGCAGCCGGCTGGCATCGATGCAATTAGCTGAGTGACAAGGGCATGCGCCTCTGTCTGATGGAGAATAGAGCCATGCCCATGCGACACAGGCGGACCCGGGATGTCACTGTTAGCTTTTGAGCAAAAAACCTATGATCCCTCTCCAGACGACGCACAAATATAGGAAGACGAAGTAGGGTTACCTTGGCTGTGGCTCACAGAGTAGAAGAGAACACAAAAACACAAATAGAAAAATGCACAAACAATGGGGCACAGAGCCAAGCTGGAACGGTGTGCGATATTGTGTAAGTCGGTGGCTAGACCCCGAGTACTGTGACCTGTGGCACATTGTAAATGAAGTGATGATTCAGTTTCCTAGTAACAGAGCACAGTTTGGGTGATCACTGATCTACTGGCACAAAGCAATACAGAACAAGCATTGGCCGCGCGGCCGTGAAAGTAACGGCCGCTCGGCCGTGAAAGCGAAAGTAATAGCGATCGCGATCAAAGCGAAAGTGATCGCGATCAAAGCGAAAGTGATCGCGATCGCTAGGCCGGGACGCGCTGTGTGGCAAGCACGCGAGCAGTGATTGGCGGCTGCGTGCGTTCACGCTCGCGTGCACTCAAGCTTTAGGCTACAGGCAGTACTTTAAAAATCCCAAATACAAAATGTCTCTCCGAGCCAGCACAAGTGCTGGGGCTCAGCGAGACCTAAAAATTAGCTAGCATTCGCGCCAAGGATTATCCCACCCGGTTACATTACAGTATTGTAATTATTACCCACCCGTTTGCATTTATATTCTGATTACGCAGAGGTTACGGGTTGTTCTCTCTCCCTTTTTTCAGGGTCTGAAAAGAAGATGGATTAGGTGTAATCCTGGTTGAAGATTACGTTAATCCCAGCTGGCCTGGTTCTTCCACGTTGGAAGCTGTTATTGGACTTTGGTTATATTATTGGACTTTAATGTTCGGAGCAAAGAAAGAGGACAGGTTCCGGTGTTTGTGGCTCTTATGGGGCATTGCAGGGTGTGATGTAATATATGCATCATGGGAAATGTAGTTTTCTGTTTATACAATACAAGTTTTCATTGGCTGCTGTGAGTAGCAATAAATAGAAAGAGAAGCATAATCCTCGCCTCCGTGTCCTTAATAGAATTGAAAATTCTTGGCGCGAATGCAAGCTAATTTTTTATTCTCTAACTACTTGGAATATGTCAGTCCTTCCTCCTGCTGAGATTGTGTTAGCGTGTTCCTTGTAGAGACCCTCTTGCAATCTGCAAGTCACAAGTTCCAATCACCCACAGCAGCCATCAAATGCCAAATGAATTGTATGTATTGTGTTTGTTATACATGTTCATTAATAATGAAATTACACATAACCTACAGAAGCAACAGACAAGGTGGTCAGGTTGGTGGTCTTTTTTAGGGCAAGCATCAGTGCGCATGCACTGTCTGCAAGACCTGCTGTAATCACTCATACAGAGTGTAATCCCGCCTGCTGTTGCAATTGGTTGACTCCTGCATCGCTTTTGTTTCCTGGCTCTTTATTTGTTCCTGCGCCGATACATCATTTCCGGTTTCATGCAAGGAGCACTGGTAAATTACAGTTTACTTAAACTTGTAAGCATTGGGTGTTCTCTGGGGACTACTTTTTTCTTTTTGGTTCAGGGCATACTTTACTGCAGCTGCGTCACTTTTCATCTTCCTGCTGACTTTTACATAATACGTGGCGCTTTCACAGAGCATGAGGCAGGTGTTGCCTTTCATTTGTTTTGCATGCCAATTCACGTTAAGAGCACCCCTCCCCCCCACGTTGGGATTTCTTTTGCACGCTGCTTCACGTATCTGCACAACCAGAGCCCTGGACGTTCAAAGAGAGATTAGCTGTGTGATGCTGGCTTACACAGCATCATGCCGAGCTGCCCATTGTCTGCTTCTTAATTGCACTTTCAGAAGTCTGCCACTCACTTTGTAACTCGTGAGAAAACTTTTTGTTCTCTCTAAACAGCAGTGCCCACCACGTGGTAAACAGACTGGCATTCACAGCTAAATCATTTACCGTTTATTTGTATAAAAATCGATTTGTGCCCCGGCGTCTTCTCTGAGTTTCGTCTAACTGCATTGCCGATGCTGTCAGCCCACCAGCTCCTCTTCCTTTTTTTTCCACAAGTGGGTCAGATTTGTCTGAGTATGGAGTAGAGTCAAGAAAACTGGGTTCCAGTCCTGGCTCCGACGCTTGTCTGAACTATGTGATCCTGGGCAAAAAAACTTTTCCGGGATCTTTATTTGGCAAAACCGGGAGAGATGAGAAACTGACTAAACAGACCATAAAGTGCAGTACTCTGCGTGTCATTTATTCTGTGAGGTGGCTCACCGAATAAATGACGCGTAGACTATTTTACATGAGATAGACACTTCACCCTCATCATGGGCACCTTTAAACTGGGCAATAGTAGCATTTGTTGTTTACTGCGCTTAGAAACTGCACAAATATGGCAATAAGTGCTATGTGTTTTAGTATTGCTCTGTTGTTATAATTATTATGATCACTACAAATGTCACCCTGCCCTCACCACACAGAGCAGTTACCTGCATGATGCCGCGTGCACTTTAGTAATGCTCAGTGCTTGTGTGGTTGTATTTTCTGTATTTGTGAAACATCTTTTTACTTGGTTTGTTTGAATCAATTTTATTGCATAGTTAATTAAACTCTAGCTTTACAATTATCTGGCAGGACGAATCACATTGTTATCAGCAATTTAAAATGACACCTCGGAGCAATTCAAACCATAGTATATAAATTATTTGCACAAAAGGTACCTCCCACGGACTTCAATGGTTGAATATGAGAAAAAAGGTAAGAGGCAGGAGCTTAAAAATTCACAAAATATAGGCTAGACCAGCACCTCCTGTTCTAGAGACCTCTGCGTCCCTGCACCAGTGTTGTTTTGAAGTTTAGGCCTTCAGTTTCCACTAGCTGCAAGGATATTTTTGAGGCTGTTTGTTACATTCTGATGCTGTCTTTTGGTAACTGTGGTGGCACCAAATGGAAGATGCCTGAAAATGATTTTTATGAAGCCTCTGCTTTGATTCTTTCTTTCTTTCTTTCTTTCTTTCTTTCTTTCTTTCTTTCTTTCTTTCTTTCTTTCTTTCTTTCTTTCTTTCTTTCTTTCTTTCTTCAGACATTACCCAGAGGTGTTAGAGTGCTTTAGAAAAGATATAGAACATTACATAAGATTCAATAATTACACTGAACACACTGAACATAAATATAGAACACAGGATGCAAACTGCCTGGAGGAGAGGCGAAGTATGGTACTGTATTGAGGTGGTGGGCTCAGTGCAAAGACTGGGTCCAAGAGATTTGTGAGGAGATGAGAAATTCACTGAATGCCCATATTTTGGTATGCTTGATCTTGAACAGATACATTTCTTTCTCACAAGAAAATGTGTATACTTTTTAGGTTGAGCCTGGGCAGCGCCTGAGCTGCTCTGCGAGGCATGCTGTGTTCGGGTAGGGACTTGAAGCCCCACCCACTCTCTGCCCATAGTTTTCATTGGGCTGTGTCATCGTCCACTGTAAACTGTGGCTGTTCATTGGTTAACAGGCTTAGTAGTCCCTCCTCAGTACTGCCTTGTCAGGTTTTGTAACCTCCCATGGCAACACCCCCTGATACGAATGTTGTTACTCGGTAGGCTCTAATTACAGCCTCTGAGCACTATTTTCTCAAATAGCAGCAGGCAAGACACATTCTCTCCTAACGCTTTAAAAAAAAATGTATAGCACAAATGCATACACAATGCAATAGGCGTTGCATTTGCTAGGGTTTAAGCTATTGGCATTGTACATGACAATGCCTTTTATTTATCTGTTTTAAAAACAACACATAAATAAAAGGCATTGTCATTTACAAAGCCAATAGCTCAAACTCTCGTAAATGCGAGACCTATTGCATTGAAAATGCTTGTTTGCCGTATGTGATGGACACAGAGGGTGGGAGGCCTCCGCCTTTACTCACAGCCATCTCTGGTCCTTGATTTGCGAGCAGCGATAAACTGGCAGAAATGTTTTCTGCTATCCACCGGGTCTTCTTGGAGTGCCACCGAGCCATGTGAAAGAAGCTTAGTAAGTACACCAGGCGTGATACCTAAACATACTCCGGCGTTGAACGGCTGCATTTGGTTGAATATATTGCCTTATTGAGCTAATATTTTTTTGATCTACAAATAATAATATGGCATTTTGCTAAAACTTTAAATATTTCCCAGAGGCGCAAAGAGTACAATTCATATTCATATCTAATAGCATATATATTATGTTATTCATATCCAAAAGCAGAAGATAACTCCCCTCTCGCACTCATAAAAATGGATCTTTATGTTTCAAACCTATATTATCACAGTTCCTGTAAATTGAAAGAACTGCAACATAAGATTATCAAATAAGTATGAGTTACATTTGAAAGTGAGAAATGGAGCAAGTGTTTTTCTTTTGGATTTAAATGTGTTTAAGAAAAGCAGCGTTGTCTCACAATTAACTGTTCAGAAACTGCAGCACAAATTGACTCCACACCATACCTTTCCACGCCACACAATTCCACAGCTAACAATTCCAATCCAACCCACATAATTCCACTCCACACCATATACATCCACTCCACTCCATACCACATGGTTAAAGGACATTGTCATTTACAAAGCCAATAGCGCTAACTCTCGCAAATGCGAGACCTATTGCATTGCGAATGTTTGTTTGTTTTTTTGTGTTGGTGCATTATTTGTGTTTAGCCTATGAATGCAATGAGCACTTGGTTGTCTGGGGCAATATCTTGGCAGTTAAGCATAACACGCACACTACTCTGGTAATAAGCACTAAACACCTTGAGAGAACAGTCCGATTTGTGGCACGCTACTCTGAGAAATAATCCCAGTGAATGAACCATGTGGGATTATATGATTGAATCCTCACAAAAACAAATTATTAACCCTGGTGCAATTAACTGTGGTGCAATCACTTCATGTGGGGAACGCACAGTGCGACAACCAGCAATGTGCGCATTAACATTGTGGTTTTACATTGAATCTAACAAGTATATAGTGTGATGTAACCGATACTGTCGTGATTTTGAGTCAATTTTTTAGTGCGCTAACCGATTAACAACTACCAAGGCTACACCAGCATGTCCACAGCAACGACTACCATCTTATAGTGGTAGGTGAAATTTTAAAGGGATTGGAGCTGGGAAAGAGTAGTGTTCAAAACCTAATTCGCCTTTGTTATTGCAGGCCATATCTGGAGCAGATTCACTCCATTAGAGAGGGAGAGAGACCACCAAAAGTGGGAGAGCGGTTGCACTCAGGCATATTTAGGCGAGGGAGTAAGAGAGACACCTATTGTTACTTAGCACCATTACTTGTAATTACAGGAACAGCTCCTCAAAAGGACCATCCATGCAACATAGATGCCGACAGAGAGCACGTAGACGTCGTAGCCTCCAACCACTTCTCTCTCTCTTTCTTCATCCCATTCTCCTTTCCCTTAAGGCACCATAGTGCTGACCATGTGGATTGCTTGGGAAGAGCTGTTGGTGTCAGAGAAAGTTGGGAACCAGCGACTCTAAGCTCCATCACGTTCCCACTTGATTAACAAGGTCAGTGCCTGACCCCAAATGTGAAACTTATGGCAGTGCTTTCACATGCTTACATCCAGTTCCTTCTAGATTACAACAGTCAGATTAGTAGGACTCTGACAGGGAGCATTTTCTGCCTTCCTACCCTCTGTTTGTGATGCCATCATTAAACTAACATCCCTATCTTCCCCAAAACTCAACTGGACACCAAACAATGATTATGGACCATAGCTGGATTCCCTAATGTCCTTGGTGCAATTGATTGCAAACATGTGCAATTGGTGCCCCCTTCTACAACATCCCACCTTTACTGAAACCGAAGGCACATATATGCCATCAATGTCCAGGCCGTCATGGATCATCAGGGAATGTACATCAGTGTGCTAGATAAATATCAAGGGAGTGCACATGATGCCTTCATCTTCCACCACAGTATCATCAATGAGCAGTTTCAGAATGGAAGATATAGGAATGCTCAACTCTTTGGTAAGGAAACCATAAATACACTTATTACTAATTAAGAAATTGAATGTGTGATGTAATAGCCATTGCTGTGTTTGCAAATGGATCTTATATTATATGCAGATAGTGAGACTAATGGACTCTAACACGTAGACAAGTATCTCCCATTGTGTCATTCCATCACTAATCCTGCAATTGATTCATGCAAAACTCAACTGTGAGAAGTATTGTGTCATCTCACACTGTGTGAGTAGAGTGAAACACACTTTCTGCACAGGTTAACAAATCAACACAACAATCATGGGATCGACAAGTGAAGCCAATATGAGCAGAAAGGATAAATATTAGCTAATGTGTATGTTCAGTGTTTAATCTAGTCTTAGAAATTTATGAAAGTTACATTAAAATAATGGGGTGTTGAACAAATCATGTTTTCCTAAGTAAATGTGTCACACATGACAGTAAACTTGTATGTTGACCTAAGTATCAGGAACAATAATGGAAGAAGTAGTTGTTAATTCTATTTATGTTTTGCACTGTAGGTGTGGTCTCAATTCATGTGTAAATGTCAAAGCCAGGTTCGTATGTGATGACAACAGTTAAAAGTACACATATGTCTTAGTCATTCTTACAGTCTAGGTCCAACATCCACATAGTTATCAGCCCACATTGACATACTTCATCAATGCGATAGATGAACAGTTTGGTGGCTTAAGTTGTCTACATTTCCTGAATCTCAGTCCATCAATGTCAAACTCGTACAGTCAATCAATATTCTGTCAAACATTTCATACAGAAGTAAATAAGTGTTAGAATAGGGAACCTCTGGTTGGCACAGGTAGGTACTTGTGACAAGCAGTGGTCCCTTCTTCTATTCAGGGCGAGAGAGTTACCCCTTCAGAACAACCCCTGCTCACCCTATAGGTAGTGTGGCGCGAGCAGTCAGGGCTAAACTTCAGGGCGCTGGCGGTTAAGCATTTACAATCACACACAGTAAATCACAACGATCCCCCACAAACGGACACCAGGCGTAAGTTGTATCAAAAATACGGATGCTTTATATAAAAGATTCTTGGTTATGCAGGCATGTACAAGACCATAAATAACGGTTGCGAAATGGAAGCCACAAGATGATAATTAGGCACTGTTCTTGTCTTTGGTAACTTATTCGATCACGAGCGCTTCACAGGGCTCGGTTGAGTCGGTCCAGTCACGATGATGCGCAGTGCACCCGGGGTACAGTGATACGGGGAAATCAGAACGTTGCGGACCCCGAGTCCGATAGAGAGTTCACTGTACCTGGGAACGTGCGATGTGCTTGGACGAGTCTTCGGGGGAGATGCAGGTTCTGCACCTCGCGGGTCTCCGGATCAAGAATTCAGCGGGCGGCTCTCGGTAGACAGGTGCGGCCCAGGGCCTCCGACACGGACTGTGCGGGAGGTCACTGCGGAGGGCGGCACGGTCAGACTCAGGCTGGGAGGTGAAGCGGGGCGGCCGGATACGTTACGACGTACGGGCGACCGTCCGAGGCTGGATTTCACTTCCCAACTAGAAATCCGGCGGGAGGGCGAGAGGGCACCAAGCGCGCTCCAGTAGCAGGCAGGTGACAGGGAAGCGGGACGGCCAGACTCGATGGGTCCAGAGCGACTCAGGTAGAGCGGGGCTCTCGGCGAGTGGAGGCGGCCAGGCTTCTGGGTGTCACGGCCCTAGGAGGGATGCGAAGGTGCGCAGAGCACTCCGGTGGGAGAAAGCACACGGCTCGAATTCTCAGACGAGCGGAGACACGGTGAACCCACTGGTCCTGGGGTTCAGTTCAGGGGGCAAGCTCTTCTTCCAAGCCCTTGGAGATAGTTGAAAAACAAAGTGTAAAGTCTCTTTCAGTCTTTTCCTCTCCTTCCTCAGCAAGGCACCTACTGCAGGCCAATCCCCCAGGTCAGGGAAAGGTACTCCTCCTTCAGCTTCTTCCAGGTCCTTCTAGTCGGGCAGAGTTCCTTCGTGGTTCAATCTGGATCTGATTTCTTAGGAGCCAGGCTCCTACTTTAATACAGTGATTCTTTTGTTCTTTAGCGCCAGGGGGCCTGGGCCTGGCTCAGTCCAGTTTTGGAGCACTCTGTTGTGGTGACTCGGCTCTTTCCTTTCAGCAGCAGGGCAGAGACATCAGCCGCTCCACAGGGGGCGGAGCCGGCTTTGTGGTGGCAGAGCACAGGTCTATTCAAGAGTCAGGGTGTACTCCTCCCACCCATCCTGGTGTAATCTTTCTACCCACCACCTGGCAGCCAACCTGTCTCCTGGAATCCCCCAGCCCTGCTCCTGTACTGTTGCTAGGCAGAACACACACCCACCGCAGAGGCGGACTGAGATGGTCAGGCACGCAAAGGCTAACTTTCTAAAATTAGCATTTGCAAACCCAGGATATTAAAATAACCTTTACTAAAAGATGTATTTTATTATCCCGAGTTCAGGCATACTAAACATGACTTTCTACCATGCTCTCTGAGTCCACAGCGTGTAGCGATACCAGCAGCCCATTCTGGCCTATGAAGAGCAGGTAGCCTTCAATAGTGAAAAACGAAAATGGCTGTAATTCACTACTAAGACATGCCACACACATCAGGGCATGTCCTACCTTATGCCTACAATGCACCCTGTGCTTGGGCCTACCAGAGGGGTGACTAACATGTAGTTAAGGGAAGGTTTAGGGACTGGCAAGCGGGGACACTTGCTCAGTCAGCGCGACGGTACCAGACCGCGCGCAGGTTCTGCAGTGGCAGATCCTAGACACATTTTACCCCGCTGCTTCGGTGGGTGGCACAATCAGTGCTGCAAGCCCACTAGCAGCATTTGGATATACAAGCCCTTGGCACCCCTGGTGCACTCTACTAGGGACTGACAGTAGACCAAATATGCCAAACGTGGAAGTCAATTCACATAATACATTTTACCATAGGGAGCACTTGCACTGTGGCACTGGATGGCAGTGACACAGTGCCCTGAGCAGCTAACACCAACACAAAAACACATTGAGGCACAGACAAAAATGGAAGGGTGACCCACGCCAATGGTGCCAGGTCTAACACGTGTCCCCACCAGCTGAAAAGTGGGGAGAACTACCCTACCCCAGGGAGTTCTTCATCACTAAGGCGGAAAAACCTGGACAGACCGTCAGCATTGGCGTGATCTGTGCCAGGGCGATGCTCCACCGTAAAGTCCATACCCTGTAGGGAGATGGACCACCTCAACAGTTTTGGGTTCTCACCCCTCATTTGCATCAACCATCTGAGGGGCCTGTGGTCGGTCTGAACCCGGAAGTGAGACCCAAACAAGTAGGGTCTTTGCTTCTTCAGTGCCCAGACCACAGCAAATGCTTCTCGTTCTATCGCACTCCACCTTTGTTCCCGGGGAAGTAGCCTCCTGCTAATAAAGGCTACTGGTTGGTCAAAGCCCTCCTCAGTGATCTGGGAGAGAACAGCCCCTACACCATGCTCTGATGCATCCGTCTGCACCAGGAACTCTTTGGAGAAGTCAGGAGCCAAGAGCACGGGCGCCGTGCACATGGCAGTTTTCAGGGTGTCGAAGGCTTTCTGACAGGTGTCAGTCCATATCACTTTTCTGGGCTGCTTCTTCGAAGTCAGCTCTGTCAAGGGGGCAACGATGCTGCCATACCCCTTGACAAACCTCCTGTAGTACCCGGTGAGTCCTAAAAAGGCCCTCACCTCCGTCTGGGTCTTTGGGGGCTCCCAAGCCAGGATGGTTTCAACTTTGGGTTGGAGGGGCGCCACCTGGCCGCTCCCCACTTGGTGTCCCAAGTACACCACTGAACCCTGCCCGATCTGACACTTGCTTGCCTTGATCGTGAGGCCTGCCTTGCGCAGCGCCATCAACACTTCCCAGAGATGTTGCAGGTGTTCTTTCCATGTGCCGCTGAACACTGCGATGTCATCCAGGTATGCAGCGCTGAACTCGGTCAGCCCAGCCAACACCTGGTTGACCAACCTCTGGAAGGTGGCAGGGGCATTCTTCATCCCAAAGGGCATCACCCGGAACTGGTAATGCCCATCTGGTGTAGAGAATGCGGACCTCTCTTTGGCCCCATCAGTTAAGGCGATCTGCCAGTACCCAGACGTTAAATCAAACGTGCTGAGGTACCGTGCAGCCCCTAACCGATCGATGAGCTCATCAGCTCTGGGATGGGGTGCGCATCAGTCTTCGTGACTGAGTTGAGTCCTCGGTAGTCCACACAGAACCGGAGTTCGGGCGTGGCACCCGGCGCTGCAGCCTTTGGGACCAAGACCACTGGGCTGGCCCAAGGACTGCTGGAGGACTCAACCACCCCTAGAGCAAGCATCTTTGAGACCTCCTCTTTGATGCAGGCTCTGACCCGGTCAGTACCCGGTAGGCTTTGTGCTTCACAGGTAAGCTGTCTCCTGTATCCACATCATGGACGCACCAATTTGTGATACCAGGAACCAGGGAGAACAGGTCAGGAAACTGCCCCAGCAGCTGGCGGCAACCACCCTGTTGCTCAGGGGTCAGGGTGGGTGAGAGGTTAACTCCATCCACTGACCCGTCTCGCTCTGAGGCTACCAAGAGGTCAGGAAGAGGCTCGTACTCCTCTTCCGTCCCATCATCGGTGGCCAAGAGCATGCCCACTTCGGACCTCTCCAAGTGGGGCTTCAGTCGATTGACATGTAGGACCCTTAAGGGGTTCCTAGGAGACCGCAAGTTCACCAAGTAGGTGACAGAACTCTTGCGCTCCACAATCTCAAAGGGTCCTGTCCACTTGTCCTGGAGTGCACAAGGCTCCACAGGGGCCAGGACCCACACTTTTTGACCAGGTTGAAGCTCAACCAGAGTGGTATTCTGGTCGTACCACCGCTTCATTTCCTCCTGGTTGGCTTCCAGGTTTGCCTCAGCAAGTTGCCTGAAACGCCTAGTCTGGTTCCGGAAAGCCAGCATGTAACTGTATACATTCTGGGGAGGTTTCCTGGGAGATTGCTCCCAGCCTTCCTTGACCAGACTAAGAGGTCCTCGTACTGGGTGGCCGTACAAAAGCTCAAAGGGACTGAACCCTAGAGACTTTTGTGGCACCTCGCGGTACGCAAAGAGAAGGCATGGTAAGAGGACGTCCCACTTACGCCTCATGGGATCCTCGAGACCCATAATCATGCCCTTCAGGGTTCGGTTGAAGCGCTCAACCAACCCGTTTCCTTGGGGATGGTAAGGAGTGGTGAACTTGTAGGTCACACCACACTCTTGCAAAAGGGACTTCATATATTTCGATATGAAGTTGGTCCCCCTGTCAGACACCACCTCTAGAGGGAATCCTACTCGTGAGAAAATTCCCATCAGTGCCCGTCCCACCACGGGGGCCGTCACTGTCCTCAGAGGGATGGCTTCAGGGTACCGGGTGGCATGGTCCACCAAGACCAGGATAAACCTGTTGCCCATGGCTGTCTTGGGGTCCAGTGGCCCCACAATGTCAATCCCCACTCGCTGGAATGGGGTACTGACCACAGGGAAAGGTTGGAGTGGAGCTCTCAGCTTCCTCCCACTCTTGCCACTTGCCTGGCAAGTCTGGCATGTCCTGCAGTGAGTGTCAGAACTCCTGCGCATTTGGGGCCAATAAAAGTGGGTGACAAGCCTTTCAAAGGTCTTGTCCTGCCCCAATTGTCCTGCTAACGGTACGTCGTGAGCCAGCCCCAGTAGGAAGGCTCTGAACTTCTGGGGTACCACCAGCGCACGGGCTGACCCAGGTTCAGCAACCTTAGGCTCTGAGTATAGGAGGTCGTTCTCCCAGTAGATCAAGTGAGTTCCGGACTGATCACCATTGGCCTGGGCTGCAGCCTGCTGCCGCATACCCTCTAGAGAGGGGCACTCTTTCTGCTCCCTGCAGAATTCCTCCCTGGTGGGGCCTCCTTCTTGCTGCCAATGGGTCAGCTCAGGCAGGTCCCCCAGTTCGGCTATCTGTTCCCCGGTAGGCTCCAGGGCATCCCCCTCAAGGTCTGCTTCCTCCTGGGCCATGGGAACTTCAGGAGCCGGTCTCCCGTGCCTCCCTCGCCCTCTCTCTAAGGCCGGTTCCTGGGCCTCTCCCTCATGCTCCAGGGTTCCTTCAACACCCCTACTGGCTGCCATTGACCGGGTGGTCACGCACGCCCAATCAGGTAAGCCCACCATCCGCAGGTGAGTTGTCTTCTCCACCTTTTCCCAAGGGGAGCTCTCCAAATCGTTACCTAGGAGACAATCAACAGGCATGGCCTCTCTCACAGCCACTTGCAGAGTACCAGAGACCCCCCCACTCAAAGGGAACCTGAGCCATCGGACACTGACTCTCTGTGTTGTCGGCGTTGACAACACGGCAGAATGCGTGTGGGACAACCTGCTCTTGAGACACCAGGTGTTGCTTGACAGCAGTCACACTGGCTCCTGTATCTCTAAGAGCCCCCACCCTCTTGCCATTTATGGTCACCCACTGCCCATACTTTTGAGTATTGGGGGGCAGTTGGGCCTCAGCGACCATCTCACTGTCTCCTAATGAGACTAGGGTCATCTGTACGGGATCCCCCGCCCCTTGGACATCTATCTCCCTCCCAAAGGCTACACTATTCACCTGCTTGGGGGGTGGAGCACCAGGGGGTGCTGGTTTACCATACAGGGGGCACTTGGGGTCCACGGAAATGTGCCCCAGGTTGTTACACTTGTAACATCTGAGGGGCCCTCTTTGAACAGGGTTACCTGTCGGGGCCCCGGTCTGCTTCGGGGGTGGGGGTGGCTGAGAACCTTTCCCTTGGTTCCCTTGGAAATTACTTTGGGGCCCTCTGTAGAACTCCCTCTGTTTACCCTTGTCCCCCCCACTCTTCTGCTGGGGACCCTGAACACCTTTGGCGGGGCCTCCCACGGGACCCTTGTGGACCCTGGTGCTGATCCAGCGGTCCGCCTCCTCAGCAAGCTTCCTAGGGTTAGTCAGCTTGCTATCGATCAGGTGCTGGCGTAGCTCAGGAAAACAATTATCCGACAAGTGCTCCCATGCAATTAAATCAAACAGCCCTTGGTAATCATTCACTTTGCTACCCTTCACCCAACCATCCAGCGCTCTGCAAAAAAAGGTCACATATTCTACATAAGTGGTATCAGGTTTCTTGGTGCAATCCCTAAATCTCTGTGTGTACAATTCAGGAGTTAACCCATACCTTGTCATAAGAGCCTCCTTCATGTGTGGATAGGATGTCTTGACCTCCGAGGGGAGATCCAGCAGTGTGTCCCGCCCTTCACTCAGGAACCTTCCCCACAACCCCGCTCCCCAATCTTTCTCAGGGACCCGGTGGGAGGACATGGCTACTTCATAGGCCCTGAACCACTGCCCAATATCATCCTGCTTATAATATTCTTTGACTACATCTTTAGGAATGTGCACCCTTGACTCTGTTGAATTGCTGCCACCAGAGGGTGAGTTGTCCAAACTCCTGGCCTTGAGATCCAACTCCCTCATTTTTACTTCATGCTCCATGGCCAGCTTTTGCCTTTCCATCTCCATTCGCAGTTTTGCCATCTCCACCTCATGTGCTCGTGCAGCACTCCTGTCGGCCATCTCCTCTGGCGACAGGCCTCTGCTAGGCTCACAAACACCTTCGGGGGGTATCACCTCCCGTGCATTCTCTGGGAACTTTGATTCGCGCCAGGCTCTCAGCGCTGTCACGTACTGATCCTTGGTGGTTAGTCCACTTTGCTTAATTCTGTACTTGGAGAGATATCCCTTCAAGACATCATTGGTGCACTTCCTCAGTGCGTCTTGCTCCCAATCGATGTCATCAACTCCAGAGAATATAGAGGACGCTCCGCCTCCACCGACTGAGCTAGGCATGGTTTCTTAAAGTGGAGATTCTTCTTTAGCAACAACTGTCAATCAATCTGTGGCTGCGTTATAGGTCTGCTCTACGTGGTGATCAATAATTCACTGTATGTAAATCATAAATGCAAATTCGAAATCCTCACCGCTGCCACCAATGTTAGAATGGGGAACCTCTGGTTGGCACAGGTAGGTACTTGTGACAAGCAGTGGTCCCTTCTTCTATTCAGGGCGAGAGAGTTACCCCTTCAGAACAACCCCTGCTCACCCTATAGGTAGTGTGGCGCGAGCAGTCAGGGCTAAACTTCAGGGCGCTGGCGGTTAAGCATTTACAATCACACACAGTAAATCACAACGATCCCCCACAAACGGACACCAGGCGTAAGTTGTATCAAAAATACGGATGCTTTATATAAAAGATTCTTGGTTACGCAGGCATGTACAAGACCATAAATAACGGTTGCGAAATGGAAGCCACAAGATGATAATTAGGCACTGTTCTTGTCTTTGGTAACTTATTCGATCACGAGCGCTTCACAGGGCTCAGTTGAGTCGGTCCAGTCACGATGATGCGCAGTGCACCCGGGGTACAGTGATACGGGGAAATCAGAACGTTGCGGACCCCGAGTCCGATAGAGAGTTCACTGTACCTGGGAACGTGCGATGTGCTTGGACGAGTCTTCGGGGGAGATGCAGGTTCTGCACCTCGCGGGTCTCCGGATCAAGAATTCAGCGGGCGGCTCTCGGTAGACAGGTGCGGCCCAGGGCCTCCGACACGGACTGTGCGGGAGGTCACTGCGGAGGGCAGCACGGTCAGACTCAGGCTGGGAGGTGAAGCGGGGCGGCCGGATACGTTACGACGTACGGGCGACCGTCCGAGGCTGGATTTCACTTCCCAACTAGAAATCCGGCGGGAGGGCGAGAGGGCACCAAGCGCGCTCCAGTAGCAGGCAGGTGACAGGGAAGCGGGACGGCCAGACTCGATGGGTCCAGAGCGACTCAGGTAGAGCGGGGCTCTCGGCGAGTGGAGGCGGGCAGGCTTCTGGGTGTCACGGCCCTAGGAGGGATGCAAAGGTGCGCAGAGCACTCCGGCGGGAGAAAGCACACGGCTCGAGTTCTCAGACGAGCGGATACACGGTGAACCCACTGGTCCTGGGGTTCAGTTCAGGGGGCATGCTCTTCTTCCAAGCCCTTGGAGATAGTTGAAAAACAAAGTGTAAAGTCTCTTTCAGTCTTTTCCTCTCCTTCCTCAGCAAGGCACCTACTGCAGGCCAATCCCCCAGGTCAGGGAAAGGTACTCCTCCTTCAGCTTCTTCCAGGTCCTTCTAGTCGGGCAGAGTTCCTTCGTGGTTCAATCTGGATCTGATTTCTTAGGAGCCAGGCTCCTACTTTTATACAGTGATTCTTTTGTTCTTTAGCGCCAGGGGGCCTGGGCCTGGCTCAGTCCAGTTTTGGAGCACTCTGTTGTGGTGACTCGGCTCTTTCCTTTCAGCAGCAGGGCAGAGACATCAGCCGCTCCACAGGGGGCGGAGCCGGCTTTGTGGTGGCAGAGCACAGGTCTATTCAAGAGTCAGGGTGTACTCCTCCCACCCATCCTGGTGTAATCTTTCTACCCACCACCTGGCAGCCAACCTGTCTCCTGGAATCCCCCAGCCCTGCTCCTGTACTGTTGCTAGGCAGAACACACACCCACCGCAGAGGCGGACTGAGATGGTCAGGCACGCAAAGGCTAACTTTCTAAAAGTAGCATTTGCAAACCCAGGATATTAAAATAACCTTTACTAAAAGATGTATTTTATTATCCCGAGTTCAGGCATACTAAACATGACTTTCTACCATGCACTCTGAGTCCACTGGGGTCACAGCGTGTAGCGATCCCAGCAGCCCATTCTGGCCTATGGAGAGCAGGTAGCCTTCAATAGTGAAAAACGAAAATGGCTGTAATTCACTACTAAGACATGCCACACACATCAGGGCATGTCCTACCTTATGCCTACAATGCACCCTGCGCTTGGGCCTACCAGAGGGGTGACTAACATGTAGTTAAGGGAAGGTTTAGGGACTGGCAAGCGGGGACACTTGCTCAGTCAGCGCGACGGTACCAGACCGCGCGCAGGTTCTGCAGTGGCAGATCCTAGACACATTTTACCCCGCTGCTTCGGTGGGTGGCACAATCAGTGCTGCAAGCCCACTAGCAGCATTTGGATATACAAGCCCTTGGCACCCCTGGTGCACTCTACTAGGGACTGACAGTAGACCAAATATGCCAAACGTGGAAGTCAATTCACATAATACATTTTACCATAGGGAGCACTTGCACTGTGGCACTGGATGGCAGTGACACAGTGCCCTGAGCAGCTAACACCAACACAAAAACACATTGAGGCACAGACAAAAATGGAAGGGTGACCCACGCCAATGGTGCCAGGTCTAACAATAAGCATATAATGAACTGCAACCAGGGTAATGTATAGGGGTGGGCGAAATTTGCGAAATCCACTTTCGCAAATTATTGCGAAAATGTTAAAAATGATCGCAAACACGCGGAAATATCGCGAAGATGCGGAAGTTTTTTCCCGCATGTTCGCGAGATTTTCTGCATGGTTGCGGCTCGCCAACTTACCCATGTGGTTGCTCGCGGGCGCGGCCATCTTGTTTTCAGTTGTCTTGCGGTGCATGATCGTGAGAAGAAAGACGTGATCGTGCGACGCATGACGTCACTGCGGGCGCGAACTGCCGCGAGACAGCGCAAATGGCTAAAAACAATGCAACATCTCATGGAGAACGCGACCGGATCAAGAAAACTTGTCGGCGAACGCAGGCATTCAGGTAAGGCGATCGCGCGCGAGAATGTATTATTTTACAGTGCGAGCAAGAAACAAATTATCGCCAAGCTGCGGAATGCGGAAATTTTGACATTTTCGCGCATTCCGCGGAACGCGAAAATGTCAAATTATCGCAGTTTCCGCGAACGGAACGAAATTTTAGCCCAGGCCTAGTAATGTATCACTGAGTACTCGGGATCCCAAACTCAGAACTCTCTTGCCACATCAATGATGTCATAATTAAGGCACATAAGTACTGAATCACCTACAAGGCAAAAGCGGATATGTGAAATCCTAAAGTGTTGTGTATAGATCTCTAGTAGAAAGTTACTTGTATCTACATTAGTTTCTGCCAAATAAAAACGGCCGACATTGCCATACCTGTGTGTCAATCTAGGTTTACCATGACACCTTGCCACACAAAAAGTGTTAACTGTTGGTTGACAAAAAATATATAACTATCTATGTCAAATGTTATAAATAACCCTGGGCGTAGTTCATGAAGTAGCGCTACGCATAGCTACGCAAAGTGCACTTCGCACTACGCGAGCTACGCGTAGCACTTCGCAAACTGCGTAGTACTCTGTTCGCACTGTGCAAGATGTCGTTTTCAATGATTGCACAGTGCGGACAAGCATCAAGCACTGTGCAATCATTGAAAACGGCATCTTGCACAGTGCGAGCTGTAGTTTTCTGCCGCGCGAGTAGATTTTTACTCGAGCGGCAGCTGTCTCAACGCGGACTGGTAGTTTCTCACCGCGAGCGGTCGCGAGCATACGCGGCCACTCGCAATGAGAAACCTGACCTCCCCGCGTTGAGAATCTCGCCGGGAGGTTTATTTTCCACGCTCGCGATCGCCAACTTGATGTTGCTGATCGCGAACGAGGAAAAAGTCTCCCCGGAATGTCATTTTGCTTGCTCGCGGTCGCCAACTTGATGTTGAGGACCGCGAGCAAGCAAAAAATGACCGCTGCACTACGCAACGCTACGCTACCTGTGTTTGCACTGTGCTACGTGCAATTCGCGTAGTGCGAAGTAGTGCAAACTTCGCAAACTACGCGAGCGTAGCGTGGTGATTTGCCCAAGCTTAGTTGTAAATTCACTACTTGTACTAAGGATGTGGCCATGTTAAATTTAGTGAACAAATCGAAGGCTGTGCTAATGTCATGTAGGCAAGCAAGGACATCAGAGGTGACAAAAGGACACATGTATATGTGAGTGCCAAACATGTTGGCACTATCACAAGTTACCTAGCACTGACTGTATGCCAGAGAATCTTATTATAAGTTTGTAACTTTACACATATAGTGAGTGCACATAGCACAGAGATAATAAAAACATTTCAAAATACTTATAGTAGTAATCTACTGCCTAAACATGTCAGGCAACATGTAGAAGTGTCATATGTATCAGGACATGGACAATATTTGCAATGATACATAGAACTTGAGGATACATGTGTACACCAATGGTCAACAGTATCTAACACATAATGGTCAACTCTCTAAGAAATGTGTATGAGTTTGCCAGCATACATATTACACATGTAAACTTATGCCTCAGTAACAATATGCAAAATCATTTACTGTTGTATTTTTGTACTTTCAACTGACCAAAGATATGGGTTGCAGCCATCGATATAACACGGCACACACCAAGACGAGGAATGTTGTGGAGAGGACTTTTGGTGTTCTAAAGTCCACCTTCAGATGCCTGGATATATCAGGCTGAAGACAGTTGTTCTCACCCCCTATGGTGCACAAAATATTCCTCGCCTGTGCTATATTGCACAACGTCTTTGTAAAAACAAATCTCCCGTGGGACTACGAGACACTAAATACAGATAAACTTGACAAGGATGAAGACAATGAAGGAGAGATCCAGTACACAATGGCTGGTTGGCGGAGACATGACCAGATTGTGGCCAATTTGATTAATTAAACAATATTATGGTAATTCAGACAGAAAAAATGTTAATCAGTCAAATAAGCTTTATTCGGCTTACAGAAGCCATAAAAGCACAAGTTAAAAAATAAATACCAATAAAAATGAAACTTAAGAATATTAAAAACACAAAGACTTAAAAAACACACACACACCTGTACAAAAGCAACCAAATACATTTGTTAGTACATTATTTCTTAGTCTCAGCGCACAATGCACAATATTGACCAAGGCAACACAAAGTTCCAAATTAGACAGTTTTTCATAAACATAAGTGCCTCTCCAGAATTGGGATCAGAAAACACTTCCGAGAAAGGGAGTATAAGTGACAGGAGAGAATAAAGTGCATGGTGCTTTCTTTAGAGAGGTTTTATCGCAAGGACAACTTGGCATAATGCTGTTCCAGTCAACCTCCCTGGGGAAGGCCACTAGTAAATGTAGGGTGTTAAAACAAAACCTAGTCATATAAAATCTTGCATTTGATTTACAAATTGATGTTAGATAAAATTCAAATCCTGGTGATGTTTTAATCGAGTTGTAATTAGTACTACTAACCAGTTTATCAAAATTTGCCTGGGGAAAAAGGCCTGACATTCTCCAATTACCGCTTTCACCTCGCCCATTACATCCAGCTTAATGTTTGATGAATTGGAAAATAGCTCAGGGAAGCCTAAACCCCTAAAGCTCTCCTTAATAAAAGTAATCCACAGGATCGCCTGGGCGTGATCATGTGAAAAACAACTTCCAATGTATCTTGTGGGGATCAAATTTGATCCTGTCCTCTATAAGAGGCAAACCAAGCTCAGAATGGCACATAAATAAAGGAGTCGATTGAGGGACTGCTCAAAGTCAGTGTAAAAGTCTGTAAATGATCCGCACCCATGTATTCCCAAACTCTGGCGCCGTAGGTAGCTACAGCAATACACTTACTTTGATATATGCTAATCATTTCTTGCACCGGCTTGTTCCCTAGTTGCATGCGAAAGTAAAGACTGATTCTGCGACTCTAGGCATTGCATTGTCCTGCTGTTAAAAAGAGTGTGCCAACATAAACGTTGGTCCATGGGAATACCCACGACCCTACCAATAAAAATGATGTTTTAGGGTGATACACATAGCAGAAGATTTGGTTCAATTATCTTTTAGGTCAAGCTTCCCCATACAATTGTTAAAAGCATCTAAAAGTCCTTGTAACCTGTTAGCAGTTCTGGACATTAAAAATGTATCATCAGCATACAGTAAAACAGGGAGGGTACCAGATTACACCACAGGCATTTCCTTTACTGCTTTACTTAACTGCAGCTCCAGATCAGTAATATAGATTACAAATAATAAAGGGGCTATCATGCACCCCCGCTGACCCCCTGCGAGGACTTGATAGCAGAGGGAAGTTCGCCCTCAGGACCATACCTCACCCTGATCAGAAAGTCCCAATGGATCCTCTGCAATAAACCAATGATAGCCCGATCAATATCCATCCAACTATAATGCCCCACAACTTGGACCTGTTGACCAAGTCAAAGGTAGACAAGAGATCCATAAACGCTAGGTGAAGGAACCCTATCCGTTCTTGAACATACTTGCTTGTGACCAGCTGAAGGTTCAGGCTTTGTTCCACAGTGACCACTCTGGGGCGAAACCCAAACTGTACCTTAGAGATAGCCTGGTTTTCCTCCAGCCAGCCCTCCAGTCTAGTGGCAATAATTCTGTCAACAATTTTGAGAGAACTATCTAAGAGGGAAATTGGATGATAACAGTAAGGTGAGTGTCTGTTCCCTTTCTTGAAAATGGGGACAACCACTGCTTCTTTCCAAAACAGAAAATATGTCAACTTTTCAACCTAAAAATAATTTTTGGAACTCATTCATTGTGTTGTGTGTATGTGAAAGTCATTCACATCTTCTAAACTAGATGTAGGCTTCAACATGTAACAATAATGTTGTCTGAGCTGTTGATCAGCATGGAGCTATAACCCCCCCAAAATTACAAATTCAAAGCAGCAATAAAATGTGCTGCAGTGTACTGCATGAAAGGGAAAGGGCAGGATTGCCACCAGTGGCAGCAGGCATGGATCGGGGATGGCGGGGCGGGTGGGAGGAAGGAGGTGTAAGGAAAGAAGAAAAAAACCTTACCTCCTCGACGTGTCTCTCCCACGTCATCTCTCCTCTGTGTCGGGACAAACAGGAAGCACCCAAGCTTCCAGGCTCCCCTGAGCCAATCACAATGCTGTAAGCAGCAATGTGCTTGGTCGGTGGGACGTGAGCAGAGCAGTCCCACCCTGCAAAGCTTCCACAGCAGGGAAAAATAAAATGATAATAACATCAAGTTATTATCATTTTGTATTTATTTTATTTCACTGCTGCAAAGCAGTGGTCCATTCCTGTCCTCACGCACTTAAGCAATGCAGTGCAGCACAGCTAGCGGTCTCGCTATGTTCTGAAGCAGCAAAGTGTATTCCATATGGTACTCAGTAAATGATGGAACTGACATAAAAATGTCAGTATCTGAGGCAAACCCCTCATTGTAGTGTCACACAAATGAACGAGCATGCAACATGGCAGCACGATGCAGGAATACATTTTGTCGCAGATACCATCACAGATCACAAGTGACAGTTGTCATAAACGAACACCTAGTCTCAGGTGTAGGTGTTAAACTACCATTTGTAAAGAAGGCATAAGTATAAATGTGGGGATCCACAAAATACTACACATATCACACCTTTCCTGGGCATATTGATATAAGTACCACATCTGGCCACAGTTGAAAAAATACACATTTACCATGTTTTGCACAACAATCAAGGAGGCTTAAAGGCCTGGAACTGAACACTATAAACAGATGAAGTTGGAATGTGTGGCATTAGCCAAAAAAGTAAGACAAAGGAGACATTTGCCAACCATCACCTCACCTCAAGAATACAGAGATGGTAAAAGTGTGAAGCACCCATGTCAAAAGTCAAGCACAAATGTATGTGTACATACACAATCTCTTTGAATATGGTAAAATGGAGAGGTTGGATATGGAATTACCCCTTCATGGTAAGAGTAGTGTAACCCTGCCCCAAATGTACAACTGCATAGTTGTGTGGATCACCAACTCTGGTATATACCCAAAGGGAAACAGGGAATAAGCATGTGTGCCATGACATAGGCCTGTGCCAAGGAATGCAGTCTGCTTGAACCAGGATGGCCACACTAACATCTGGGCTCACAATAGATGTACGCTACTGCCTTTGCCACGATTAGGACGGAGCTAAAGTGGGGATGGCAGCATGTAGTGTAGTGAACAGTAGTAGTGTAATTTACCTATCAGCCATGCTTCACAGCAGTGAGGCCTACTGGCTCAGACACCTCTGCAAATGTTCTGTTGCTTTGTGATGCACTCATTCCTGCACAACATCAGGTTGATCAGGAAATGTGAGCATGGCAAAACTATGTGCAGAATGTATGTGCCTGTGCAAGACACACACAACACATAGGTTGAAATGTTAAACAGTGTGCAGATGGGTAATGTGTGTGTGCTGTTACTTTGTGAATTACGTGGCACACTCTAATACAGTTCAAAGGCAGTGGTGTAGGTTAACAAGTATTGTCATGCAGTGCAACAGTTCTCCTTGCTACACTGCACTGCATGACAGGGAAAGTGCTGTAGTATAAATAATATAATATGGCACTTTCCAGCTGTTTCCCCTGCGCTGGTGCTGTTTTGACTGCCTAGCGCCATTGTAGACATCCTTGCACCATGATGCAAGGGTGCTTTTTTTTAATGAAGGAATTTTTTTTGTGCATGAAGGGGCACCTTCTAGCAAATAACAAATCCTGAGAGGCATACACCTCGGCTACTTATACTGCAGAATGGAATAAATAACCTTTAGCACTCCTTGATACACCTCTCCAGGGAAGGTGTATCTTTCTGGGCTAATACCAGGTTTACCAGGTCTGGTAAGTCTGGAAATGTGTCTAAATGCATAGGAGTTGCATGGGAACACCCAAGACACTGCAATGGAATGCCTCCCTAGTGCACAGTAAGGCATTGCATCAATTTGTGATGCAATGCTTCAATTGAGATTGATGATGCCACTTAGGGCCTCGCAATATCATATTTGACTTGGGTTCTGCATGTACCACGTTATGTGGTGAAATTGCCATGCTACTAAGGTCGTACATATACCCCAGAGTGCAGAAGTGGCTGTGCTGTTATTCTGCCTACCTTTGTGCGTAACATTTGGCTGCCTGGTAAAAACATGAGAATTATTGCAATCACACCAGATGGAGTTTGACAGTTCAGCAATCCTGCCAATTGGGTGGGACATACACTGGAGTGTGGTGGAGCAGGCCTTTCTCAGTGCTTCCCTAAGTGGGTGTTGCATCTGCAACAATTCACAAGGAAGGGGTCTTGACACATTGCAGTTAACACGAGATTGGACAAATTATGACATCAAAATGAGTAGGGTACATGCTCCAGGATCAATCCTTGCATGCACATCTGACTGTGGCAGACATTCAGGTGTGTGCCCTGGTAATTTATGTGAAAAACGATGTGTGACCATTGCGCTCTGGATCTCTGCCATGCTGTGCCACCATGCTGTCTGCTTGGCCCCTAGCTGGGTGATAAGGACTGCACATACATCCCTTGAACCAGACTGACTCCAAGGGCAACCTGCCTGACCTCTGGCATTAAGTCTCAGGTACATGAAAGACATCCTTCCACCTTGCTTTAGCACCTGGACAATGGCATCTGTCACTCTAAGCTGCCAAGTGTTGCCACCCCAGCCCTGGACCAATGGAATAGGGCTGAAAGTGTTTGAACAAGCAGAAGCCACACTTCTACTGTACATCCCACATATCGGCCCTGTTGCGTGGGTCAGAACCTGCGCAGTGGCCCTGTTGCGCGGGTCTGTACCCACACTTCGCACCAGGTGTGCTGGTCGGAACCGGCGCATCCCTGCCATTGAGTGGAACTGACTGTACTCCAGACGTGCTACGGCTCAGTGCATTCATCATGCAGTGTCCATTTGCATAGCAATGGGTAAGAAAAAATGATGGAAATTTCGGAAAAGTGCTAGACACACCCAGGAAATTACATAATGGGTGTAGCAGGCTGTATACTAGGAAGTGTGAAACTTTGTTTCCCTTTCAATTACAGTCTGTTAGTTTGTGCTGAGTTTTGGGGGTGGTTTGAGAGTGTCTGCTGGTTTTGAGAGAATTTTGGTCTTGTTGGTGTCTGGTCTGTCCTTGTCTTGTGTAAATTGTGTACCTTTTGTGTATTTGTGTTGTATATTGCATTTGTTTTTGTCATTGAATTGTTGGGTGTTCATCTGTTTAGGGGTTGCATATATTAGTGGTAGGCATTATTTTAAGGGGTTTTTGTTTGGGATGTAGTGGGTTTAGGAGGATGTGGATCATGTTGGGAAAGGGTGAGGGTAAGAATTCCAGTGAGGGAGAGGTTGATGGCCTCATATAGCTTCTAACTCATTACTTGCCAAACATGCTGGCATATGGGGTAGGGTCAGCCACGGCTACACCCTAAAGGACCAAAAGGATCACTGGGAGAGGGTGCGTTGGCAAATGTGTCAGGTAATCAGAATTGAGCACACCATCTCCCGGCTCAGACATTGCTGGTCTGATATCATGGCACATGAGGTGGATCTGGTGGACATCCTAGGATTGGACATTGGCGGCCCGTAGGTATGTTTGTATGTACCATCTGCATCTATTAACGTTACACTATCATTTAAGCAAAGGTTTAAACATGAAAGGGGAAAAAAGTTTGATTGTGGTGGTTTGATTCTGCAGTATGCAAATTTCTTCAAATGTGTGCCTCGGAGTGGGTCCATAAATCTAAGACAGGGTGGAGTTCGCGGAGTTCTGCTAAGCGGAACTCGGCGAAGTCTCACAAAAACTCTGCCACGCTACACAGAGTTCCTCAACCGGTGAAGTGAGCTTGGTGATGCCTGTTTGCGTTGATATTCAGTTCAGGGTGTTTTTCCTGCACTGGGAAATCAACTTATATGGCACCAGGCGCAGTGCTAGAGGGCGCTGCTTCTTTTCTACCGCTCGAGTAGATTTTCTACTCAAGCTGCAACTTTCTCAATGTAAACAGAAGGTTTCTCAATGGGAGCAATCGTGACCACCTGCGACCGCCCGCATTGAGAAATCCAACTGCCCACCTTGAGAAATCTCGCTGGGAAGTGGATGTTTCTCACCCACGCTCGCCAACTTGCTGTTAGGGAGCGCGAGTGTGGAAAAAAACTCCGCTCTGAGAACGGAGTGGAGTGCACCGTCCAGGCTTACATAAATCCAGAGTAATATAATGCAGGGGCAATTGCTGTACTGCGATATGCTGTCCCAGGGGGCTATTCTATGAGTTGTGGGTGTTTTTTTACATTGAACACGCATTGATTTAAGAGTATTCCCTGATTTTCCATACATGATTGACCAGGTAATGATTAAAACATTTGACAAACCTACACAGGTGATGGCTAAATCGATGTTCTATGTCCATATATCTTACACATTTTATGTGTGCTGCATTGTGCAGCACATGTAGACAGCTGAAAATGCCTCTGGCAATTTGTTATGGGAAGGACAGTGGCCTTTCCAGTACAAAACAATACAAAGCTGCTGACAAGGCATGCACCCTCACCATTTTGCAAGAAAGCATGCATTGCCACTAGTTAGCACTAGCCCCAGGAAAAGTCTGATATGGTCTATACAATGTTACATACACTGTATACCTGTCCTTTCCCATCCTAGGACTACGTTGGCTTGCCTAGGACCAATGGATTCCCCTTGAGCCATGGTGCAAGCGGGCCTGAGATGTTGATGCCCAGCTGTATAGAAGACATCTTATTTAGCCAATTCTCCCATAGATAGTGACTAGCTGCACACTGTATTCATACAATGTATACATATGTATGTTAAGTGTGTTGAATATATGAAATCACTGGGATGTCTTAACATTTATAATGGAATTTAGACCATATGTAGCTTCACTATTAACAATGCAATGTTCAAATTGTTGGCTTGTAGGTGGACATGTCCATATCATCTGGGGAGAAGATGACACCTTGCAGAATACCAGTGCAACCCGTAAGTGTAAAGAGCACATGGTTGTAGCTCTGTAAGGTCTGTGTGTGATCCATGATAGTTGTAACATTGTGATGTGTATGGGGATGTATCCATCACCTGAAAACAAATTACAGTCAGTGCTCCAACACCGGCGCTTAATATGAGCCAGTTGGGTCCGTTGATCGGCACCGGCACTTAGTTGTCAGCACTGGCACTTATGACACTTTGCCATGTGGTGCTGATGTTTGTCTGATTTAGAGTGTGCACAACAACAGTGTTTTGCTAATTCAATATAGTTAAAAATGCCTACTACCTGCCTCCCATGCTAATCTTATAGCTTTGGGGGCCTGGAATAGTCTGAATTGGTACTGCCATGGGTAGCGCTAGCAGGGGCAATGGGTGGTGTAGGCTGCAGTGACCTCCTGATGAGGGCCTTGGCACTTATTTTTTTTTACTAATTAAGCATTGGCATTACTTGTCATCTCAACATTTAGTTATCCAATGTTAATCAAATATTGAAACGCTGGTCAATTCCCAATTTGAATTTATTGAATCATCAATGTTATAAAATCCTCAAATGTAAGAGCTCATATCAATCCATGTCAAGACAATGTAAAGACTTAGGCAGAGCATGCTTGCACAGTCCCAATTAATTTCTGGCAAGCAAGGCCCTTCATCAGGGGAAATTGCACCACAGAATCATGCACAAATGGGTACTAGCATCTTCTTCGGCCTACTTTTTATCCTTCTTTGCCCCGTCATCAGTTGCCAGGCATCTCCCTCATTCTCCTGAAGAGATGAACCATTTAGCGACTTTCTTTTATGAAAGAATCACGACTATTCAGGATTCCTTCTCAAGGGGGTCTCCAGATGATTATGCAGACTAATTAGCCCCTGCTGCAGAGCTTCCCTGAGGAGACATTCCTGCTCTCCTCCAGTTTCCTCAACTGCAACCTAAAGTATCCCTAGATATCATCAAGGGTCTTAATTTGGTATCCTCTGCTGACCGTGTCCAGCAAAATTACTGGCTTTGGTGGCCACAGTCTTAAATCCTGTGGTAAATATGGTACTTAATACCTCTTTAGCTGCTGGCCATATGCCTTCTATTTGGAAACATGCTAAAATTCCTCCACTACTTAAGAAGTCCTCTGCTGACCCCAAAGTGTTAGCAAACTACAGACCCATATCACTACTGCCGTCTTTCTCTAAGGTTCTGGAGAAATATGTGAATACAGTCATTTCGGACTGTGCTGAAAAAATAAACTTTTGCCAATCTGACTTCTGGGCTAACTATAGTACTAAAACCGCTCTGCTGGAGGTCTTGGAACATGTTAAGGAGAAGCTTGATCGGGGGTTAAAGCCATTGTAATTTTATTAGACCTGCCAGCAGCATTTGATACTGTACCTTATGACAGGCTCCTGGATAGGCTGCAAGAACTTGGAATAGGTTGCTCTGCCTTAGAATGCCTCACTTTCTTCCTAAAGGACAGAAGTCGGGAAGTTTGGGCTCCTCTTTTTGTGGCCTCCATCCCCAGTCTGGAAGTGGGGGTTCCGCAGGTCTCTATATTGAGACCCACTCTTTTCAATTTATACATGTCCCTTTGGCACCACTGGCAAAAGAATGTAGGGCAAAAGTAATTTCATATGCAGACGATACACAGCTTCTTTTCACCTGCGATAGGGGAGCGGACTTTGAGGGTGAGAAGATTAGAACTTGCCTCACTAGGGTGTTTAAGTGGCTAAGGAGGAATCAATTGAAATGTAATCCAGAGAAGTTTGAAATTATCTTTTTGGCTCCCTTCTTTCTGAAGAGTGGAGACACTGGTGGCCTGAGGATATGTCTCTTCCTCTCTCTGCACAAAATATTGTAAAAAATCTGGGCATGATGATGGATGGTACTCTCTCAATGAGATCCCAAGTCCTGTCGGTAGTAGGCACCTGCTTCGGCCTTCTGCGTATGCTGAGGAAACTTCTTCCCCTTCTACCATTAGATTACAGAAATACCGTCATCCAGGCATTGGTCACTTCCAGACTAGATTATGCTAATGTTCTGTACCTAGGCCTTCTTGAGTGTCTTCTCAATCATTTACAGGTGGCCCAAAATGCAGCCGCTATAATGGTACTTATGCTTAAGCCCAGGACTCATTTATCCCTGCACCTCAAGGCATTACACTGGCTGAAAGTAAAAATGAGGAATAGGTTTAAGTCTCTGGTGCTGTTCTTCAAGGCCCTGCATGGTAGTGGTGCAGTGTATCTCGGAAGCAGACTAACCCAATATGCACCATCAAGAACCTTGAGGTCATCCTCTTTGGGCCTGGCTCCCATTCCTAGATTGTTGGACCTGTCAGCCCTAGGGTGGTCTCCCCTTCCATTTTTGTATCGGGCCTCATTTTTTCCACCCTCATTTTTATGTTGGACTAGGTCTCCGGGCACCTTTTCATTGCCAATCAGTGTTAAGGTGCAGGTGCTTCCTTCTCCCAAGATGGCTGGCACAGGCCCCTGCGACTGCAGAGTGGTCTTTCATAGTAGCACCCTAGCTGCCAGGAGCTGGCTGGAACCCCACAACAATGTTGCGACTCCAGCCCGCCTTTTTGTCCCATAGGTAGAGTGGGGAAGCTCCTGGAATGTGCTGGAACCTTCTAGAAGGGAGGTGTGGTTTTTCTTTTGCCGCCTTGGCTAGAGGTCACCTGACCTAGGGCTACTTAAGGGACGGGAGGGAAACTTTTGTGGTGAGTTCGCCATTGGGGTGAAGCAGAGCTGGAAGAATCCATCAGGAGAGTAGGCGGTAGCCCCTTAGCGAGGGACTTATGCCTCTGAGAGTGACAGGATTTAGGTGCTGGCTCTTAAGTGAGTGAGGGACCCTGTGAAACCCACTGATCTTGCCCAGCAGTAGGAGGACCCAGAGACTCTCTACCAGCCTGACTAGGAAGGATCTAGTCGCCCTCTCCATTCCTAACCCCCTGTAACAGAACCCCTTAAGGGCGCCAGATACATCTGCGCCAATAAGACTTCCCCTAACAGCTGAAACCTATTCACCAAGCACTGAGACTGCGTGTCCAGATTGAACTCTGAAACCTATTCACCAAGCACTGAGACTGCGTATCCAGATTGAACTCTGAAACCTATTCACCAAGCACTGAGACTGCGTGACCAGACTGACCCCTGAACCCTGATGCAAAGCTGACTGGAGAACCACCGGGGATCGACCAGGTATTAGCGCTGTGACCCCTGCGCTTCCTGCCCTGGTCTGGGACCCCCGGCAGCGTGCTCCGCTGAGCACAGAACCCCATCCTTAATTTGAGCCCCCCCCTGTGACGGCGACGCCAGCGCGCTCACCGCTGTGACCTGGAGGCCTGGAGAAGTGCCCTGCCGTGTCACGAGGCCCGCGG
Organism: Triturus cristatus; assembly: GCF_964204655.1. Lineage (NCBI taxonomy): Eukaryota > Metazoa > Chordata > Amphibia > Caudata > Salamandridae > Triturus > Triturus cristatus. The sequence continues at coordinate 1,843,675,663 of NC_140590.1, forward strand.
AGAAGCCCGGGGCCCCGTCGCTGCCGTCGCAGCTGCGTGAGGAGGTGTGCAAGGCCGGGGCCGAGTTCCCCATCATCGTGAGAGCGGACGCCTGCTGACGCCGAGATCGAGGTAAGCCCGGAGGCTGAAATCGCCCCCGGTGCGCCCCCTGCGGGTTGGGAGCCACACCGCACCCTTAGCCGGGATTCCTCTCCGTGGGATTCCACCCCCCTGTCTTCACGACGGAAGAGACCCCGCCGAGGGATCCTTCCCGTGTGCCCCCTCGAGCGATACTGAAGCGTGGTGCCCAACGAACTGCACCGGAGCTCCCCGCTGGAAGCTCCGTTTCAAAGTACTGAGTGTCGTTGATTACGAGTGGCGCTTGATGCTATGTGCTCCGTTTCAAAGTACTGAGTGTCCTTGATTACGAGTGGCGCTTTATGCTATATGCTCCGTTTCAAAGTACTGAGTGTCATTGATTACGAGTGGCGCTCTATGTTATACGCTCCGCTCCAAGGTACTGAGAGTCATAAATTACGAGTGGCGCTTTGTGTTTACATGCCCTGCCTTAAAGTGTTACGTGCTATCAAGTCAGAGTAGCGCGCTGTTATTCATGAGCCAGGTCAAAGTGTTACGTGCTATCAAGTCCGAGTAGCGCGCTGTTATTCATGAGCCAGGTTGAAGTGTTACGTGCTATCAAGTCCGAGTAGCGCGCTGTTATTCCTGTGCCATATTGATGTGTTAAACGCTATTGATTACGAGTAGCGCTCTGTTATTTATATTCCCTAATACAGTGCTATGTGCCAGAGATCACGAGTAGCTCTCCATGCTAGGTGCCCCGTTCTGAGGTCGTCACCGGGTAACGCGCCCCACGCGCGTGTGCAGCTACGTGAGTGGTAGTTGTGCCCCAGGCAGTACTGTCATTTCATAAATTGCATATGTGGTAGAAACAGCCTGTATAGCTCATGACCGATATGTACATCGCTAGCTATTGTATTATTCGCATATGAAATGTACTGCTACCTCATGAACTGCATTTAACGTGACCTACTTGGATAAACTTGAGTATTTACATAATTCCTACAGTGTGGCATCACTTATTGTGTGTGTTCCTCGTCGCATGTGAGGTGCGTGTTGTATGGTTGCTTTACACACAGACCTTTGGTGGCCCGACCGCTCGTGTCACGTTACCGCCCCATAGGGCCTGGAAACCCCAGGTCCAACATTTTGTTGGCGAGCGGTGGGATCCTTAGGAGCTGTGACCATACAGCACCCTTCTGTAAGCCAGAGGGCGCCACAATTAAACGCCTAATTGTTCCAGAGCTCTGAAACAATTGATTGCTGCATTTTTTTATTTCCACTGTCCAGGTTGAGAGTACAGAAAGCCTGGTTAGCTGAGAACTGTTACCTATACCCTAAGAAATTTTCTCCTTAGTGTCTAGGTCCCCAACTGCCAGAATGGAATTCCGGTTAGCTGACCTCGAGGGGTACTCAGTGAAGCAACTAAGGGAGTTCAGGCAGGGGATGGGGGTGCCTTGGGTACGGAAGGCCAAAGGACCGGAACTCCGCACCGCCATTAGGGCATGGGTAGAGGCCCACCCAGACGGGAGAGGGGATGAGGGACAGGAGGCACCAGATGCACCTGAGGAGGAGAGCGCCCAAGAAGTGACCGACATATTGAATGTAGATGTGTCTGAAAATGTGCTCCCAGGGAGACGTTCTGGGGCCAGTAGTAGGACAGGGTCGAGGAGGAGCGCGTCCCCAGAGGAGTACGAGGACTGGAGGGAAGAGAGGCAGTTAAGGTGGGAGCTGGCCAAGTTAGAACAAGATAAAGAAATGGAAAGGGCCAGATTGGAACATGAGAAAGAAAGGGAAAACAAGAGATGGGCAATGGAGGAAAAGAAGCTGGCGCACGAGCTTCAGCTAAAAGAGCTGGAGTTACGCGCCCTCCAAGTGAACATGTCCAATAAGGACAATGGTGGCAGCATACCTAAGGAACCTCAAGAGCCAAAGTTCTACCTACCTAGAGAGGTAATTGCCAATTACACAGTGGGGGACGACATCATGAAATGGTTGGAGGCATACGAGGTAGCCTTTAACGGCCCATGGGGTACCCGAGAGTAATTGGGGAGGTGGTTTATACCGGTATATACCTCCCAATGTTAGGGACACCCTGTTATATTTGGCCAAGGCGGATCAGGTAAGGTATGCCCCCATGAAAGAGGCCTTGTTAAAGAAGTTTGGTCTCAACCCCGAGAGGTACAGGCAAAAGTTTCGTGGCATCCATAAGCTGTCCACACAGACATGGGTAGATTTTTTCGACTATGCGAGGAAGGCACTAGACGGTTGGGTGCCTGGCAGCGAGGTGCAGGACTACCAAGGGTTGTACGATCTTTTTTTAAGGGAGCACCTCTTGGATAAGAGCTTTCCGGAGCTGCGCCAACATCTGGTGGACCGCAAGTTAATGGATCCCCGTGAGCTTGCGGAGGAGGCAGATATTTGGGTGAGCACCCGGGTGTCTCACAAGGGCCCCGGGGGAGATGGCTCGAAAGGCGGACAGGGTTTCCCCCAGAAGAAAGAGGGGGGAGATAAAAAGGTGGAGTTCTCGAAAGGTCCCCAAAATAAGTTTGGGAAGGGAGTAGGAACCCCACCCCCGTCCAATTCCACAAAACCCACTTACTCTGACAGGAGTCAGCAGCCTAGGATTGTGCGGTGTTACGAGTGTGGGGAGATTGGACACTACAGGGGAGATCCCAAGTGTCGCAAGCGACCACCAGCCCCAATGGGTGGGAAAAGTCCCGGGGTGAGTAGTATAGCGCTTGGGGTGGAGCTGCCCTTAGATAGGGAAGGGGAGTGGACAGGCCTGATGCTGGTTTCACTCGGGGATAGAGAGGTGGTCCCCGTAGTGTCCCTGCCCCCGAACACTGCTAAATATCAGCAGAGGGTGAGAATTAATGGGGAGGAGGTGGAAGCTCTGAGAGACACAGGGGCCAGCATGACCACTGTCGTGCGGCGGCTGGTGTCCCCAGACCGAGTAGTCCCCGAGGAGTTCCATCCGGCCGTATTGGCTGACGGCAGTATGAGTCACTATCCAGTGGCTTGTGTTCCATTTGAGTGGGGAGGAGTCAGAGGCCTACTGAGAGTTGCTGTGAGCCCTGCCTTGCCTGTGGGGTGTTTGCTAGGGAACGACCTGGAGCACACCAAGTGGAAAGATGTCGAGTTTCACGCTCACACCGAGATGCTGGGATTACCAGGGTGGACTTGCGTGAGCACGCGGTCCATGGCTGCCCGGCATGGAACTCACCCTGGGTTGGAGCCTGGAATCATGGCCCAACCCAAAGCCCAACGTGGAAGGAAGAAGGTGGTAGAGGACATGCCTCGTAAGATGGATGGGGAGGCGGCAGAGGTGCCCCCGGAGTCCGCGGAGGTAGATGTCGTTCCTGTGGAGGACTTGCCGACCCTTGCTGACTGGCATGTGGAAGGAGGGCCTACCCGGGAAGAATTTTGTCAGGCACAAAGGGCGTGCCCCACGCTTGAAGGCATGCAGCGGCAGGCCGAAGCCCAAGTGGCCAGTCAGGAACTGGGAGGTTATCACGTGTATTGGGAGGATGGTCTCCTATACAGTGAGCCCAGGGTGCCGGTACATGGATCTTCGAGGGCCATAGTGGTCCCCCAATGTTACCGGCCTTTCTGCTGGAGTTAGCGCACGAGATACCCTTGGCCGGACACCTGGGTCAGGACAAAACCTTTGCACGGTTGGTCCCCCATTTTTATTGGCCCAGGATGAGGATTGCATCAGACACCTTTTGCAAGACCTGCAAGTCTTGTCAGGCTAGTGGCAAGACGGGGACTAAGTTGAAGGTCCCGTTGGAACCGCTCCCCGTGGTCGGGACCCCTTTTGAGAGGGTCGGATCGATATTGTTGGGCCATTGGACCCTCCGACCGCAGCGGGACACCGGTTCATCTTGGTTTTGGTGGACCATGCCACAAGGTACCCAGAGGCTATTCCTCTGAGGACCATCACTGCACCGGTGGTGGCGCGGGCACTGTTGGGGATTTTTACCCGAGTGGGATTCCCCAAGGTCATGGTGTCGGACAGGGGCACCAATTTCATGTCGGCCTACATGCAGGCCATGTGGAAGGAGTGTGGGGTGACCTACCGGTTCTCCACCCCTTACCATCCCCAGACTAACGGACTTGTAGAGCGCTTCAATAAGACATTGAAGGGGATGATCCGAAGCCTACCAGAGGGCTTGAGGCATAAATGGGACGTCCTCCTCCCCTGCTTGTTATTCTCCTATCGGGAGGTACCGCAGAAGGGAGTCGGGTTCAGCCCGTTTGAATTGCTCTATGGCCATCCCGTTCGGGGGCCCCTCAGTTTAGTGAAAGAGGGGTGGGAGAAGACTTCACAGAAGCTTCCCCGTGACATTGTCAGCTACATGCTGGCGTTCCGCAGCCAGATGGCCAAGCTGTGGAAGGCAGCCACAGAGAACCTGGAGGCTAGCCAGACCGTGATGAAGGAGTGGTATGACCGCAACGCTCGGACGGTTGAGTTAGACGTGGGACAGAAGGTGTGGGTTATGGAACCTGGGAGCTTTGTGCCCTCCAGGACCGGTGGACTGGCCCGTTCGACATTGTGGAGCGGCGAGGCCAGACCACGTACGTTGTGGATATGAAAACCCCCCGTCAGCCCCTCAGGGTGCTCCACGTCAACCGCCTGAAGCCGCACCATGACCGATCAGAGCTTGCTCTCCTTATGGTGACGGATGGGAGCGAGGAGGAAGAGAGTGAAGCTCTTCCTGACCTTCTTGCGGTACAAGAGAAGGATGGTTCGGTGGAAGGTGTAGTCCTCTCCCTATCCTTGACCCCAGAGCAACAGAGGGACTGTCGCCATGTCCTGGGACAGTTCGCCTCGTTGTTCTCCCTCACGCCTGGAATCACTCATCTGTGTACCCATGATGTGGACACAGGGGACAGCCCCCCGGTGAAGAACAAGTCTTACCGGCTCTCTGACCGAGTGAAGGATAGCATCCAGCGTGAGGTGGCAAAGATGCTGGAGCTGGGGGTGATAGAACCTTCCAGAAGCCCGTGGGCTAGTCCAGTGGTGTTGGTGCCGAAAGCGGCCCCACCGGGTACGACACCGGAACTTCGGTTCTGTGTGGACTACCAAGGGTTGAACTCTGTCACGAAGACAGATGCTCACCCCATCCCACGTGCAGACGAGCTGGTGGACCGGCTGGGAGCAGCCCGGTACCTCAGCACCATTGACCTGACATCCAGATATTGGCAGATTGCCATGGCCGATGGAGCAAGGGAGAAGACAGCGTTCTCCACCCCGAGGGCCACTACCAGTTTCGAGTGATGCCCTTTGGGCTCAAAAATGCTCCGGCCACATTCCAGCGGTTAGTGAATCAGGTACTATCTGGCCTGGAGTCCTTCTCAGCGGCCTACCTGGATGACATAGCTGTCTTCAGTGGCACCTGGGAGGACCATCTGCAACACCTCCAGGAGGTATTGCAGGCGCTGCAACGTGCTGGCTTAACCATTAAAGCCAGCAAGTGCCAGATTGGACAGGGATCTGTCGTGTACCGGGGACACCTGGTGGGCGGAGGTAAGGTGCAACCCCTCCAGGCCAAAATAGAGACCATCTTGACTTGGGAGCCCCCCAAGACCCAAACAGACGTCCGAGCTTTCCTCGGCCTCACTGGGTATTACCGCCGGTTCATCAAGGGATATGGTACCATCGTAGCCCCCTTGACGGAATTGACCTCAAAGAAGCAACCACGCAAGGTCATATGGACAGCTGCATGCCAAGAAGCCTTTGACACGCTGAAACAGGCGATGTGTACCGCTCCAGTACTAGCAACACCCGATTTCAGCAAGGAATTTATTGTTCAGACAGATGCCTCAGAGCACAGCATAGGTGCGGTGCTCTCACAACTCAATGCCGAGGGCCAAGATCAACCTGTAGCCTTCATATCCAGGAGACTCATCCCTCGGGAACGGCGATGGAGTACCATTGAGAGAGAAGCCTTCGCGGTGGTCTGGGCACTGAAGAAGTTGAGGCCATACCTCTTAGGCACTCACTTCCTTATCCAGACCGACCACCGCCCTCTTCGCTGGCTCATGCAGATGAGAGGCGAAAACCCCAAGTTGTTAAGGTGGTCCATTTCCCTACAGGGGATGGATTTTCGGGTGGAACACCGGCCCGGAGTTGACCACGCCAATGCTGACAGTCTCTCCAGGTTTTTCCGCCTTAGTGACGAGAACTCCCTAGAGGTTAGGTAGCTCTCCCCTCTTTCGGCTGGGGGGGACGCATGTTGGACCTGTCAGCCCTAGGGTGGTCTCTCCTTCCATTTTTGTATCGGGCCTCATTTTTTCCACCCTCATTTTTATGTTGGACTAGGTCTCCGGGCACCTTTTCATTGCCAATCAGTGTTAAGGTGCAGGTGCTCCCTTCTCCCAAGATGGCTGCCACAGGCCCCTGCTACTGCAGAGTGGTCTTTCATAGTAGCACCCTAGCTGCCAGGAGCTGGCTGGAACCCCACAACAATGTTGCGACTCCAGCCCGCCTTTTTATCCCATAGGTAGAGTGGGGAATTCCTGGAATGTGCTGGAAACTTCTAGAAGGGAGGTGTGGTTTTTCTTTTGCCGCCTTGGCTAGAGGTCACCTGACCTAGGGCTACTTAAGAGAGGGAGGGAAACTGTTGTGGTGAGTTGGCCATTGGGGTGAAGCAGAGCTGGAAGAATCCACCAGGAGTGTAGGCGGTAGGGCCTAGCCAGGGACTTATGCCTCTGAGACTGACAGGATTTAGGTGCTGCCTCTTAAGTGAGTGAGGGACCCTGTGAAACCCACCGATCTTGCCCAGCAGTAGGAGGACCCAGAGACTCTCCGCCAGCTTGACTAGGAAGGATCTAGTCGCCCTCTCCATTCCTAACCCCCTGTAACAGAACCCCTTAAGGGCGCCAGATACATCTGCGCCAATAAGGCTTCACCTAACAGCTGAAACCTATTCACCAAGCACTGAGACTGCATGTCCAGATTGAACTCTGAAACCTATTCACCAAGCACTGAGACTGCGTGTCCAGATTGAACTCTGAAACCTATTCACCAAGCACTGAGACCGCGTGACCAGACTGACCCCTGATGCAAAGCTGACTGGAGAACCACTGGGGATCGACCAGGTATTAGCGCTGTGACCCCTGCGCTTCCTGCCCTGGTCTGGGACCCCCGGCAGCGTGCTCCGCTGAGCACAGAACCCCATCCTTAATTTGAGCCCCCCCCCCTGTGACGGCGACGCCAGCGCGCTCACCGCTGTGGCCTGGAGGCCTGGAGAAGTGCCCTGCCGTGTCACGAGGCCCGCGGAGAAGCCCGGGGCCCCGTCGCTGCCGTCGCAGCTGCGTGAGGAGGTGTGCAAGGCCGGGGCCGAGGTAAGCCCGGAGGCTGAAATCGCCCCCGGTGCGCCCCCTGCGGGTTGGGAGCCACACCGCACCCTTAGCCGGGATTCCTCTCCGTGGGATTCCACCCCCCTGTCTTCACGACGGAAGAAACCCCGCCGAGGGATCCTTCCCGTGTGCCCCCTCGAGCGATACTGAAGCGTGGTGCCCAACGAACTGCACCGGAGCTCCCCGCTGGAAGCTCCGTTTCAAAGTACTGAGTGTCGTTGATTACGAGTGGCGCTTGATGCTATGTGCTCCGTTTCAAAGTACTGAGTGTCGTTGATAACGAGTGGCGCTTGATGCTATGTGCTCCGTTTCAAAGTACTGAGTGTCATTGATTACGAGTGGCACTTTATGCTATATGCTCCGTTTCAAAGTACTGAGTGTCATTGATTACGAGTGGCGCTCTATGTTATACGCTCCGCTGCAAGGTACTGAGAGTCATCAATTACGAGCGGCGCTTTGTGTTTACATGCCCTGCCTTAAAGTGTTACGTGCTATCAAGTCCGAGTAGCGCGCTGTTATTCATGAGCCAGGTCAAAGTGTTACGTGCTATCAAGTCCGAGGAGCGCGCTGTTATTCATGAGCCAGGTTGAAGTGTTACGTGCTATCAAGTCCGAGTAGCGCGCTGTTATTCATGAGCCAGGTCAAAGTGTTACGTGCTATCAAGTCCGAGTAGCGCGCTGTTATTCATGAGCCAGGTTGAAGTGTTACGTGCTATCAAGTCCGAGTAGCGCGCTGTTATTCCTGTGCCATATTGATGTGTTAAACGCTATTGATTACGAGTAGCGCTCTGTTATTTATATTGCCTAATACAGTGCTATGTGCCAGAGATCACGAGTAGCTCTCCATGCTAGGTGCCCCGTTCTGAGGTCGTCACCGGGTAACGCGCCCCACGCGCGTGTGCAGCTACGTGAGTGGTAGTTGTGCCCCAGGCAGTACTGTCATTTCATAAATTGCATATGTGGTAGAAACAGCCTGTATAGCTCATGACCGATATGTACATCGCTAGCTATTGTATTATTCGCATATGAAATGTACTGCTACCTCATGAACTTCATTTAACGTGACCTACTTGGATAAACTTGAGTATTTACATAATTCCTACAGTGTGGCGTCACTTATTGTGTGTGTTCCTCGTCGCATGTGAGGTGCGTGTTGTATGGTTGCTTTACACACAGACCTTTGGTGGCCCGACCGCTCGTGTCACGTTACCGCCCCATAGGGCCTGGAAACCCCAGGTCCAACATAGATATACTGTGCCCGATCTGGAGGCAGTTGTGGGAAGCCTAAGCCTGGAACCTTCTTCTGATGAATCTCAGAACTGTGACTGACCTAGCCATTTTTAAGAAATTGCTTAAAACCCGGTTATTCCGTAACTGACCTAGCCATTTTTAAGATGCTGCTTAAAGCCTGGTATTCTGCATCCAGGGGCGTCTGCCGGATAGACGGAGGCTATTAGCGCCGGGACACTCTTGTTGAGTAGCTGGGCGCTCTATAAATGCACTCATTCATTCAATGTGGGACACTTAACCTAGTGTCCAGTGTTTCCACCATGATATGCTCACTCAGATCTACTCCCTTCAGACAGTCCATTAAGTTATGGCAAACTAAAGTCACTTTTGCCATGCTGTCCAGCATTGTCACTGCCCATTTCCCGTTCAGAAGCAGTGTCCTTAAGATCCAGGACATGCCTGACCTTAAGTCAGGCTACCTTCTTCTTTTTGCATTGAGGCTTGCAAGGATTGGGTTTATCATTTTTAATGATGTAGTCAGATGAGCATTGTGAGACCTTCTTCGGTTTCACATGCTCCTCTGATCTGCACTCTGACCATCCACCTCTCGCTGAGCACTTTTGCCATTACTCCTGGAAGGAACGAGACAAACGTGAATCAATCTTCTGATACCTGTCAGGTGGTGTACTATTATCATCCTTTCTGAGATTATAATATTTTTCAATGACTTCCTGTTGAGGAGAACCACCCTGTGATTTAATTTTGTCTTTGTTTTTCTTATTGTCCCACTTCTTCTTTGTTGTAATATTGGGTGCTTGCTTACAGTTATCCTTTTCAGATTTACTCTTTAATTGTGGTCACCAGGTCTGGCTCCCAAATTATCTCCACCCAGCGTAGCACAGGTTTCTTTGATAATTTTTGGTAATTCGCACTCCTGTTGTGCTAGGGTAAAATCCCTTAGGCATATAGCCAACACTGCTGCTTCACTCAATATAATAACGGATACCGGAAAATTGCCCATCAGTTTTTATCCCTGAGTCCAGGGCAGGTGCTGCTCCATACTCATTCTGGATCTGTTTAAGCACATCTGGCCATACAGCCAATGAAGGGGTACAGTGTGTTCTGGTAAATACTGAAGCAAAGACTGTAACAAACGTTCTGCAGTCTTCCACAGGGTGAGCCATTTTCATCGGTAAGCATATTGTTAATATTCAGTGCTTTTCCTGCGGTCCCATGTGAGAAAACACTGTCTCAAGCTGGTTTGTTTTTTGTGCAATCCAGAATGGAATCTTCTCCCGTCTGATAGGACCCTTACCCATGACTGCATTTAGTGTTTATGGGCTGATGCCCGTTGCAGCCAATTGTGGTTGTGCAGCTTGAGCAGTCCAAGCATGGTTAAGTGTTAGAGTAAACATAATGAACGGTGTCAAACATCTTATATGGTTACTAAATGTTTGTAAGGTGTCTGCACCTGTGCTGCTGATAAATTATCTATATTAGGACACAGTGTGTATCCAGCTAAGATTGCCCGCGTCACTCCCTCATTGCTAAGGGGACTGATTCTAGCATTGTTATCTGCCGCCGGGAATGTAACCCAAGAATACAACACCTCTGCCCTATATGCTTTAGGAGCCTCAACCACAAAAGTGACATCTCCACCTCTAGGTGTGGGACCATGTTGTAATAGTTTCTGAGTTACTGCATGTCTGCAGTTCTCAGCAATGTTGAGTGCTGAAGCTCCTTTGTCTCAAGACATTATTGTAAATGAATTACAGAGAGGGTTACACAATGTGAATAGATCCTTTGAAAAGTTCAGGCTTCAACAATTTATAGTCAATACATAAGATTTACCTACTCTGCTGAGGAGGATTGTCCCTACCAGCACAGACGTCGCAGGTTAGAGGTAAGTAGGGGTCCCTGAGAATCCACAAGATCATGCAATCCATTAAATAAGAACCCATTCTACCAATGTTGGCAGTGCCATGTCAGATACTTTCCACTTTCCAGTAGGAACTGCATGTTTATTGGGCAACATAAACTTCAGGATGCTGCCAAACTGATTCCGTGCACCCCCTCAGGATATGTTGACCTAGAGACCAGCTAGCTCACAGTGCCACCATAAGTGCCCTTAAACCTAGACAGGTAGCACAAGACTTGAGCAACCAGAGAACTTAACAACCCTGACTCCCCCAGAAATTGTGGTAACAGATCTAGAACCCTTTCGCTCAGTCACTTGTGCTCTCTCTCAGAGAAATATACAAAGAATACACAGGGGACCGTTTTCAATATTTATTGAACCAGTGTGATTCTTGTAAAGAATACATGTGCTGCAATGATCAATAGACAAAAGCAGCTGAAAGTAATTAGTAGTACAAGGACAGTGACCAAAATAAATAGTTCCACCATCTTGCTAAAACAAAGTATCTATGCAGGCATATAAAACAATATATAGCTACAGTGTACTCCTACTATGCATTCCCTAACCTGCATGCCTAGGGTGTGTGTATTTGTTCTGCCAAGAATCCCCTAACTGGATGATCCAAACCCCATTACCTGATTGGAAAGTATTTAGGTCTATACTTGGTCACTGGTTGGACATCCTTTCTTGTAGAATGATCAACTAGCAGCTGGGCTGAGACTTCAGTGTGTAGTGAGCTCGCAATGACAGCAAGTGCCCCTCTGCCTCAACCCAGAAATGCTTTTTTATTTATAACAAAAAGCATCCTCACCCAGTGAGACCTTATTCAGGCTGCCATTGTTTCTGATCTATCGGTGTATGTGCGCTCAATAAATTAATTTAACATAACATAACATTTGATAGCGATGTCATGGCATGGACGAAAAACAATCATATTTGCACATTGTATGTTCAGACCTTGTACGGAATGTTCAAAGTGTCGTGTTAGTGTTCTGACAAAGTGGAATTTGAAAGCAATGTAGTTTCATAGAAACTAATCCTGCACTGTCATACACACAAATGTGTGCCAAAAGTAATTGTGTGAAGGAGAAGGCAAGTTAGGAAAATGTACGTATGTAAAAATGGCAGCTTTTATAATCAGGCACAACTTCAAAAATACTTATCATAGATATCTACTGTGTAAACATGTCAGACAGCATGTAGATGTGTCCTATGTATCAGGACTTGGTCAATATTTGCAATAACACATAGAATTTGAAGATACATGTGTAAATCAATGGTCAACAGTATCTATCACAGATTTGTCAAAACTGTGCGAAATGTGTATGAGTTTGCCTGCATACATAACACACATGTACAGCTATTTCTGAGCAACAACCTGCAAAATCATTTAATTTAATTTTTGGACTTTCAGGTGACTAAGGATATGGGTGCAGGCGTGGGTCATGACCCCATTTACCCATCCCCAGATGAAGGATGAATAAAGATATAACACAGCACACACCAAGACGAGGAATGTTGTGGAGAGGACTTTTGGTGTTCTAAAGTCCAGGTTCAGGTAGCTGTATATTTAAGGCAGAAGACTGTTGTACTTCCCTCCTATGGTGTGCAGATTAATCCTGTTGGTGCTATATTGCACAACATCTGTGTAAAAACAAATGTCTCATGGGACTACGAGCCACTAAATGCAAAGGAACTGGATGAGGGTGAAGACAATGGAGAGATCCATTACACAATGATCGGTCAGGGGAGACATGACCAGATTGTGGCCAATTATTTAAATTAAACTGTATCACCTGATGGTAATTCTGACAGAAAATATGTCAATTTATAAACACATTTTGGAACTCATTCATTGTGTTGTGTGTATGTAAAAATCTAGTCACTCACATCTTCTCAACTAGATTTTGGCCTCAACAAGTAACAATCATGTTGTCTGAGCTGTTGATCCCCATGATCCATAAACCCCAAAAATAAAACAATCAAAGCAACAAGCCATTGTGATGCCATGTACTGCATGAAAGGGACAGGTCAGGATCGCCATATATCTACTTAGTAATGGTCCATTTCTTCCCTCACACACTTAAGCAGTGCAGTGCAGAACAGCTAGCAGTCTCGCAGTGTTTTGCAGTCGCAAAGTGTGTTTTATATGGTACTCAGTGAATGATGGATGTCACATCTTCTAAAATGTCAGTAACTGAGGCAATTACCATTCAGCCCTGGCTCACCTGATTGGAAAGTATTTAGGTCTATACTTGGTCACTGGTTGGACATCCTTTCTTGTAGAATGATCAACTAGCAGCTGGGCTGAGACTTCAGTGTGTAGTGAGCTCGCAATGACAGCAAGTGCCCCTCTGCCTCAACCCAGAAATGCTTTTTTATTTATAACAAAAAGCATCCTCACCCAGTGAGACCTTATTCAGGCTGCCATTGTTTCTGATCTATCGGTGTATGTGCGCTCAATAAATTAATTTAACATAACATAACATTTGATAGCGATGTCATGGCATGGACGAAAAACAATCATATTTGCACATTGTATGTTCAGACCTTGTACGGAATGTTCAAAGTGTCGTGTTAGTGTTCTGACAAAGTGGAATTTGAAAGCAATGTAGTTTCATAGAAACTAATCCTGCACTGTCATACACACAAATGTGTGCCAAAAGTAATTGTGTGAAGGAGAAGGCAAGTTAGGAAAATGTACGTATGTAAAAATGGCAGCTTTTATAATCAGGCACAACTTCAAAAATACTTATCATAGATATCTACTGTGTAAACATGTCAGACAGCATGTAGATGTGTCCTATGTATCAGGACTTGGTCAATATTTGCAATAACACATAGAATTTGAAGATACATGTGTAAATCAATGGTCAACAGTATCTATCACAGATTTGTCAAAACTGTGCGAAATGTGTATGAGTTTGCCTGCATACATAACACACATGTACAGCTATTTCTGAGCAACAACCTGCAAAATCATTTAATTTAATTTTTGGACTTTCAGGTGACTAAGGATATGGGTGCAGGCGTGGCTCATGACCCCATTTACCCATCCCCAGATGAAGGATGAATAAAGATATAACACAGCACACACCAAGACGAGGAATGTTGTGGAGAGGACTTTTGGTGTTCTAAAGTCCAGGTTCAGGTAGCTGTATATTTAAGGCAGAAGACTGTTGTACTTCCCTCCTATGGTGTGCAGATTAATCCTGTTGGTGCTATATTGCACAACATCTGTGTAAAAACAAATGTCTCATGGGACTACGAGCCACTAAATGCAAAGGAACTGGATGAGGGTGAAGACAATGGAGAGATCCATTACACAATGATCGGTCAGGGGAGACATGACCAGATTGTGGCCAATTATTTAAATTAAACTGTATCACCTGATGGTAATTCTGACAGAAAATATGTCAATTTATAAACACATTTTGGAACTCATTCATTGTGTTGTGTGTATGTAAAAATCTAGTCACTCACATCTTCTCAACTAGATTTTGGCCTCAACAAGTAACAATCATGTTGTCTGAGCTGTTGATCCCCATGATCCATAAACCCCAAAAATAAAACAATCAAAGCAACAAGCCATTGTGATGCCATGTACTGCATGAAAGGGACAGGTCAGGATCGCCATATATCTACTTAGTAATGGTCCATTTCTTCCCTCACACACTTAAGCAGTGCAGTGCAGAACAGCTAGCAGTCTCGCAGTGTTTTGCAGTCGCAAAGTGTGTTTTATATGGTACTCAGTGAATGATGGATGTCACATCTTCTAAAATGTCAGTAACTGAGGCAATTACCATTCAGCCCTGGCTCACTGCACTGAGGTCTACTGGTTCACACACCTCTTCAACTGCCCAACATCAGGTTGTTCAGGAAATCTGAGCATGACAAACCCATGTGCAGAATGCATGTGTCTGTGCAAGACATATACAACACATAGGTTGCAATGTTAAACAGTGTGCACATGGGTGATGTGTATGTGCTGCTACTTTGAGTTTTACGTGGCACACTCTACTACAGTTCGAAGGTATTGTAGAATTAAACAGTAGTTTAGATTAACAAGTATTGTTACGCAGTGCAATAAATTAACTTGCTGCACTGCATTGCGTAACAGGGAAGGGGCAGGAATAAGCTGTATTTAAAATAAAATGGCACATTGCAGCTTTTTCCCCTGTGTTGCTTCTGTTTTGGCTGTCTAGCGCCAATGCAGACATCCTTGCACCATGGTGTAGAGGTGCTTGTTTTGCATGCAGGATTGCTTTTTGTGCATGAGGGGGCACCTTCCAGCAAATAACAAATCCTGAGTGGCGTATTCCTTGAGCTGCGTGTGCTGCAGGATGCAGCACACATTGAAAGTGGACGACACAGGGTTAACTAATGTTTACACTCCTAATTATGCTTCTCCTGGGAAGGTGTATCTTTTTGGACCAATACCAGGTTTACCAGGTATTTTAAGTCCGAAAATGCATCTAAATCCATAAGAGTTGCATGGGAACACCCAAGTCATGGCGAAGAGTAAGGCAATGAAGCAATTTGTGATGCCATGCCTCAATTGAGATTTAAGAAGCTACTCGGTACAATGCAAGGTGGCCTTGAGCGGCTTTACCAATATGATGTTTGTTTGTGTACCACATGTACCACGTTGTGTGGCGCAAGTACCATTCAACTGGGGTTATATATACACCCCTGAGTGAAGAAGTGTCTGTACTGTTATATTACATGGAGGACCAGGCCTAGTTTTGTGCGTAACAAATGACTGCCTGGTAAAAACATGAGGATTATTGAAATCACACCAGTTTGACAGTTCAGCAATCCTGCAAGTTGGGTGGAACACACATTGGAGTGTAGTGGAGCCAACCTGTCTCCATGCTTCCCTAAGTGTTTGATGCATCCGTGACACATCACAGGGAAGGGATGTTGACACATTGCAGTTAATGAGAGATTGGACTGATTATGGAATCAAAATGAGTGGGGCATAGGACCCAGTGTCAATTGTTACCTGCTCATATGACTGTGGGGGACATCCAGGTGTATACCCTGGTATGTATGGAAAAATTGATGTGTGAGGATTCCGCTCTAGTTTCCTACCTGCTGGTCCCCGGGCTGGGTGATAAGGACAGCACATGCATCCCTTGAACCCAGAC
The DNA here is from genome assembly GCF_964204655.1 of Triturus cristatus. NCBI lineage: Eukaryota > Metazoa > Chordata > Amphibia > Caudata > Salamandridae > Triturus > Triturus cristatus. Next base: position 1,843,691,385 of record NC_140590.1, read on the forward strand.
TGACTCCAAGGGAAATCTGCCTGGCCTCCTGTTATTAAGTCTCAGGTACATTAAAGACTTACTTCCAGCCTGCTTCAGCACCTGCACACTGCAATCTGTCACTCTGAACTGCCAAGTGGTGCCTGCCAGGCCTGGACCAATGGAATTGGGCCTAAGGTGCTTGGACAAGCAGAAGCCATGTTAAGTGTGTTAAATATATGAAATCACTGGTTTGTCTTAGTATTTATTATCAAATTCAGACCGTATGTAGCTGCACTATTGACAATGCAATGTTCACATCTTTGTCTTGTAGGCAAAATTGTCCCATTCGCTTGGGGAGAAGTTGACACCTTCAGGATCCCAGTGCAATTAGTAAGTGTAAAGACTACATGGTTGTAGCTATGTAAGGTCTGTGTGTGATCCATAATAGTTGTAAGATTGTGATGTGTATGGGGATGTACCCATCAACTGCAAAAAATTTTAGTCAGTTTGCCAACACCAGTACTGAATTTGAGCCGGTGTTTTCGGGTGCTTTGCACTTATGACAGTCTGCCACATGGTGGTGATGTTTGTCTGATTTAGAGCGAGCACAACCACATTGTTTTGCTAATTCAATATAGTTAAAAATGACTAATACCTGCCTCCCATGCTTCTCTTATAGCTTTAGGGGCCTTGAATAGTCTGAATCATCACACTTGTAGGAGTGTGATGGTTAATAGATGGTTATGTACCATCATTGGTAGGGCTAGCAGGGGCAATGGGTGGTGTAGACTTAAGTAGCCTCCTGATGAGGGACCTGGCACTTATGCTTTTACACATTAAGCACCGGCATTACATGTCATCTCAACATTTAGGCAACGTACTTTTACAGGTACTAAAAATCTGGGGCTTTGACATTGGTGGGATGATTATGTTTTACTCGATTCTATTATGCACTTGATCTTGGGAACCTAGGACCTGAATGCACTTAGGCTAGGTCACAAATCAGTCACTGTTTTTGCACTCCCACTACTTTGCAACTTTACATATTAATTTCCCAAAGTTACTGATTTACTAATCAGCACCAGCCAAGATGCCCTTGTGCAGACATCTGCAAAAATTCCTTTCTCATGAAAATTCATCACTGCGAGTCTCTCTGAGACTTTCTGCAAACAGATGCAAATGCTGGAATTAAGGCCTGTAAGAGCCTGGACTGCTGTGTGTCCCTCCCAATAGCCAAAGATTGAATTCTCAAGGTAGACCCTTTTGCTTGGGGACAGATTCTATTTTGAAAATGTATTACTACTACTTTCGGGCCTTAGTAACTGAACAGTTTCTTATGACTGCACTTACCGTAGCACATCACTGAAGGACGTGGCCCTCTAGGGCCACGTGGGTACTTATGACCACCTGCTATGCCTTTCCAAATGAAGAGTCGGTCAGACAGTTGAGAATACAAACAAGCATTTATTACCGTTACACTGCAGAGGAGCCCGTCATAACCTGCACCTTGAGATGGCTGGCGAGGGACTGACTCCCCAACATTCACTAATAGAAGATAAACTCTTCAGGACACTTCGGCAACACCTCTAGTGGAAAAGTACCAGTCTGAGCCGGGCACGAACAAAGGGGGCACAGAGAGATGAGCTAACACCTGCCAGATTGGCATGCCATTAGCGACCCAAGGCCACTGTGCAAAGTCTCAGTGCCTCCTAACGTGGGAGCAGAGCTACATGTATACAATGTAATGCAGAGCAAAATAATCTTACTGTTAGCAAGTCGAGTTGCAGCCTTGATCATGAACAGAAAATATAATGAAATGCAATGTTCTGCTGAGGCAAGCGATTCTGAATTCTAAGGTATAACATGAGCACTACATAGGCAGTCTTATTAGAATTGCGAAATAAAAAATGTAGTCACACTGGCTAACTAAAGCTTACATGCTGCAAGGATAACTCAGTGGGTTGTATACAAACGTGGCGACGGCTACAAACTTAGCATATAATGCTAACTAAATATGGCATAGAGTAAGAATAACAAAGCTAGGGGATTTTCAGACTAACATAAACACGTTGCATAGTGACTTGCCAAGAGAGGGGGGTGTCCATCACATGCCGCGTCCTTTGCAATTGGTGTGAGACCCAGAGTTTGCTTTGAGATTCTAAAAGACAATTCCAACTCCCAATATACTCAGTGTTTTCTTGTAAAAAATGGTGTGATTCTATGAAACACAATTTTCGCAATTGCAAAATTGCTTAAAAAGGTGTGTAGATCTGGAGCCGTATTACTCACAGGGTACAAATTCCTGGTTTGCTCTACAGCGCACCTTTGAAAAGGTGCCTTAGGGGCAAACAGGGAAAGTGTGCCCTATCACTGTGAGTGTGCTGCCTTGGGGGGCTGGTAATGTACGTCTGTTCTGGGGCAGCGCAGTTGAGTGAAATAAGGAGAGACTGTTCAAAAAACTACTCTGTGTTTCAAAGTGCAGGTGGCATTCCACCTTGCTGTGACACATTTTCATTGCTGCTTTGGCATTGTGCTGGGTCTATAATACGGCACGAGCACTGAGGCAAATACATTTCTTTATTTGCATGGGACCATGCCCCATGCAAATGAGGAAATGCCCTCCTGATATCTGTATTACAGAAGGGGCTTCTTATTAATAAAAATAAGTGTTTCCAAAGGCAAGAAGATGGGAGCTAATGACAGAATGATTGGCTTCTTCAGTTCAGATGTTAGCCAGGACGTTTCGACTTTACTAAAATTATGTGTGTTACATAGTATAGTTATAATGGTTTTTAGCCAGGCTTCCTCCATCAGTCTGTTGTTGCTTCATTCACATTTTGTTTCCAGACACTCCCACATGCATCATGGGGCGATGGGTCAGTCCACTTCAGCTATTGGCTGTCTTCACTGTGAGATACTTCATGCTGCCCTTCATAAGAGGTGCACCCACACACACAGTATTTCCCTTCAGTAACAGTGACTTTGAGGTAATTCATGTTTTTTTAGACTATATATTTCTGTCTTTAGCCAAGTCAGTGAATTTAGGGCCTGTCATCTTCCCTAACAATAAAGTTTAGTAAAAAACATTGAGAGTACAAAATAAGAATGATCAAAAGAAAAAGGTTGGTGGTCAATGCCAGATGTATTGGCTTTGCCTTTGCTTGTTTACTTTGTATCTGCGGTGGGATTTATCTAACATTCTTCCAAGAAAACCTTCCTTTTTATTCAAAAGCAGCAATATCCTGCAATCTCAATATTTTCGGAGTGTTTTTGAGCTTTCCAATATTACACATTTATTTCTCTCTGGCTGCAAGCTACACACCTCTGCATAGGTCTATTTCCTACACTCGAGTGTGAAGGAACAGCAGCACTTTAGTGTCCTCGGGTGTCGGGCGACTTGTAAATAGAAATCCTTTCCTAAAGCTCCATCGTCTGTCAGCTTTTCTCAGAAGAACTTTGGTAAAAAGTAGACTTTCATCTGTGGATGATTCTTGAAGGATCTCTGTCATATAACTGGCAAGGTCAAATGTAGTAAACACTATATGATGATGGACGGAAGGCAGAAACTCTTCAGACACTCACCCACAGTCACGATTAGATCTGGGTTAACTCCATCATCATTCTGCTGCTCACTTCGGTACCCCAGTATAGACCCAGCCATATGCATTTTATCGACCAATGGCAAAATGGAAAACAGACTAGACGCGCTGGGATTACACACCAATGTTGTTACTTTCTACTAGTGCTTAATGTGTGATAAAATAACTGCCAGGGCTCTTGTCAGGAGGCCACTGGAACTTGCACCACCCCTTGCCCCTGCCATTGATTCCAATGACAGTACCAACAGAACCTAACCCTCACACTCCTAGAAGTGTGACAATTCAGACCATTCAAGACCCCTGAAGCTATAAGTATGACTCGGGAAGCAGGTATTAGTCATTTTTAATGTATATTGAATTAACAAACTGGTGTTGTGCTCATCTCTAAATCAGGCATTAAGCCCCTCCATGTGGCAGACTGTCATTAGCGCCAGTGTTGACAATTAAGTGCCTGTACCGAGCACTGGCAACCACAGGCTCAAATTAAGCACTGATTTATGTGTCGCCCTCTGAATGAAAGACCTCAAGCAGGCGGTGTGAAGGGGCTCCAGGTGACACAGCCACGTCATGAAACATGGCCACGTATAATAAAATCACGTGCGGCAGAGACTCTCACCTGGAGGCAGACCTGGCGCAGAAATCTGGTGCTGCACAGGACGAGAACTCACGAAGAACATCTTCAAGGCAGGAGACGACTGCCAAGACAGCTCCCCTCTTACTGTCCCGCTGACCTTGAGTCAGCCGCACTCGTTCTCTCTGTGCCATTGGGTAAGGAACACGTCCCTTGAGCCACAAGTTCCGTTTGCAGCTGCAAAACCTTCCTGGTGAAAAGTTTGCTGATTCAAATTACCATCATTTTTAAGTCTCCATCAAAGGTTTGTGTGTTGTAGCACACTCCCTTTAGACCCACTTGTTTCTGGGGTTTCACATTGTTTGCATCACATACTTGCTGTACTGCATGTTGCAGTTTCCTCTTTCTTTGGGGGGCACATATGAGGGTTGCATATTCATATCAGGACCACAAAGCTAAGATGCTGCTTTCACTTTCCAATTAATCATTTATTTTTACCCGACTTGGTATTCTTCTTTCTCTCCCTGTCCATATCTTTAGGATGTCCATCTCCACTACAGTGTGCCTCCCCTTATCGCCTCATTCAATGTTGTGTCTGTTTTTCTTCTACCCATGAGTAATGCCTGAACTCTTGGGTCCAGATGTACTATTCTTTAATACAGGACACCCCTGCACCACTAAGATTGGGTGCATTTGTTCTCTCCCTTAGCGCCAGCATATGTTTTGCAGCCATGTACCAAAGCACACGCCCTTGCTCCATAGTGCAAGCGTGTGCGCATCTCTGAAGCACAGGTTTTGTACTGAGCGAGGTCCCTGTCACTGCAAAAATTAGTCTTTGATGCTTTTCCGAATGCAGCACACATTCAAAGTTAGAAAAATGAGGACAAATGAAAGCATTTCTCCTCATTACGCCTGCCTTGAGGATGCAATGTTCATATATAGGGACTTGCGTCAAAGCCCTTGGGAATGCCAATGCCCACCCATGGATCACCCACTATACGCACAGTAATTCAAGGCAGCACCTAGCACAATTTTGATTTACTTTGGAATATCATCCAACGCAAAACTTGATTTGTGCTAAAGAGTAAATTCCATCCTAACACTTTGTGCCCTATTGCGTCACACAAGTGATGCGAATCCAGTGCAAAGCATTCGTAAACTGCTCCCTTTTTTTTGTTTCACTTCTCAGCCCCTTTTTGGTGTCTGTTCCATTTTCCCTACTGTTTGCAGGGCCGGCAATAGGGCAGTGCGACTAGTGCAGCCGCACTGGGCGTTGACCTGGGAAGGAGGCACTTACCTTACAATTTAAAAACACTTTCTCCACAGATCCTTATGCCTCCAGCTTTCAGGCATCAGTAAATATGTCAACATATCTTTTGTGATTAATGTTCCTGTTAACCTCTTCAGTGCCCATGACGAGCTGGACTCGTCATGGGCCGCGGTTGCGCTGTGCCCATGACGAGTCCAGCTCGTCATAAACCCCGCCCGCTAATGTAACGGCCGGCACAGGGCGGGGAAAGGGCGTGGTACTGAAGGGGTTAAAGAGATCAGAGTTTTGTGTAGTGGCATAAATGTGTACAGAGGGTTAATATGCCTGCTGCAAAGAACAGATCTGAATTGTAGGTGGCTTGCTGAGTGGAATACTGCATTTGTCACAGAGATCCTTTTGTTACCACAAAACATAATCTACATCCCTAGTACAGAACAGTGATTGTTATGAACTGTCATGAAAGAGCTGCATGCAAAAGGCATTAAATAGGTTAGGATGTTAGGTTTTTCCCCAGGCTTCTATCACTTATTCCTAATGTTGCTAAAAAGGGTTTGTTTGGTTACATATACATTCTTATTAGGAAAGTCAGCCTTTGCAAGTGTTTTAAAATGAATTAAATGGATGTGAGAGAGGGGCTATGGAGCGATAGGGGGCACTTTTTCCAAGTGGTAGTGAGGGAATCCGAGGGGGAGTCACCAAAAATGAGTGTCGCACCGCCACCTGGCGAACACCTGTGATGGACTGTATCTTGCCTCTAGAAAACAGACTGTGAAAAATGTCTCTACTTTTCTCAGACCAATCTATGAAAAACCGTCTCCCACAACAAGCAATCAAAACATACAAATGTTTTGCTAATCTTACCTTTGCCACAACCTTGATAACATGAATGTTCTCTGTAATAGCATGGCAACTTATTTGTTTTGTTCGAGGCATGCATATTGCTAATACCCATATAAAAGACAAACGTGTTCAGTAGTCATTGCCTCTAACATTTTCTGCCTCTCTTTCTTCCTATTGCCTCTTTAAAATCTTTATTTTTGAGAGTGTAAATAATAGGGTTACACATCGGGATCACTCCACTGTAGACCAATGAGAAGATTTTGCTCTGACTCACTGAATATGTTGAAGCTGGTCTTATGTACACAAATATGAGGAGTCCATAGTATAAAATCACCACTGTGAGATGGGAGGCACAAGTGGAGAAGGCCTTGTGCCTTCCAGTGGTTGTTTGGATTTTCAGGATGGTTAAGAGAATTTTGATGTATGATGCAAGAATTACAATTCCAGATGATATCACATTTACAACACCCACAATAAAAGTAATTTGATCAATGACAAGGGTGCTGGTGCAGGAAAGCTTCAGAAGGGCAGGATAGTCACAGAAGAAGTGGTTGATTTCACGAGACTTACAAAAGGAAAATGTTGATATGATGAGAGTGTGAAATATTGGCTCCAGGAAGCCAAGAATCCAACATCCAGTGGCCAATTGGAGACAAACTGGCTTACTCATGGTCATTGTGTAGTGTAAAGGGTTGCAGATGGCCACATAGCGATCAAATGACATGACGACCAGTAGAAAAAACTCAGTTGCAATCATGGCTATGAAAAAGTAGATCTGCTGCAGGCACTGCCCGAGAGTGATACGTACGTTAGAAAGAAAGAAGCTGGCCAGCATTTTTGGGTAGGTAATTGAAGTGTAGCAGATGTCCACAAAAGAAAGATTAGAGAGGAAGAAGTACATTGGTTTATGGAGTTGTGAGTCAGTGTAAATGACTGTCATGACTAGAAGATTCCCTACAAAGGCTCCCAGGTAAATAAGAAGAAAGACAACAAAGAGGGGGACCCGCACGTCTGGAAGATCCGAAAAGCCAACAAGAATAAATTCAGTCCAAGATGTCATATTTCCATCTTCCATTTCTGAAGAGATGCTGATTAAATCCATGCGGATGATTGGCTAGAAGAAATAAAAAAGTCCATTATTGGAAACAGCATTAATTTCCAGGGATAGAATTGTGAAGTTGGAATCATACAAACAGACAAATGTCAATACTGGAAGGAGGTGTGTGCAAATTATCCCATTCATTTTTGTATTCTTTGATTGCAATATTATGATTAGTCAGTTTGTAAAAATCCCGCAATAAATATTTCATTCTATAAAACAAACGTCCAAACATTAAAAGTGCAAACACTTTTGTTAACAGATTGCTCTTTCAAATTTCAGTTTAAACTGCCTGATAAATACAATCACTTTTACAGGCCTTTGATTGTACGCAATAATCAGTATTCCTATATAAATGTATTAATCACTCATAATTAAATATTCTGAGCATCAGACAATGTTAATAACTGATTTTAACATTCCCAATTCCAACATTTACTGTTTTCAGCCCTACTCTGTCTATGTCTTATTTTAATGGAACTGTAGGAAAGCACACTCAGCGGGCAGTGATAGCGCCCTCCAGACAGACATGGTCTAAAGTAGGTGAGACATAACAGAGGAGCTGCCTCCAGCAGGCTAACCAGTGAAGGCTAGACTTGGCATTTGCTCCCTGCAGAATGTCTTGTCTGCCAAATTGCGGGAGGAACTCCTCCAAAAATGTCAGCAGGCAAGTCCAGTGTGCATGGGCAATCTTCATGTCTGAACATTTAATCTGTACAATATGACCATAGATACGGTGATAGCCTTTCTACAAAAGGAAAACATAAGGCCTGATTAAGAGTTTGGTGGATGGTAAACTCTGTTGCAAACACAACGTGGTACACTGCATGCCAAACCCTCTGTCTGCCTGCTTCATTTACACATTGGTGGACCACAGGTTTTCCAGTGTCAGGGGTCCCCTTAGCCTCGATCGACAGAAAACTCTCTCCAACTTCCCTACATCAGCTGTCAGAGGAAGGATATTGCACCACCTGCCCTTTTCAGAGTGGATAGTTTAATGAAAAATAAAAACTCTTAAAAAGGTCAGTGAATGGCCGTTAAATTCAAAAGTGGCCATGCACCACATTGTTTGTACAATGCAAGGAACTGACTTGACAGCAGTTCCTTTCAATGTACAGAGGTGAACGCTGGGCCGGCCGCATCTATACGTTTGGTGGATGAAAGTCCGTCAGGGTGGCAGAGGTAATGTCCTCTTTCATCCTAGAGATGGAGTACCATCCACTTAACCCTGAGTTTCCATCATCATCCATTGGCATTAGCAGAAACTTTACAAGACTATCCGCAATCCCATGGTGGGAAGCGACAACTACTTTTAGTGAGAAGATTGTGCCAGCATGGCAAAGAATAAAAAAGAATTTAAAATTCCACTAGGTTAGTGGAACACTAAATATGCATGGGCACAAATGCAAACATAAAATGTGGCCTCACCCATTCCCAATTGTGTAATAAAAGGCAGCTGTTATGGGGGGGGGTAGTGAGCCCCTCACAACCCTGGGCCCAGTGCCAAGGCATCTACTGCTTTAATGATAGTAATGCCCATGACCAGTGAAGCAGAGGATTTACACCACACTGGCACACACGTAAACTGTAGTCGAAACTTTAAGGTGGTCATTAAGGCTCTCGAAGCCAGGACCTCTGATCACCAAGGCTTTGGAGGCTCCTTTGACAGAAATGAGAGTTTGCAGAGTGGACACTTAAATGGTCAACTCTGCAAACTTCTTTTTTTTCTTCAATACAAAAAATTGCCTTGATGTACAAAGAGTTTTCCCCCTGCACTGGCGGTCCCTTCGACATTTTCCCTGCAGCCATCTGCCTTGACTCGCATGATGGCAGTAGGCTGGTAAAGTGAGTGAGAGTTGTTCCCCCTTAAATATAGTGAGACACCAGTCGCTGTGACCTGGCAGTCCTTTGGCAGATGGTCAGCAAGGTTAGAGGTTCACACTGGTTGAGCCAGTATAATTGTTCAAGAGTACACCTGGGACATCCCCTGATTCAAAAGTGAGAGAGGAAGCTAAACACTAACTCTAAAACTAAGGCCCTAAAAAACGTCCTCATATTCCAGTCTACGATTAGAATTCACACAAGTAATGTAGATAATGCCACTTTTTGTGAGCTCCACTTTGACTTTAGTCAATGGCTTGGATCTTACACGTTGCTAGGATGAATTATTGTGAGCTCAAACTGGAATACAAAACAAAGGACCTCTGAACAAGATGGCCTAATTTGTAAAATATTAAGTGCAGGTGCTCCAATTTTCCCCGGAGGCCACGCCCACTTTCCTGGCACCGTCCACCTCTACTGGCTCCACCCATTTCCTTTATTGATTCCACCCACATCTACAAGCCTCAACAAATCATAGTCGCTCCTCACATCTTGAGTTCCGCAAGAAGCTGAAGACATGGCTCTTCACATAAGCACCTTGGGGACCTCACATATACATACCTGCCTAAGTGCCTGGATACCTTCTCGGGAGATTAGTATTTCTACAAATCAATATAACTTAACATAATGTAACATATGGGAAGCCTATGATAAAAACTTAAAAGTGAACTCAAATTGCAGAATGTGTATAAATCTCAAAATGCAGCTTCAGAAAAGGTCATTAGAGGACTTGAGGCAGCTTTGGAAATTAAAAAGAATGTGCTTGTACTGTGCAGTTTAGAAGGAAGGGGTGAAGGAAGGAATACATTAAAGAAGGCAGCAACAAATGCAGGCAGGAAGGGGAGTACTAGAGTGAGGATATATATGAGCAATGGATGAAAGAAGGAGGGAATAAGAAAATAATGTGAAAGGAAGAAATAAGGAATAGAGGGATAAAGGAAGTGAATGATGTGAGATGGATGAAAAGAAAGAAAGGAAAGGCGCAAGATAAGCATAAGGAATGGTTGATGATAAGAAAGGAAGAAATTAAAGAAGAGGTGAAGGAAGGAGCAGGAAAACAAAGTAAGGAAAGAATGGAGTAGGAAGGATTAAATGCACCCAGGGAGGAAGCATGGGGAATGAATGAGGGTGTAAGGAAGCAAGAATGGAATGAGGGTGTAAGGAAGCAAGAATGGAATGTCTTGTCTGCCAAATTGCGGGAGCAACTCCTCCAAAAATGTCAGCAGGCAAGTCCAGTGTGCATGGGCAATCTTCATGTCTGAACATTTAATCTGTACAATATGACCATAGATACGGTGATAGCCTTTCTACAAAAGGAAAACATAAGGCCTGATTAAGAGTTTGGTGGATGGTAAACTCTGTTGCAAACACAACATGGTACCCTGCATGCCAAACCCTCTGTCTGCCTGCTTCATTTACACATTGGTGGACCACAGGTTTTCCAGTGTCAGGGGTCCCCTTAGCCTCGATCGACAGAAAACTCTCTCCAACTTCCCTACATCAGCTGTCAGAGGAAGGATATTGCACCACCTGCCCTTTTCAGAGTGTATAGTTTAATGAAAAATAAAAACTCTTAAAAAGGTCAGTGAATGGCCGTTAAATTCAAAAGTGGCCCTGCACCACATTGTTTGTACAATGCAAGGAACTGACTTGACAGCAGTTCCTTTCAATGTACAGAGGTGAACGCTGGGCCGGCCGCATCTATACGTTTGGTGGATGAAAGTCCGTCAGGGTGGCAGAGGCAATGTCCTCTTTCATCCTAGAGATGGAGTACCATCCACTTAACCCTGAGTTTCCATCATCATCCATTGGCATTAGCAGAAACTTTACAAGACTATCCGCAATCCCATGGTGGGAAGCGACAACTACTTTTAGTGAGAAGATTGTGCCACCATGGCAAAGAATAAAAAAGAATTTAAAATTCCACTAGGTTAGTGGAACACTAAATATGCATGGGCACAAATGCAAACATAAAATGTGGCCTCACCCATTCCCAATTGTGTAATAAAAGGCAGCTGTAATGGGGGGGGTAGTGAGCCCCTCACAACCCTGGGCCCAGTGCCAAGGCATCTACTGCTTTAATGATAGTAATGCCCATGACCAGTGAAGCAGAGGATTTACACCACACTGGCACACACGTAAACTGTAGTCGAAACTTTAAGGTGGTCATTAAGGCTCTCGAAGCCAGGACCTCTGATCACCAAGGCTTTGGAGGCTCCTTTGACAGAAATGAGAGTTTGCAGAGTGGACACTTAAATGGTCAACTCTGCAAACTTCTTTTTTTTCTTCAATACCAAAAATTGCCTTGATGTACAAAGAGTTTTCCCCCTGCACTGGCGGTCCCTTCGACATTTTCCCTGCAGCCATCTTGCTTGACTCGCAGGTTGGCAGTAGGCTGGTAAAGTGAGTGAGAGTTGTTCCCCCTTAAATAGGGTGAGACACCAGTCGCTGTGACCTGGCAGTCCTTTGGCAGATGGTCAGCAAGGTTAGAGGTTCACACTGGTTGAGCCAGTATAATTGTTCAAGAGTACACCTGGGACATCCCCTGATTCAAAAGTGAGAGAGGAAGCTAAACACTAACTCTAAATCTAAGGCCCTAAAAAACGTCCTCATATTCCAGTCTACGATTAGAATTCACACAAGTAATGTAGATAATGCCACTTTTTGTGAGCTCCACTTTGACTTTAGTCAATGGCTTGGATCTTACACGTTGCTAGGATGAATTATTGTGAGCTCAAACTGGAATACAAAACAAAGGACCTCTGAACAAGATGGCTTAATTTGTAAAATATTAAGTGCAGGTGCTCCAATTTTCCCCGGAGGCCACGCCCACTTTCCTGGCACCGCTCACTTCAACTGGCTCCACCCATTTCCTTTATTGATTCCACCCACATCTACAAGCCTCAACACATCATAGTCGCTCCTCACATCTTGAGTTCCGCAAGAAGCTGAAGACCTGGCTCTTCACATAAGCACCTTGGGGACCTCACATATACATACCTGCCCAAGTGCCTGGATACCCTCTCGGGTGATTAGTATTTCTACAAATCAATATTACTTAACATAATGTAACATATGGGAAGCCTGTGATAACAACTTAAAAGTGAACTCAAATTGCAGAATGTGTATAAATCTCAAAATGCAGCTTCAGAAAAGGTCATTAGAGGACTTGAGGCAGCTTTGGAAATTAAAAAGAATGTGCTTGTACTGTGCAGTTTAGAAGGAAGGGGTGAAGGAAGGAATACATTAAAGAAGGCAGCAACAAATGCAGGCAGGAAGGGGAGTACTAGAGTGAGGATATATATGAGCAATGGATGAAAGAAGGAGGGAATAAG